>NC_090940.1:14354784-15006867 GCF_040938575.1 Ambystoma mexicanum
GTTCATTTAAGTTTGTGTACTGTGTGCAGGGGTCATTCTACCACCCAGTGCAAGCCGGCATTTCTGTTCTTTGATCATTGTATGTCACAGAACGTCTTTAGCATTGTATGCCAAGAGGGGATATACTTGGTAAACGTTGGCATATATATATACACCGTTATTGCTTCCTGAGGCCCCAGCAGCAGTCAGCAAATGCATCAGGGGTTGGTCTTAATACCTGTAGAGGGGGGCAATGTCCTGATGGCAGCACAGCATCACGGTGGTGAAGGAGATATTTGGGGGAGGGGTTCATACCTGAGGATGTGGTCACCCTGAAAAAAGATGGTCAGTCTAGGGTGGCTGTGAGATCGGAGGCTTTGAACTAAAGTCGTGGTTTATGGAGGAAAGGAAGTCGCTGAGAATGAACCCGGAAGGACCCATTGTAGGCCAGAGGCGGGTACAAGTCCTACCACTGAATGGTCTGGGATGTGATGGGGGAACCACTTGCGTGTGCTCTATTCCAGCCATTATTATAGCCCCACATTAGCCAGACGTAGTGCTCTATATGGCTTTGGAAGGGCTTACCCGAGGCAGGAAAGATGGGGAATCTGGGGGTCTTCTGGTACAGGCTAACGGCTGCAATGGAAATGGCTAGACACACGAATAATGAGATGTAGCGTGTGTGGGCAGTGACTGGGCAGCAGTGGCCTCAATAGTCATCTAAAGCGTGGATTAAGCACACCAGGAAGTGTTTCGCTGGCAGAGTATCAGTGATGACAGAGTGAAACTGTTGGGCACAGGAAGAACACTGCTCATGCGCACATAACCGCGAACCGCCTCCTAGACAGGGATGCAAGCCACTGCATGACACAGCCAGATACATTAGACAGGCCAAGGTCACGAGATGTGGTGCACAGTGTTTGCTCTTTGAGGGCTGGTTCTCCAGAGCGTCATGAGGGGAAATGGTATGGCCAGGGTGAGTCTAGCGAACCTGGGAACAGGTTTGACCGCTAGCCAATCACGCTTTGGCTAGCAGCCCTGGCGAGGGCCACCCCTGAGCTTATAGATGAGGGTTTGAGGCCAGGTTGCAGGGTGAAAGCAATATCCAATGGCACTGTGACTGTGCTCAAATGGGGGCAGCGAGTGAGCACAACAGTCGGCCATCTTGATGCAGGATCGCTGCTCGGTACTCACCTCTGGGCAATTTCGTGGACCTAGCACTCTCAATGAGGGCTTCTATATACTCAGTGAAGTAGATCCGAAGGCAGTGGATGTCCAGGAATCTGCTGTGAGGAGCAGGTCACAGGAATTGTTTCGATCAGGGTGTTTGCGCACAGTAAATAGGGTTGTAGTTCTGGATTCACAAGTCGTCTTTGAAAGCGATCTACCACTCTAGCAGTTAATCCCATGTACTTATTTATTTATTTATGTATTTATGTATATAGCGCCGGAACCCGGTTGCATCAGGACGTATCAAGAGCAGAGGTCATAGCCAGAACTAGGAATTATCATTCAAACAAAGCATTTTTCAATTGTTTCCTAAATTTCAGGGGTTCAATTGTGGTGTGTAAAGCACCCGGAGGTTTATTCCATTCCTGGACAGCTTGCACCGGGAATGAGCAACCACTCCCTTTGACCCGCTTGCTTTTGGGGCAGATCAGTCTCGTGGTATCCGCGGACCGGGTTACTCTGCCAGACTTTTGTACAATGACACAATCTATAATATACTGAAGGGCTTGTCTGTAGAGACATTTGTGGACAATTGTAAGGGACTTAAAACGGATTGTGGCTTCCACAGGGAGCCAATGTAGCTCCCTCCTATATGCCGATATGCAGAGAAGAGGAAGAGAGGAATCCAGTTTGAATCCAACACTTCTCCAGAGGGCACTGAGGCCCTCTGTCGAGTCGGTGACTCCCGACCCTTTCACCTCGGCTGTCCGCCTATCGGTGTGGTTGGCGGCTCTTCCCCTTGTGCACTCGGGACAGAGAGTGAGAGCAAGCCATAAAAGGGATCAGTTGTTACTCGGCTCACGAGGCAGCCGGGGCGAGTGTTAGAGAGAATTCTCATTTATGGCTAATTTCCCTCACCTAGTGAGTCCCCCAGCAGCTTTGCTGGACTTCTGGAGTTTATTTTTTTCCACTTGGTAAGAGTGAGAGCTTTTCCCCCACTCTTACCTGTGTTTTTCTGTGTTTCTACTTGTTTTTGTGATAGGGGACTCTGAAGTTCACCACTTCAGTAGCCCCCTTCTTTTTGTGTGTCACACAGCACCTTCAGTGCCATGGCACAGGGTTGTCTTTGAGACTTCCCTCGACTCCATTTCTGAGGCGACTACTGTCCCCCAGAAAAGGGTAAAGTTACCATTAACTTTACTTAGTCAATCTACCACAGATCCAGTACACCCCATCTTCCATGGAGTACTGGAAAGGGTTAACTCGTATTCCTTTTTATGTGTACCTCCTAGAGCATTGTTTCGCTCTTTTAACATTTAGACTTGGCTGGTGGCAGTGGTATCTACCCTAACTTTTCTACCGCGATTATATTAGATAAACGTGGTACTGTTCTTGGCTATTATATTAGCCTCGAACATAAACCCGCTTGACCAAATCGTCTTTCTTTTGGCTCCGGTTGGGTTTATTCGCCATTTCTTTTTGTTAAAGTCCTTCTTGTGTTTTACTTTGCACGGCAAACTAGGTTTTCCTTCTTTGTTCACTGTCTTTTGGCGGACTTCTGCTCAGAAGCCCTCCTCAAGGCGCCTGGGAGTCTAGGTGGGCTGAATGTGAGGGAGTGGTGTAGTCACCCCCTGCACAGGGTATCCTAGGAAACCCAAGTCGCACTTTATCATGATTGGCCAGGGTAGTTGTCCGGGCTGGACAACCCCCCTGCTGGGCGATTGACAGCCAGGCTGTGTGAATGGGGGTTTTTCGCATAAAAGGCAGGTCTCTTGGGCTAGAAGTCAGAGAGTCGCCACTGGAACTACAAGGAACCGAAGAGAAGCGGAGGGAACAACGGCTGCTGCAACTACCCCGTCCCGGTGAATCCCTGCTGCAGTCCTGATCTATCTGCCCTTCAACGACTCAGAGAAGATCCAGTCTGGAGTCTTCTTCCCTTAAGCTTGGTGGGGATAACCAGCTCATCTTCTACAGCCAGAGGATCCTCTTCCGTGGTTGAAATCGCTGCACACTGCTGTAGTGGTCCGGATAGCCACCTGAAGAGCCTCTCCTGTTTTTAAGGAGCGCACCTTTTATTCCGTGTCGCTGCTGCCAGCCTCATCCCTGTGTGGTGCAGACCCCCTTCAGACGTCCTTCTTCTCGACGAAGCTCCAGGAATCGTGGGTCTGCGGGAAACCAACAGGAACAACTGCCAGGGCACCAGCTGCATCGTGGGAATAAAGTACTGTGTTCTACTCGAGGAAACTGGGTGAACCCCCTTTTTTTTCATTTCCAAGGCTTGCCCTTGTCTTCCCTCCTTCTTATAACTTTTGCTTCCTAACATTGAAAATATCGAAGTACTTTTGGCTCCGTTGAATCGTGAACTGTTAGACCGTGTGATCTTTGGCAACTGGCCCCGGTGTATCTCGACCCTGGCTCCGGCCCTTTGACTTTTTAACTCCTGTCTCTGAGTGTTTCTTGATTCTACCTGCCTGACCAAAATATTGCCTGTGATTTTTGCCTCCAACTCCCTCTGGGTATCTCAGGTGCTAAGTGTGTTTTTGCCCCGGTAGCATTTCATGTCACGGATAGGCGTTTGTTTAGTAGACCGAACTGTCAAAAAGTGATCGCAATTGTATTCGCGGTAACGTGGTTTGTGCCTAACACCGGTTCATTCAAACACAGGGTACTTACCTTGAGACTTACTGTACGAAGTGAATTGGTTAGTTGTAGTATATTTAACGTGTTTTTTTAAATTGAAGTTTAATAGAAGTGTTGTGTTTATAACTAATGGTTTGAAAATAAATGTACTTTTATTTTTCTACCTGAAACCTTGAGTCAGTGTTTACTTGAGTCACAGTAATTGTGGTCCCTTTGTGTAATCTCTGCTACTGCTCATATACTCTTGAGATAAGCCTGGCTGCTCCGCCATTTCTACCACTATGACATAGTAGTACAGGCTTGTACCAAAGGTAAAACTTGTACCACCACCTGTAGTCTTAATTGTGTGTGGTGGTCCCTAAGGGCACTGCACAGGATTCTGCCTAACACCGAGCAGGTAGGATACACCCGAAGAGGCAACGGGAACACCAGTTAATGCTGGGCAGTAATCTGGGCTTTACCAATGGGCCGGTTTAGCCCAACATTACTTGGATAATACTAGTTGTTTTCCCCTCTGGGTGGCGCAGAGGTAGAAGGTTGTTTACTCAGCTTTCTGCGTTTCGTCAAGAGAAAGATCAGTGAAGAACTAAGTTGGTGGCCAGCCCCAGGGGGAAGCGTTTTTCTCTCAGGGAATGTCTGTGACCCAAAGCATCAACGAGATATCAAAGGTAAAAGTGTTCTGTCACAAGAAAGACTAGTGACAGGGAGAGTTATTTATTTGTCACATGAGAAATGTTTGCTTCCAGGGAGCCCCTGTGGACCTTACTCCATTGTATTTAGCAAAGGTAAAAGTGTCCTGTCAACCCCTGAGACTGTAGACAGAAAAAGTTGTTGTGTAACACAGTAGTATCTGGCATCACCATGGTAATATCTGTGACCAGCTATGTTCGATATGTGAAGAAAAGGCCAGGTTTCAGTTAAAGAGAAGTTTGACATAAGATGGTATCTATTTAGGGCATGCGCAAATATGTCATAAAAGGGTATGTTATGAGAGCCTCCCTGGTAAAAGATCTATGGTGTGATGTAGGGCCAATGTACGTATTTTTGATTATTTCCAACTGTCTTCCTATAAAGATAAAGCAGACTCCTGCTCAACCAAAACAAAGACGTCTGTGGCTGTTTATTGGTCGTTGACCCCCTACAAGTGTTGGTTTACAGGTCAAAACTCTTTGTCTTTACCTGCATGCACCCTTGTTGGGTAGCACCTTCCTGGTGGCCACTGCACCCCCTTGGCCTATATAGAAATCTGGCACATGTGTGCCGTAAGGTGCTACCACCCCGACCCCCCATACTCAGGTCTCCTACAGGTAGCTATTCACTCATTGTTTTACAGGATGAAACACCTGACATTACTGACCCTGTGGCACTCACCAGAGGGGCACAGCGGGGTGGCATTGCTCCCCTGCCATTGCCTGATTCTAGTCACCATCAGGAGGGGCGACGTCAATTAGTACATTGATCATCGGGCACCTGGCAGTATCCACTTACCGGAGGGGTAGAGTGGGTTGGTATTGCTGCCCTGCCAGCCACTGCCTGGCACTAATCGCTCACAGAGGGCGCTGGCTGTGGTGGACACAGCCCCTGGAACCAGTTGGCCACAGCAGTGCTCAGCCCCCTCCCCTTCCCTCTTATAGCTGTCCTTTCAGCTGCCTTATGGCGGGCGGGCGGCGAGGGTGGCAATAGCCAGGCTCTCCACTTCAAAGGCTGCCCGTGGAAACCCCCTTTCATTGCATCCTGGGGCCCAGGGCCGAGCCTAATACCCGAGCAAAGAGGACATTGTTTTCAAAAAGAGGACTGCAGGACCCTAAAAAGAGCAGTGTAATCCCATGAGTTACAGGGAATGAGGAGGGGCGTTGGATGGGTGGAGGGTCACCGGCGACCTTTTGGGTATAGCGTTGTTTCCCCATCCCCACATGTCGGCGCAGTCACAGACACGGCTGTCTTGGAAGTGGGAAGGGGTGCCGCTGTGGAGCACATATAAGGCGTCATAGCCTCCTGTTTTAACCTATTTGATATAGGGTTTGGTCCGCCTTCATCGAAATGTGGGGTGTCCAGACTTCCCAGTTTCGCCAGGACTGTCCCGGAATTGGCTGCTCTGTCCCCATTTCTTGAGAGGATTTTGTCCATTTGAAAACCCAAGGGTCCTGGTTGTTGGTTGTAGGTCTTCATAACTGGCACTGGCAGGCAGGAATGCACAATCTCACACAGAAGAAATGCTGCATTTTACAAATTAAGATAGCAGTAGTTTGTGCAATAAATGACATATATTATAATTAATTTTAAAGTAGCACTTAAAAGGGAAGCCATCCCTGGGTGGCCTCGAATCACCAACCTTCTAGTTATATGCTGTAGCACTAACCGATGGCACTACAGAGGCTGCTTGTGAACTCGTACAGACACTCCTGCTTCATTGTGTTGTTTTATTAGTATGGGGAATGCATGCCACTAATCCCCCTTCTCCCCTAAGCAGGGCTGAAATGATTGCCTTGACAGCCACTGTCGAACGTTAGTCCTACTTTTATGTTAGTTGCGCAGTCCCGGTTTTCTGTTTTTTAAGTGTGTTCCTCCTATCGAAATGGGATCTTGGCTTGTGCGCATGAGTGTAGCTCAGCGCTCCCTCGCGTGCTCATCCTTCCCTCCCAGTGGGGGTCTTGGGCCAGAAATGTGCCTTTTGTTGGCAGCCATTTTGTGCCGCCTTGTTTACTCAATGGCTTAGATTGCACATTTCCATAGGGGGCTGGTCCGGCCCCCTCCTCCAGTTTACACAAGCAGCACTGGAATGAGAGGGGAATGTGGAAAGCTTCTTGAAACGTTCCCTTTGATGCCAACTTCTAATCTCGCCCAGAAGGGGCTGTTTCAGCTTTCTGGCAGCTGAGCAAGCCTGGCATCACCCTGGCAAGATGCTAAAGGGGGCCGGCAGGCACGAGACGGATCCTGGGCTTGTTCTGGCCGTAGACCTGGAGGGTTTCAAGCGAAGTGGCCGCAGTGTGCAGAGCCCAGGGGTTCTGTGTGTGGAGACGACTATGGCGATCCGGGGGAATGCAGGGGGAACAGTGGAGAGTTAGGGCAAGTTGGGTGGTACCGCGTATTAAGCCAATGGAACATTGTCAGGAGCAGAATGAGGGAATGTTGGGGTACAGAACAGAGAGTCAAAAGGATGTGTGTAGGATCTGGGGAAATGTTGGGTTGCAATGAGGCTAGCCAAGGAAACGTTGGGGTACAATGTGGAAAGTACGATATTTATCATGGAGAACCGGGGAACTGTGGGGAACACAAGCAGGGTACGTTGTGGTGGCGCTGCAGAGATCCAGGTGAAATGTGAGGGTCCATTTCCGAGCGTTGGGGGAATGCTGGGGCACAGCATGGTAAGCCATGACAATATTTGGGTTCATTTGGGGACCCGGGTGATTGGTAGGGTGCGGTGCTGTGAGCCAGGAGAATGCTGGGATGCTGTGCAGAAAACCAGGGGTATGTCAGGGTGCAATGTGGAGAGATAGATAAAAGTTGGGGCACAGCGTGGCAAGCCATTACAATATTTGCTACATTTGGGGAGTTAAGGGATATCAAGGGATCAGGGAGCGGAGCCTGGGGAATGTTGGAGCGCAGTGAGGAGAGCCAGGGGTTTGATAGGGTGCAGAGGTATGGGGCAGGGGTATGCTGGGAAGCACTTTCGTGAGCCTGGGGAATACTGGGATGCGGTGCAGAGTCAGGGGAATGCCAGGGTGCAGTGCAGCGAGTCGGGGGAATGGTGGGATGCAGTGCAGAGAGGCAGGGGTATGCCGGGGTGCACTTTCGTGAGCCTGGGGAATACTAGGATGCGGTTCAGAGTCAGGGGAATGCTGGGGTGCAGTGCAGCGAGTCGGGGGAATGTTGAGATGCAGTGCAGAGAGTCAGGGGAATTTTGGGGTGCAGTGCAGTGAGTCAAGGGAATGGTGAGATGAAGTGCAGAGAGGCAGGGGAATGCCGGGGGCACAGTGCAGCGAGTTGGGGGAATGGTGGGATGCAGTGCAGAGAGCCAGGTGAATGCCAGGGCGCAGTGCAGCAAGTCGGGGGAATGGTGGGATGCAGTGCAGAGGCAGGGGAATGCCGGGGTGCAGTGCAGTGAGTCAAGGGAATGGTGAGATGAAGTGCAGAGAGGCAGGGGAATGCTGGGGGTGCAGTGCAGCGAGTTGGGGGAATGGTGGGATTCAGTGCAGAGAGCCAGGTGAATGCCGGGGTGCAGTGCAGCGAGTTGGGGGAATGGTGGGATGCAGTGCAGAGAGGCAGGGGAATGCCGGGGCACAGTGCAGCAAGTCGGGGAATGGTGTGATGCAGTGCAGAGAGGCAGGGGTATGCCAGGGTGCACTTTCGTGAGCCTGGGGAATACTGGGATGCGGTGCAGTCAGGGGAATGCCGGGGTGCAGTGCAGCGAGTCGGAGGAATGTTGAGATGCAGTGCAGAGGGACAGGGGAATGTTGGGGTGCAGTGCAGCGAGTCATGGGAATGGTGAGATGCAGTGCAGAGAGGCAGGGGAATGCCGGGGGTGCAGTGCAGCGAGTCAGGGGAATGGTGGGATGCAGTGCAGAGAGCCAGGTGAATGCCGGGGCGCAGTGCAGCGAGTTGGGGGAATGGTGGGATGCAGTGCAGAGAAGCAGAGGAATGCCGGGGCACAGTGCAGCAAGTCGGGGGAATGGTGGGATGCAGTGCAGAGGCAGGGGAATGCCGGGGTGCAGTGCAGCGAGTCAGGGGAATGGTGGGATGCAGTGCAGAGAGGCAGGGGAATGCCGGGGCACAGTGCAGCAAGTCATGGGAATGGTGGGATGCAGTGCAGAGGCTGGGGAATGCCAGGGTGCAGTGCAGCGAGTCGGGGGAATGGTGGGATGCAGTGCAGAGAGGCAGGGGAATGCCGGGGCACAGTGCAGCGAGTCGGGGGAATGGTGGGATGCAGTGCAGAGACAGGGGAATACCAGGGTGCAGTGCAGCAAGTCAGGGGAATGGTGGGATGCAGTGCAGAGGCAGGGGAATGCCGGGGTGCAGTGCAGAGAGCTAGGTGAATGTTGGGGTGCAGTGAGAGCCAGGTGAATGTTGGGGCACAGTTTGGTAAGACATTAGAATAGGTAGGTGCATTTTAGACTGCCGGGCAGGTTGCTTTCGGTAGGTTTAACCAGTCCTCAGGGGATGCCTCCATCTGCCCTGTACCGCCGGCTGATATGGCAATCAGTAGACCGCCAGTGTTTGCTGCGGGATATTATCAGAGACAATCGTCAGATTCTGGAAAGGCTCCTCTGGGGCAGTGCGGACTGGGGGGTTGTTTGGTCAGATTCTATACTTCTTTTGTCCAGCCATTCTGCCACATTCACTTTAGGGGTGGGTGAAAGGGAAGGGTAGTCCATATCCTGGGTGGTTCAATTCAGAGTGTGCAAAACTGAAGTCTCCCCTTCTCAGAACCCTGAAGAACGCCTTGTCCACAAAGCTCAACATAATCGGGGCCCGCGCAGCTTATAAGAAAGCCATCTCCCGCAGAAAGCATGACATTGAAGCAGAGACATGGGAGGAATGGATCAACTCCTTGGTCTCTAATAACGTCAAACTTTTGGGGGAAATTGTTAGCAAGGGCGAGTGTGTGGGCAATCTCTGATGGTTTCAGAAATATCATGGATAGTTCACGTTTCGCTTTGTGAGCAGGTATATCGATGGCCAATCCAGTTTGGGCCCTAGGGTGTCCTCGTGCGATACAGAGGATAATATTGTCTTCACAGTGGAGGAGGTTCTGCTTGCTATAAACAGTCAAGGTAGGAACAGCGCCCCCAGCCCGGATAATGTCCCTGCAGATTTGTTCATGGCGCAGCTGCACCCGTGGGCTCCCGTCTTGACTCTGGGATCTAACGCTGTCTGGGCTGGAGTCTTTTGCCTTGTTAGACTCAGTAGTCACATTTTTGGGACATTCTAGTTTAGGGAGACTAGAGTCTTGGGTCTAGATTTCAAACATCTTTCCCCCCATTCAGTTGGGCTTCAGGCCAGGCCTGGGAACAGCAGAGCAGGTCCCGAATCTTTACTTGTTAATAGCACACTCCCTGCTTATCAAGGAGGAGCCTATCTATTTGGCTTTCATGGATCTGAATACAGTGTTTGATAAGGACAACCGTGCCAGGTTGTGGAGTGCACTCAGAGCCATGAATTGCCCTGGTGCATTGGTGGATTTAATGAAGAGATTGCACCACCCTACAGTGGCCCGAGTTAGGAGTGGAGCTGGTGGACAATGCACCCCTACTTTCCAGGTGGAATGTGGGGTGCGCCAAGGCTGCATCCTGGCTCCCTTGCTTTTCTGTCTTTATACCAGCGGCTTATGTGAGCATCTATAGAAATACTGCAATGACTTCCTCGGCTGGGCAACAGGCGGTTGCCTTTACTTGTCTATGCTGACGATACAGTCTTATTAGCCCACTCCCCCAGATCATTACAACACTTGGTCGATGGTTATTCCCACTTCATGGACATTCTAGGGCTTAAGATAAATTCACAGAAATCGTCCGTTATGGTCTGTTGCGGGAGGAAGCGTCCGCCAAAGTTTTTAGCCATCTCCTGCAAAGGAGAGCCAATCCCAAGAGTGAATCATTTTGACTATCTGGGGGTGAGATTTTTTCCAAATTTTGGGGCAGAGGCACACGTCGAGAAGCAGTCGCAAAGATTCAAGCAAGCAATGGGGATGTAACCAGAGCTTTGGGTTAGTTTAAAGCGAGGCCGAAAGAACTTGCGCTGAAAGTTAACCATGGCAAAGCCGCTTCTGTAGCAAGATATGGCATGGAGCTGTGTGGCTTTAGCAAGCTGGTGCCCATCCAAGTGGCTGAGAATGACCTTTTAAAGAGCATTTTTGGATTGCCTGTGTCTACCCCAATTTTGCAGTTCATCAAGAGCTTGGCTGCTGGTTTCTCTGTGTTCTGACCTCATCCTTTCCGGCCAGCCATTGGCTCAGGATTTGGGGGAGCACTTAAGCTTTTTGACCCAGGAATTAATCAGCTACTTGATGTCTAGAGACTCCTATTTTAAAATCCTATGACTCAGATATGTGAAAATGAGGTTGGCTGAAGCAGGGGTGGATCACTGTTTCTATAGGCCAACTTTGCGGTCTTTCATGGCTTCAAAGTCTGCGAGAATAAGAGTGCTCCAGTCTCTCCCGCCCAGTAGTGGGTCTTTGGAACTCATGAAGCCAACCAATAGGACACATTTGATTATTACGTCCCCCGCCTTGAAAAATATCTGAGCCTGGCTAATCATCCGTCCCAGCCCTTTCCTGTCGCAAGGGCCCATTTTAACTGTATACATTTGAGAGCCATGACGTTGGTGTGGTTTTAAGGAAGTGTGGATCCTTCATGTCCCTTTTGTAGGGCTTTCAAAGAAGGCCTGGCTAATTATTTTAGTTTTGTCCTACTTTCTCAGTGATCAGGGGACACACATTGAAGCCTGTTTTGCAGGGCTGTGGCTTTCGATGTTATGAGCCAGCACTGTATTATCTGTTACGGGCAGATTCGGTTCAGGTGGGATGGGCCTTTTTGACATTTCTAAAGCATGCCTTGTCATTAAGAGAACCTTTATTAAATTCTGACTGTTCATGAATTTATCGTTTTGTCAGAAGCTTTTATAATGATTGTACCTGTTTATGTTTTTATGGATATTATGTTAATCTGTGGTGTTTTTATGGTATGCTATGTGAATGTTGGGGTGCAGTGCAGAGGGCCAGGGGAATAACCGCCTATGTAATCCTAAATCTAATATGGGAGCAAGCTGCAACCATCAAAATAATAATAACACAGTCCTAGTGGAGTCTTGTCAAAATAAAAGGGCCTACATTAAAAAACCTATTGCCAATCCTTACTGCTAAATTACAAATAGTGTGGGATAATGTTCATGAAAAAGAATGAAGTGTTCACAAAATTATAAGTCAGAATGTTCAGGCCGTTGGCCTCCCCTCCCCACATTTTCAGCATGGGAAAAGGCGGGTCACTCGAGCATAGCACACTCTTGGGCTTCTTCAGCACGAGGACACAGTTCCATTACAAACATCAGGACCTTCTATGGCCCAGGTCTCTCAAGTTATCAAAAGTCTCTTTCTTGAGAGGGCCTGATGAATAAAAAAAAACAAAAAGTTAATTTCCAAGTATTCAAGTAGAGCGATTCACTCTTCACCCTGGATCTCCCTCAGCGGGGTTCAGATACCTTTTTCTTCCACAATTCCTTCTCAGGTGACTCACGGTTCACCCCGGATCTCCCTCAGATGTGCACAGATCCCTTTTACACAATTAGTCTTCTTCAGCCGGATTCGGACCAATTACCATTTGTATATCTCTTCTCAAGTGACTCGTGGTTCACACCAGATCCCCCTCAGTTGGGCTCAGATCCCCTTTTCCAATTAGTCTCCCTCAGCCGGACTTGGACCGATTACAGTTCGTTTTAGCTATCAAAGACTTTCGAATGTGCACAGGATTTAGATTGACCATTTGCAGGACCACCTTGATTTCACAGTTCAATATTTCTTACATGCTCAGTTGGATACCAAACAGAGACCTTCGAATGAGCACCCACGTGGTGCCAAACCACTCTGTATCTGGTACCTATATTGGTTTCATAAAGTTCAATCACATGCAAGCCATCTTTCCTCATACAATGTAACTTTGACCGTGACACCGTCCAGACTGCTATCAGTCTCTCTGACTCACCAGCTGTGCTGACTTCACTGGTGGGGCTCTGTTGTCGAAGCCAAGGACAGTACCACAGCAGCAATCAATTCTCACCGCCTTGGCTATCAAGGCGGGAGGGCCCAGTGTACCTTTGACACACACTGTAGCATTGTTCAGCTGCAATTCCCGGTGTTCAGTTTCTTTTCCTCAAGGCCGCTTGAAAGTAGCGGTTCTTCGCCGAAAAGGTCAAGGGTAGTTCCCTCCTTGATGTCCTCTTGGATCTCGCCACCTTTCTCCTCGGTTTAAACTGCCATCTCCGAATTGCTGCTTCCTTGTGCGTTTTGCCTTGCTAAGAGTGTACTTTTGTGCGCTGTCTTTTATCTGTGTGGGGAAGTGTGATGGAAGTCAGGCGTGTGTAATTATCGGTAATTACCTGACTCTGCCTGACCATTGTGTTGGGACATGTCAGGTATACGGGTCTGATGTTAGTACGTTGTCGCTCACAGTGAACTGTCTGCGAGAAAGTGTTTGTGTCGGAAAAGGGGAGGGGGAGTTGAGGTTCTAAGTATCCTACGTGATAGGATGGGGAAAATGTGGTATTGGGAAGGGGATACCACGTATCACCCTCTGGTGTCCCACTTCCACTCCCCGAGGACCCCTCATCCAGGTAATCCTCCTGCACTGCTCCACCCCCAGGATGGTTCCAATAGCGATGACCATGTCCTGGCCCCCTGGATGGCTGATCTCCGGGGACTAGCAGTTGAGACACTTTCTGGTTTCTTACAGTAGTGAGGGACCAATCGGAGGGGTCATTGATTACAACACATATGCCGATCAACTCAAACATAACCAAACTTGAGCAGAGCCTCTCTTCGGATATAACCTGTTACAAGTGAGACAAAGAGGCACTAAAACCATGAAAGTTCCATTAACAGTCGTTCCCTGATAGTACAACAAAAACCTGCATGGCGACCCCTGACGGCCCCTGCGTGCCTATGCAACATGATGAAAAGTCTTTGGGTGAGCAAGGTTGGATGGGGTACATTCCAAGTTCAATGAGACGGTTGTCATTTTTTAAGACTGTCCTAGAATGTCCCAGAATAGCAAAACAGCAACAAGGCAAGGGTCATGGAGCATAACAGCCCCTGGCGTACATTTGCATCATGAAGACAAATCTTTAGGCGAGGAAGGTTGGATAGTGTATGTCCCAAGTTCAATCAATGTAGAGACAATTGTCATTTTTTTAAGACTATCCAAAATGTCCCAGAATAGCAAAACAGCTACAAGGCGAGGATCAGGGAGCTTAGCGGCATGGGGTTGTAGGGTGTGAGGTTACTTTCTTTAGTCACGGGACGTCCTCCTGTGTATGCTCAATTGGTGGTGAGGGCGCAGTGGGGAAGAACCAACACAGCCCAGCACATGCCATTATGGGAGGCGTTCGGCTGATGGTTGGCATCTGAGCAGGAGAGATCAGTGAAAATACATGTTCTAATCATATAAGGGTTATTTCCAGACTTCCTTTGGGAAAGTGAAGGATACAACTTGGAAACTGGAGGCTTAATGCTCTGCTTGAAGGGGAGCTTGCAATTGATGGCTACGTTATAACGGAGAGACCGTTTTTGGGCACCTCTGGTAGGCTCTGTGGTTGGGTAGGCATAATTGATGTGTAGATGGAGTCATTTCTCAGACATAACCCAATGCAGCCGTCCTCACAGAGAAACACACAATGGGCCTCATTACGAGGTAGGTGGTAAGGGATTACCGGCACCAGTAAGGACACCGGTGCCGGTAATCCCTTACCACCCTATTCCGAGGTCCCTTAGCGGGTCCCTTCCTTAACGCCTGGTTTTACCAGGCGTTATGGAAGGGACCCGTTAAGGGACTTCAGAGCTAATAACGGTACCGCAAATTGCGGTACCGTTATTATCTCCATCCCCATTCCCATTGAGCCCTATGGGGGCTCGAATGGGAATGGGGAATGGTTCCCGGAATGGGGACTTACCGGGTCCTCCAAGGTTGGAATGACACGGTAAGTCCCTATTTCGGGAACCCGGACCCGAAATGCAGTACGGGGGTAGCCATGGTGCTAATAGCACCATGGCTACCTCCTACCTCGTAATGAGGCCCAATGTGTGCAAGAAAAGAGACCTTTATTTCCCCTACAGCCGGGAGCGTTTCTCTTGGCGACTGTGATGTTATGCTGACAACAGAAAGTCTCAACGTTCTTCTATTTCCAACATATATTCATAACCAAAAATACATGACACACCAGTCTTGTCCTAACATGAATCTTGCAATCTAATTGGTCATATTTTCATTAATAAAATACATTACCCCCCTCGTTGGCTACATATGCTTCCTGAAATGCACCATTATTTCCTCTTCCAGTGACCTCATCTTATGCTGACCAATGTGTTATTCTCATTTTGGTGAACACCGGACATGTTTTGCAACTCAAAAGATGGATGGAAGCGGATTTCAGATGATGTGGGCTTAAGCCAACTCTGTCAAGGACATAAGGCTTGCTGTCTCATCCCCATTGGTTCATTTGTCTATCTTATCAATGTCTTAACTACTGACAATTTAATTTATGAAAAGCTCTTGAGCAACACTGCAAAAAACGGTCTATTCTACTATTTAATGCTGGCAAGTTTGTGTGCCTGACTATGCCTGAGCAGTCCCTCCCTTTTTCTACTTTCTTCACCCTGCCTGATTATTTCTGTGGCTTCAGCACTTCTAACTTACTTAACCTATGGCCCCTCAAGCGGTGCCACCCTGCCTAACTAGAAATAGAAAAAATACCACAGTGGACAAAGTGATCCCTGCTATTCTCCCTACACTAAATTCATTGCCTGACAACTCTGATCCCAGCACTCTGGTCCATGAATTTAGCAAAATCATGCTCACCACCTTGGACAAAATCGCCCCACTTAAACTGAGACCTAGCAAACCCAAAGCCCACTGAAACAAGTGGTTCACTCCACAATTGAAGGACTTACGCCTCTTAAAAAGGAAGTGCAAAATAGCCTGGAGACTATGCCCCTCCATTGAGAATAAAGCCAAGCTAACCACCATTTCCACGCATTACAAAAATGAAGGCTGCCTGGCAAAATGGAACTTGTACAATGAACGTATTGCCAAATCTAACTCAAGTATGAAGGAACTATTCACCATACTAAAAGAATTAGAGTCCCCCATTCCTACACCTGACATATGCATCAAAAACAAGACTTGGTGCTCAGATATTCAACAAGCGCTAGCCAATAAAATAAATACACTACAAAACAAAATAAAACAAAAAAACTCTCTGAACTTACAGCATCCTTCTAATACCCCACCATCCAATGACACACTCACTGCTAAGACTACTAGATTCTGTTTCACCTAAGTCTCAATACTAGAGGTAGAGAAAACCATCTTATCTCTTAAACCATCTAATTGAAAAGGCAATATCTGCCCAGCCCAGATCATAAAAGATGCCGCTAGAGATATTTCACCTTGTATCTCCAAATTGATTAATGCTTCCTTCTCCTCCGGCTCTATTCCTGCCAACGTAAAACAATCATGGGTACTCCCACTCCTCAAGAAGCAAACCTTAGATCCGCTTATCCCTGCTAACTACTGTCCCATTACGACGGTACCATTCCTACTTAAAATACTGGACAAAGTAGCTTACACCCAGATTCAAAAATACCTTGAACTGCATAACCTCCTAGGAGCTAGACAATCTGGCTTCCGCCCATTACATGGACGGAAACTGCCCCGATTGACCTAAAGACACAGTTTGATGAGCTGAGAGATAAAGGGAAGACTGCCCTTCTCCTATTACTAGATCTCTCAGCTGCACTTGACCTAGTGGATCATAAGGTCCTATACAGTCACTTGGACTCAGCAGCTCACTTTTCTACTGAGGCCATCAGATGGATAGAATCCTTCCTGAGCGAGAGAACTATGAGGGTGTTCTCCCCTTTGGCAGCAGCGGACCCTATTTCTATTCTGTGTGGTGTACCTCAGGCTTCTTGTGTCTCCCCTACACTATACAATATATTCACCAAGCCTCTGTTCGACAATCTGGACCATCTGGGTATCACCTACATTAACTATGCATATGATACACAGATTCTCCACCCTCTTTCTGGGGATCACAGTAAGGACCTGGCGCTGGTGAATAGGGTATATCTCATCATTCAGGCATGGATGGCCACTCATGGTCTATGCCTGAATGATGATAAGAAAGAGCTGATTATCCTGGGTACCCACTATAACCTTAACAAACTAGGCCATGAATACTCCTCATTTACTATTGATGGAAACATTATTAACGTAACTAAGGAGATAAAAACACTCAACTATGTCCTTCGATAAAAAAGTGAAATCCTTGGCCTCTACTACTGCCTACACATGCAAGCTCATCAGAGCTGGTAAACCATTCCTCTTTAATGACAGCTGCATGATATTGGCGAGAGCACTAAAACTCTCTGGGCTGGATTGCTGTAATGCTCTTTACAGTGGTGCTAACAAAGCCATCATTCAGCGGCTACAAACCCTTCAAAATAACGCCTTAAGAGCTGCACTAGGTTTAAATAAAAGAGAACACATCTCCTCCATCAGACGCACACACAAATGGCTCTCCACCCATAATAAAATACTGCTAAACGTTATCTCCCTGACCCACAAAGCATTAAACAACACTGCTCCCAGCTACCTAGTAGACAGACTAAACAAAAGAACGTCTATCAGACCAACTAGAGCTAGCAATGCCAACTGCCTTGTGATACCGAGATTTAGACTTACCAAAATTGGCAGCAACAGCTTCCCTGTGAATGCCGCTAAACTCCTTGCCTCACGTGTTAAGAGTTGACTAACCATATCTACTCCTCAGAAAGAACTATATCAACCTGCTCAACTCTACGGACCATAAGTCACACCTCTGCAATTTCCTCATCTAGGTTGCCTTAGTCCATTTTAGTAATCTAGTGAACTGGGGGTCCTAACCGGCTCACAACCTGCAGATTTGTATCTATGCTGTGAGACACTTTTATATTGCCTCTGTATTATTACATGTAAATATATTTGTATATATTTGTACTGTGAACTATTTTGTAATTTGTAAGCCTTGCACCAGCTTATTGCTGCGTCCTGTTACCTTTGGGTTTGGTGCACATTAGAAATAAAGAAACAAACAAGGCCTATATTCATTTGTAATGCGTGCTTATGGTGTCCATTTTAAATAAGATGGATACCTTTTGCTGTTGCATGTCTATGTTAATGAATTGGATCCATATGTTATTCATGTTGTGCACAAATGTGTGCGCTCCTTTATATATGTGTTTTCCTACACAAATGAGGGGAGTCTAATATTTTTCATGTCTAAGTGCATTCTTTAAACTAATTGTTCATGTAGCTTCATGGTGAATGTCATTTGCTTCATGTCTATTGAATGTGTGCATATTTTATATTTTTTTTATTTAAATGCATATGGTTAATTACCTTTCACACTACATAAAATGTGTACATATACCCCTATCACTTATTCTTGCCACTTTCAATTTACATTGTATCCATTCCCTAATGCACCTGCCTGGCATAAGAGCGGTATGGCTGCCTCAATGAATAATGCTTCTCACTTTTACAATGTTGGACAGGAGGGTGGGGCACAGGCCCTGAGTGTCATAGTCACCTGTCCATCAACAAAAAGGGAGAGGTAGTCGCTTTTGGTCTACCCCTCTTAAGATTCATCGCTCTGGACTCAACATTAAGAAAGTGAGACTTCGTAGAAATTCCCAATCCTAAGGATAGAAACCCTAAACACTATTAGAAGGGAGTCTTTCAGCCCTTCACAGACAAGCAGAGCATGAGTTACCCAGAAGTAAACTAAAAAAGAATTTGTGGGCAATGAGAGAAAGATGATGAAAGTTTGCTCAATGCTGAAGTCATATATGTGCAGCCAGTAATAAAGACGGACACAGATTTGATGAGGAAGCAACAGCATTGGAGCTTTGCTGGAATTCTAGGGCAACCCCTGCTATTCATTCTGGGGAATAATGACATTATTTCTATTGCGTTAAGGGCCCTGCCTTACAGAAGACCCACAGGCAACAATCCCTGATTCAAATAGTAGAGGAAGGGACTAGTTCTCTTGTACCCTGAGCCTGGCATGCGGGGATGAGCATCCAAGGTGGTCTACCAGAGTATTGCTGCTTTGACCAGTGTGTATGGCAGCCAATGAGTCTGCACAGTCTGCCCAAATATCCATTTGCATGCCTGAAATAGGACACAATCTTGCCCTGCGACTTGCGTTGAAGTTGGCCAGGGACGCCCAGACCAGATTTGGCCCTAAATCATGGTGGCAGGTCACTGGTGAAGAGAGGGCCGAATTTAAGGTCATTTCCCTGATGCATTAAATAGATTCAGGACCAGAATCCTTTGCAATCAAGTGAAACAACAGGGCTCTCTGGATACATCTTGCCCCACCAAAGCCCCCCACCTCCAAATTAGTGGATACACAAGCCCCTGTGGTTAGGGACGGGGCTTCTTTACAATAAATAGCTCCCACATATTCCCAATCACCTCTTCCCTCTTAAACATTATTTAAAGGGCTAACATCTTAAACTTGATGGAAAGGTTTGTTTTAAATTGTTAATAATGAAAATAATATATTTTCATAACGCTCTTGATGCAGTATCTGTAACAAATCTAAGCACTGTCACAAGTGCTCAAGATAAGACTTGAAAGTAGGACTATATTACTACCTATTTTAAATTGGGAGTAGAATTATTTTTAGGGAGTAAAAATATAAGTCAAATTCCCAATGAGAGTATTTTATAAGCGAGTAAAAATATGTTTCAACTGAAAAACGGAAATGTGTTTGTAATATTTTTTTCTTTGCACCTAGTTATTCATTTATTTTTATATATTTTTTTATTTATTTCATTCCAATCATGCAGTTAAAAATAGTAGTTTCTTCTTGTGGTACGACATGCACTAGTGGTGCAAACATATCCATGGAGCTGTGAGGGTGAAAGCACGGGTGCAAGACTCTAGATGTCTTTTTTTCCTATTTTTGTTGGGAGTATTTTTACTCCCTATTTTTATGTTTTCAGAGAATTTGCTCATTTTTAGTGAGTAAAAGGGGCCGATACACCTCTTATCTGTAGGGATGGCTGTAACAAAATGTTATTTTTAAAAATAATGGCATTCAATTCATCAACCTCACAAGGATGAAATGCTGAGTCTTGCAGGCAGAACACAGATTTTTGGGAAGAGCACTTAATGAAGCAAGGTGTCTTGCAGACAGTGCTCATCTATTGATTTTATAATTGTATTTATAATATATTCTTTAATTTTGTACAATTATGTAGGGTGCCACATGCCCTACCTAAATGTCACAAAGACTAGCATATGGTTTTGTTAAACCTTTCCGCCTGCCCAAATTAAATCGCCATACATTTTTTGAAGAAATGCAAAGTCAATTGGGCTCATAATCACACACCAAGGAGACAATAGTCAATGTATTTGATTTATCTCCTTCAGGAATACTTGCACCAAAATCAAGGCAAATGGAAATCCTGTCAACACAATGAGGTCGGCTATTTTCTAAAGACTTTCAAACAACCTCATCCACAATTGGTGGATCCACACCTCCAGAGTAAATACCAGAAGCATCATATTCCAGGAGTCAATACTGATCACATCTTTCATCATGAAACAGGACTTCACAACCAATCCTAGTTGGACTGAAGACAACCAAACTGACCACACGAGGAATCACCTCAGTCTGATTGAAGATGAATGCAACAACCCAGAGTCTCCAGAAGACCACCACCCCAGTGACAAACAACCCAGCCTATTTACTATTGCACAAAGGTACCTCAAAGGAAATGTCTCAGGCAGATGTCTCAAAGCATGCTCTATTGCTAACAACTCTTCTGATATCTATGATCTCCTCTTCCGTGGCAAAGCACACCTATTTTCATCACAGAAAACTCACACTCAGCGACAAGCTAAGTGGTAATAAACAAAGCCATCTCCACAGATTACAAGACTAAGTTTACCAACATAGCAGCCAAGACAGGAGGAGGAATTGCACTTGTAAATGGGGACTGCATCAAAGGTAAAATGCTGCAGGCCAACCGCCTCCCAAAGTCCTCCCAGTCTGCTTGGACTGACACTCTTCGACTCTAAGATTCCTTCTCATATACAACCTTCTTACAACCCATCATATGCAGACAACCTGGCAGACGTGGCCGTTAATCTTCCAGCAGCCCGTTAACATCTCACCACACTTGAGACTTCAGCATCTGGTTTGAGAAGAAGGACAATGTTGCCACAAAGTCCTTCTCCGCATATCTCGGCACTCTACAAATGAAAGAGCTGGTTAATGGCCCACCCATGAAGCCAAACCCACCATATAACTTCTTTTCTGAGAGCTTCAACAGAATCACCTCACCAGTCCACTTACAATGGCAAGACCACCTCTCCATATGATTCACCATTTCTACCGAAGCCACACTGTTTGCAAAGTCAACCAAACCACCCCCAACGTTAACCAGACCATTGCCACAGATCGCTTCACAAACTCCCAACACTCCAAATCGTGCTTGAGGGGTTTTATTACAGGTCTTGGTCCACAGCTGACCGATTTAGCGGTGGAGGAAAATAATGGACGTCCCTCTCTTGTACTCCAGTGGGCGCCCAGCTCTTTAGCCCAGGATTCTCTTAACCCAAGGTTGGGTTCAAACTAGAGATCAGTAACACCTGCAATCTAAATCAATCTAGCTGCATTGAGGGCCTGAAGGTCGTAGCCTTATTTACATAACTCCCTCTGTGACTTCCTACAGGTCCCTAACTCTAAACATTCTTTCCCAGGTTTCAATAGCAGTTTTAGGGATTGTCACTGTACTGCTAGCAGACTCCCTGCTCCTTTCACTCTCTCCCACACTCGCTGCTTTTTCCTCTGTCCCTGATCTTCTTACTACATACTCCTCACTCCAGCTGATCTTGCTCACCCATTCAGATTGCCTCCCTCTCCCACTCTCCTCAGCTGTTCTTCTGATGGTCACACACACTAATTATTTAATCTACTTTGCTGTGCTCTCTCCCCTCCTTCTCCCAATGACTCATCTCTCTTCTTCTTCTCACTCTCCCACTCACTCCGATTCGCTCACTCTAACATACACTCCCATACACACAGCCTCACTCGCACTATCTGATACCACTATCTCTCCTTACCAATACCTCACTCAAGAAATCTCCGGCACCACCACCAGCTCCTCCACACTTCCCTCCACCTTCCGGCCTTCTCTTGGTCTCTCGGTCCTCCTCCCTGCCCTCTGACCTCATCCAAACAACTTTCATCCTTGCTGGCAGTTTGGGGTCTTTTATACGCATAACTTTCTGTCTCTTTTGTTCCCTCCCCGTCCCGTTGGTCCGTCTGCTCACCTGATTCTACAGGCCAATCTAGGCCTGATCTTATCCACAGGGTTGGGTTTCAACAAGAAACGACTTGAAATCCCCATGTGATCCCCATCCATGTTCACGTGCCCTATTAGAACGAGTCTCTCTTGCCCCAGAGTGGTGTTTGTCCTGGGTACTGACTCTGCTGAGCTGAGGGAAGTCCAGCTGGATTAGCAGTGTTGGAAATTGACTGCCGTTGGTGGCTCTCCCTCCCACTGGCAGCTGGTGGCTATCTTCTGCTCCCATCTGGCCTTCTGGGATTAGTAGTCCTGCAAAAACAGAGAAAGAAATCTGTCAAGCATGGAGGTCTGTCATTACTGAGGGAGAAATATTGGTGGCACATTCACCCAGCACGGCATATGAAAGGGGGACAGAGACTGGCACCCTCTGTAAGGGGTCAGTCATGCGAGGAGAACAACTGCTTGTCGTTTTCTCAAGCTTAAAATGTTATTAAAGTCAAACTTAGATAAATGAACCTCGCTTGCCCTACTCTATCAGGGAGTCCCCTACCTAGCCTATAGGCCAAGGGGAAAACTCCTAACGTAGACAGACTGGCCCTGGCACTAAACAACAAAACATTCAAAGATGAATAATAAAACAATACATAACAATAAGCAATAAGTGCACAGTGTATAGATGACCTTCACCTGTCCTGGGTAAATACCTTCCCCGGGATTTCAAAGTCAGCTTCAAGAAAATGTTTAAAGGAAACGAAAAAGTCCTGAGCTCGTTCTTATAAGTTCTTTCAAAAAACAGTTCACAGGAACAAAATGTCTTAAACCTGTGCCTGTAAGTTCCAAGAGTAAACAAAAGTTCATCAAACAAGTATCCACTGTTGACACTTCTTCAGCTTTCACTTGAAAAGACCCCCTTCCAATTACAGCCAAGAAAATACCACCAATGGTAATCCTGCATCTCCTCCTTCCAAGATTATTTGACACAGTTCAGTAAAAGGGTTAACAATATCTTCTTCTACAATTCTACAATTGGTTAGGACCTCTGCAGTACATGTGGTATAATTGCCAGAATGCTTCTCTTTAGTCTGCTGCTTTCCTCTTGATATCCACCCTCCTACTACTCTTACTTCTGCCCTAAGCTCCAAGAAAAGGGCAGCCTCTTGGCCCCTTCCATCTGTCTCACTGACACAAGTATAACCAGCGTCTGCTTCAAGACCGACTCTCTCTTTCAACTTCCGCCGTCTTTAGCATTACAGATTATTTTTGTTATTTTCTTTACAGGCACCCAGTCCCCGTCTCCAGCTCTGTTCACCCCTTCTTGGTTCCAGTAATTGCCCTGAAGCTGTATTGCCACTTTTCCAGCCTCAGGCAACAATGACACACTTGTATCAGAGGACACTGGACCTTTAACAACTTTGTAGATCAGATGGACAGATCTAAATAGGTCTTGTTCCACTTTGGATAGGGCTCGCCTCTTGGCTCGGGGTAATGCTTGTTCTTTTAGTCAGTACAACAACTTCTGAAATGAAAGAGTAATTGTTTCGAGTTCTACAAGGTTCATTCTTCAAAGAATAACAGGTTTAGGTAGATGCGACCACTCTTTAAGATCGATCTTCACCCTTAAAGGATTACAAATGTTTGTATTTCTGTATCATATTACAGAGACTTTTTAACCTCCTTTCAGGGAATACGATTGGTCACACACGACTTCCCTTTGATTCTGCTTTCAATTGTAAGACTTAGGAAAGTTAACGTTATTCTTCTGAAATGGGATTCAGCAAGCGTTCTCTCTTTAATTACAGACACGCGATCACTCCGGTAACAGCAATTGATTAAACAAATGAAAGTAATAGACTTCTCTTTGTACACAAACATTATTGCTCTCACTAATAGTGCACGTGTTACATTTGCATTGTCAAAGGGGACGTCTACAATGACAAACAGTTATTTCTCGCTTGTAAACTTACGCAAGTGACTTTGGAACCAGAGCTACTCAGCGTTGATGGGAAAACTCCACTCTTAGCACTTCTTCCTCAGTGCAGCCAAAGCAATGCAGGGTTTGAGACCACAGGACCTTCTCAGAGCTTGCAGGGGAATCTGTAGTCTCCACGCTCCAGCTTCCTTTCTGTGACCACACTTCCACGTGAATTGCCAGCCTTGTGCTCTTCTTCTGCTACTCCCACTGCCAGCCTTCCAGCTCCTGCTCCGGCTCCTTCATTGCTGCAGCCTTT
Organism: Ambystoma mexicanum; assembly: GCF_040938575.1. Taxonomy (NCBI): domain Eukaryota; kingdom Metazoa; phylum Chordata; class Amphibia; order Caudata; family Ambystomatidae; genus Ambystoma; species Ambystoma mexicanum. The sequence goes on from NC_090940.1 coordinate 14,378,872, forward strand.
TATGCCCCTCAGGTTTGGCAATTGGCTTCAGGTGTGAGCCATTTGTTTCAATTGCCTGACTCCTGCAAAGGCTATTAGGCTTAATTACCTGACTACATGCCTCCTCAGCGCTCGTTTTCATCCCAGTTCCTATAGAATTTTGGGAAACGTAGTCTACTTCATTGAAGTTAGGTTTTTCTACCTCTTTAGTAGTTTTAACATTAGATTTAATTCCCTTACCACTTTTAACGGGGGGCTGTAGGTTTTAACTTTATTAGAGGAAGTTGGTTTAGAGAAGACACCGATTTTGCTATTCCTTGTAGTGTACCCTTGGTATTGAGGAGGACCTTTGCTTTTGGAAACCAAAGGGATTCTCTGTTTTGGTATAGTAGGCGTGGGTGTTACGACCTTAGATTTTACCACCTTAGATTTAATAGGGGGTTGAGATATATTAAAATGAGAATAAGCCATACCCTCTTCTGGTGCAGTGGTTAGAGTCTCCCTATTAGGGGAAAAATACTGTGTCTCATCCCACGGATTCTCCACACTTCCCTGGGCCTTGTCTCCACCCAGGTGATCCTCCTGCAGCGCACCACCCCCAGGGTTCAGATCAAGTACCGTCTGACTTCACCAGGCCACCTAGACTGTAGGCAGGGTTCAGTGAGGGATCTGCAGGATTCTCCACACTTCCCTGGGCCTTGTCTCCACCCAGGTGATCCTCCTGCAGAGCACCACCCCCAGGGTTCAGATCAAGTACCGTCTGACTTCACCAGGCCACCTGGGACTAGACTGTAGGCAGGGTTCAGTGAGGGATCTGCAGGATTCTCCACACTTCCCTGGGCCTTGTCTCCACCCAGGTGATCCTCCTGCAGAGCACCACCCCCAGGGTTCAGATCAAGTACCGTCTGACTTCACCAGGCCACCTGGGACTAGACTGTAGGCAGGGTTCAGTGAGGGATCTGCAGGATTCTCCACACTTCCCTGGGCCTTGTCTCCACCCAGGTGATCCTCCTGCAGAGCACCACTCCCAGGGTTCAGATCAAGTACCGTCTGACTTCACCAGGCCACCTGGGACTAGACTGTAGGCAGGGTTCAGTGAGGGATCTGCAGGATTCTCCACACTTCCCTGGGCCTTGTCTCCACCCAGGTGATCCTCCTGCAGAGCACCACTCCCAGGGTTCAGATCAAGTACCGTCTGACTTCACCAGGCCACCTGGGACTAGACTGCCGGCAGGGTTCAGTGAGGGATCTGCAGGATTCTTCACACCTCCCAACTCCCACTCCCCACCTCTGGGACAGGGCTGGCCATGACCTCTGCTCTGGTAGTCCTCCTAAACAGGTCTTGAGAGGCATGTACACCTACGTGGCTGTGTCCAGTCCTAGACCAGGTCACACCATGTAAAGAAATCAAAATGGACACGATCCTGCAAAGACCTGAGGCTTCAAAAAACATGACAGAAACACCAGGCGAGCAGCTTAACGGCATCTACATCTAAATAACCAACACCCTTGACAGTTTAGCACAAAAAAGCCTTTTCAAAACTCACAAAAGAAATGTCTTCATCTCAAACTTAACATCATAAAAATAAAAACAAGAACCTAAGAACATCTGTAGAAGAAATCAGGATGCTGCAGACAACTTGGCCTTGCATTGATGGCTTCGGTTCTCCAGAGCTGATCAAACCAAAAAAAGCAAATTACTCACACCGACTAGAATCAGCCCAACACAGCCAGAAGGAAGACTTCAAAATCATCCATAAAAAACCTGCAACCTACTAACCAACAATTTTATTGCCAGAATTTAGCAACTAAATTACAACACACGTCAGTGATATACATCCTTCAAATCCAAGAGCAGCTGGACAGAAAAGGACATAATGACCTACATACACCACACATGCACCGACCCTGACAGCCTTCCATCCCGACTCCAGCCAGGACCTCCTCAACACAGTGAACCCTAGCTAGAAATCCAGCAGGATCCCAAAGCAATAACCAAGGAGCCTTTACAAGCGCCTGACTTCAGAGCACTCAGGGGGAGTCACGCCTCACACCTTCGAACCAGTCTTTGATAAACTGTCCCTCAAAAATCATATGGCTGACCCAAATGACGGTGCAAACTTGCACCAAATCTCAAACACACATTTATCACTAAACTCCAAGAGAAATTGACCAACCAACAGCTATGCCAATACTTTGAAAACAACCGGTTCTATGTGAAAATGTCCCCTGGAAAATGAAGTCATGTGAAATAGTAGTCAGCAAAAAGTAGTTAAAAAAATATAGTCAAGCAATGCAAATGTTGCCAGCAAAAAAGGTGGCCCAAAAGCTATTTTTAAATACAGAAATGTACAAGGCGGTACCCCTAGTAATGACCCGAAACCCCTAATAAAACCTCCTCAATCTCCCTAGCTCCTTTCCTAGCCCTTACCCAACTCTAATGACAACCCGCATTCTTCCCTGCACCCTTAGCTAACAATAACCCTTGAGCGCACTGTAGCATTGTATTTGCACGTCACTCAATGCAAAACACCAAATAGAACATGAACAGTGAACCTAACTCCAGCCCAGTCACCGGCTTGCCAAAAATGGCATAACCTAAACCTAACCACAACTCTAACCCTAACCACTTGCCCTTAGCCAGTAAGAGAGGTCTGCGGGTTCAGCGTCGCTGCTTCAGTCTGTGTGTGAGCTGTAGGTCGCAGGTGTGAATCCCGGCAAGGTCGACTAAGTCTTTCCTCCTTCCAAGGTCAATAAAACTGAGCACCAATTCCGAGTGGGTAATAATAATTACATGTCAAATTTTGTATGTAAGACACTTTGGGTAAAGGCGCTATATAATGACAAGTAATTCTAATGCTTACTCTAGTCTAAACACTAGGTTTACCCTCAAACCTATCCTATTCAGATGCAGTCAGCAACCACAGACTCCATATTGAACAATGAAAAAATGGCATGCTAACTCGCCCACACATGCAGTGTTAGGGGGTGCAACTACCGCCATAGAAGAAGGACAACCTCCCAGCATGCTGGGGACAGTCGAACGACATAAAGGAGGGACTAAGGGCAATCACTGGAGGATATGAGAATAGCCGTGCTTCGCGAGGGAAACCCTGAAAAGGAGGGGCAACCCCACATAACTGAGAGGCTCTAAGATGTGAACACAAGGAGGCAAAGGACAAAGAGAGACTCTATAATAGACTGTCATGCAAAAAAGAGAGCGTGAGAGCAACCAGAATACAACACACTGTTGAAACAAAACGTCAAATATAGATAATTAAAAAGTTCACCAGAGGAAGGAAATCAGGTGTAGAGAGTAAATAATCAAAGGATCAAACCAAGAAAACGGCTGGATGAGAAACACTTGGAAGGCACCACCACATAATGAGATCGTAATATGTAATAATATGTGTACACACTAAGCAGAAGGCTTAAAAAGCAGAAACTATCAGGCGCCCACTTCTTTATCTTTTTAGACCCCATCTGGAAGACAACAGGAAAAAAATGTTCGTCCAACAACTGTGAAAAATAATTAATATAAGGTAAAGAAACAAGGTAGGTCCCAAGAAGAAAACCATCTCCATAAATGTTCATATATAGTGTCCAAAAATATCAGAAAAGCAGACACCTTTGCAGAAGAGTAGATTGATACGTGGCCTGCAGCAAATCTGGCCAAACATTAGAATCCTAAAAGGGGTCCAGAGATCATTTGAAAGTCGGACACTCTGTAAAGCATGAGCTTGGCGACATGGTCTGATGGCCTCCACCTTTCAACCATGAAGGGACTACCCAAACCTACTGCTGAAAACTAAAAAGGAAACCTTGGCAATTAAAAGGAAAAACCTGCATCTCAGTGTGATGCAAAGAAGCGACATAAATGCGGTGATGAAGAGATCAGGCGACGAAAGTGCCATCCATAGGACTGTACTCCGCCTACAGCTGCACGCACCAGCGTCCTGCTGAAAATGTCCTTCATAAAGAAAGAAAAAAACATTCTTCCGGCCAGAAAAAGGAAGAGTGTGAAAGACCAGGACAGGGCTTTTAGTCAATCCCGCCCGCCTACCAAACAAGGGATTTCCCTATGCAGAAAAGGCATCTCTTAGGAACGGCTTCCTGTTTGGAAAATCGACACAGGAAGAGCGCTTATTTCTCACCACTAGCATCCAGGAGGGACTCCAAACCCAGGAGCGAATGCTGCCCAGAAACTCCCCCAGCAGCAGTGAGCATCTTCCAAGGGCCGTCTACCAAGCAACCTAAAGTCTCTACTTTATACAGAGCAGATCACCAAAAAACAACAGCAGCGGTTGCAAAAAAGGATGGCGGAGTCAATAGTTAATCCAGCAGATGAGGGCGGAAGGATTGCAGGGGAGGGTACGGACTGCTCTCATGAGCGTACCAATGATGTCACCTGATGACATCTAATACATAATTCCGCTTCAAAGTGCAAAACGTTAATCGAAGAGGTATTGCTGGAAGCAAGTGACGAGGACTGGATCAGTGCAACTGTGGCATTTTCTTTAGTTCAGGAGCCTCCCATTCTATGCAGCCCTTAAGAAGAGCGGGAAACCTCTCACGCGCCACATTGCCACATTGATATCCCAACCCAGGATTAACTCTGCAGTGGAGACTCATCTCTTCATGGCCATCGAATATACCACACACAGAGGGTGGCAAACAAGAATCTCAATTTAAGATTGCACGTGCCATCTTGTTATTCAGAACTATTATTGCTTGCGCTCGAAGCGCGTGCAAGGATGGCGCGCTGACGGCCCTCTCTGGGTGTACTCGTAGTTCCTCCCTTTCTACTCTACATTCTGACTTAAGTTTCAGGCATACTTACGCAGGCTCTCCCTATTGACCCGGTTGGGACCGCCATCTGCTGCACGTCTTGTGATCTGCTCCTGGTGGGGCCCACACGTTAGGCCCCCTCCCCCAGTTGCTCACGTCGATCTCCCCCTCTCCTCTCTCACTGTCTCTCAGTATCGCTCCAATCTGTTTCGCTTCAGCAAGCGTCCTCAGTACTAGTTGGGGGCTCTGTGCCAGACATTCAGTGGCCCTTTGACCCCTAGCCTTCCTTCTTGGGTTCTCCCTGGTTCCTGTACCGACAAGTCAAGGTATCTGAGACCCCCCCCCCCATCTTCTCACTGATGGTACACCAGGCGAAGGGTCAGTGCCAGCCATAGGCTCCATGCCAGCCATAGACTGTGTGACAAAGACACCACCCTATTGGTTTCGAGGACTTATTTAGCCGGATACGGTCCTCTGGCTGGGTCACGTGAGAGCAGTCAGGGAAAACAGACTCCACGTACGGTCTTTGACCATCGCTTCCGGGTGACACTTCATTACGGCCCAGAATTAGAAGACTCAAAACACAGACACAAAAGAATAGACCAATAGCAACAACTGTTAGGACCCCTAAAATGACATAAGAGATTCCATCAAAATCTTAGGGGGAGCGAGGGTCTGCGCAATCGAGGAAGCAGCATCATCAAAGCCACAGGGAAACGGGTGAGACCAATAAGCAGTCAACTCCCCTGGGGAGACAGTAAATCCCAGAGCCAGACACACAAAACCACAATCAGCGACACTGAAACGATTCCATCTAGCAAATGATGGCTACAGGGCAGAGGTTGAAGTGAGCGGAAACTACTTTTCTACTGAAAACAGTGACACTACTTTTTTAAAAAATGTTCACCATTTCAGAACTGTTCTTTGTGATGGTAAAATATACATCTTCCTATTACCACCCTGTAGCAGTTACATCCAAGCTGGAATCTGTTTGATTGCACATTCATGAAGCCTGTATGGACCGTAGGGGCTTTATCTTAGCCGTGAGAAGATGGACTTGATCCTGCTCATGTTGGGAAGGAATCTCTCCTCCACCCCGGCTTTCCCTGGTTTTAGGAAAACCTGGCAAGCTGTTATCGCAGGTTAAATGCGTATATCCCAGGATGGAACCTTTGTTACCTTCAGGAAAGCATCACATGGTTTATCCTAGGATGGAACCTTTGCTACCTGCAGGATAGCATCACTTGGTATTTCCCAGGATGGGGGGGTTTTCTAAGGTGTATCCCTGGATGGAACCTTTGTTACCTTCAGGATAGCATCACATGGTATATCCCAGGATGGAACCTTTGCTACCTTAAGAATAGCATCACACAATTTATCCCAGGGTGGAACCTTTGCTACCTCCAGAATAGCATCACACAGTATATCCCAGGATGGAACCTTTGTTACCTTCAGGATAGCATCACATGGTATATCCCAGGATGGAACCTTTGCTACCTTAAGAATAGCATCACACAATTTATCCCAGGGTGGAACCTTTGCTACCTCCAGAATAGCATCACACAGTATATCCCAGGATGGAACCTTTGCTACCTTCAAGATAGCATCACATGGTATATCCCAGGATGGAACCTTTGCTACCTCCAGAATAGCATCACACAGTATATCACAGGGTGAAACCTTTGCTACCTTTAGGATAGCATCACACAGTATATCCCAGGATGGAACCTTTGCTACCTTCAGGATAGCATCACACAGTATATCCCAGGATGGAACAATTGCTACCTTCAAGATAGCATCACACAGTATATCCCAGGATCGAACCTTTGCTACCTTCAGGATAGCATCACACAGTATATCCCAGGATGGAACATTTGCTACCTTCAAGATAGCATCACAAAGTATATCCCAGGATCGAACCTTTGCTACTTTCAGGATAGCATCACACAGTATATCCCAGGATGGAACCTTTGCTACCTTAAGAATAGCATCACGCAGTATATCTCAGGATGGAACTTTTGCCATCTTTAGGATAGCATCACATGGTATATCCCAGGATGGAACCTTTGTTACCTTCAGGATAGCATCACATGGTATATCCCAGGGTGGAACATTTGCTACCTTAAGAATAGCATCACAGAGTTTATCCCAGGGTGGAACCTTTGCTACCTTCAGGATAGCATTACACAGTATATCCCAGGATGGAACCTTTGTTACCTTCAGGATAGAATCACATGGTATATCCCAGGATGGAACAGTTGCTACCTTCAAGATAGCATCACATGGTATATCCCAGGATGGAACCTTTGCTACCTCCAGAATAGCATCACACAGTATATCACAGGGTGAAACCTTTGCTACCTTTAGGATAGCATCACACAGTATATCCCAGGATGGAACCTTTGCTACCTTCAGGATAGCATCACACAGTATATCCCAGGATGGAACATTTGCTACCTTCAGGATAGCATCACACAGTATATCCCAGGATGGAACATTTGCTACCTTCAAGATAGCATCACATGGTATATCCCAGGATCGAACCTTTGCTACTTTCAGGATAGCATCACACAGTATATCCCAGGATGGAACCTTTGCTACCTTAAGAATAGCATCACGCAGTATATCTCAGGATAGAACTTTTGCCATCTTCAGGATAGCATCACATGGTATATCCCAGGATGGAACCTTTGCTACCTTAAGAATAGCATCACACAATTTATCCCAGGGTGGAACCTTTGCTACCTCCAGAATAGCATCACACAGTATATCCCAGGATGGAACCTTTGCTACCTTCAGGATAGCATCACACAGTATATCCCAGGATGGAACCTTTGCTACCTTCAGGATAGCATCACACAGTATATCCCAGGATGGAACCTTTGTTACCTTCAGGATAGCATCACATGGTATATCCCAGGATGGAACCTTTGCTACCTTAAGAATAGCATCACACAATTTATCCCAGGGTGGAACCTTTGCTACCTCCAGAATAGCATCACACAGTATATCCCAGGATGGAACCTTTGCTACCTTCAGGATAGCATCACACAGTATATCCCAGGATGGAACCTTTGTTACCTTCAGGATAGCATCACATGGTATATCCCAGGATGGAACCTTTGCTACCTTCAGGATAGCATCACACAGAATATACCAGGATGGAACATTTGCTACCTTCAGGATAGCATCACACAGTATATCCCAGGATGGAACTTTTGCCATCTTCAGGATAGCATCACATGGTATATCCCAGGATCGAACCTTTGCTACTTTCAGGATAGCATCACACAGTATATCCCAGGATGGAACCTTTGCTACCTTAAGAATAGCATCACGCAGTATATCTCAGGATGGAACTTTTGCCATCTTCAGGATAGCATCACATGGTATATCCCAGGATGGAACCTTTGCTACCTTAAGAATAGCATCACACAATTTATCCCAGGGTGGAACCTTTGCTACCTCCAGAATAGCATCACACAGTATATCCCAGGATGGAACCTTTGCTACCTTCAGGATAGCATCACACAGTATATCCCAGGATGGAACCTTTGCTACCTTCAGGATAGCATCACACAGTATATCCCAGGATGGAACCTTTGTTATCTTCAGGATAACATAACATGGTATATCCCAGGATGGAACCTTTGCTACCTTAAGAATAGCATCACACAATTTATCCCAGGGTGGAACCTTTGCTACCTCCAGAATAGAATCACACAGTATATCCCAGGATGGAACCTTTGCTACCTTCAGGATAGCATCACACAGTATATCCCAGGATGGAACCTTTGTTACCTTCAGGATAGCATCACATGGTATATCCCAGGATGGAACCTTTGCTACCTTAAGAATAGCATCACACAATTTATCCCAGGGTGGAACCTTTGCTACCTCCAGAATAGCATCACACAGTATATCCCAGGATGGAACCTTTGCTACCTTCAGGATAGCATCACACAGTATATCCCAGGATGGAACCTTTGTTACCTTCAGGATAGCATCACATGGTATATCCCAGGATGGAACCTTTGCTACCTTCAGGATAGCATCACATGGTATATCCCAGGGTGGAACATTTGCTACCTCCAGAATAGCATCACACAGTATATCACAGGGTGAAACCTTTGCTACCTTTAGGATAGCATCACACAGTATATCCCAGGATGGAACCTTTGCTACCTTAAGAATAGCATCACGCAGTATATCTCAGGATGGAACTTTTGCCATCTTCAGGATAGCATCACATGGTATATCCCAGGATGGAACCTTTGCTACCTTAAGAATAGCATCACACAATTTATCCCAGGGTGGAACCTTTGCTACCTCCAGAATAGAATCACACAGTATATCCCAGGATGGAACCTTTGCTACCTTAAGAATAGCATCACGCAGTATATCTCAGGATGGAACTTTTGCCATCTTCAGGATAGCATCACATGGTATATCCCAGGGTGGAACCTTTGTTACCTTTGGGATAGCATCACATGGTATATCCCAGGATGGAACCTTTGCTACCTTAAGAATAGCATTACACAGTATATCCCAGGATGGAACCTTTGCTACCTTCAGGAGGGGGCTGTTAGGGTGGAGAGGGTGCTGCGGAGGTTGGATGGAGGGGGGCTGTTAGGGTTGGAGTGGGTGCTGCAGAGGGTGGATGGAGGGGGAGCTGTTAGGGGGGCAGAGGGTGCAGTGGAAGGTGGATGGAGAGGGGGAAGTTAGGGGGCAGAGGGTGCAGTGGAGGGTGGGGGGAGAAGGGGCTGTCAGGGGTGGAGAAGGGGCTGTGGAGGGTGGGAGAGAGGGGGCTGTTAGGGGTGGAGAAGGGGCTGTGGAGGGTGGGGGAGAGGGGGCTGTTAGGGGTGGGGAAGGGGCTGTGGAGGGTGGATAGAGAGGGGGATGTTAGGGGTGGAGAAGGGGCTGTGGAGGGTGGGGGAGAAGGGGCTGTCAGGGGTGGCGAGAGTGCTGTGGAGGGTGGTGTGGAGAGGGGGCTGTTAGGGGTGGAGAAGGGGCTGTGGAGGGTGGGGGAGAGGGGGCTGTTAGGGGTGGAGAGAGTGCTGCGTGGGGTGGATGGAGGGGCTGTCAGGGGAGCAGAGGGTGCTGTGGGGTGTAGATGGAGGGGGGCTGTCCGGGGTGGGTGGAAAGGGGAGGCTGTCAGGTGTGCGTGGAGAGGAGGGGGCTGTTAGGGGTGGAGAGGGTGCTGTGGGGTGTAGATGGAGGGGGGCTGTCCGGGGTGGGTAGAAAGGGGAGGCTGTCAGGGGTGGGTGGAGACGAGGGGGGCTGTTAGGGGTGGAGAGGGGGACTGTCAGGGGTGGATGGAGAAGGGGGCTGTTAGGGGTGGAGAGGGTGCTGTGGAGTGTGTATGGAGGGGGGCTGTCAGGGTGGGGGGATAGGGGGCTGTCAGGGGTGGATGGAGAGGGGGCTGTTGGGGGTGCAGAGGGTGCTGTGGAGTGTAGATGGAGGGGGGCTGTCAGGGGTGGGTGGAGAGGTGGGGGCTGTCATGGGTGGAGAGGGTGCTGTGGAGTGTAGATGGAGGGGGGCTGTCAGGGGTGGGTGGAGAGGAGGGGGCTGTTAGGGGTGGAGAGGGGGACTGTCAGGGGTGGATGGAGAGGGGGCTGTTGGGGGTGCAGAGGGTGCTGTGGAGTGTAGATGGAGGGGGCTGTCAGGGGTGGGTGGAGAGGTGGGGGGCTGTCATGGGCGGAGAGGGTGCTGTGGAGTGTAGATGGAGGGGGGCTGTCAGGGGTGGGTGGAGAGGAGGGGGCTGTTAGGGGTGGAGAGGGGGACTGTCAGGGGTGGATGGTGAGGGGGCTGTCGGGGGTGGATGGAGAGGGGGCTGTCAGGGGTGGATGGAAAGGGGGCTGTCAGGGGTGGATGGAGAGGGGGGCTTTCAGTGGTGGGTGGAGAGGAGGGGGCTGTTAGGGGTGGAGAGGGTGCTGTGGAGGGTGGGTGGAGAGGGGGCTGTCAGGGGTGGATGGAGAGGGGGGCTTTCAGGGGTGGATGGAGAGGAGGGGGGCTGTTAGGGGTGGAGAGGGTGCTGTGGAGTGTAGATGGAGGGGGGCTGTCAGGGGTGGGTGGAGAGGAGGGGGGCTGTTAGGGGTGGAGAGGGTGCTGTGGAGTGTAGATGGAGGGGGGCTGTCAGGGGTGGGTGGAGAGGGGGCTGTCAGGGGTGGATGGAGAGGGGGCTGTTGGGGGTGCAGAGGGTGCTGTAGAGTGTAGATGGAGGGGGGCTGTCAGGGATGGGTGGAGAGGGGAGGCTGTCATGGGTGGAGAGGGTGCTGTGGAGTGTAGATGGCGGGGGGCTGTCAGGGGTGGGTGGAGAGGAGGGGGGCTGTTAGGGGTGGAGAGGGTGCTGTGGAGGGTGGATGGAGAGGGGGCTTTCAGGGGTGGGTGGAGAGGAGGGGGCTGTTAGGGGTGGAGAGGGGGCTGTCAGGGGTGGATGGAGAGGGGGGCTTTCAGGGGTGGGTGGAGAGGAGGGGGGCTGTTAGGGGTGGAGAGGGTGCTGTGGAGTGTAGATGGAGAGGAGGCTGTCAGGGGTGAGTGGAGAGGAGGGGGCTGTGGCTGATCAGCTGCGTGGACTATATTAAGATGGTAAGACATGAAAGGTTTGGCGTCGTTATAGCAACCGGATGAGCCGCCCTCTCCCAAAGCCCCATTCAGCCAGGGCGGCGGGGACACGGGTTTAATTAAAGCGTATAAAAAGGGGTTTTGTGCACTTCTCGACACCCGAGCAATTTTAAAATGCTTAATCTCCCGTGCTGCTTCTCCGGTGCTCTGCGAAGCATCGGCTGCTGAGCTGCACAAGGAGCCGTGGCCCTCGAACTTCCTAATCAAAGACCCAGAGATGACCAAGACATGGCGGGAAGGATGTGTGCAGAGTATGTGAGCAGTGTGTGTGCGCACAGAGAGTGTGTGCAGTGTATGTACACATAGAATGTAAGCTATGTATAAAGTGTGTGCACAGAGTATGTGCGGTGTATGTGCACAGAGAGTGGGTGCAGTTTATGTGCACCAGTGAGCGTACGCTGTACGCAGAGTACATGCGCAGAGTGTGTTTGCAAGTTAACTGCGGGTTATGTGCACAGGGAGTGTATCTGTGTGCGGAATGTGTGCACAGAGAATTCATAGTGCATGTGTGGACGGTGTGCCATAATGATGGGCAAAAACTACCAGGTGTTCAGAGTATGTGCATCGAGAGGGCAGGTGTTAAGGGTGTGCAGCATATGTGCAGCGTGTGTGCTAAGTCTGATAGGGAGCAGGAGCCTGGTCCTACCTCAGAGATACTCAAGGTGTGTGGAAGGGTTCTCCAGCAAGAGTCAGTACCTTTGGGTGGTCTTTGTGTGGTCTGTGCCAGCTGTGCCCCCTGTAAGATAGGGGTATGCAGACTCTGCAAATGGTAGGCAATCCGCGTACAGCAAATGTTCAGGGTATGTATGTATGTATGTATGTATATATAATATATTATTTTTCTAATAAATTGGCTTTTTGTAGAAACATGGCAGGCTGCATAGACAGCGGATGTGCCCCATCTCCCAGAATCCCCTGCCCCGGCTTGAAACTCCTGCTGCAATCCGTGTTCCCAGTTCAGCACATACAGTTCTCCAGAGTCCAGTCAAGTTACCCTCAGGGGGGGCATGCCAGAGGAGGTTTTCACCGTCTTGTAGATCGCTTCCCACTACCAATCGTACCCTCCTCCGGTCTTCAGTGAACCTCGGGGCTGCTTCAGCACAGGGGGTACAACCGAGCCCACACGCCCTTTCTTCTTTGGGATTTCCCTTGCATGCTCCGATCCTGTCCCAAGTCTCCCATAGAAAAGAACTGGATAGAACTGCACATCGATAAACAATGCAGACTCAATGAGACGCAGGCGTGACCATAGACCGACAATCGCTTGGCCCAGTAAAGGTTGGCCAACTCAACACTGATGACACTGCTAAACCGGGAAAGATATGACTAGGCCTGGCAAACACAACTAACTTCACACTAGACCGAGAATGTTTTACAGTAGAACTAAAGCACTGAACCTCTAAAATAGGGAGAAATAGTTACCTCGGCGGGCACATGAAGGAAATTAGGAACAGGGGACATCTTCCAACTGCACAGATACTCACACATACCAATATGCTGACTCTCTCATCTGCACCAACAAACCATAGAACGCAGCTATACCCCTCGATTCATTCAGCCTAGCTGCAATTATACACCACCACAAACACCTCAACAGTATTTAGAACGCAGCTATACCCCACGGAAAATTGGCCTGGCTGCACAATCTCATATACAAGCACCCCCTCTGCCAGAATGCAGCTACCCCAAGTCAATCGGCCTTGCTGCACACATACCACTGATCTCACACAACCCCCACACCACTCCTAACATTAGAATGCAGCTACTCACCACTGAAATTCAGCCTGGCTGCACGCATAGAGAGTGCACCCAAGCACTACTCTCTCCACTGACCTGGACTACGGTCCCAGCTCTTCGATATCATACCAATGGTATATAAGGCACTGTACAAATAGCCAAGAACATAACATTTTCACTTGGGCTCTAAGATACAGCTCTCTAATGTTCAAGTTCGGAACCTCTTGAGCGTAGGCCCCCATGGGAGGACCCTGGCTTTGCGCGTTGCTATAGCCCACCCAGGTCTGCTCTCTATAAAGATGTGTTCCTCCGTGGCTTGGATACCAGGAAGATCAGATCAGGATTACGCCTTGCTAGAATTCCTTCTAACATTGCTCCAGGTGTCCACATTTTGGGACACGCACATGCCACGTTCATTGCCGCCAGATTCTTGCATGTTTCCACTCGAGAATCTTTCTACACCTTCTTTTGGGCCAGCGTAATCTTTGTTATAAGAAGAGTCCTGTTCTTTCATTACAGTAGTCTTTAGTGACGCTACGTTAAGTTCACAGCTGATATATTCCGAGGGGGGCCTTCGTGGCAGGTGAAGTGATTCTCTTCCACAATAATCTTCTATTTTATTTACTGCATATACTCTTTGTTCCATGGCCCAATGTGTTCGTTTCGGCCGGATCTTCATTAAGTACAGAGTCCTGAGGGCTACAGCGGAGTATCCTGCTGGAGGTTCTCCATCTTCTCTACCTGCGCCTGCCAATTTAGCTTCGAATTGCATACGACACCAAGACACTTGCATTCTGTTACTTTTTCTAGGTTTTTATCATTCAATGACCATCTGAATGTATGACTTCTACAGCTCTTACGACCCACGGTGGCTTCCTTTTATTGAGATAAGGAGGGCTCTGTCAAGAAGCCCTGAAGAAGATTCCAGAGTTTTTGCAAACCAGCTGGGGTGAGATTGAGTTGTACTAAATCCTCGGCATATCCGATCCAGTAAAAAGGTCAGGGACCCAGTTTGGGTGTGGGGGGAGGCGGCTTAGCTTCCGAGTCAGTGTTAGCATTAAGTCTTTCAAATATAAATGAAAGAGTAAAGGAGCCAACACACACCCTTGGTTTACACCTGTCCAAGCATGAATTGATGTAGTAAGTGGTCCATTGGTGTCGGTCCTTACTTGCACAGACGTTTCCTTGCATAAGCTGCTGATTATACTTAATACCCCTCTGGGGAGCCCCCATGCATCTAGCTTCTTTCACAGTGTAGTTCTGTGCACACCACCAAACGTCGCGCTGAAGTCTACAAACGCTGTGTACACTGGTTGTTTACGAGTGTACCATGACGATTCCATCAACGTTGCTAATAGCATCAAATTGTCAACCGTCAAACACGTTTTCCGAAAATCAAATTGATGAAATGGTGATATTCTTTGCTCTGTGGGCCATGGTTCTAGTTCTTCCAGCAGTACCTTAGCAAAGGTTTTTGACAGTGCGTCCAGCATGGCTAAAACCTGGTAATTCGCAGGATCCTCTGTTGTGAACCGAGACGATGATGCTTTGCCTCCTATGTTTCAGGAATTCGTCCTGTACGGCTAATGGCCTCAAATGTCCAGTTTTCCTCTGACTATGTGTAGTTACACTCCTGATTAGAATGTTCTTCATATAGTCAGACCATTCCTCTGCCTACTCGAGTTGGGCTTGCTGTGAATGATCTTCCAGTATTGTCTAGTATCATTCATTTTTTTGCCGTAAGAAGTTTGCTCCAATTCATCAATTTCTCTTCCCTTCTGTAAGTGCGTAACCATGCACAATAGGATTTTTTCCCGTGCTTTTCACAGTTTCACACTGCTAAGTAGGGCCATGCTTGTCCCCATCACTGTTCAATTCTTGGTGGTCGTGCAGATTAGTACTACCTCCGTTCCCAAGCACCACACGGCCAGAAGTAAAAAACACTACCCGTGCGGCACTTGAGGCCGCAGGTGAAGAATACCGTCGATCAGGAACCAGAAACGCCAAAGGACCCCCTGACCACTGTAAGGCAATGGAGAGTTAATCAAAACAGGCAATGAACAACAATACCATGTGATAGAAGCTCAGAAAGGGGCTTACCCAAAAGTGAGGGAGATGGCGGCCTGTGAGATATGGAGGAGTAGTGGGGGTACAGCATACACTGGTCGGTTGTTTCTCTGACAGTATTCGGAAGATGGAAACACCTGAGAGAAATACGTAGGGCAATCCGTGAGCAGTCCAGAAATACAGTTCCAAGGTCGAGAGCCAAAGGTAACCATAAAGTTCAGCTAGAGGAGATCCGTGGGCAGTCCAGTGAACAAATCCGAGTCAAGGAACCAGTCAGAGGAAATGGAAACCAGCAGGTTAACAATCCAGGGATGATTTCCAACAAGGCAGACAAAGCAACGTGATATCCGGGGCAGAGATGAGGCAATCCGTGTAACGTTCCGTGGTCGAGCAATCGTAGTAATCAAGAGTGTCCAAAACGCCAAAGCAGTCCGTGAAAGAAGCAGCTGTGAAGCGGTGCTTCCGTGTTTCCCTGCTTCTTTTAACTGTGTGGAGGGTCACCTGATTTACATCACGTGGGGGACGTGAGGGTCCGTGTCACATGACCCGTGATGATGACGAAGGCCGTTGTGGATGCCTCGTCACGTGACGCGCGGTTCTGTGTGTGCCCAAGCGGCAGCGCCAGTCGTGCGAGAACCTCCATGGGAGGTGCCAGTGAAGAAAGGGGCGAAGAGCCCTCGGGCCGTAATGAACGGGTCTCCTTTGTTTGGCGGGATATCGCTGCCGTTCGTGTGCGGGGACACGAAAGTCACGTGAGCTCCGATGGTGGTGAATGACTAGTGGGTGATGCTGACGAGCACTGGAAGACATGACAGAGCCCCCCCCTAAAGGCCCACGTCCCCGTGGGCTGGACGGATGATCACGATGGAACTGGCCAACCAACCGGGGGGCCCGGACATCCCCGGAGGGCACCCAGGAGCGTTCCTCAGGACCGTAGCCCAACCAGTCCACGAGATAGTGTAAGCGACCCCGGATAAAGCGGGAGCCCAAAATGGCACTGACCTCAAAGACATCGGGAGAGGACAAGGAGAAAGGGGCAGGAGGGGTAGCGAGACGGGTAGGACCTAGGCAAGGCTTGAGCAGGGAGGTGTGAAAAACCGGATGGATACGCCAGGTGGAAGGGACAGACAACCGTAAAGCCACAGGGTTCAGGACTTTAGTAATGCGGTAGGGACCCACAAACCGGGGAAGCAGCTTGCGACAGCCAGGGATGTGTAGGTGGCGGGAGGACAACCATACCCGATCCCCCACCCGGTACTCGGGAGCCGCCACCCGTTTTCTGTCAGCCGCTAATTTCATGGAGACCTGGGCTTCGCGCAGGTGGACTAGGGTTTGCGCATGGACCGAGACCAGATCACGGGCACAGGTATTGGCAGCAGGAGTAGTGGATGAAGCGAAATCAGGGAATGGAAGGGTGCGGGGATGCTGACCATACATGGAATAAAAGGGAGAGAAGCCAGTGGAGGAGTGCAAGGAGTTGTTATAAGCAAATTCCGCCAGGTGTAGTAAATTAAGCCATGTGTCTTGGTACTGAAGGGTTAAACAGCGTAAGTACTGTTCTAGGGCTTGGTTCACCCTCTCAGTCTGCCCATCGGTTTGCGGATGATAGGCCGAGGAAAAGCGGGCATCAATGCCGAGTAGCTTTGTCAGGGCTAACCAGAAACGGGACGTGAACTGCGTACCACGATCTGATATTATGATCTGTGGCAGACCAAAGAGGCAAAAAACAGATTTAAAGAACAACTGAGCCAGTGTAGGAGCGGAGGGTATACCCGTACAAGGTACAAAG
The DNA here is from genome assembly GCF_040938575.1 of Ambystoma mexicanum. Taxonomy (NCBI): domain Eukaryota; kingdom Metazoa; phylum Chordata; class Amphibia; order Caudata; family Ambystomatidae; genus Ambystoma; species Ambystoma mexicanum. The sequence goes on from NC_090940.1 coordinate 14,395,856, forward strand.
CGTGCCATCTTGGTATAGGAGTCTACCACTACCCAGATAGTGTCGTAACCCTGTCTGCGTGGTAGGTCCGTGATGAAGTCCATCGAGACAGTGTGCCAGGGTCTGGGGGGAATCGGTAGAGGTTGGAGTAATCCCAGTGGGCGGCCCCTGCGTGATTTGCACTGTGCACACACCGAACATGTGTTTATGTAGTTCTCTACGTCGCGCTTCATTGATGGCCACCAGCACCAGCGTTTTAGTAGTTCTAGAGTGCGACGTTGCCCCGGGTGACCATTGATGGCGGCATCGTGTGACCATTCTAGTGCCTGGTTGCGTGTGTCACTAGTGGGAAGAAATAGCTTGTCTTGAATGAAAGGCAACCCCTCCTGAAGAACCAGGTCCCATTCCGCCAGTGCGTGTGGATGTTGGGAGACCCACTGACGGATGGTGGACTGCATGGATGGAGACGGAGTACAAACACAAATGACATGACCCCCCTCCAGCAACGTGGCAGGAAAAGACGGAAGAGACTCCCCCCCTGGAGAACGTGACAGTGCATCGGCCTTCCCATGGACAGCACCCGGTCTATGCCTAATCACAAAGTCGTAAGCTGCGAAGAACAGGTGCCAGCGTACCTGTCGGCTGTTAACGCACTTAAGGGTAGCCAGGTCCTGCAAGTTCTAGTGGTCGGAGTAAATCGTGGTCTGGTATCGGGCCCCCAGGAGGTGGTGACGCCAGGTTTGTAATGCGTCTTTTATGGCCAGTAGCTCCTTCTCAGTAACAGTATAATGTGACTCGGCTGAGGTAAGTTTCCGTGAGTGAAAAGCCACGGGATGCAGACGGCCAGTGGTTGGACAGGGTTGGGAAAGAACTGCACCCGAAGCAAAAGAAGAAGCATCCGCCTCCACCACGAATGGGAGTTCTGGGTCGGGATGCTGGAGCACAGGAGCTGTTACGAATCTGGTTTTGAGCTCCTCAAATGCCTGCTGATGTTTCGGGTTCCAAGAGAACGGAACCAGTGGACTGGTAAGGGCGGTAAGAGGAGTCACTATGGAGGAGAACCCAGCAATGAATCTCCGATAAAAATTAGCGAAACCCAGAAAAGATTGTAATTGCTTGAGGTTCTTTGGAGCAGGCCAATCCGTGATGGCACGAACCTTTGACTGGTTCATAGATAGACCCCCAGGCGTTAGGTGGAAACCCAGGAATTCAACCTCCTTGGTGTGAAAAAGGCACTTTTCGGGTTTGGCGAACAAAGCGTTTTTTTTGAGGCGAGCCAAGACTTCCCTAACGTGGACGATGTGGTCTCCCAGAGTAGAGGAGAAGATCAATATGTCATCTAGATAGACCACTACGTACACGTCTAGGATGTCACTGAATACCTCGTTGACGAAGCGCTGGAAGGTGGCTGGGGCATTACATAAGCCGAAAGGCATTACGGTGTACTCAAAAAGGCCTTGTCGGGTGCAAAACGCTGTTTTCCACTCATCCCCCTGACGCATGCGGACCAGATTGTATGCCCCCCGGAGGTCCAGTTTGGTGTAGATGGACGCATGTGTTAACTTGTCTAATAACGTGGAGATGAGGGGAATAGGATAACGGTTCTTCACGGTGATGGCGTTTAAACGCCTGTAGTCCACACAGGGACGTAGTTCGCCCTCTTTTTTCGGGACGAAAAATATAGGACTGGCGGCCGGTGAGTTGGAGGGTCGGATGTGACCTAACCGCAGGGCTTGTTGGATGTATTCTTTTAGGGCCTGTTCCTCCGACTGTGATAGTGAATAAATCCTGCCCCTTGGTATCGGGGCATCAGGGAACAAATCTATAGGGCAATCGTATGGCCTGTGAGGTGGCAGGCCTTCTGCAGAGGCCTTGTCAAAAACAGACAGGAAGTCATGGTATTTGCTGGGGATTCCAGCCTGAACGGCTCCAACCGTATGTGGTGTGGTGACCATAGGGTTCCCATCGTTCATGTGCAAAATGGCCAAGGCCCCAAGGACACTAGCCGGATTGGAGATAATCTCGGGTTCTGTTAGGCAGTAATGCTGGCAGATCTCGGACTCGAATGAGACTTGTCCAGTGCCCCAATTAATCAACGGGTTGTGTTGCCTAAGCCATGGAATACCCAGAATGATCCTGAATTGCGGTGTGGCGATGAGATCGAAGGACATGGTTTCCTTGTGGGTGTCCTGGATCACCACTTCTAGAGGAGCGGTTTGATGCTTGATTGGGCCAGAAGCAAGGGAGGTACCGTCCACTGCTTGTACGGGTTCTGGGTTTTTCTTTGTTATTAGAGGCAAGTTGAGGTGGTGGGCCAGCGCGATGTCTATAAAACAACCCGTTGCTCCTGAATCAACTACTATATGCACTGGGTGAATGCAATTCCCGGTAGGTTTCAATAGAGCCTGGACAATAATCGGTCTAATGGGACCGAACGAGGGCTCAGTGGGGGTCAAAGAAATGCTCGCCCGTCCCCCCGGTCTCAAGGGCGAGCTTTCGGAAAACCCGGATTCTTGTTTCTTGGGCGACGGGGGCATTCTTTGACGTAGTGTCCATTAATACCGCAGTAAAAACAGGCGTTATCTGTCCTTCTGCGTTCTCGCTCCGCCTGGGTTATAAGACTACGTATTCCCCCTATTTGCATGGGTTCGGGTTTTGTGTACCCCAAGGGAGCTGACTGCATGGAAAGACTGGCTTCTGCCCTCCGCTCCGTGCATCGAGCGTCTACCTGCAGGGCTAGGTCCACCAGGTCCGAAAAAACGGCCGGGGGAGAGGGAACCACAGAAAGAGCATCCTTCATTGCATTACAGAGGCCCCTGTAGAACACAATAGCTCTTTTGTTCTCCGGCCATGATGTTTACGCAGAGAGTTGGTTGAACCGAGTGATGTACTCGATGAGTGTTTGTTTGCCCTGTGTAAGGTCGAGCAATTCCAGGTCATGAGAGTGTGCTTTGTATCTAGTGTCGAACACCTTGGCCATCTCGTTAATCAGGAGGTCAAAATCATAAAGTGCCGGGTGGTCACTCTCCAATAAGGGATTCGCCCAGGTGGCTGCTACACCCGACAGGTGGGAGAGGAGGAAAGCGGCCTTGGTAACAGAGTCTGGGAATGCTTGGGGTCGGCATAGGAAATGAAGCTTGCACTGATTTAGGAAGGTACGATACTTTCTCGGGTCACCCTGGTATCTTTCCGGGGCTGCAAGGGGGAACGGGGTTGGGAGAACCAAGGGTGTAGGCGTGGTGGGTCGAGTGGAAGACGGTGGATCACGAGCTGGGGTGTCCCCGAAGTCAGTGTCGTCGGGTAAAGGGTGACGAGCACTCTGTAGGGCATCAAGGCGATGGTGAATGGCAGTCGTAGCTGCGGCCATGTCTGTCCTAAGGGCCGCGACTGCCTGCATTAGAGCGGTCACAGGGTCCTCGGCCGAGGTATTCATAATCTGGACGACCAAAAAGGAGAGAGGCTTCACAGTCTGTTCAATTCTTGGTGGTCGTGCAGATTAGTACTACCTCCGTTCCCAAGCACCACACGGCCAGAAGTAAAAAACACTACCCGTGCGGCACTTGAGGCCGCAGGTGAAGAATACCGTCGATCAGGAACCAGAAACGCCAAAGGACCCCCTGACCACTGTAAGGCAATGGAGAGTTAATCAAAGCAGGGAATGAACAACAATACCATGTGATAGAAGCTCAGAAAGGGGCTTACCCAAAAGTGAGGGAGATGGCGGCCTGTGAGATATGGAGGAGTAGTGGGGGTACAGCATACACTGGTCGGTTGTTTCTCTGACAGTATTCGGAAGATGGAAACACCTGAGAGAAATACGTAGGGCAATCCGTGAGCAGTCCAGAAATACAGTTCCGAGGTCGAGAGCCAATGGTAACCATAAAGTTCAGCTAGAGGAGATCCGTGGGCAGTCCAGTGAACAAATCCGAGTCAAGGAACCAGTCAGAGGAAATGGAAACCAGCAGGTTAACAATCCAGGGATGATTTCCAACAAGGCAGACAAAGCAACGTGATATCCGGGGCAGAGATGAGGCAATCCGTGTAAAGTTCCGTGGTCGAGCAATCGTAGTAATCAAGAGTGTCCAAAAAGCCAAAGCAGTCCGTGAAAGAAGCAGCTGTGAAGCGGTGCTTCCGTGTTTCCCTGCTTCTTTTAACTGTGTGGAGGGTCACCTGATTTACATCACGTGGGGGACGTGAGGGTCCGTGTCACATGACCCGTGATGATGACGAAGGCCGTTGTGGATGCCTCGTCACGTGACGCGCGGTCCTGTGTGTGCCCAAGCGGCAGCGCCAGTCGTTCGAGAACCTCCATGGGAGGTGCCAGTGAAGAAAGGGGCGAAGAGCCCTCGGGCCGTAATGAACGGGTCTCCTTTGTTTGGCGGGATATCGCTGCCGTTCGTGTGCGGGGACACGAAAGTCACGTGAGCTCCGATGGTGGTGAATGACTGGTGGGTGATGCTGACGAGCACTGGAAGACATGACAATCACCTTTTGCAACTCTCTTCTAAGTTCCCTTTTCTTACCTCTAATTGCACTACAATAACAAGGCCAGCAGATAGATTTGCATATAGAATTGCAGAGATGATGATCCTGGCAGATAGAACTGCAGAGATGATGATCCTGGCAGGTAGAATTGCAGGGATGATGATCCTGGCAGATAGAATTGCAGAGATGATGATCCTGGCAGGTAGAATTGCAGGGATTATGATCCTAGCCGATAGAATTGCAGAGATGATGATCCTGGCAGGTAGAATTGCAGGGATGATCATCCTGGCAGATAGAATTGCAGAGATAATGATCTTGGCAGGTAGAATTGCAGGGAGGATGATCCTGGCGGATAGAATTGCAGAGATGATGAACCTGGTGGATAGTATTGCAGGGATATGATATGATATGACATTTATAACGCGCTTATACACAAGTGTTTCGAGGCGCGACGAGGCAAGGGAGGGGGAAACAGTGGGAAGACAGACAACTATCTTACTAGGCCAGGTGTCATTCGGATCGCGCAAGTTCATGGGCAGGGGGAAAGGGAAAAGTGCGAGGGGGAAGGGAGGTGGGAAAGTGCAGTACAAGGGATAGTAGAAAATAAGATAAATAAACGGCCAGATGGTGGCAAGTGCAGGTAAGAGCATGCATAAGTGCTGGTAAGGGGACTGTAGGGATACAGAACAACAGTCCCCAGGTGCATGGGTTGCCAGGGAGGCAGTGCAGGTGTGCAATTGGAGGGGCCTGGGCCCGAGATCAGTAAGGGTGGCCAGGTAGCCAGTGCAGTTTCAGCCAGGAAGTCGACAGGGGAGAGGGGGAGAGAAGGCAGAAGTAAAGAGGAGAGTTTTGAGGTGCTTGTGGAACCGGAGATGGTTCTCCTCAAGTTTCAGGGAGGCAGGAGGGCATTTCCAGAGGGAGGCCCCTGCCGAAGAGAGAGATCTCCCACCAAACCATTGCTTGGAGAAGCGACTGACCCTGAGGGAGTTGGAGGAGGATGAGCGAAGAGCTCGAGAAGGAAGATATTTGACAAGAGAGAGTTGAGGTTATTGCTGCCCCAAGCCCCAGAAGGCCTTGTGGACAATGCAGAGGGTTTTGAATTTAATCCTTGCATCCACTGGGAGCCAGTGCAGAGATTTCAGTCCTGGAGAGATACAATCCCTGGGCTTGAGGCCAAGGACAAGTCTCGCAATCCTGTTCTGGATAAATTGAAGAGGGCGGAGAGTAGAGGCAGGCAGATTTAGATAGAGGCTGTTACAATAGTCCAGCTTAGAGAGAACCAGGGCTCTGGAGAAAATGAGCATCTGGGGGAAGGAGAGGAAAGGAAGAATACCTCTGAGGAGGTGTAGCTGGTAGTGTGACTTCTTAGAGATGTCAGAGCTGTGAGAAGAGAAGGAGAGTGTGGAGTCGAAGATGACCCCGATGTTTTTGGCCTTGCAGTTGGGAGCAGGAAGAGGGCCAAGAGAGGCCGGCCAGAGAGCTGCAGGGAAGGAGGGAGTGGGTGTGCCAATAAGTAAAATCTTGGTCTTACTGGCATTAAGGCAGAGGTTATTGGCAGCACACCACTCCTGGACAGCATACAGACAGTCGGAGATGAGGGAAGGCGAGGAGGAGGCCGAGGGTAGCCTGAAAATGAGCTGGGTATCATCCGCATAGCACTGAAAATTGAGGCACAGAGTGGCGATGCAGTGGGCAAGGAGTGCCAGGTATTGGTTGAACAGCCAGGGAGAGAGGTTAGATCTCTGGGGGACACCACAGGTAGAAAGAAAGATATCAGAGAGGAAGGACCCAAGTTGGACCTGGGAGGGTCGGTCAGAGAGGAAAGGGGTCAGCCACGCCAGAGCCTGACCAGTGATACCCAGGTTGTCACGGAGACGGTTGAGCAGGATGGCATGGTTGACAGTATCAAAGGCAGAAGAGAGATCAAGCAAGATGAGGACACACGGGGTGTTGGAGTCAAGGTTGGAGAGCAGGTCTTCAGGGATGTCCAGGAGAGCAGTTTCCGTGCTTCTGGCAGCTCTGAAGCCAGACTGATGGTCATGAAGACTACCAACAGATTTAGTGTGGAGATTGAGTTGGGAGATGGCCAGTTTCTCCAGGAGCTTGCCCAGGAAGGGAGTGATGGAGATTGGGCGATAGTTAGCCCGGGCAGGAGGGCTCAGCAGAGGGTTTCTTAAGAAGAGGGTGCACAAGGGAGTGCTTCAGGTGGATGGGAAGACTCCAGTGGCGAAGGAGTGATTGCAGAAATCAGCCAGGGCAGGAACCAGGAAGTCGATGTGGTCCTTGATAGTTTTGGAGGAACAGGGGTGAACCTGTTTTGATGAGACTTTCATAGATCGGACTTGTCTAGAAACCTTGTCAGCAGAGAAAAGGGGAAAGGCAGAGAAGGAGGGAGGGGGGGGTGGCTGCAGAAGGGCCAGAGGAAGAGCAGGCAATGGAGGGAGGGAGGCGATAGGAGGAGAGTGACGACAGGATGTCCTGGGTTTTTGAGATGAAGTGAGAAGCCAGTGCCATGCAGAGGGCCTGGGAAGGTACCGGAGAGGTAGAGACTGCGGCAGGATTGGCTAGTTCCTTGCAGATTTTAAAGAGTTCAGCCGAGTTGTTAGATGCTGCAGAGATGCAGGCTTGGATATGGGCTCTCTTCTTGGTGAGGACAGACAGCCGGTATTGCCTTTGAAGCAGGCGGCAGGCCAGTTTGTCAGAGGATGAACATGAAGCACGCCATTTCCTCTCGGCCACCCTGCACTTGCGTTTAAGGGTGATGAGGTCAGAGCCATACCAGGAGTTACACTTGACTTTGGGCTTCAGGCGGATTCTCATGACAGGGGAAAGAACATCAAGAGTATCAGATATAGCAGAGTGGAGCATGGAAAGGGCTGTGTCAGGGTGAGAGTCAGCCAAGGGGGAAGGGGGGATTGAGAAGGTGGTGGCGAAAGCCTCAACTGTCACATGCTTCATGGGTCGGGTGACCGAGAAGGTGGGTGGCAGTGATGGAGGCGGCTTGGCCTGAGGGGTAGGGAGGGAGAGGTGGGAGGATAGGAGAAAGTGATCACTCCAGGAGAGAGAAGTGGAGAGAGGGGCAGAGAGGGGAAGGTCAGAGGAGATCAGAACATCGAGAGTGTGCCCTGCAGAATGAGTTGGGCCAGAGGGGAGAATGGTGAGTGAGAGAGAGTCGCAGAAGTCGCAAAAGAGTCCAGAGGGGGGACAGGAGGCATCCAGGTGGATGTCGAAGTCTCCAAGAAGGAGGAGTTGAGTGGTTGAGGCCAGGAGTGAGGAGGAGAGGTATGCCCACTCACAGAGGAAGGAAGAAATCTGACCAGGTGGCCCATAGATAGTAGCCACAGTAAGGGAATGGCTAGGAGAGAGAGAGAGCCAGCAGACGAGGCATTCAAAAGAGGAGTAGGTCTGCGTAGGAATGACGGAGGCAGGAATCCACTCAGGGTAGATAAGGGCAACACCCCCACCGGATCGGTTGGGCCTAGGCGCAGAGAGGATCTTGTAGCCATCAGGTAGAAGCGTGTCAAAGCTGGTGACAGAGCTGGCCGTGAACCATGTCTCAGTGAGACCGAGGACATCAAGGTCAAGTTCTTCAAGAAGGAGGCAGATATCCGAGGAATGTTTGACAGCAGAGCGAGAGTTAAGAGTGGCAATGTGGAGAAGGTTGCCATCCTTGAAAGACTTACGGGGAGGGGTACAGGTCAGAGGTAGGCCCTGCGGAGGTGAAGAGGGAGAGCGAGAGGGGGCAGAGAGGGAGGGGGAAGGCAAGGTAGCCGAGGAAAGGCGAGGGGGGACAGCAGGAGAAGAAAGGAAGTTGATTAGGCACGGGAAGCATCTATCAAGGAGGTGAAGGTTGGCCTGAGGGCCTTGGACCAAGACGGTCCCATTAAAGTAGACATTAATGATGACCTTAGTTGAGTGGAAGGAGGCCAGGAGGACGTCCCAACGGGTGCCGCCATTAATGGGAGAAGAGGAGAAAGGAGAGAGCACAGAGACCATATGAAGGGTCCATAGGTCAGGTGAGGGCACGGAAAAGTAGGATGTCGGTGAGAGTTTCCTTGGAGGAGGCACTGGTGTAGACACCAGCAATAGGGAGGCCTGGGTTGGAGACCAGGATGTCCTTTTTAAACTTCTTCCTACCAGATTTAGTGAGGAGAGCAGGATAGTCGATAGAGAAGCAGTTAGAGAAGATAGGAGAGACAGAGAGCACCATACAGTAGGTGGGAGAGGGGGAGAACTGGCGAGAGTAGGCAGACAAGATAGCGAGCGGCAATCAAGTAGCGCAAAAGGACAGATTCTCAGGGTTAACAAGCTCACAGTGCTAACTTTAGAATCAGTGAGAAGTCACCTAAGGTTGAGAATCCTGAATGGGAGAAAAAGGCCTAGTGTTTTCACAGCACAAAAATTATTTAAATGCAGAGACAGTGCGTATTAAAACAACAAGTGGAGAGGCCATCTAGGTTTGAGAATCCTGAATGGGAGAAAAAAAAACAATGGGATCCTGAATGGGATGCAAAACAAAGGGCGTTCTGGGAGTCTCTTTACCGGCACAAACACAGCCCATTGACCTGTTCTTGGGTGGATGCATATTAAGCAACTTTGGGTCTCACCCTAAATTACCTGGGGAATCCAGATATGGACCCCTTGCTCACTGATCTCAGAGAGGCACAGCTTCACCTCACTGATGAGGCCCAACAAGGCTGAAACACGTGTCTGGGGTTGCTGTTGGTAAATTGTTCAGAAGAGAATTGCCTAGCATTTCGGTGCTGGACTGCCGCGGGGCAGCACAAAGGCTGATATGCAGGGATATTTCTCCTCTGTGAAAGGGACAGTGAGCTAACAACTTGATTGAGACTCTCCCGGGGCCATCCACCCAAGAACAGGTCAATGGGCTGTGTTTGTGCCGGTAAAGAGACTCCCAGAAGCCCCTTTGTTTGAGTATTGCAGGGATGATGATCCTGGCAGATAGAATTGCAGGGATGATGATCCTGGCAGATAGAATTGCAGGGATGATGATCCTGGCAGATAGAATTGCAGAGATGATGATCCGGGCAGATAGAATTGCAGGGATGATGATCCTGGCAGATAGAATTGCAGAGATGATGATCCTGGCAGATAGAATTGCAGGGATGATGATCCTGTTGCCTTTAGCTGCAGTGTCCTTCCTGATGGGTGCTTTCGACAACTCAGCTACCAGCAGAACATATGTATCCTGTGCCCCGCTATTCTCTAGCATTTTAGTTATTTTGTGGCTTGCGTGTGGGGGTGCCCCTACCGTGATCTGTGGTGGCAGTGTTACCACCTGCCACGTTCTCCAAGTTCTGGGGTGTCCCACTTACTCTGTTACCCCTCGAGTTCATTTCAGTTTGATTGTTACTCCTAATCGGTGCAGCCCTACTTTTACAAGTCAATACGAGAGTTGAATAGTCACTCTCTGTTCTTACTTCTATTTTAAGTCATGGTATCATGATATCTTGCCAAAGCAACGTGCCTGCACAGGACAGTATTTCATGGTAGTAGCGCTTTGTGCTCCCAGGGAGTGTCAGATAATGCTTAGGGATTGAAAAGCAGTGTGGAATGCTGTTCTATGGGATTTCTTCCACCCAGGAGGATCTAAAGCCACATTTTAGCTCACTGCACCCTCCACAGAGGAGTAATATCCATCTGCATATCAGTCTTTGTCCCACCCACAAAGGCAGTCCGGCACCGAGATGCTAGGCAATTCTCCTCTGAACAAGAGTCCCATCAGCAACCCCAGGCACGTGTTTCGGCCGAGTTGGGTGTCTACAGGATGTGTTTAGAGTGTGTATGCAGTTTGAGCAACGTGTGTAGGGCATGTGCATTATGTGTTCAAGGTGTGTGTACTGTGTGTGCTTGGAATGTATGCAAGCATTGTAGAGAGTGCGTGCAAAGAATGTTGATGCTATGTGGGGTGTGTGCAGGGTGTGTTCAAAGTATGTGCAGGAATTATGCAAGGGGTGTGCCGAGAACACGCAGAGAATGTTCAGGAAGTGTATAAAAGGCTGGTGCATTATCTGAGCATGGTGTATCAAGGATATGCACAGGATGTGTGTGTTCATAGTTTGTGCTTGCTGTGTGCAGTATGCATTTTAAGTGTGTGTAGGAAATGTGTTGGTTCTGTGAGAGTGCATGAAAAGTAACTGCAGTCTGTATTCAGTGTGTGTGTGTGTGTGTGTGTGGTGGTGCTGGTGGGTTGTGCGAAAGTATGCAGGGTGCATGCAAGGTGTATGCAAGGTGTGTGCAGGGTGTCTGCATATTGTGTAAGCTGCATGCCACATTCTTGGGGAGCCAAGTTATGCCAAACGCCTTTTATACTGCGCCAAATCGCCACAGTAGTTGCAGAGCACCGAGGCTTGTCCATGCAGTAGCCTAATGTTCCCTCGCCATCAGTATCCAGGGCTTAGTCTGCTGGAGGAAAGAAAAGGAGTGATAAGAGGTTGGGAAGGTGGGAGGTAGGTGCTACAAATACAGGGAGGGAGGGAGTGAGGGAGGGATGCAGTGAGGGAAGGATGTTTTGTGATAGTATGTTTGCAAATCAGTGCAGTTAGGTGGAGGACCATGTGCCCTGTTTGAACGTATTCCACAAATGTGCAGAAAGTAAGTGGGACAGGGCATGCCAACAGTTGGCATAGAGGACATTGTAAGTTCCTTGCTGTGTTGCAGGAACCATCCCTGGATTATTTTATTTATTTATTGGATGCTTGTTAAGCGCCAATACAACAAATGGTGTTTCGAGGCGCCACAAGACAAAAGGGGGGGGGGGGACAAGGGAGAGAAAGATACAATAACAGTTCTACTAGGCCTTGTGACATTCGGATCGTGCAAGTGCAGTATCAAGAAGTGCAAGGGAGAGGAAGGGGAAGTGCCTGCCTGCACAAAAAATGTGCTACGGTGGGAAGGGAAAAGGGTGCGGGCGAAGTGCAAGTGTTAAGGGGAGGCCAGAGGGCAAGTGCCAGGGAATGCAGGTAAGTGCAGGAAAGGGGGCGGGGTCTGGGTGGTGGGCCAGGAGCCCTGCAGGAGTCAGAGTGAACCAGGCAGTCAGTCACTGAGGCAGAAAAAGGTGTTAGCAGAGGAGGGGGCGAGAGTGAAGGTGGAGGAGAAAAAGAGGGTCTTGAGGAGCTTACGGAATTTAAGGAGATCCGGTTCAAGCCTGAGAGGGGCAGGGAGACCATTCCAGAGGGAGGCTTGTGCGGAGACATCTACCCCCCACTCACTACTTAGAGAAACGTCTGACCCGCAGAGAGTTGTAGCTAACAGAACAACGAGCTCTAGCGGGGAGGTATTTATGGAGAGGGAGTTGGATGTAGCAGGGTCCCAGGCCCCAGAAAGCCTTGTGGATGATGCAAAGGGTCTTGAACTGGATCCTAGCAGCAGCCTTGAGCCAGTGGAGAGATTTTACGGGTGGAGAGATGCGGTCCCTGGGCTTGAGGCCAAGGATAAGTCTTGCAGTCCTGTTCTGGATTAGTTGAACGGGGAGAAGGGAGGATAAAGGAAGATTGAGGAAGAGGCTTTTGCAGTAGTGCAGCCTAGGGAGAACCAGAGCTCTGGAGACATTGAGTTTCTGGGCGAAGGTGAGGAAAGGGAAAAGGCCTCTAAGGAGGTGCAGCTGAAAGTGGGCCTTCTTGGCAAGGTCTGTGATGTGAGGAGAGAAGGAGAGAGAGGAATCAAAGATGACTCCAAGATTGTTTGCCTCACAAGTGAGAAGAGGGGACCCATAAAGGGCGGCCAGAGGAAAGAAGGGAAGGAGGGAGCAAAAGTCCCAATGAGAAGGATTTTAGTCTTACTGGCATTAAGGCAGAGATCATTGGAAGCACACAATGACTGAACGGCAGTCAGACAGTCAGGGATGAGAGAGGAGGAAGGGGAGGGAAGCTTGAAGGAGAGCTGTGTTTCGTCTGCATAACACTGGAAGGGAGGAGAGAAGGAAGAGGTCAAGTAGGCCAAGTGGGCAGGGTTGATGTTGAAAAGCCACAGCGAGAGGATAGAGCCCTGAGGGACACTGCAGGTGGAAAGTGTGATAGGGGAGAGAAAAGGGCCCAATTTAACCTGGGAAGGTCATTGGAGAGGCAAGAGGTCAACCAGCCCAGTGCCAGGACCGTGATGCCAAGAGTATCACTGAGCCGATTTGTCAGGGTCGCATGGTTGACTGTGTCGAAGGCGGAGGAAAAATCTAGGAGGATGAGAACGGAAGGAGAGTTAGAGTCAAGATTAGAGATCAAGTCTTCACGGGTGTTCAGGAGAGCAGTTTACGTGCCTCTGGCAGCTCTGAAGCCAGACTGGTGGTCATGGAGACAACCAACAGATTCAGCGTGTTGGGTCAGTTGGAAGATGGCGAGCTCCTCCAGGAGTTTTCCCAGGAAGAGAGTACTGGAGCTAGGGCAATAGTTAGCAGGGCAGAAAGGGACAGAAGAGGGCTTTTTAAAGAGGGGATGCACAAGGGAGTGCTTGAGGGGTAGAGGGAAGGAGCCGGTGGAAAAGAAGTGATGACATAAATCAGCCAGGCAAGGCCAAGGGAGGCAAGGTTGTCCTTGATAGTTCTGGGGGAGCAGGGGAGCACCTGTTTGGAGGAAACTTTCATGGAGAGGACTTGGCTAGAGACCTCATCCGGTGCTATGGGAGAGAAGGAGGAGAGAAGGGAAGGGGAGACGGGGGTCAAGGGAGGCATGACAGCTGGGTAGGGAGCAGGGAGAGGGGTAGAAGAGAGTGAGGACAGAATGTCCTGGGTTTTGGAAAGGAAGTGGGAGGCCAGAGAGGTACAGAGGGTCATGGATGGCAGGGAAGATGTGGAGACTGCAGAAGGATTGGCAAGTTCCTTGCAGATTTCAAACAGCTTGCCAGAGTTGTTAGTGGACCCGGACATACAGGCTTGGATGTGAGCCCTCTTCCTTGAGTGAATGGAGAGTATGTATTGCCTTTGGAGCAGGGGACAGGCCAGTTTGTCAGAGGATGCATCTGATGTCCGCCACTTCTGTGTTCGCTTTTCAGAGAGGCTAGGTCGGAGTCATACCAGGTGTTGCGCTTAGAGGCAGGCTTCATGCGGATCCTCATGACACGGGGGAGGAAATCCAGGGTGTTGGTGATTGAAAGGTGAAGATTTGCAAGGGCAGAGTCAGTGTGGGGGTCGTGGAAGGAGTGGGGGAATGAAGGTGGCAGCAAAGGCAGCAACTGACACTCGCTTCATCGGTCGAATGACAGAGAAGGAGACTGGCAGTGCAGGCAGGGGCTTAGCCCGGGGACCCAGGAGATCCAGCTGGGGAGACAGGAGGGAATGGTCAGCCCAGGAGAGAGGTGTAGTGAGAAAGCTGGCGATAGGAAGTTCTGAGAAGATGAGAGCGTCCAACGTTTGTCTGGCAGAGTGCGTCGGACCGCAGGAATGAATGGTGATGGAAAGAACATTGCAGTCTCAGAGGAGTCACAGTGAATGTTGAAGTCACAGAGAAGGAGAAGTTTGGCGGTAGAGGCAAGAAGGGAAGAGGTGAGGTCAGACCACTCAGAGAGGAAGAGGGCGACCCGACCAGGGGTCCTGTAGATAGTGGCAAGGGTCAGCAAAAGGGTTGCAGAGATGCCGAGCCTGCAGTCGAGGCATTTAAAGGAGGAGTAGGACTGAATGGGAATGATAGTAGCAGGGATCCAGTCAGAGAAGATGAAGGCCACTCCACCTCCAGACTGGTTAGGCCTGGGCTTAAAGAGGATATTGTAGCCTTCAGGAAGGAGTGTGTCAAGAGCAGTGACAGAGCTGGCAATGAACCACGTCTCGGTGAGGGTGAGAACATCAAGGTAAAAGTCTTCAAGAAATAGACAGCTATCAGAAGCGTGTTTGACGGCAGAGCGAGAGTTGAGGGTAGCTAGGTGGCCCTGGTTACCACCTTTGAAGCTATTCCAAGGGGGTGGAGGGTACAGGGTCATGGTACACCCATCCACGGTGGAGAAGGGGTGGGGGGGTGACCACCGGAGGAGTGGCGGGAGAAGGGAGGATGCTGATGAGAGACAGAAGACGCCTATCAAGAAGGAGGAGGTTGGGCTGAGAGCCCTGGGCCACGACAGTGCCATTCTGATAGACATTAATGATGTGCCTAGAGGATCAGAAGTCGCCAAGAGTACTTCCCATCCGGTGCCTCTGGTGCGAAGAGTAAGGGGGGAGGACAGAGACCATATGTGGAGTCCATAGGTCCAGGGAGGGAGCGACAAAGAGGATGTCGGTGAGAGTCAGCCTGGAAGAAGCATCGACGTAGGTGTCGGCGATGGGCAGGCCTGGATTGGAGGCCAGGAGATCTTTTTTGAACTTGTTCCTGCCAGGCTTTGAGAGGGAGGTGGGATGGGTGATAGAGTAGCAGTTAGAGAAAATGAGTGGGATGGAGAGCACCCTGGAGGGAGGGAGAGAGCAGAGGGATGGAAAGAAAGAGGGGAAAGCGAACAGGGAACTGCACAAAGCACAATGAACTCACCCGGCGGCCTAGCAGCAGACAGGTGCCAACAGAGTTTCTCTCCAGATCCCAGTACCAATAGAAGCGTCCATCTGTCCCAGTGGGGGGGGGGGTTTAAAGTCCTAAACGCTGGCATAGAAAAAGGTGGAAAATGTGTCAGAATAGTGGCCACCTTTGGGGTCTTCTTGCTTCGGGTGTCGCACTATTTGCTGCCACAGCCACAGCTGGCATTTTGGCCACCTCTCGGGTGTGATGAAAGTCATGGCAACTTGAGCTCTGCGAAGCAACCCCGCTTCACAGTGCACATTAGCCCCTGGCAGCAATCTCCGGGGCACTGCTCTTGGTAGCCCGCCCTTCCTTACGCTTTGTGGGAAAGAGCCACGTGGCTCTCCCTTGCCAGGTAGAACCCACAGCACTTTGCTGCACCGCAGGGGACCTCCCCTTTTGGTTCATTCTCTTCCCACTTCACCCCTGGTCGTTTGTCTGCCCTTTAGTTGACGTTTTGCCCAGATTCATTTCGCACCCCCTCCTTCCCTTCTGGACCACCCACCCGCGCCCCACCCCACATATATTAATTAGTATTTGCCTCTTGAGCCCCAGTGGAGTGGCGGGGGCCGTCTGCTGCCAGGCTGCCCCGCATTAACTCCACACGCCCTGCGCCGGACACCAAGGATGCTTTGTGCCCGGGGGTCCGGGGGGGGCGGTGGGGGCTGTAACGAGGGTAATCCTCCCTGCGGAGCCCACCCACCCGCACATGCGTGGGCAATGCAGAATAATCTACCGGGTCATGGGGGGTTGGGGCGCGGCAGAGGCCACACAGCGGAGCTTTGCAGACCGATTGGCGAGGAGCCGGGTGCACAATGACACGAATATCGAGTTCTTAAAGAGCGCCTCGATCACGCCGGAGTCCTGCAGCTTCTAAGCGCTCTGATAACAGGGGTCATTTCTATTGGTGTTACATAGCGCTGACAGTGGTAGGAGCTGGCATCAGTGCGCTGGACACGGGGACACAGTGACGAGGCACAATAAATAGTACGGATAGGATTAGGAGAAGAGACTATTAAGGCTCCTCATGGCCCGTGGGGGGTGGGGGGAGACAGAGGGGTGACGGCGCCGAGCACAGATTTAGGAGGGACAGGTGGGCCCCGTCTGGAGCGGGAGTTCTGCAAAGTATGGACCCGCCAGGGACTATGAAGGTGTGTGGGGGGGGGGAGCAGAGTGCTACACCTGGCATCTCTAATATCCTAGTAAAAACAGACGTAACACTGTTTTGTACTTCGTTCTACGAACAGTGTGGCTGGCTCCTGCATTAACCTTGGACGCGCGTGGAGTCCGCATTCTTTGGCCGGGCGAGGACATTTTGCGCGAGCGCATTCTGTGTTTGCAGGAGAGAGGCGGAAAGGGTCATTCCGCTCCGTGCCGCAGCTCCGCCTGTGGGAGTGACGTCCAGGCGTATTATGACGACGCACGGCTTTTACACCCGAAAAACCGCCCCAGGCACTTGCGGAATGCAAGTATCACACGTTGAATATGTCGTTGGAAAACTCACCGAGATGGGGATCAGGAAGAACGTTTATTAAGAAAGCACCGATAGCTCTGCGCTCCCACCCCCACCCCCCAACCCCCTACCTCATTAGAGACCTCTGAATTCAAAAGATGTCCCAATGCCTTTTCCCTTGAACTAAAATATGCTTCTCCTGCTGCTTGAAAAGGGGCTTGTGCCGGGAGCCATTTTAGGAAAATAAACGTGCGTTTCCGTGGGTTTGCAATTGCGGTGCACGGCCTTCTGCTGTCCAGACTGCCACCTCTCCTGCCGCTGGCAAGGCACCTGCCACGCCTCCAGGCGCTTCTCTCGGGGCTCGGTCAGGTCATGGCAACAGCTGATGGAGAGGCCTCTGCACTTCACCGGTACCCCTGAGCACATCTGGAGCCCACCCGGGAACAGCTCAAGGACTGGCGTCATGGGCACGCGGCCGTCCACAGCAGCTTTTATCATTTCCCCTTTTTCATGGGGGCTAAACCTGGACTGGACCTGCAGGCATGCAAGGGTCCCAAAACTCTCTTCCGACCCCCCATTACCTTTCTTACCTGTACACATCTTTCATGTGCGTTTAACACTTGGACCCTCTGCCCTATCCCCTCCCTCTGCTGGCTTTGTGTATTCTCCCCCTCTAACCCGGGTAAGGACCTCTGTGGCGGGGACACCATCCCCCATTCTCGGGACAAGCCCTAGTGTTGTGAGACCACAAAGGAAGTGACTGTGCAGTACATAATGCTCTTACCATAAAAAAGGGAATCAACTTGGATCGAACTTTTGGCTTCCTTGCCTCCTACTGGAAAGAACGAGGAACAATACTTGAAGTGTTTTATATGATTTGCTTGCTTCATTTTTATGGCGTTTTCTGTACTGTGTTGTTCTTTTTTTAATACTGTTTTCTCTGAGCTTTATTGTGACTTGCTTTTGGCTACAGTACCACATTCCACTACAGTGTCAGCATGTGATCACATCCTAACATATATGCAACTAATAAGGCCTCATCATTTTACCTTGGTTGTTAAGTTAACTGTTATTTTGTTGTGGGCATTTCTACATGTAAAATACTTAAGACTATGGGTAATGTGGTATTTTCCTTTCCTACTTTTTCTTGTTGTACACATTCGTTTTGGTCAATCCTGCGCATTATGATAACACACAGGATTATGGGTAGCTCAGTTTTCTATTATTACGATTACCGGTCACCATGCGTTTGTATTTATAGTGCTCGGTTTACTTTTGTTGCAGTATGTTTTAAATTAGTCTACAATACATCCCTTTTTATTAAGGTTTTACTAATTTCTCTTACCATTCTCTTTACTGATAACCACCATTCAAACGACCACGCTTACTCTCTCCTATACACCACCACTCAACTAGAACACAGCAATACTATGACACCATACTAACACCCGCCACTTACTCCTCATCATCCTAATTAAACACAGCTGACACACCCCGCTAGCATATGCGTCTCCTCAGGCATAACGCAGCCAGAAATCAATCTCCCTCCACAATTGAACACATACAACTGAACGCCTCACCACCACACCTACCGCTTAAAAAGCAGCTATCATGCAACTGCCACACCGCCTGCACACATACCGGGTGCACCCACACACCCTATTGACTCTCTCTCGCTACTGACGTGAACTACGGTCCCCGAGGGCGTTCAACCTACCAGCGCTTTGAGATCATACCAATGATACATAAGGCGCTACATAAATGCCAAATAACAACATTCTACCACCACTGTACACACCTTTGGAATTATGGGTAATGTAATGTAGTTTCTTTCCCCCTTCTTCAGATTTCATTTTACGTTTTATTATTAAGTAGAAAATCCACCAATACTTGAAGTTTAGTCTCATTGCAAGTCTATGGTTCACTCCTTGAGGGACAATGCTCTGCAGTGGAACTCTGGGTATTGTAGTTTGAACATTACTGTTTCTGTTATGTTTTCTCTATTATTTAGAGTTGGTGTTTTCTTTATTTGGTAACAGGATTGTCCAATTTTCCGGCATAACTTGAGTTGAGAAAACTCGTTAACATGAATGGACCTTTCATTTGGACATTTTTGCAGTTGCTTTTGAGCATCTGATAGGTCACAGGTATATGTGTAGCCCTTTGGTAAGGTTTTTGTTCATGTAATCTGCGTCCTGCCATATTAGGAGATGTGAAATGCAAGAAATTGTTCCTGGTGGAGAGGCCTCTGCACAGAGAATTAATGATTTGGTGTCTGAATTAATCCAAGAGAGACTCTGAACTGGGTACAAGAAGTTAGGAGTGTTTTATTTTTACTCATAGGTAGTTGCCTTCATGCCTTATTTGGCAATATTTAGAAATACAGACATTTATCAATGTATTAACATCTGTTCCACTCTTCAAGGAAGCATTTTATCAGGGCAACCCACTGTAGCATCATGGTGTGCTTAGGAAGGAAGGTATTCAAACGGCTCCCTGTGTACACAGAAGGTAGGTGGGCTATGTGTGCATGAAAGGTTGATTTAGGTGCATTGAGTAATAGAAGCCTATAGAAAGGAAATGTGGCCCGGGCGGCCCAAAATGAACAACCAGGGTCAAGCAGGTGTGTGCTTACACTGAGGAGGTGTGTGCTTACACTGAGGAGGTGTACTCACTGTTTATCATTATCCAGAATATCACAGCGATCAGGGTCATTGGACAGTTGGCTATTTTCCACTTTTCTTTGATTGAAGAAGTGTCGCTGCCCCTGAAGATGGTCGTTAGTGACCGAAACGTGTTGGGCTTTATGTCTGCCAAAAGCAATTGTTGTTTTTCTTGGAAAGATTTAAGAGAAGTCTCAGTTTGAAACTGACTTTATATTGAGGAGAGTTTGAAGAGGAGACCACCAGCAATGTCACGCTAAGGTTAGGTGTAAGAGACGCCGACGGCCACATTGGTGCGCTGCGTCCTGGCCACGAGGAGCCACCGCCGGAGTCTAGACTTTTCCAGGAGTACCTGAGAGAGGCAAGCAGAGGACCACCCTGGATCACTCTTTGCACCCCCCCCCCCCCGCTACCACTCATCGGAATCATGTATCTTCTCCATACCAGGTCAGCGGGGCAGCGACCCCGGCTGCATCGCTTGCCCACCGCCTCCTGCTCACGGGGTTCCTGCTGCACCCCAAGCCGTGCTCTTAAGAGCAGAAATAGGACCGCGCCATCACCAGCCCCCGCCCAGAGGAGACCCCTGAGGTCATCTTCCACACATGCCGGGGGAGGGGCTTGGATAAGAGCCATAGGGTCACAATGCTCCCCCATGACCAGAAGAGTCCCCGATACGCGTGCCAGGTGAGTGAGCATGTGATTGGATGCACCTGTGACAGAAACCCCCCAAACCCCCACGTCCCGCCACCTCTCTCCCGCATTTGGTCCCTGCAGGTCGGCAAGGCCCCCCTCAGACCTTACAGACGCTTGTTCCAGGGACCACCATAAAAGCAATGGCGAGGAACATGTGCAGCAAATCACACAGCAAAGCAAGCCTGGGGGGTCTATTGAGCAACTCCTGCCACACACGCACACACACACGCACACACGCGCGCGCACAGCGAGGGATGCAGCGCTACTCGCCACCAGAGGGTTAGGGGTGATGCCCACACGCCGAGTAGAACACGCTGTAGACCACACCCGTCCACAGTGCAGGAATCGTATCCCCGCGGGAGACTGGCGCGTGCTCTGAAAGTGCAGTGCGAGTGTGCAGCGCGAAAGGCAGTGCAAAACCTGCATATGACCTCGGCAATGCAGGAGTGGCTGCATATGCCCTCGGCAATGCAGGAGTGGCTGCAGGCTGCATATGCCCTCGGCAATGCAGGAGTGGCTGCATATGACCTCGGCAATGCAGGAGTGGCTGCATATGACCTCGGCAATGCAGGAGTGGCTGCATGTGCCCTCGGCAATGCAGGAGTGGCTGCATATGACCTCGGCAATGCAGGAGTGGCTGCATATGCGCTCGGCAATGCAGGAGGGGCTGCATATGACCTCGGCAATGCAGGAGTGGCTGCATATGCCCTCGGCAATGCAGGAGTGGCTGCATATGCGCTCGGCAATGCAGGAGTGGCTGCATATGACCTCGGCAATGCAGGAGTGGCTGCATATGCCCTCGGCAATGCAGGAGTGGCTGCAGGCTGCATATGCCCTCGGCAATGCAGGAGTGGCTGCATATGCGCTCGGCAATGCAGGAGTGGCTGCATATGACCTCGGCAATGCAGGAGTGGCTGCATATGCGCTCGGCAATGCAGGAGTGGCTGCATATGACCTCGGCAATGCAGGAGTGGCTGCATATGCCCTCGGCAATGCAGGAGTGGCTGCATATGCGCTCGGCAATGCAGGAGTGGCTGCATATGACCTCGGCAATGCAGGAGTGGCTGCATATGCCCTCGGCAATGCAGGAGTGGCTGCAGGCTGCATATGCCCTCGGCAATGCAGGAGTGGCTGCAGGCTGCATATGCCCTCGGCAATGCAGGAGTGGCTGCATATGACCTCGGCAATGCAGGAGTGGCTGCATATGCGCTCGGCAATGCAGGAGTGGCTGCATATGCGCTCGGCAATGCAGGAGTGGCTGCATATGACCTCGGCAATGCAGGAGTGGCTGCATATGCCCTCGGCAATGCAGGAGTGGCTGCATATGCGCTCGGCAATGCAGGAGTGGCTGCATATGACCTCGGCAATGCAGTAGTGGCTGCATATGCCCTCGGCAATGCAGGAGTGGCTGCAGGCTGCATATGCCCTCGGCAATGCAGGAGTGGCTGCATATGACCTCGGCAATGCAGGAGTGGCTGCATATGCGCTCGGCAATGCAGGAGTGGCTGCATATGACCTCGGCAATGCAGGAGTGGCTGCATATGCCCTCGGCAATGCAGGAGTGGCTGCATATGCGCTCGGCAATGCAGGAGTGGCTGCATATGACCTCTGCAATGCAGGAGTGGCTGCATATGCCCTCGGCAATGCAGGAGTGGCTGCAGGCTGCATATGCCCTCGGCAATGCAGGAGTGGCTGCATATGCGCTCGGCAATGCAGGAGTGGCTGCATATGACCTCGGCAATGCAGGAGTGGCTGCATATGCGCTCGGCAATGCAGGAGTGGCTGCATATGACCTCGGCAATGCAGGAGTGGCTGCATATGCCCTCGGCAATGCAGGAGTGGCTGCATATGCGCTCGGCAATGCAGGAGTGGCTGCATATGACCTCGGCAATGCAGGAGTGGCTGCATATGCCCTCGGCAATGCAGGAGTGGCTGCAGGCTGCATATGCCCTCGGCAATGCAGGAGTGGCTGCATATGCGCTCGGCAATGCAGGAGTGGCTGCATATGACCTCGGCAATGCAGGAGTGGCTGCATATGCGCTCGGCAATGCAGGAGTGGCTGCATATGACCTCGGCAATGCAGGAGTGGCTGCATATGCCCTCGGCAATGCAGGAGTGGCTGCATATGCGCTCGGCAATGCAGGAGTGGCTGCATATGACCTCGGCAATGCAGGAGTGGCTGCATATGCCCTCAGCAATGCAGGAGTGGCTGCAGGCTGCATATGCCCTCGGCAATGCAGGAGTGGCTGCAGGCTGCATATGCCCTCGGCAATGCAGGAGTGGCTGCATATGACCTCGGCAATGCAGGAGTGGCTGCATATGCGCTCGGCAATGCAGGAGTGGCTGCATATGCGCTCGGCAATGCAGGAGTGGCTGCATATGACCTCGGCAATGCAGGAGTGGCTGCATATGCCCTCGGCAATGCAGGAGTGGCTGCATATGCGCTCGGCAATGCAGGAGTGGCTGCATATGACCTCGGCAATGCAGGAGTGGCTGCATATGCCCTCGGCAATGCAGGAGTGGCTGCAGGCTGCATATGCCCTCGGCAATACAGGAGTGGCTGCATATGCGCTCGGCAATGCAGGAGTGGCTGCATATGACCTCGGCAATGCAGGAGTGGCTGCATATGCCCTCGGCAATGCAGGAGTGGCTGCAGGCTGCATATGCCCTCGGCAATGCAGGAGTGGCTGCATATGCGCTCGGCAATGCAGGAGTGGCTGCATATGACCTCGGCAATGCAGGAGTGGCTGCATATGCGCTCGGCAATGCAGGAGTGGCTGCATATGACCTCGGCAATGCAGGAGTGGCTGCATATGCCCTCGGCAATGCAGGAGTGGCTGCATATGCGCTCGGCAATGCAGGAGTGGCTGCATATGACCTCGGCAATGCAGGAGTGGCTGCATATGCCCTCGGCAATGCAGGAGTGGCTGCAGGCTGCATATGCCCTCGGCAATGCAGGAGTGGCTGCATATGCGCTCGGCAATGCAGGAGTGGCTGCATATGACCTCGGCAATGCAGGAGTGGCTGCATATGCGCTCGGCAATGCAGGAGTGGCTGCATATGACCTCGGCAATGCAGGAGTGGCTGCATATGCCCTCGGCAATGCAGGAGTGGCTGCATATGCGCTCGGCAATGCAGGAGTGGCTGCATATGACCTCGGCAATGCAGGAGTGGCTGCATATGCCCTCGGCAATGCAGGAGTGGCTGCAGGCTGCATATGCCCTCGGCAATGCAGGAGTGGCTGCATATGCGCTCGGCAATGCAGGAGTGGCTGCATATGACCTCGGCAATGCAGGAGTGGCTGCATATGCGCTCGGCAATGCAGGAGTGGCTGCATATGACCTCGGCAATGCAGGAGTGGCTGCATATGCCCTCGGCAATGCAGGAGTGGCTGCATATGCGCTCGGCAATGCA
Organism: Ambystoma mexicanum; assembly: GCF_040938575.1. Taxonomy (NCBI): domain Eukaryota; kingdom Metazoa; phylum Chordata; class Amphibia; order Caudata; family Ambystomatidae; genus Ambystoma; species Ambystoma mexicanum. The sequence goes on from NC_090940.1 coordinate 14,419,030, forward strand.
GGAGTGGCTGCATATGACCTCGGCAATGCAGGAGTGGCTGCATATGCCCTCGGCAATGCAGGAGTGGCTGCAGGCTGCATATGCCCTCGGCAATGCAGGAGTGGCTGCATATGCGCTCGGCAATGCAGGAGTGGCTGCATATGACCTCGGCAATGCAGGAGTGGCTGCATATGCGCTCGGCAATGCAGGAGTGGCTGCATATGACCTCGGCAATGCAGGAGTGGCTGCATATGCGCTCGGCAATGCAGGAGTGGCTGCATATGACCTCGGCAATGCAGGAGTGGCTGCATATGCCCTCGGCAATGCAGGAGTGGCTGCAGGCTGCATATGCCCTCGGCAATGCAGGAGTGGCTGCAGGCTGCACATGCCCTCGGCAATGCAGGAGTGGCTGCATATGGAGTGGCTGTCGGCAAGACAGCGCGCAGCGCTGCATAAGCAACACAATAAATCAATCAATGTGAAGAGGAGGGGGAGATAATTCACCTCGGAGGACAGACGTGTCCAGTGGGGATGTCTCGTGCAGTAAAACCGATGACCCCCACCAGCTGCAACGCCATGGAAGACTTCATGGACTGACCCCTCCCCCCCCCCTCCGCCCCCCAACACAGCCTGGAGCAATAAACGAGTAGCCTGCTCTGGCCTGCAAGGTGGGGGTGCTCACCTAGCTGGCGGGGGGATGCTGGCAGTAGAGAGTCTAACCCCAGGGCGAGGAGGGGGACAGGGGGGTCAGGGGGGTCACTTCTTGGCTCTTGTTCCAGAGACATCTTCAGATCATTTCTAGTAGCAGAGGGCAATGGCCCCGTGCAAAGCATGGCACAGAGGGCCCCCTTCGGGCCCCCTTATGGTGAGCTCATGGCCCCCCTCTCTGTTAGAGCAGAGAAGGGGCTCCCACCTCAAGATACTATTCGTCCGACATGTTTGTATGACCTTTGCTACTCACTGTCATGTTAGGGAAGGAAGGGAGGGGAGGAGGGAGTGAGGAAGGAAGGGAGAGGGTGGGAGGAAGGGAGGGAGGAGAAAGGAAGGGAGGAAGGTGGAAGTGAAGGAGGGAGGAGGGAGGGAAGGAGGGAGGGAGGGAGGAATGGGAGAAGGAAGGAAAAAAGGAAGGGAGTAAAGAAGGGGAAGGGAGGAGGAAAGAAGGAAGGGAGAAAGCAAGGGAGAAGGAGGGGAAGGAAGGATGGAAGGGAGGAAGGAACGAACCAAAAAATGGAAAGAGAAGGGAAGGAAAGAAGGGAGGGTTGGACGGGGAAGGAAGGGTGAGAGGGAAGAAGGGAGGGAGGGATGGGGAAGGAAGGAAAAAAGGAAGGGAGTAAGCAAGGGGAAGGGAGGAGTAAATAAGGGAGTGAGGGAGCAAGCAAGGGAGGAGGAGGGGAAGGAAGGATGGAAGGGAGGAAGGAACGAACCAAAGAAGGGAAAGAGAAGGGAAGGAAAGAAGGGGGGATTGGACGGCGAAGGAAGGAAGGGTGAAAGGGAAGAAGGAAGGGAGGGAGGGAGTGAGAAAGGAAGGAAGGGAGGGAGGAAAAAGGAAGGAAAAAAGGAAGGGAGTAAGGAAGGGGAAAGGAGGGAGGTAGGAAGGCAGGGAGGGGTGGAGGGAGGGAGGGAAGGGGTGGGAGACTCCCGAGTAGGTGCCGATAGATGGGTGGAGTCTGTCTGCTGCGGGAAGTCAGCTGTGTCAACACCTTGATGTTCTCTTTTCTTTTGGCCTGGCTTGTTTCCTTGTCTGCCCCCCACTATACCCCCCCCCCCCCGCACCCCTCATGGATGTGTACAAAAGCTGTGACACCGTAGGGTCTGGGCGTTACATCCATGCAATGAATAAGTAAAAGGGACTCTGTGTCCAAGGTTATGAACTAGGGACTGGGAGCAACATGTGCTCGCGACCCATTTACCAGCAACCAATTAAATATCTCCCCTGAGCTTGTGATGCGGGCCATGCACAACATAATCAAAGTCCCCCCCCCACCCCCACCCCCCTCCCTCCCTTAAGGTCCCCTTCCCTCTTGACAGGTGGGACATCCCTCCCGGCCCCATTAGGGAGAGAGGACCCAGGGAATTTTAGGCCAATTCCCCTATTGGATGGAGTGGGGGAAAGTATTTGCCGGAATTCTTCATGTCCATCTCCAGGGGTGGGTGGTGCAGGCAAACCTGACTGACCACCTTCACGCTGGTTCCCCCCTAAAATAAGTACAATGGGCCAGGCCTTCTGTCTCCAGCCGATTATGCAGAAATACAGGGCCCTGAAAAAGACGAAGGCGATCTCTGCCCTTATCGACTGCGCGTCACGGGAGATGCCGGGGTCAATACTGGTAAAAGAGGGGTACCCGTGGACCTCCTGCGGAAAATAATCCAACTTTACTCCAGTAACACAGCTTCAGTGCACTGGGGGGGGGGGGGGATCGCATATCCGTTCCGAGGGACCAGGGGAGGGGGGCAGGGATGTGTCCTTGCCCCCCTCCTGCTTCAGTGCACTGGCGGGCGGGGGGGGGTCGCATATCCATTCCGAGGGACCAGGGGAAGGGGGCAGGGATGTGTCCTTGCCCCCCTCCTCTTTCGGATGTACATTGATGAAGTGGTTCCCCAAGTTCGGATGAAATCCCTGTCCAATACCCCGCTTTGTAGACGATGCAGTTCTCTTTTCCGCACCTGCGCGGGGGCTTGCGACCACCCTGATGCCTTCATGGGGAAATGCTCGGAGCTCTACTTGCAGACTAACATTGGGAAAACGAAATCACTGGTTCCCCCCCCAAAGTTTAGTAAATTCATGAACCTTGAGCTGCACAGTAAGCCCCCCCCCCCCCCTCCCAACAAGCGAGACACTATGATTCCGTAGCTGTGAGGTTCAATCAGCAAGGTAATTGGTCATCTCAGATGCTTCAATCCAGCCTAGTTTGGGAAAAATATGGGGGGGGGGAGGGTCGCAATGAGATGATTCTGTCCCTCTCATGGCCAAGGCCCCATTTCGCCGCCATTGCAATGTTGAGGTTGTGGCTGGTCCCGGGATTAGAAACACATGGCAACGTTCTTACCCATGCATTGGAAGCTGAGGGCGGCAGGTCAATGCCTTGGTGCCAACATGTCAAACAATCCTTGATGGACATGGGACTAGGAGGCAGGTGGGGAACCCCCTGGGAATCACCCCGGGTGATTTAGCAAATCACCGGCCGACGCTTGCACTGCGTTGCTCTCGGGAATTGCGTAATCCCTAGGGCAGGGCAGCTCATCCCTCTAGATGTTCCCAAGTGACCCCAGCATGCCGCCCTGAAAAACGGGACCAATGCTAGAGCTACCGCGTGGCACGATGCAAGTACCCCAAAACCACTTGCAACTCACGCACCGCGCGTGGAGCACGAGGATGAGTGATGACATCAGAACTGTGTGCTCTGCAGCAAGCTATGCCCATCAGGCTTGGCGAGTAAGGGCAACGCCATAAACGCCGAAGCGCGGAGATGTGGAATCGAGGCCCTTTCCCATTCGCCTGCACCCCAGGAGGCAGCCGAGCTGGCACCACTCACCACGCACACGCCGCCGCAGTACCTACCACCCGTTGCTTGCTCCCAGCTTATAGGTTTTATTCATGACATTGTATTTTATATGCGATTTTAGCATACGTGAGTTTTTGCCATTATTGTGCATGTTTCAGCAGACCCCTCACATACGTGTTTGTGGCATGTGACTGTTTTCTGGAATGAAAGCCACATGATGAGGAGGAGGAGGATACTGCACTGTGCAGCTCATGGCCCTGGAGCCAGCTGCACGCGCATGCATGAAGTGCAGCACCAGTGCAGCTGGCCTCACCCTCCTGCTGCTGCAGCAGACATCCCCGCAGTGCAGGGAGGTTTGCACAGACGGCGCGCAGCTAAATATACACCCACCAGCAAGGAGACAGTTTCCTTTGGCACCACTTTCAGTGCTCAAATATTTCAGACACTTGCAGGACTGGAGCTGCTCCGTGTGGACAAGGAAGGCGGCGCCAGGCCCGGTGTCTCTCTGTCTCTCTCTGTGTCAGGACTCTATGCGGCCTGCAGCCCCACTGTCAGGCTGTCTCTCTCACTGTCTAGGACTCTATGCGGCCTGCAGCCCCACTGTCAGGCTGTCTCTCTCACTGTCTAGGACTCTAAGTGGCCTGCAGCCCCACTGTCAGGCTGTCTCTCTCACTGTCTAAGACTCTATGCGGCCTGCAGCCCCGGTGCCATGCACTCTCCCACCCTGTCTAGGACTTTAAGCGGCCTGCAGCCCCACTGTCAGGCTGTCTCTCTCACTGTCTAGGACTCTATGCAGCCTGCAGCCCCACTTTCAGGCTGTCTCTCTCACTCTCTAGGACTCTAAGCGGCCTGCAGCCCCACTGTCAGGCTGTCTCTCTCACTGTCTAGGACTCTATGCAGCCTGCAGCCCCAGTGTCAGGCGCTCTCTCTCACTCTCTAGGACTCTAAGCGGCCTGCAGCCCGGTGTCAGGCTCTCTCTCTCACTGTCTAGGACTCTAAGCGGCCTGCAGCCCCACTGTCAGGCTGTCTCTCTCACTGTCTAGGACTCTATGCAGCCTGCAGCCCCACTTTCAGGCTGTCTCTCTCACTGTCTAGGACTCTAAGTGGCCTGCAGGCCTGGTGCCAGGCTCTCGCTCTCACTGTCGAGGACTCTAAGCGGCCTGCAGCCCGGTGTCAGGCTCTCTCTCTCACTGTTTAGGACTCTAAGCAGTCTGCAGCCCTGTGTCTGTCTGGCTCTCACTCACTGTCTAGGACTCTAAGCGGCCTGCAGCCCCGGTGTCAGGCTCTCGCTCTCACTGTCTAGGACTCTAAGCGGCCTGCAGCCCCGGTGTCATGCACTCTCCCTCACTGTCTAGGACTCTAAGCTGCCTGCAGCCCCACTGTCAGGGTGTCTCTCTCACTGTCTTGGACTCTAAGCGGCCTGCAGCCCCGGTGTCAGGCTCTCGCTCTCACTGTCTAGGACTCTAAGCTGCCTGCAGCCCCACTGTCAGGCTGTCTCTCTCACTGTCTAGGACTCTAAGCGGCCTGCAGCCCCGGTGTCAGGCTCTCGCTCTCACTGTCTAGGACTCTAAGCGGCCTGCAGCCCCAGTGTCATGCACTCTCACTCACTGTCTAGGACTCTAAGCGGCCTTCAGCCCCAGTGTCAGGCGCTCTCTCTCACTGTATAGGACTCTATGCGGCCTGCAGCCCCGGTGCCATGCACTCTCCCACCCTGTCTAGGACTCTAAGCGGCCTGCAGCCCCACTGTCAGGCTGTCTCTCTCACTGTCTAGGACTCTATGCAGCCTGCAGCCCCACTTTCAGGCTGTCTCTCTCACTGTCTAGGACTCTAAGCGGCCTGCAGGCCTGGTGCCAGGCTCTCGCTCTCACTGTCGAGGACTCTAAGCGGCCTGCAGCCCGGTGTCAGGCTCTCTCTCTCACTGTCTAGGACTCTAAGCGGCCTGCAGGCCCAGTGTTGGGCTGTCTCTCTCACTGTCTAGGACTCAAAGCAGCCTGCAGGCCCAGTGTCAGGCTGTCTCTCTCACTGTCGAGGACTCTAAGCGGCCTGCAGCCCCGGTGTCAGGCTCTCTCTCACTGTCTAGGACTGTAAGCGGCTTGCAGCCCCGGTGTCATGCACTCTCCCACCCTGTCTAGGACTCTAAGCGGCCTGCAGCCCCACTGTCAGGCTGTCTCTCTCACTGTCTAGGACTCTATGCAGCCTGCAGCCCCACTTTCAGGCTGTCTCTCTCACTGTCTAGGACTCTAAGCGGCCTGCAGGCCTGGTGCCAGGCTCTCGCTCTCACTGTCGAGGACTCTAAGCGGCCTGCAGCCCGGTGTCAGGCTCTCTCTCTCACTGTCTAGGACTCTAAGCGGCCTGCAGGCCCAGTGTTGGGCTGTCTCTCTCACTGTCTAGGACTCAAAGCAGCCTGCAGGCCCAGTGTCAGGCTGTCTCTCTCACTGTCGAGGACTCTAAGCGGCCTGCAGCCCCGGTGTCAGGCTCTCTCTCACTGTCTAGGACTGTAAGCGGCTTGCAGCCCCGGTGTCATGCACTCTCCCTCACTGTCTAGGACTCTAAGCGGCCTGCAGCCCCAGTGTCAGGCGCTCTATCTCACTGTCTAGCACTCTAAGCGGCCTGCAGCCCCGGTGTCATGCACTCTCCCTCACTCTCTAGGACTCTAAGCTGCCTGCAGCCCCACTGTCAGGCTGTCTCTCTCACTGTCTAGGACTCTATGCGGCCTGCAGCCCCACTGTCAGGCTGTCTCTCTCACTGTCTAGGACTCTAAGTGGCCTGCAGCCCCACTGTCAGGCTGTCTCTCTCACTGTCTAAGACTCTATGCGGCCTGCAGCCCCGGTGCCATGCACTCTCCCACCCTGTCTAGGACTCTAAGCGGCCTGCAGCCCCACTGTCAGGCTGTCTCTCTCACTGTCTAGGACTCTAAGCGGCCTGCAGCCCCACTGTCAGGCTGTCTCTCTCACTGTCTAGGACTCTAAGCGGCCTGCAGCCCCACTGTCAGGCTGTCTCTCTCACTGTCTAGGACTCTAAGCGGCCTGCAGCCCGGTGTCAGGCTCTTGCTCTCACTGTCTAGGACTCTAAGCGGCCTGCAGCCCTGGTGTCAGGCTCTCGCTCTCACTGTCTAGGACTCTAAGTGGCCTGCAGCCCCGGTGTCATGCACTCTCCCTCACTGTTTAGGACTCTAAGCAGTCTGCAGCCCTGTGTCTGTCTGGCTCTCACTCACTGTCTAGGACTCTAAGCGGCCTGCAGCCCCGGTGTCAGGCTCTCGCTCTCACTGTCTAGGACTCTAAGCGGCCTGCAGCCCCGGTGTCATGCACTCTCCCTCACTGTCTAGGACTCTAAGCTGCCTGCAGCCCCACTGTCAGGGTGTCTCTCTCACTGTCTTGGACTCTAAGCGGCCTGCAGCCCCGGTGTCAGGCTCTCGCTCTCACTGTCTAGGACTCTAAGCTGCCTGCAGCCCCACTGTCAGGCTGTCTCTCTCACTGTCTAGGACTCTAAGCGGCCTGCAGCCCCGGTGTCAGGCTCTCGCTCTCACTGTCTAGGACTCTAAGCGGCCTGCAGCCCCAGTGTCATGCACTCTCCCACCCTGTCTAGGACTCTAAGCGGCCTGCAGCCTCACTGTCAGGCTCTTGCTCTCACTGTCTAGGACTCTAAGCGGCTTGCAGCCCCAGTGTCATGCACTCTCCCTCACTGTCTAGGACTCTAAGCGGCCTGCAGCCCCAGTGTCAGGCGCTCTCTCTCACTCTCTAGGACTCTAAGCGGCCTGCAGCCCGGTGTCAGGCTCTCTCTCTCACTGTCTAGGACTCTAAGCGGCCTGCAGCCCCAGTGTCAGGCGCTCTCTCTCACTCTCTAGGACTCTAAGCGGCCTGCAGCCCGGTGTCAGGCACTCTCTCACTATCTAGGACACTAAGCGGCCTGCAGCACGGTGTCAGGCTCTTGCTCTCACTGTCTAGGACACTAAGCGGCCTGCAGGCCTGGTGCCAGGCTCTCTCTCACTGTCTAGGACTCTATGTGGCCTGCAGCCCCGGTGTCAGGCTCTCTCTCACTGTCTAGGACTGTAAGCGGCTTGCAGCCCCGGTGTCATGCACTCTCCCACCCTGTCTAGGACTCTAAGCGGCCTGCAGCCCCACTGTCAGGCTGTCTCTCTCACTGTCTAGGACTCTATGCAGCCTGCAGCCCCACTTTCAGGCTGTCTCTCTCACTGTCTAGCACTCTAAGCGGCCTGCAGGCCTGGTGCCAGGCTCTCGCTCTCACTGTCGAGGACTCTAAGCGGCCTGCAGCCCGGTGTCAGGCTCTCTCTCTCACTGTCTAGGACTCTAAGCGGCCTGCAGGCTCAGTGTTGGGCTGTCTCTCTCACTGTCTAGGACTCAAAGCAGCCTGCAGGCCCAGTGTCAGGGTGTCTCTCTCACTGTCGAGGACTCTAAGCGGCCTGCAGCCCCGGTGTCAGGCTCTCTCTCACTGTCTAGGACTGTAAGCGGCTTGCAGCCCCGGTGTCATGCACTCTCCCTCACTGTCTAGGACTCTAAGCGGCCTGCAGCCCCAGTGTCAGGCGCTCTATCTCACTGTCTAGCACTCTAAGCGGCCTGCAGCCCCGGTGTCATGCACTCTCCCTCACTCTCTAGGACTCTAAGCGGCCTGCAGCCCCGGTGTCAGGCTCTCTCTCACTGTCTAGGACTGTAAGCGGCTTGCAGCCCCGGTGTCATGCACTCTCCCTCACTGTCTAGGACTCTAAGCGGCCTGCAGCCCCACTGTCAGGCTGTCTCTCTCACTGTCTAGGACTCTAAGTGGCCTGCAGCCCCACTGTCAGGCTGTCGCTCTCACTGTCTAAGACTCTATGCGGCCTGCAGCCCCGGTGCCATGCACTCTCCCACCCTGTCTAGGACTCTAAGCGGCCTGCAGCCCCACTGTCAGGCTGTCTCTCTCACTGTCTAGGACTCTAAGCGGCCTGCAGCCCCACTGTCAGGCTGTCTCTCTCACTGTCTAGGACTCTAAGCGGCCTGCAGCCCCACTGTCAGGCTGTCTCTCTCACTGTCTAGGACTCTAAGTGGCCTGCAGCCCGGTGTCAGGCTCTTGCTCTCACTGTCTAGGACTCTAAGCGGCCTGCAGCCCTGGTGTCAGGCTCTCGCTCTCACTGTCTAGGACTCTAAGTGGCCTGCAGCCCCGGTGTCATGCACTCTCCCTCACTGTTTAGGACTCTAAGCAGTCTGCAGCCCTGTGTCTGTCTGGCTCTCACTCACTGTCTAGGACTCTAAGCGGCCTGCAGCCCCGGTGTCAGGCTCTCGCTCTCACTGTCTAGGACTCTAAGCGGCCTGCAGCCCCGGTGTCATGCACTCTCCCTCACTGTCTAGGACTCTAAGCTGCCTGCAGCCCCACTGTCAGGGTGTCTCTCTCACTGTCTTGGACTCTAAGCGGCCTGCAGCCCCGGTGTCAGGCTCTCGCTCTCACTGTCTAGGACTCTAAGCTGCCTGCAGCCCCACTGTCAGGCTGTCTCTCTCACTGTCTAGGACTCTAAGCGGCCTGCAGCCCCGGTGTCAGGCTCTCGCTCTCACTGTCTAGGACTCTAAGCGGCCTGCAGCCCCAGTGTCATGCACTCTCCCACCCTGTCTAGGACTCTAAGCGGCCTGCAGCCCCACTGTCAGGCTCTTGCTCTCACTGTCTAGGACTCTAAGCGGCTTGCAGCCCCAGTGTCATGCACTCTCCCTCACTGTCTAGGACTCTAAGCGGCCTGCAGCCCCAGTGTCAGGCGCTCTCTCTCACTCTCTAGGACTCTAAGCGGCCTGCAGCCCGGTGTCAGGCTCTCTCTCTCACTGTCTAGGACTCTAAGCGGCCTGCAGCCCCAGTGTCAGGCGCTCTCTCTCACTCTCTAGGACTCTAAGCGGCCTGCAGCCCGGTGTCAGGCACTCTCTCACTATCTAGGACACTAAGCGGCCTGCAGCACGGTGTCAGGCTCTTGCTCTCACTGTCTAGGACACTAAGCGGCCTGCAGGCCTGGTGCCAGGCTCTCTCTCACTGTCTAGGACTCTATGTGGCCGCAGCCCCGGTGTCAGGCTCTTGCTCCCACTGTCTAGGACTCTAAGCGGCCTGCAGCCCCAGTATTAGGCTCTCTCTCTCACTGTCTAGGACTCTAGGCGGCCTGTAGCCCCAGTGTCATGCACTCTCACTCACTGTCTAGGACTCTAAGCGGCCTTCAGCCCCAGTGTCAGGCGCTCTCTCTCACTGTCTCGGACTCTAAGCGGCCTGCAGCCCCAGTGTCAGGCGCTCTCTCTCACTCTCTAGGACTCTAAGCGGCCTGCAGCCCCAGTGTCAGGCGCTCTCTCTCACTCTCTAGGACTCTAAGCGGCCTGCAGCCCCAGTGTCATGCACTCTCCCTCACTGTCTAGGACTCTAAGCGGCCTTCAGCCCCAGTGTCAGGCGCTCTCTCTCACTGTCTAGGACTCTAAGCGGCCTGCAGCCCCAGTGTCAGGCACTCTCTCTCACTCTCTAGGACTCTAAGCGGCCTGCAGCCCGGTGTCAGGCACTCTCTCACTATCTAGGACACTAAGCGGCCTGCAGCACGGTGTCAGGCTCTTGCTCTCACTGTCTAGGACACTAAGCGGCCTGCAGGCCTGGTGCCAGGCTCTCTCTCACTGTCTAGGACTCTATGTGGCCGCAGCCCCGGTGTCAGGCTCTTGCTCCCACTGTCTAGGACTCTAAGCGGCCTGCAGCCCCAGTATTAGGCTCTCTCTCTCACTGTCTAGGACTCTAGGCGGCCTGAAGCCCCGTGTCTACCCGTGTCTCTTACTGTCTAGGACTATATGCGGCCTGCAGCCCTGTGTCCGTCTCTCTCTCTGTCTTTCTCACTGTCTAGGACTCTAAGCGGCCTGCATCCCCGGTGTCAGACTCTCTCCCTGTCTAGGACTCTAAGCGGCCTGCAGCCCCTGTATTAGGCTCTCTCTCTCACTGTCTAGGACTCTAAGCGGCCTGCAGCCCCAGTGTCATGCACTCTCCCTCACTGTCTAGGACTCTAAGCGGCCTGCAGCCCGGTGTCTGTCTGTCTCTCTCACTGTCTAAGACTCTAAGCGGCCTGCAGCCCGGTGTTAGGCTCTCTCTCTCACCGTCTAGGACTCTAAGCGGCCTGAAGCCCCGGTGTCAGGCTCTCTCACTGTCTAGGACTCTAAGCGGCCTGCAGCCCCGTGTCTGTCTGTCTCTGTCCTTGACTAGGACTCTAAGTGGCCTGCAGCCCCGTGTCTGTCTGTCTCTGTCCCTGACTAGGACTCTAAGTGGCCTGCAGCCCCGTGTCTGTCTGTCTCTGTCCCTGACTAGGACTCTAAGTGGCCTGCAGCCCCGGTGTCAGGCTCTTGCTCTCACTGTCTAGGACTCTAAGTGGCCTGCAGCCCCGGTGTCAGGCTCTTGCTCTCACTGTCTAGGACTCTAAGCGGCCTGCAGCCCCGGTGTCAGGCTCTCTCTCTCTCTCTCACAGTCTTGGTTTCTGAGAGATCTGCAGCCCTGTCTCCATCTGTCCCTCTCACACTGAACACAGCACTGCAGGCAACGGTACTGACAGACCCCAATAACTATTGAAACTGTACTGCAGAGGAACTGCTAGGCCCAGGGTACACAGCACTTAGAGTACTGCGAGAAGGACCATGGAGGCGAGAATGAGAACAGAGGCTCTGCGGTTGGCGGGCAGAGAACTGGGGAATGAGGTAATGGCGTGGAGGGGCAGCTTGGGCGCTCTCTCGTGGGACAATTCTGCAATTTAGGGGTATACATTTTAGTGTGCATGTGAGATTTTGGAAGCTTGATGCTTTCTCTGAACCACTGATGACACAGAACCACTTGTGACACTGAACCACTCGTGACACGGAACCACTGAAGACACTGAACCACTGAACACACTAATCCACTCACTGATCCCCTCATGACAATGATCCCCTCGTGACACTGATCCCCTCATGGCACTGAACCACTCGTGACACCGACCCACTCGTGACATGGAACCACTGAAGACACTGAACCACTGATGACACTGAACCACTGATGACACTGTGTACAGGAGGGCGGAGCGACCTCTGACGGGCCCATGGGATCAGAGCTCTCCCTTAAGTACTTTAAGACGAGATAGCTGCACCTTGAGGTGGGTGGGGTGCAGGATTCTCTTACTCCAACACCAATCAATAAGGACAACTCAATGGTTTGGCAAAGGGAAGTCTGTTTAATGACAAGTACAAAAAACGGGGAAACAATAGGAAATCATCAGTGATGCGATCGCCCGTCTCTCTTCAACTCCCACAATCTTCATTCAGACAGCAATTTCTATAGGCAATATTCGTCATCATTGACGTGTAACACTCGAAAGTTTGTCATGCAATTCTATTCATTGGAAAAGATAACTTAAGTATAGGTACTATAACTGTATATGGTAACGGGGTGTGAGGATTGGACAACTCTTATTGGGTGGGCATCTACGCCCATCCCTCTACATCACTCGCACTGTAGCTTCTTATTGGGAAAAGTTATGGCATCCTCTGGTTTTGGGTGACATCAGACGTTGGTACCTCTTCGTGCTTGGCTGGTCACGTGTTAGTACACCGTGAATCTGCTTCATTTTCCTTTTATTTGCGTATTTGATTCTCCCTTCGGCCTTGCCACCTGCCTGGGCCTCCTTATCTCAACCTTCATGGGCAGGCTGCTATGCTCTGAAGTTTCGATTCTTCGAAGTTGCTGCTCTCCTCCCTTCCTTAGGTTGACCTCGAATTCCCAAGCATGAGCTGCCTCTTGCTAAGTTTCGATTCCGCTCTTTCATCTGGTTTTGTGCTTGCATATGAATCTTGGCCTGTATGACCTCTATCATCCTGGGCTTAATTCTGCTTTCATCTAAAGTGGAATGCACTTATATAATGTGCTTCATTGAGGTAGATATATATAGTTGGCGCTTGCCGCTCTATTCTTCTACTAAGCACAGCAAGCCGTACTGTTGTCTTAGCTGCTTGCGTTACAAGCCTATATACAGGTGTTAGCTAGTTGCATGTTTTCAGCCAATTTACTGGTTACGTTCCTTTATATTTCAACCTTGTTTCTTCTTCCAAGTCCATTACATCATTATTCTATACATTTCGTCTTTGCGTGTCCTCTTTTGATTGTCGGTTCATTCGTCTGTATGTTCGTCACCATTCGCCTTCGATTAAGGCCCTTTGGGTCTCTTCTGGGGCAGTTTGAAAGTAGTTTTCATGTCGTGTCAGCTGTTGGTACGGTTGTTTCAATGTGTACCGTGCTCCCCATGGTTGTCCGGTTGTTGGCACTTGAACAGGTATTGCTCTCCTGATGGGCACTGGGCAGAGCCCTAGTGCTGCTCTCTGTTGGTTTATTCGCTCCTCATACGTCACATATCTCGGCGAGTATATTCTTGGTATTTCAAAATGGGTGGCTGGAGTGCAGGTCATATCTGGGACCTCCTCTACACTCCCCCATCTGGTCGGTTCATCGACCACTTCTTCTCTACCGAAAAATCTTAAAGAGTCGTGGGTCTTGCCACTCCTAAAGAAGCAAACCCTCGACCCTGCCATTCCTACCAATTTTAGGCCTATCACGACTGTGCCCTTTCTTCTAAAAATTTTAGACAAAGTGGCATACATGCAAATACAAAATTTCCTTGAATCCAACCACCTGCTCGGAACCCGCCAATCTGGATTCCGTCCCCAGCATGGTACAGAGACCGCCCTTATCGATCTCAAGGCCCAAATAGATCAATGTAGGGACAATGGCCAAGCAGCCTTACTCCTCTTGCTAGACCTCTCAGCAGCGTTCGATTTAGTCGACCATACAGTCTTATGCAGCCACCTAGACTCTGCTGCTCACTTCTCTAAAGAGGCCATATTATGGATCAAATCCTTCCTGAATAACCGTACCATGAGAGTCTTCTCTCCATCAGCCTCAGCTGACCCGATCCCTATAACGTGCGGTGTACCCCAGGGATCTTGTGTATCACCTACCCTCTATAACATTTTCACAAAGCCGCTCTTTGACGAAATGGATCATCTGGGTATCGCCTACACCAACTATGCAGACGATACCCAGATCCTCCTTCCGCTTTCAGAAGATTACGTCGTGGATCTGGCTTTAGTGAATAAAATTTACAGCATCGTTCAGGCATGGATGGCCACACACGGCTTATGCCTGAACGACGACAAAACTGAGTTCATAATCCTAGTCACCCCAACATACATAACTAAACTCAACACTGACTATGCCAGCTTCATTATCGATGGGAACAATATCAAAGTAGCAAAGGAAGTCAAGACCCTAGGCTTTTACCTTGACGCCACCTTAAACTTTGGCAAACAAGTCAACTCCCTAGCCTCTTCCACAGCATATACTTGCAAACTCATTAGAGCCAGCAAGCAATTCCTCTCTACAGACAGCTGCATCACGCTTGCCAGAGCCCTTATTCTGTCCAAACTGGACTACTGTAATGGTCTTTACATTGGGGCTAACAAACAGACTATCCAAAAAATCCAGGTCCTACAGAATAATGCCTTGAGAGCCGCACTTAAGATCAACAGGAAAGAGCATATCTCCTCTATAAGAAGAGAATATAAATGGCTATCCACTCAGGACAAAATCCAACTTAAAATTGCCTCCCTTACTCACAAGTGCCTCAATAACATGGCACCACCCTACCTCATGGACAGGATACACTTAAGAACTTCACTTAGACCAACAAGAATGGTCAATGCAAATTGCCTCTATGTCCCTCGCTTTAAACGTTCCACTATTGGAGGACATAGCTTCGCAGTCAAAGCAGCACAGCTTTGGAACTCCCTACCACATGACATAAGAGAACCCCAGCCCTTTGCGAAATTTAGGCAGAATTTGACCAAGTGGCTGAGAGCTAAGGACATCTAACTAATCCGACCTGCTTGACCTGACTGTCCCTACTAGCTTTCCACCTGCATGCCCCAGTTCTGATACCACTTTCTGTATTTTACTCCATTGTATATTACTGTACCTATTCCACTGTATATCACCTCCACATTGTGAATATTCCTGTACTTTGATCACCTCCTGCCTCGACCTTGCTCCAGCCCTGCTCATTCTTGCTTATTGTATACTGCATTATGACCATGCACATGTACCTGTATATATTTTATTTATGGCAGAATGTATTATGTTTATGTAATTGCACCTGTAACAAAGCTGAGCATATTCTTGTCTTGTGCGCCCTGATGCTCCAGGGCCTGGCGCGCCTTACAAATAATAAACTAAACTAAACTAAACTTCTTTCTCCTTTGGATTAGTTTTACTTGGTTCTTCTGTATCCACTTCTTCGTCTTCTAGGTTTGTACATGATGGTGTGAACGTGTGTTTCTTTGTTGTCCATATTTTTATCACTCCGTTCAAATTTCCTGCTGTTTTAACATGTTCGTCTTTGTTCCAGGTCATTTGCTGGCATTGTCCATTTGGGCTACAGTAGATCCATTTTCCTTCATAATTTCTACGTTTCCTGGGGTACAGGAACTTTGTTCCTTCTGGTGCAAATTCACTGGCCTTCACAAAGTCTCTTATTTCTTCATCAGTCAGGTCTCTGGGCTTCCAACCTGGTTTGACATCAATCATGATCTCATCCCTATGGCTTTCTTCGCAGTTTTCTTGCATTGTGAGATGATTATCTTGATAACACAAAATCCTAATAGTATCAGTAGCAGGGCTCACAGGAACTTGAATATGTCTGCCATCCATTGTGGGACCCACGAGAATAGTGTTCCAAACCAGCTGTCACCACCAACTTCGTCGGTTTCGTTGATCATCTGGTTCTGTAGCTTTGTTAGCATCTCTATAGCTTCTGTCAAGGTTCCATTTTCTTCGTCAAGAGAAGGTATATATGTGCAACATGATTCTCTGATTTTCGCACAAACTCCTCCATCTATCGCTGTGATCATGTCAAGCACATATCTGTTCTGTAGAGTCATCAATCAGATTGCTCTTAGTTCTTTTTTAATCACATTGAATCCTTTTATGGTAGTGTTAATGGTCTTCAATAACTCCCATCTGGTTATCTTCAACCATTTGGTATTTACTCCAACTTGGATTCTTGGCATGAGGATTATTGTGAATTCTGATGAGGTTAGGCTAAAAAGTCTGTGTTCATATGGGATTGCATGGAATGCCTCCTCTGATTTGGCAGAGAAGTATTTTTCTCTCTTTATTCGGGATACCAGTTCCACAGATCTCCTTTTCCTCAGGTGTGCATCTGCTTTCGGGAAACTGTCAATATTCAGGTCATTTTTTGGGATCATTAGTGCTGGAATGTGGACGTTCACTATTGTGCCTTGGATCCACACGCCCAGTAATCGTCCATAATAACTGCGGTTCCTTGTGTCATTCCTGGAGCTTCAAAGATTCATCTGCAGTTCTGATTCTCTCCCATCTTCCTTGTGCCATTGTTCCTGAAGCACAATTTGGGGTTCTCCAGTGGCACTATCTGCAAGGGTCCTCCTCTGTCTTCGACCCATGTCAGTAATTTTGCGAGTTTCGGCCATAAAGGTTTACACAATCTCTGTGAGTTTTCTATTGCTTCTTTGCAGGCTCCAAGGACCATCCATGCTCGGCAGATCACCAATCCTTCTTCCCATCCGTTTGGTGAAAGCACTGTTCCCCAAATCTGCATCTGGCCTCTGTTCTTCCAAATTTGAGTTTCTTCTGGAGTTTTCCCTTGGACGTTCAGTCTTGGGTTAATTTCCCATCTTATTCCTGCTCCTTTAACTCCTGGCTTTTCATACCTGGTCACGTGATTCCTAGTATGAGCTCTATTTCTAGTCATAATGTCCTGAACGTAGCCATCTTCATCGGGGTAATCCGTTTCAGTTGCCCATATCAATGAGGCGTCTCTCCTCAAACTGTCCTCTGGTGTTGCACATTGCTACGTGTGAAAGACAGTGTGCTGTCGGGAAATCAATTTACACAGCCACGAAGATCTTGTATTTTCCCATGCTGTACAGTAGAAGTGCGTAAACGAAGCATTCTCCTTCTAATCCTCTTCTTCCGACTTCTTTCATGTGCTGGTACCAAATGTTGTTCCCTAGATGTGCTGTGCTATCCAGGTTCATTGTTATCTTCATGTGGGCTTCTCTTGATTCTCAGTGTCCTTCTGTAGTTTGTTATAACTACATCTCTAAATGCATCTCTGTGGCTTTTCCTCGCTGGTGGACTCTCTGGCATTCCAGTCCATGGAGCTAGGCTCCTTGTCTGTATCACTGGGGTATATAGATGTTCTGCGGTTCTCTCCTTCTCGCATCCTTTTTCTGCTTTCTATAAGTGCCTTCATCAACCACCAGCCTGACGCTGGCCTAGTGTATGGCTGCATCGAGGGCCCGGTACATGTTCCTTGTGTTGGAACCTGTGTGCTGGGCAATACAGTCTCTGCGGTCTTATTTTTCAGTTCCTCATGCCACTTCTTCGCTTTGGCTACAAATGGGAATAAATGATCTATTAACATTTGTGTCCTTGCAGTGAATTCTCCTACAGCTGCTTCTGTCTTCTTAAGGGCTTTTGTTAAGTCTTCTTTCGTTGGCCTTTCTCTCGATTCTTTTTGGTCTCTCTCATTATTTTCTGGGTCTGATTGTTCGGGAGGCAGTCTCATGCTCTCGGTTGCCTTTGCCTGAGGTCCTGTGGCCATTGACATTGGTTCATGGGCATTCAGTGTGTGGGTGTGTGTAGTTGTCAGTGCTAAGTTTTCGTTCATTCCGAGCTGACCCTGTCTCCAGCTTTTCTCTTCATTCATTACCTCAAGTGTGTATGTATCGCTGCTAATTACATTAATTTTCAGTTCACTTGCCTTATCATCAGATTTCCTCGGGACTGGGATAACTATAAAGGGTCTGGGTGCTTTTGTGGGACTCATGCGTACACCATCAGGTGGGTGCACTGAAATTGGACCGCTTCGTGCGCCAAGGAAAAATGCAGTTCTGATCGTCAATGACAGCAAAATAATGATATTTCGATATGTAAGGTGACAGCATTTTCTTCCAGAGAAGCGAGTGTGCGCCTCTGCTTGTGGGAGGACCAGGTTACTTCTCTGGGCCCCCATCTCGATCATTCACCAAATGTCAGTGTTATTGATTTCCCCCAATTCAATATGATTTTTGAACAGTTTGTGTCATAAAGTGTCAAGTGCTTCACAAGTGTCCCTCCTGTTGCGGGTGACGATTGTCTCTTGATACAGGATACAGTATCCTTGCTAGACTATGGAAAATAGGTTAGACTAACATTTCAGTAAGTCACTTTTACTGTGCATGCTCAAAGTAGATGAGCTCCCAGTCCACCCCCGAATCTGCTTCAGCCCTGAGGACATACTGGATGCTGGTCAGTGTGGAAAAAGGGAAAAATGTCAACAAAATACAAGAATTAGGGTTCTTGATTCTGTTCCCTCGATCTGTCCCTCGGTGGAAAGCTTCACTGGAATCTCCTCATGTAGTCTCTCTGAAAGTTGGACAGCTCCACCTGCAGCATGATACCGTGGAGGAGCGTTCCCATTTGTGTGACGTTAGCTGGATCTCTGATGAATGTGAGGACATCAACCTCGATAGGTCTCCCCACCATTTCTGGAAAATCAGTGAC
Organism: Ambystoma mexicanum; assembly: GCF_040938575.1. Taxonomy (NCBI): domain Eukaryota; kingdom Metazoa; phylum Chordata; class Amphibia; order Caudata; family Ambystomatidae; genus Ambystoma; species Ambystoma mexicanum. The sequence goes on from NC_090940.1 coordinate 14,437,098, forward strand.
TAGGCGAAAGAGGACGTTGTGGGCCAGTCGGCTGTCCTCGGGTGACAGGGACATTTGTCCTGCCTTGCTGGGTGCAGGATTACAGGTTCTTCCCTTGACGAGAGCAGACTTGCACTTTCCTGATGCGTGGAGTGCAACTAAGTAACTGAGTTTGTTCCACAGCTGGCTCAAATGTTCAGAGATTGCAGGATCTCGAATAAACATAGGAGTGTCTGGGGTTCTCCCGACAATAGCTGGGCACTCCTCTATGATGCGAAAGAAAAGCGTATTGACGAGTTCATCTATAATCACCTGTGGTGAAAGCATTTGTGTCCTTTTCGCTGTACTGTACTCAGGCAGTACAATGAATGCTTCCGCGATGACGGTAAGTAGTTACCAGATTACTTTCTTGTTTGCAGGATCTTGGATAAAGTCTGTGACACTGGTGACCCTCCCTACCAGCGACAGATATGATACCAATACTAAATGGAAGTAGTTGAGCACATCCTTTGTGATGTTTCCGCTGGGGGACACCATAAGTGCTGCCAAACTAAGTCTTCATTTTTGATGATTCAGGATACTGCGTTTTGCTCTTAAAGTAAAAGCCCTTGATCACTGTCTGTTAGAGTCTTGTTTCTCAACAATGCTTGAGTGTGGTTTGATTTACAAGTTTGTGTCAACAAAATGTGTTGTGGCTTAAATGCTACATTTTCTTCTTCACCCAGCAACCAGGAAGCACAGAGTGTCCGTTTATGTCCTTATCCGCTTTTGCTTAGAGGAAATGTCCAGTTTAAGCCACAACTTGCACAAGAGTCCTTTTTGTCTTGGCTTTGCTGCTCATGTGTCCTTCTTCCTTGTCATGGATCTCGTCTGCACGCGCTGAGGTTCTTCCCCGTTGTCTGTGGGTTCTTCATGGTGGGGTGCAGCTAGAGGGCTTTCTCCGATATAGGGCTTAATGTCATTGAGAAAAATCCATGCTCTCCTGCCCTGCAGTTTCACAGCTGAAGGAGTGCAGTCCTCCATGATGAAAGGGCCATTGAATCTTGGCTCGTCCCACCTCTTCCTCGTGTGGTTTTTTACTAACACCACATCTCCAGGAAAGACGAGTGGAACACGTAGACCTTGAACTGCATCTGTTTCAGTGTTTCGTGCTGTGTTTTGTGCTATGCTGCACCCTTTTTGTCGTTGCTGCAGTTGGTCTGAAATTACATTAAGGCTGGATGTCATGCAGTTCAGGTATTTCTGTATTTCGGATCCCAGGACCGCTCTGCTTGGCTGAGCATCACATCTAGCGCTGTCTCTAGGGGTTGGGGGAGTATTCATTCTCCTTCCTGTGACTATCTTGTGCGGCGTAAGATGATGGTCGGAGCCTGGTTGGTTCCGAAGAGCATACAATGCCAGTGGAAGACAGTGCAACCATCCCCTCTTTAGAGTAAGCTTCAACTTGGCTATCCTTTCCTTTAACAAGCCGTTGAGCCTCTCACAAATACCATTACCTTCCGAATGATATGCCGACGAGAACTTTATACCAAGCAACAAGCTAATCTGTTCAAAGACGGCATTTACAAAATGAGCCCCATTTTCTGATTTCATCACTTCACACACCCCCATCTAGGGACACTTCCCTCACTAGGAATTTGGCCGCACAGGTAGAGTCTGGGTGTGTACATGGACCTGCTTCTATCCATCTAGAGAATGGACACACCACTACAATTAAGTATCTGTACGCGTTACACACTTGAATCATGTCGACATAGATGATATGTAAGTGTTGAAAAGGCCCATTTGGCCAGGGGATGACTCCTCTCACTACTTTTAATGTGTGCCCAGCGGTGAATGTGAATTGCTGGCAAATTATGCAGTTCACTATAAAGAATGCAACATGCTTTGCTAAATTCAGTATAAACCAGTCTTCCGCAAGCGTTGCTGCTAGATTTTCTTTCAACATGTGTAATGGGTAATGCAATCACTCCAGTGCTATTTTTGGTAGGACTACAGGCATTACTGGTTTACCAGTGCTGATTTGCCTCTACAATCCGTCAGAGGGGTTTAAAGAACACCCTCGACGTTTCCATAGGTTCTTCTCGTCCTGTGGTGCCTCCCCTTGAAGCTCCATTAGTTGCGTCTGCCCCAGATTACTATTTGCTTCTGGTGTGGTACATGCCACCATCATTCTATCATGGGTGCATGCCACTTCCACTTTCATGATCGTCTCACTTTTGGAGGCCATACGCTTGGCTTCCGTGTCTGCTGCGTGGTTTCCGCGTGACACGAAATCTGTCCCTTTGGTGTGGGCGGTGCATTTCACGACCGCTACGCCCACTGGGAGCTGTAGTGCCTTAATCAGCCTGTCCAATAAGGCTGTGTGCTGCACTGGTGTGCCGTCTGCTTGCGGTAGCCCCTCCTTTTCCAGCGTGCTAGACCTGCGTGCACCGTGGACGTCACATAGGCAGAGTCACTGTACACCGTAACTTCCTGATCTGCTTGATTCTCAATGGCAAGTATCAACGCCAATAATTCTGCAGCCTGTGCAGAATAATGAGATGGTATTCGTGCGCTGACGAGTACTCGAAATTCTCTGTTTGCTATGTGTTTCATCACAGCGACGCCTGTATATCTTTGTCCGTCTTCTTGGTCGATTCTCGAAGAGCCATCAATGAAAACGATCTCTCCTCCCACCAGGGCATTTCCTTTCACCCTGGGGATTTCATCATAGAATTCTTCATAGTTTGCACAGTCATGTATCGGCTCTCCTTCAGTGACTGGCTCAGCTCTGAACGTAGCTGGGTTCACTGTTTTACATCGAACTATTCTGATCGATGGATTAGATATAATCACTTCATAGGCAGAAGCTCTTTGAGATGCCAACGTACCCTTTGGTTTTTCTAAAATGGCGAATAATGAGTGCTCGAAGTATAACGTCATAAAACATCCCATCACAATGGTTGTCGCTTTCTCTATGGCGAACGCTACGGCAGCTAAGCTTTGTTCACATGGGAAGTGGCCTCTCATTACTGGGTTAAGGTTCCCACTGTAATATGCCAGGGTCTTGTACCCCAATGAGGTTCTCTGAGCGAGCAGTACCGTCATAACGCTGCCGTCTGTGTGCGAAAAGAAGTAGAATTCCTCTGCATAATTAGGAATCCCAAGAACTGGAGCCGTACAAATTGCTCTCTTGAGTTCTGCAAACCCCTTTTCCATTGCTTCAGACCATTCGATCGTTTCATTTGTCATCTAGGCCTTCTTCAGGGCCTGGAGTAAGGGCTTGGTATATGAGCTCTAATCGAAAACCCACGCTCTAACATAGTTACATAGGCCTAGAAAGCTCTGCATTTGCTTTATCGTGTGTGGCTTAGCCGTGTTCAATATGGCTTCAGCCCTTTCTGGGGTCACCTTCTTGCCTTCATGTGAGATCAGCTGGCCTATGTATAGCACCTCCTGTTGACAATATTGTAGTTTTTCTTTGTCAACCTTATAACCCTTCTCAGCCAGTATAATCAATAGCTGAACAGAATCACGCCTGCATTGCTCCTCTGTAGTGCTGCATATTACGATGTCATCCACATACTGCAAGACAACACTTTCTACTGCGATATTGCTCAGATCCATCTGTCGGACTCTGTTGAAGATGGACAGGGACTCTCAGTGCCCCTGTGGCAACCTCGTGCTTTTCAGACACATTTGACTGAATGTGAATGATGTCAGATCTTGTGAGTCACAGTGCAACGGGATTGAGAAAAAGGCATTTTTCAAGTCAATCACTGTAAAATATTTTGCCTCAGTGGGTATATTACATAGGATTGTAGATGAATTAGGGACCAGATGGAACTCTGCTTCAACAATATCGTTTAATGCTTTTAAATCTTGGATTAAATGTCAAGACCCTCCCTTTGATTTCTTGACAGGATAAATCACTGTATTACATGGTGACTCTGACGTCACTAAGATGCCCTGTTCTATCATGGCGGAAATTGTTTTCGCGATCCCTTCATCCGCTTCTCTGGATATGGGATATTGTCGCGCTCTCTGTAAAATTGCTCCTGGTTTCAGTTTAATTTTCACTTCTCCCACTCCCTTTAGGAGGCTTACGTCATATGGGCCTGTAGTCCATACTGAGACAGGCACCTGGGCCATGTTGTCATCAAAGTATTCCGGACGTATCAGTGCCAACATCATTCTCTTAGGCACTTCTCTTTTGATCATTTTTACCCAAAACATGAGACTCACTTCCACCCTTGTCTCTTCTGAGTCTGGTTGTTCTTCAAACAGATCGTCATCAGTGATGTCAGTCACTCGATACCCTTCTTCGATGGCGATAATCGCACACCATTGTCTGCCTTCCTCGTCGCAGCTGTTGTAAAGCCCCAGCATGCTAGACCAAAAACGGGACAAACTGTGGCCAGTACTGTTATGGGGGCATATTTATCCAGCAGATGCCACCTCTGTCCCTCCTGTAGGATCATCAGGTGGGGCAAGTTGGCATCTGCTGGAAGGAAACCTGCATTCAAGCAACTAGAGGCCAGAAACTACATTACCCAGCATCCTGAGCATCTCCAGAAGTCTCCGTGCTCCCAGAACAAGAGGATCAGGCACACAGGGCCTGTAAACTCACTTAGGAATGTCCCTGCCAACGCCCCAGCATCTGCACATGCGCAAACACGGGACGTTTGTTCGCGCTCAGATGTTCCTCCGGGCGGACGCACTTCCCAAGGCTCCGGTTGGGCAGAAAACTTACGCGGGACCGCTCCTCGCCTAAAGACCCTTTCCCAGGCCCTGCGATCAAAAATGCCGGTCAAGTGGCACAGCGAGTAGAGCGCTCGCTTTGACACCCGTGCAGATCCTGCTAATGCAGGTTCGAATCCTGGCAAGGGCCTAACTCAGCCTTTCATCCTTCCGAGGTCGATAAACGAGCACCACACACCGTGGGTAATAATAAGCAGCGCTCAGATACCTGAGGGTTCGTAGCGCTATATAAATGCCAAATCAATCAATCAAAAAGATAAGTGAATAAGTCTTGTGTGAAAGCTGATCCGATGCGAGAGAAGCGTGCTTATGTTGACAGTATACATGCAGCTGGGCCGTGAGATATCACAGGGGGCATTGTTGTGAAAGTGCTCTGGAACGTAAACTCTCGCTCAGAAGGGCATTGACTTTAACCTTGTGTGGAGACTAATAAAGTATGGCAGCAGTGATGCACTGCATGCAGGATAGACTAATCCCAGTGTATTAACCCTTCAGAACACGTTACGCTTTGAATGCGTACTGATTGTGTTTTCTCCTGACAGACGCTGTGTGCCTTCCTTTTCCCCCCGGACACTGCTGAAACTGGGTTTGAGCACCGGACTTCAAAGCAACAACCAGATCTAAGTGTTGCTTGTTTATTTAGCACGCAAGTGCATTTCATGGTGTGGGGATTAAAAAAGGGGGTCTGTTAAAGGGCAAAAGTGTGTGCACAGTAGCTGGAGATCCTGCCCCACTCTTTTGTATGTACTTGTATTGCTGAGTGTCATCCTGCTGGGTTCTTGTGACGCATATGGTTATGTGGTGTGATTAGTTGGTAATCCTCCTCCTATTCACCGCACTGTGAGACACCTTGGTAAGGTGCCTACTTTGATAAGTGCTCTAGCTCCTGAATCAGTGTCAGTGGGCCAGAGCAATTCAAAATAGACTGGAAGCAACTCCGTGCATGCTAACTGAGTGGAGAGATTTCCAGGTGATGCATTCATAGTGCATAAGTGTAACTGAACAAAGGTTCTAGGGATCAATCGCAAAGGTGTGTTGAGAAGCTCCAAGGACAATGCAGCAAGAGCCAAGGAACATGTTTCCCTGATTTCCCCTTCCCTGCCCATAACCTCTTCCTAACCCTCTTTCCGGTCTTCCTTCAACCCTCTACCCATCCAATCCGTGGACCCCAACCCTCTTTCCCTGTGGTGGTTGCAGAGGTCTGTGCACTTTTGGTTCCAGACACCAAAACCATTAAGGGGAGGTAGGAGTTTGTGCTGCTTCTGCGCTGGACCAGAGATCTACACAACAGTAGCGCAAACTCACATATAGCCATGCGCCCAGGCAGCACGAATTTCAGCCCTCATGGAGGAAATAGCGCAGGCCCTGCACAAGCTTAAAGCGGAGTTAGCCACTACCCGGCAAGATTACGCAACCCTTGCCACTCGAGTACAGGTGCTTACAGCACCGGGGGACCCACTCCCTGATCGGGGTACAGTCGCTCCAACCCCAGTCCAGGTACAATTTACCACTCAACCACCGGTGCCCTTAGCCGCGCCCGAGAGGTATGGGGGGGACCCACAAACATACACCACTTTCATCACACAGTGTCAGTTGCGTTTTTTAACCAAGGAAAGTGAGTTCTGGTTTGACCAGGCACGAACTGCATTTGTCATCTCGTATTTTACTGGAGACACAGTAGCCTGGGTCACCCCATTAGTTCAAAAGGATGATGCAGTATTACACGATTGGCATGAGTTCCAAAACGAATTCGGTAAGATCTTCAACCGAAGGGCAGCCTCCCTCGTGAAAGATTGTGAACTACTAATGCTGCGGCAGGGCAGTAAGGATTTAATAACCTACGTAACCTCTTTTAATCGTTTGGTGGTAGAATCGGACTGGCCCCACGAGAAAAGGTTGGACCTGTTCTATCAGGATATTAGGGACGAACTCAAGGACCTTATAGTGCAGGTGGACCCACAACCAGAGTCTTGCACAGACCCTACGCCTAGACCATCGGCAAGGTGAAAGACGCCAGGATAAGAAAAGGTGGGATGGGAAACAAGTTCCGGCCAGGCTAGACTACCAAAAGAACACTGTGGGGAGACCTGAGAAGGCTTCAGAAGTAGAGCCCATGCAAATAGGCACAATTCGTGGTCCCATCTCTAAAGAAGAACGGGAGAAAAGGAGGCGAGATAAGCTGTTTATGTATTGTGGTAAATCAGGACATTTCGTAAAGGAATGTGGAGCGAAACCGAAAGGGAACCCATTGTTGGGAAATGCCAATGCTCGCCAGTGAATGGGGTGGACCTGCCGAGCCATAGCCATAAAGACCCCCCAGTTATCCTAGCCAACGTTACCCACACTCATCGGTCTCATGTTACGGTTACAGGTGTGTTGCGAACCCGTCAGAAGAACGTGTCAGTTACCCTCATGGTGGATTCCGGGGCTACCGTAAACTTCGTGGAGGTCCAACACGCTCAGTCACTGGGTTTACCTGTGTTGGCTAAAGAAAGTCAGGAATCAGTCTGTGCTGTAGATGGAACCCCGCATAAAATCTGGACCAGTAACCCAGCATACGGAGGAGATGGTGTTAGACGTACAAGGGCATAAGGAAACCGTTAGATTTGACATAATTGCAGCTCCACAGTTCGGGTTTATATTGGGACTGCCATGGCTCGCGCTTCATAACCCAGCGATCGATTGGACTCGAGGCACAGTACAGTTTTCATCAGAGTACTGTAACACTCACTGTTCCAGAGAAAGTGGACGGGTAATCCAGGTGCTTAGCGCTACTCAGGGTGGAAACACTGAAATAACAAAACTACCATCAGAATATACAGATTATCAAGACGTGTTCAGCAAGGTGGCGGCAGAGACATTACCACTGCATCGCTCGTTCGATTGCAGGATCAACCTGGAACTCGGCGCGACGTTACCATGCAGTAGGATATATGCCCTAACAGAGCGAGAACAAACACCTCAAGGAGTATACCGACACAAATCTACAAAATGGGTTCATACGGCATTCAACCTCACCCGTCTCTTCGCCACTATTTTTCATACCCAAGAAGACGGGTGACCTCAGAACCTGTATAGACTACCGTGCGGTAAATCGCATCACGATTAAGAACCGCTACCCTCTCCCGCTCATCCTTGTTCTATTAGACCAAGTACAGGGAGCGAACATCTATACCAAATTGGACCTTAGGGGAGCATATCATCTGGTGCGGGTGTGTGAAGGAAATGAGTGGAAGGCGGCTTTTAGAATGAAATTTGGACTATACGAATATCAGGTCATGCCATTCGGTCTCTGCAACACACCCGCCGCCTTCCAATATTTTCTAGATGAGGTCCTCCATGGTCTTTTATATGTCTTCGTAGTCATGTATATCGATGACATCTTGATATACTTGCAAACCCGTGAAGAACATGTGGAACATGTGAAGACGGTGTTACAACGCTTGAGAGAGCATCATTTATATGCAAAACTTGAAAAGTGTAGCTTCCACTGCACTACAGTGGGATTCCTTGGTTTTATATTGTCTCCAAAAGGAGTGAAAATGGACGAACAGAAGGTCCAGGCTATCTTAGACTGGCCAGCTCCTAAGAACATCAGAGAAGTGCAATCAGTTTTGGGCTTCGTGAATTTCTACCGGCGCTTTATCCAAGATTTTGCCAAGAAAGTCCTGGCTATTACCCGTTTGTTGAAAAAAGGAGCGCCGTTCGTCTGGGATGCGGATGCAGAACAAAGTTTCACCCAATTAAAAGAGGCCTTCACTTCTGCTCCAGTTTTGTTGCATCCTGACCCAACACAACCATTTATGGTAGAGACGGACGCCTCCAGTTATGCGGTAGGCGCTATTCTTTCACAACAAGACCAGTCTGGCCCGTTGCATCCCGTAGCCTATTATTCAAGAAAACTGAACCCAGCGGAACAGAACTACACAATAGCAGATCGGGAACTCCTAGCCTTTAGGGTGGCGTTTGCTGAATGGAGACACTATTTAATGGGAGCAAGGCATACTATTACAGTGCTCACGGACCATCGTAATCTTCAATTTCTGAAATCTGCATGCGCGCTCACCCCACGTCAACTGAGATGGGCCATGTATTTTGCAGACTATGATTTCATAGTCATGTATAGACCAGGATTAGAGAACAAAAAGGCTGACATCCTATCTAGATACCCAGAGGTTCCTTCACCTACGATGTCGGAGGAGACAGCTAAACCCATCATCACACCAACAAAGTTCATTGGGGGAACCACTAATGATCTCTACGACCAAATAAGTAAAGGGATATCTGCACAGGAATTACTCCAGTGGGAAGATCCTAAAAAGGAACGTTATCTGTTAGATGGAATACCCTATCAAGGTAAAGTTGTGTACCTGTCCACTCCTGCTCTAAGAATGCAAGTGCTGAAATGGTGCCATGATTCTCCACTAGCTGGTCATCCGGGGATTAACAAAACGCAGGAATTGGTTCAGCGTCATTACTGGTGGCCACATCCCCATAAAGAAGTCCAAGCATATGTACAGCAATGTGAAGTGTGCGCACGGAACAAGATCGATCATCATAAACCCATGGGCTTGCTCCAACCTCTACCCATACCAACAGCACCATGGAATACTATTTCCTTGGATTTCATCGTGGAGTTACCCTCTGATCAGGGGCATACCGCAATATTAGTGGTAGTGGATTCTTTTTACAAACTTGGACATTTCATCTCTTGCAAGGGAGTGCCAACTGCTCATGAACTGGTGGATCTCTTTCTACAACACATAGTCCGCTTACATGGGATACCCCGACATATAGTCTCTGATCGAGGTGTGCAATTTACCTCTAGATTTTGGCGCTCATTTTGCAAGAAGTTGGGAATCAAGCTACAGATGTCCAGCAGCTATCACCCAGAATCCGACGGGTAAACGGAATGTCTGAACCAAACATTAGAACAGTATCTAAGGTGCTACACACATAGTGCAGAAGGGATTTGGGTAGACACCCTGTGGCTAGCAGAACTGGCCTACAATAATTCTCGACATACCTCCACCGGATACTCACCATTTTACACCACCTATGGTTATAATCCTCAGGTGCAACCTTCACTTGCTCAAGTACAGGATCCCTTACCATCAGTGCAGGCACGAATGACTGTCTTATCGCAAACATGCACCAAGATACATCAGAACCTAGTTGCAACTAAAGACTCAACCAAGCGTTATGCAGATACCAAACGTCGGGAAAGCCCACAATATAAGGTGGGGGACAAAGTGTGGCTATCAACACGGCATCTGAAGCTACCAGGGTCACCTAAGTTCAAACCCGCTTCTTTGGCCCGTTTAGTGTAGCTCGCATAATCAATCCAGTGGCCATGCACTTACAACTACCAATGCATATGAAGGTGCACCCAGTGTTTCATGTTGCTTTGTTGAAGCTGGCGGTCCCACACACACGCATGGAAAGACCCCCTCCCGTTTTAATAGAAGGGTATCCTGAGTATGAGGTCCAGGCCATTCTCAATTCTCGAAAGAGAGCAGGAGTGTTGTATTATCTAGTTGATTGGGTAGGTTACGACCCTGAAGAACGCTCCTGGGAACCCGCCAGCAATATACATGCTCCTCGGCTCTTACGTTTATTCCATCGTAATTATCCAGCTAAACCTGGCCCTTCTGTGGGGAGGGGTTGTACTGTTGTAAAGCCCCAGCATGCTAGACCAAAAAGGGGACAAACAGTGGCCAGTACTGTTATGGGGGCATATTTATCCAGCAGATGCCACTTCTGTCCCTCCTGTAGGATCATCAGGTGGGGGAAGTTGGCATCTGCTGGAAGGAAACCTGCATTCAAGCAACTAGAGGCCAGAGACTACATTACCCAGCATCCTGAGCGTCTCCAGCAGTCTCCGCGCTCCCAGAACAAGAGGATCAGGCACACAGGGCCTGTAAACTCGCTTAGGAATGCCCCTGCCAACGCCCCAGTGTCTGCGCATGCGCGAACACGGGACGTTTGTTCGCGCTCAGATGTTCCTCCAGGCGGACGCACTTCCCAAGGCTCCGGTTGGGCAGAAAACTTACGCGGGGCCGCTCCTCGCCTAAAGACCCCTTCCCAGACCCCGCGATCAAAAAAGATAAGTGAATAAGTCTTGTGTGAAAGCTGATCCGATGCGAGAGAAGTGTGCTTATGTTGACAGCATACTTGTAGCTGGGCCGTGAGATATCACGGGGACATTGTTGTGAAAATGCAATGGAACGTAAACTCTCACACAGAAGCGCATTGACTTTAACCTTGTGTGGAGACTAATAACCTATGGCAGCAGTGATGCACTGCATGCAGGATAGACTAATCCCAGTGTATTAATCCTTCAGAACACGTTACGCTTTGAACACGTACTAATTGTGTTTTCTCCTGACAGACGCTGTGTGCCTTCCTTTTCCCCATGGACACTGCTGAAACCGGATTTGTGCACCGGACTTCAAAGCAACAACCAGAGCTAAGTGTTGCTTGTTTATTTAGCACGCAAGTGCATTTCATGGTGTGGGGATTACAAAAGGGGGTCTGTTAAAGGGCAAAAGTGTGTGCACAGTAGCTGGAGATCCTGCCCCACTCTTTTGTATGCACTTGTATTGCTAAGTGTCATCCTGCTGGGTTCTTGTGAAGGCATACGGTTATGCGGTGTGATTAGTTGTTAATCCTCCTCCTATTCACCGCACTTGTGAAACACCTTGGTAAGGTGCCTACTTTGATAAGCGCTCTAGCTCCTGAATCAGTGTCAGTGGGCCAGAGCAATTCAAAATAGACTGGAAGCAACTCAGTACATGCTAACTGAGTGGAAAGATTTCCAGGTGATGCATTCATAGTGCATAAGTGTAACTGAACAAAGGTTCTAGGGATCAATCGCAAAGGTGTGTTGAGAAGCTCCAATGACAACGCAGCAAGAGCCAAGGAGCATGTTTCCCTGATTTCCCCTTCCCTGCCCATAACCTCTTCCTAACCCTCTTTCCGGTCTTCCTTTAACCCTCTACCCATCCAATCCATGGACCCCAACCCTCTTTCCCCGTGGTGGTTGCGGAGGTCTGTGCACTTTTGGTTCCAGACACCAAAACCATTAAGGAGAGGTAGGAGTTTGTGCTGCTTCGGCGCTGGACCAGAGATCTACACGACAGTAGCCTTCGACCAATGCTACTTTCCTCCGCACGGCTACAGCATGTATCATTAAGGGAAATACTTGTCCCTCCTCTTCATGCATCGGTATTCTGGGTCTGAATAAGAACTCATCAGGGGTTCTCATGATTTTATCTGGGAGGCCTGGTAATCCTGGCATAAGCACATGCATGCCATATGCGAAAACCTCTTGCTCTAATGGCATAGCTCTCATGGCTATGTGTCCTGAGTAACCCCATATCATTTCGCACATGTTTGAATAATGCATTCCTAGAGTGGAGCATACTATACCCTCCTCCGTGAACGAGATCGTCATGTTCAATTTTGTCATTAAGTCTCGACCCAAAACGAATATAAATAAAGGTACATTCATCTCGCACTCTCCTACGGAGACTGGGAGTGCCTCTGTAAAGGGAATTCAACAGTGAGCTCCTGTAAAACCTGAGTATCTATGGCCACGCTGGACAAGGAAAACTTGCCTTCTCGTATGCACAAGCCTGTTGCACCCGTGTCAACCAAGAAGGAATATTCTTTATCCCCTATGATGACATTCACCCTAGGTTCCCTATTAGGGTCTGGTGTCACTGATAGGATAGAGCACATCAGGGTTCCCAGTGAGCTGTCCTAGTTCATAGACAAGTTCGGCCCACTGTATACTTGTGGATTCTCTCCACTCCCTGGGCTACCCCCCCTTCCAGAGTTTGTGCCATGAGACGATTGCGGTGGTGCCTGTTGAAATTGCCCTTGTGGCAAATTCCCCATGTTTGGGGGTTGAACTCCTTGCTGCGCACCCTGCTGCACGCCTGGAGCTTGCTGCTGCACTGTGTGGTTTTGTGCATTGCCCTGTTGTGAGATTGCAGGTGGATTTGCCGTGACTCCTCCCATTCCTTGGCCATTTTGCCATGCGCCTTGACTTCTGCACGTGCGCGCTGAGTGGTCCGTCATTCCGCACAGCCAACATACTGGCAGTGGTCGGATTATGTGTCCGTTTGACATATCTGGGCTGCCCGTTTGCATATTTTTAAAGCCTCCTTGATTGCCTTGGAACCCTCCTTGATTACTCTGCCATCCTCTTCCTCTAAATCCTCTTCCCCTTGTGTACTGTCCTACGTTACCTTGGTTATTCTGCTGTGTGTTAGCCACCGGTTGTACATTTTGTTCAGCTGGGCTAGTTAGCATGGCTCCTTCAAGAGCATACTTTGATCATTTCTTTTGCACCAGCTTTGCTTCCTCATCCTTTCGTGTTGCCTCCTTTTTCCGATTTCTTTCTTGCAACAATCTACAGAAATGTGCGATAGTTAACAGTATTTCTGCCCAAGGTTTAGCCTCAACCTCTACCAATTTCTTAAGCTGTTTCTGCACTGGTTCTGGCAACCCTTGGCACAATATGTGGTAAAACACTGGTATAGATTTCGTCCAAGATTCATGCGTTTCGAGCACCCACGCGTCTTGGAAATTCTGGATATAAATCAACGGATCTTTGACGCCTTAATTTTTCGAGTCATTATAGCTCCCAAATCGGAAGTGTCCAGGTACAGCACTCGTAGCGCTTTCCATACTGCTGCTCTGCAATTATTAAATGGCGCTCCGTCGTGTGCAGTGTTAATTATGGTTACACCAGGGTACCCTGCCCGTGTCCACACATCGTCCACACATCGTCTGCTCTCTCACCAAGTATGGCAATCAGGAGACCTTTAATGTCCCCTATAGCCAATGTGACTCCCCCTGTCATTTTTTCTAACTCATGTATCCACTTCCCAGCTCCCGATGTCAACACTGGAAGCTTATTTTTCAGGTTTTCTCGATCCGTGTGTGGCCATGAAATATATTGCGGTCTTGTTTTCTAGTAGCAGAAATTGGAATGCGCAGCCTTCTTTCTCTTCTCCCCATACCTCTCCTGTCTATTGCAGGTGTTATATTCCCACATCGCCGTCTGCCTTGCAATGTCCTCAACCTGTCTACATAGGCGGGTGCTGTCACACCCCTCTGACCATGGGGTGTTCCATCATGCTGGTCCGACTGCGCAGCTGAGTCTGATGTCCTTTGTGCGGACTCGCTAGCGTCTGACCATCATACCCCTTTGTCCCTTGGGAGCCGCTTTTTGCACCGTCTCCCTTCTTCATTTGTCTCGCACTCCGTTTCCTCTCCGGAGTCAGACATTGATTGTTCCCAATTCACGCAACTCCTTGTGTCATCATCATTTTTACTGATTTCTAGTCTGTCCAGGGACAGTCTCCTGCTCCCACTACTTCGGGGGACATCATCAGTGTCATACAGCTGAGTGCTTTCCAAGCACTCTTCTTCCCTTTCCCTTTTGGATATTTGTTCTAGTCTCATTTCATCATATATTTTATCGATCGTTTCCCCGATGCTTCTGGTATCGAAGTCATCTTCAATATTTGCCCTAGTCGTGCCTGGTAGTGAGTTGTACACAGGAAAGAATTCTTCAATGTCTTCCCATTCTACAAAAGGATCAGGTTTTTTAACTTCCCGCTCCAGATATTCGAGATCGCGTGCCCTCTGTCTACGCTTACGTTCAATATCCTCATCAAATTCTTTGCGCTTCCTCACCTCTTCTCTGACCTTATCTTCTTCCCTTCTCCTTTCATTTCTACGTTCATTTTCCCTTCGAACTTCCTTATCCCTTATCCCTTCGTCTCCTTATCTTTGTGTGATGTATTCTTTGCTCTTCTTCTAAACTTTGCTGTTTCTGTCTGTCTAAGGCATAGACTGCTCTCTGTTTGTGATCGAGCTGTTTTTCTTGCTCTTTGCTATATTGCTGTTCACGCCTCAGTCTATCCTTCGCCTTATCCTTTCATCCCTTAACTCCTTTTCTTTCTCCTTTCTCTATGCCTCATCTAACCTCTCTTTAGGTCTCAAATCATCACTTCCTTTCCCATCGAATTTCAATAAGATTTGTCCTCTCATCCATTAATCTTTTGTAAATGCTATCTCATCAGTTCTGTCTTCACTTCCTTTCCATTTCTTTCCCTCTCTCTCCTTATCGAGAGATGCACTAGTCTGTGTCTGATCCTTCCTTTCATCATCGCGTCTCTCCTTGTCCCTCGGGACTGCGGAGGTAATATCCTGGTTCTGATCCTTCCCTCGGTTTTCGTCACTACTGTAAGTAGGTGACTCATATGCAGGGTTGCTATACCCTGTGGCTGCTTTAAGCTCCCTTAATGGGTAGAGTCCCTCAGGCTTACTTCCCTCGGTTTCTGTTTCTGGCGGGGCAGGTGGCGCAGTAGGCGTCTCACCCCCCTCCGTGCATATGTTTAATATCCAGTCAGTAGGTGGCTCTTCTTCCTTCGACTGTACGAACATTTTCCAAAGTTCTAGAACAGCAAGCCGTTCCTCTAGCTTGTTGCCTGTATATGTGGCATGTAAATAAGTCGTCATATGCTGTACAACGGTCACGGCATAAACATCTTGTGGGCGGTACCCTTAACCCACTCAGTGCTATATTTCTTAAGCTTGGGTGCATGTTTCGGCAGTTGCTTACATAAGTGTGCTAATGGTGTAATTTCTTCCATGCTTAGATCTATTCTCATTTTTCTCTTACACCCACTTTTCAATACTTTCATGCAACTTTAACACTGCCCACAATATGAGCGAGCACCAAACATCGCAAGATCCAATCCAATTTTTCCAGCTAAAACTTTTATATCACCAATTTACTCAAAAACATCAATTTGTGTGCGATTCCCTCTTGGCTACAGATTCACGTAAAATCCTAGTTAGTTCTAAGCAACAACAGCAACATTCTTTACATGTGACATACAAAAGAACACGTCTGACAGACACTTGACAGACACCAGCTGGACACAAATATCTCTGCCTCTAATTAGTAGCCCAACATGGAGTTTAAACAAACCCCTTTTATGACGTCTTTAAACGTGGTAGTAGCCTAATCGTCCCCTAATATGTGGGGCTCTGAGTTCACGTTTCTTCTGACCGCTATATTAAAGCGCAGGAATAAGGCGTATCATCTCTCTTTCTCAGGTGTCTGCCCTGGAATCCTCTCTCTTCTCGAGTGTTTACCCGGTATCCTCTCTCCTCTCGGGTGCCTACCCCAGTATCCTCTATTTATTCAATTGTTCTCGAGTCATTATCCCTATATATATATATATATATATATGTATATATACAGTCTTCTCTACTTCTGACTATTTTATTTTTTCCACCACCCTCCGTTACCTTTTCCCTTACTTGTTCTACTGCCTATGACATTTGCCAAAACATTCAATTTTTGTTTCACTCACCGCTCGCATCGTTCCTCTCTGGATCCTCTGGATCACTGACTCCATTACCGCCTCCTTTAGTCTTTCGTCTGTTCTGCTGCCCTTAGGAATGGAAGGGTTTGTGTTTATAAAACGGGTCCCTTTAGACTCACTGCAGTTTTTGGATAGATTTAAACTATCATTGTCCACAGAAAGCTTCACAGTCTACTCGGCCAAATGGCGAAGGACTTGTGATATTGCCGAAGACCTAGAGTTACTTTGTGTCGTTGGTCAATGGGTGTCTTATTTTAATCGATCACCAATAATTGATGGTCAAAATCATCCTCTCCGCTACCAAGTAGACAGGAGGACGGAGTGACCTCTGACGGGCCCATGGGATCAGAGCTCACCCTCTAGTACTTTAAGACGAGTTAGCTGCACCTTGAGGTGGATGGGGTGTGGGATTCTCTTACTCCAACACCAATCAATAAGGACAACTCAAATGGTTTAGCAAAGGGAAGTCAGTTTAATGACAAGTACAGAAAAAAGTTTGTCATGCAAGTCTATTGGTTGGAAAAGGTAATTTAGGTATAGGTACTATATCTGTATATGGTAACAGAGTGTGAGGATTGGATAACTCTTATCGGGTGGGCATCTACGCCCATCCCTCTACATCACTCATGCTAGACGTCACTACAAGTACGACAATTCATTGGTTCTACTAACTATAGGACCCTAGATTATTTGGTCCATTGTGATTGGGTCGGTTACACCCTTAGGCATAAATCTCCACTTTAATTAGCAGCATGCAGAATGTTCACCCAGATGCGGTGTGCCCCAAGATTCACCCTGCCTCCCTTCCACAATCAGTACTTTAGGGCTATGTGTCAATTAGTTGGCTGAGGATGGCCTCGAAACTGTAGCTTCTTATCGGGAAAAGTTATGGCATCCTCTGGTTTTGGGTGACATCAGATGTTGGTACCTCTTCGCTCTTGGCTGGTCACGTGTTAGTACACCTTGAATCTGCTTCATTTTCCTTCTATTTGCGTATTTGATTCTCCCTTCGGCCTTGCCACCTGCCTGGGCCTCCTTATCGCGACCTTCACGGGCAGGCTGCTATGCTCTGAAGTTTTGATTCTTCGAAGTTGTGTAATGTTTAGATAATTTAGAAATTTGAATAACACCAAAAGGTTACCTTAGAGAAACACCAGTCGTTCTCCTTCCTAAGCTGCCTTCTTCAGAAAGATTCCGACAGGGGTAGAGAACGAGAGCCTCCCTGAGACCCTTCCTCCGCCCACAATACAAGGAGTAAGGAGGGGAAGGACCCCAGGGAAACCCTCTGGGGAAGAAAACCCTGTGTCGATGCTCTGGATGGATGTCGTCTGTCTGGAGAGATTCTTGGTACCCGGACTATCCGCTGAAGGGGAGCCGTCTGAACAAAGACAGAGGAAAGTGGTAAGTTTAAGAAGGGAAACTAGAAAGCAGAATATGGGTAGAGAAAACGAAGAGTACCTGATCGGAAAGGGGATACCACTTATCAAGCTATATTGCAGATCTTCCGATAAGACTCGGATAGGAGTAACCTTGAGGACGTTCCCGAAAGAGAACGATTCTCAAATCTCAATGCTGCGGATCGGACCCCGCATATCCCTGTTTCTGCAGAGGTGAGACAATATTAGGTGTCAATCCTGGGTCTATTTCTAACCCACGGGTCTACAAGGGACTATCAATTCTCACGTACCGCTCGCCAGGGAGAAGTTCTCACTAGCAAACCGATCAGTGAGGTTCAGCTTGTAACGAGTGAGGCTGAGAGAGTCCACTCGAGTCTCCGATGTCATGCAAGATTTGGGAGAAGGAGTCAGGTCTGAAAATAGGTGAGTGAACAGGGTAGAATTACACAGAAGGAGTGACAAACAAACTAGTATGCAATAGATCCTAGTGTCGAACTCACAAAGCTTTGTTGTGGAAGAGTAGCAACGCGTCTGCGCGTTGTCTGCAGGAACAGATGAACCGGCTCCGGAGCCGGGGGGCGGTCCTTCCACCGCGCGGTCTTGGTGTAAACCTAGACCCACACCATCCATAGCGGCGGCCATCTTGGGAGT
Organism: Ambystoma mexicanum; assembly: GCF_040938575.1. Taxonomy (NCBI): domain Eukaryota; kingdom Metazoa; phylum Chordata; class Amphibia; order Caudata; family Ambystomatidae; genus Ambystoma; species Ambystoma mexicanum. Next base: position 14,455,282 of record NC_090940.1, read on the forward strand.
AAAGATGGCCGCAATCCGTCTAAGAGACCATCTATGCCACAGAGACCATGGTCTCCGCAGGGGCGTGACAGTATGCCCCCTCCGAAGGGCAGGGGCCCCCGGCTTCCCTGGATGATTACGGAAGAATCGGCGAATAAGAGCCGGTGCATGCACTGCAGAGGCAGGTTCCCAGGAACGGTCAGCAGGAGTATAACCTTGCCAGTCAATCAAAAACTGAAGGCGACCTCGAAAGATACGAGAGTCACAAATATCCGCCACCTCATATTCAGGACCTGACGGGGTAGACACAGGAGGAGGGTGAGTATTCCTTAATCTTGAAAATCGATCACACACATCTTTCTTCAGTTGGGATACATGAAACACGGGATGAATCCGGGACCAAGAAGGGGGAAGTCTGAGTTTGAAAGCAGAGGAACCCAACTTCTGTAGGATGGAGAAAGGTCCGAAATATTTAGGAGACAGCTTGGACGGGACCAGATGCCGTGGTAATAAACGAGAGGCCAACCATACCAAATCACCCGCCTTCAGGGAGGGCGCTGGAGAACGGTGCTTGTCTGCAAATCGTTTGACTCTATCCTGAGCCTCAAGTAGCGAAGATTTGGCCGCCAAATGTCCTGTCTGGATAACTTGAAGTAGGTTATCCACATCTGGAAATCGTGATGAAGAAGGAAGGCCAGTAGGAAAACAGGAAGGGTGAAATCCATATGAGCAAAAAAAAGGACTGGAATCCAGAGCGGAATGACGGGAGTTATTGTAGGCAAACTCCGCCAATGGTAATAGAGAAAGCCAGTTGTCGTGTGAGGCTGAAATGTAGCAGCGCAGATAGCCCTCCAATGTCTGGTTCAGTCGTTCCGTCTGGCCGTTAGTTTGAGGATGGAAGCCAGAACTCAATGCCCGGGAAATTTTGAGGCTTTTACATATCTGTTGCCAATATCGTGAAGTATATTGGGAACCACGATCGGAGATGATGGTTTCTGGAAGCCCATGGAGCGTGAAGATCCGTGAAAGGAATATTTTCGCCATCTGAGCTGCAGTGGGAATGCATGGTAGAGGAATAAAGTGTGCCATCTTCGTAAAGTAGTCGATTGTAACCATAATTACTGTACAGCCATCCGAGATAGGGAGTTCGACTATGAAATCTGTCGAAATTATCTGCCAGGGACGATCAGGAATCGGCATCACCGATAGGAGACCAACTGGGGCCGATCGAGGGACCTTTGTTTGTAAACATATGGCACATGCTGAAACATAGTCTCTGATATCTCTACTCAACCTTGGCCACCAAAAATGGCGTTGAATCAATTCCTTGGTACTATCCATACCTCAATGCCCTGCCATCAGAGAATCATGACAGAGTTGAAGGACTACTCTTCTTAATTCTTCGGAGGGAATGAATAACTGTTTGTCTCTATAGAAGCATCCTTGAGATGAGTTAAGCATCCAGAGAGCGGCAAATCGAGGATTGGTCTGAATAAAACGAGAGGTATCCATAGCCACCAGTTGAAGAAAGGTGGTGATTTCCTGCAAAATGCTGGCATTGGGAAACAAGGGTCCGGAACGGAAAGGAGTGGTTGAGTTGTAATCCTTTCTGGATAATGCATCTGCCTTGAGGTTGACTCTTCCCGGTATGAAGGAGAAGACGATATCATAGGGTGAAAAAAAATGGGCCCAACGAGCTTGGCGGCTATTTCGTGTTTGAGAGTATTGTAGGGCTCGGAGATTGCTGTGATCGGTCCGTACTTCAATGGCATGTTTGGCCCCTAGTAGCAGATGTCGCCACTCCTCAAAGGCTCTCTTAATAGCTAATAATTCCTTTTCGAGGACTGAGTAATTGATTTCTGAAGGTGAGAGTGTTTTAGATAGATAGGCCACAGGACACTCGTCTCCTTGTTCATTCTCTTGCAGTAGAACGGCACCTACCGCTTGATGCGAGGTGTCCGATTCTACAATGAACCTCTTGTTTTGGTCAGGGGTGAGGAGTATAGGTTCCTTGGTGAAATCTTCCTTGAGACTCTCAAAGGCTATTTGAGCCCTGTCTGACCAAAAGAACTTTGCATTCTTCTTAAGGAGAGCCGTCATAGGGAGAATCTTCTCTGAATAGTGGGGAATGAAACGCCTATAAAAGTTGGCGAATCCTAAGAATCTCTGCAGATCTTTAACACCCAGTGGAACTGGCCATTCTGTTATAGCAGAGATTTTCCTGGGATCCATGGCAACTCCCTCGGCGGATAGTATATAACCCAAATAGGCCACTCTATCCTTGTGGAATTCACACTTGTCTAACTTGCAAAAAAGATGATTCTCCTCCAGTCTCTGCAATACTTCCTTCACATGCCGGATATGGTCAGACATGGATACGGAGAAGACCAGTATGTCGTCTAAATAGACAATGACGGTATGTAGAAGAATATCCGAGAATATGTGATCCATAAAACGTTGGAAAACAGCTGGTGCATTGGAAAGTCCGAATGGCATCACTTTGTATTCATAGTGGCCCAAGGGAGTACGAAAGGCAGTTTTCCATTCATCCCCTGCGCGGATTCGGATAAGATGGTAAGCTCCGCGTAGGTCTAGCTTGGTAAATATCTTGGCACCCTTTACTGCCTCAAGAATATCCGGGATTAAGGGCATCGGGTAGCAATCCGAAGTGGTGATCTTGTTCAAACCCCGATAGTCTACACATGGTCTGAGTTCTGTCGAATCCTTCTTAGGGATAAAGAACAGTGAGGCGCCGGCAGGAGAAGTGGATTCCTGAATGAGACCGTTATGTAAATTCTTCTGGAGATACTCCTTTAGGACTTCCCGTTCGCGCGCTGATAGTATATACATGCGTCCAAAAGGGATTGGAACACCAGGTGCTAGTTCAAGGGCGCAATCATCTCTACGATGAGGAGGTAATTCTGCGAACTCTGAATTGGAAAACACTACTTGAAATTCTTGGTAGTCAGGAGGAATCTCCTGGATGTTATGTAACACCGAGGTGTGCAATTCCTTTCTTGGATGGAGTGTGTAGAACTGAACCCCAACGCTCCACCAGAAAGGCAATGAGTAAGGCAATGTTCTGATCCTAGAAATATTGTGCCGGCCTTCCAATTAATGTATGGATTATGGGCTCTAAGCCACGGTAACCCCAATATCAAGGGATAATGTGCTGTACGAATGACATCGAATACAATAGTCTCTTGATGAGATGCAATCTTCATTTGAATCGGTCTTGTTTGTTCCCTGATAGGACCGGAAATCAATGGACTTCCGTCAACAGATTCTACTGGAACAGCGATGGCCTTTAGGGAGCATGGTATATTCTTGTCATTCTTCCAATGGGTGTCTACGAAATTCCCCGCAGCTCCGCAATCAATCAATGCGGGAACCAAAATTGGCTCGGAGGTGCCCCATTCCATTGAAACCTGAATGACAATCATGGGAGGATCAGGTGTGTCTGTGATTTGAGAAGTCAAAGACTTGGTTGAGGAACCTATTATTGGCTCCCTAGCCGCGGTTCCCCATGCGGTTGGGAGGAAGCGTTTCCCTGTCGTTTGGTAGGGGTGATGGGGCAATCCTGTACTGGGTGGTCTTTGGACCCACAATACATACACAAGCCTTTAGCTCTCCGTCGATTACGTTCTTCCACGGTGAGTCTACCTCTTCCTCTTGTGATTCCTATCTGCATTGGTTCATCAATTGGGGTTTTCATGGGACAAGTAGGATGCGTAGTCAATGGTCTCACAGAACAATTTCGACGTCGTTCTCTGAGTCTTTCCTGTAGACGGTAGTCCATCTGCATCACTAATGTAATCATTTCCGCTAGGTTGGGAGGTCGAGACACTCTAGACACCTCGTCTTTAAGTTCCTCATTCAAACCCCTACGAAATAGTGTTATCAGAGCATCATCAGCCCAAGAGGTTCCCACAGCAAGCTGTTTAAAAGAGGTGATATAAGACAGTAGATCCTGTGATCCCTGTTTGAAGTCCAATAATTGCTCTTGGGAGAAAAAAGTGATCTCTTGTCTACTGAACATGGATCTAAGACTGTTCAGAAAGGCGGGATATGAGTCTAGCAGAGCGTTGTTTGTCACAACCAGTTGTGTAGCCCATGCCAATGCCGGTCCAGTCAAGTTAGCTATCATATGTCCCACCCTGTCACGATCACTCTGAAAGAAGGCCCTCTTGAACGAAAACTGGACAGTACATGCTTCGATAAATGCTTTAAGTTTGTGGGGATTCCCATCATATAAACCCCCTGGAATGGGACCTGGAGGTAATTCTGAACAACTAGGTACCCTTCCCACCTGTTGTCTCAAGAAGTCATTTTCCTGTTTTAATGCCTGGACTTCCGCAGTCAAAGACTGGACTGCAGCAACCAATTGCTGCTGTTGGGCTGCGTCCATGATATCTCCTAGAACTATCGAGTTCTTTAAGGCAACCGTTCAGAGCCTGGGAAGCCCCAGTAACTTCTAACTTTGTTTTTGGGCGTTGCTAACTGTAATGTTTAGATAATTTAGAAATTTGAATAACACCAAAAGGTTACCTTAGAGAAACACCAGTCGTTCTCCTTCCTAAGCTGCCTTCTTCAGAAAGATTCCGACAGGGGTAGAGAACGAGAGCCTCCCTGAGACCCTTCCTCCGCCCACAATACAAGGAGTAAGGAGGGGAAGGACCCCAGGGAAACCCTCTGGGGAAGAAAACCCTGTGTCGATGCTCTGGATGGATGTCGTCTGTCTGGAGAGGTTCTTGGTACCCGGACTATCCGCTGAAGGGGAGCCGTCTGAACAAAGACAGAGGAAAGTGGTAAGTTTAAGAAGGGAAACTAGAAAGCAGAATATGGGTAGAGAAAATGAAGAGTACCTGATCGGAAAGGGGATACCACTTATCAAGCTATATTGCAGATCTTCCGATAAGACTCGGATAGGAGTAACCTTGAGGACGTTCCCGAAAGAGAACGATTCTCAAATCTCAATGCTGCGGATCGGACCCCGCATATCCCTGTTTCTGCAGAGGTGAGACAATATTAGGTGTCAATCCTGGGTCTATTTCTAACCCACGGGTCTACAAGGGACTATCAATTCTCACGTACCGCTCGCCAGGGAGAAGTTCTCACTAGCAAACCGATCAGTGAGGTTCAGCTTGTAACGAGTGAGGCTGAGAGAGTCCACTCGAGTCTCCGATGTCATGCAAGATTTGGGAGAAGGAGTCAGGTCTGAAAATAGGTGAGTGAACAGGGTAGAATTGCACAGAAGGAGTGACAAACAAACTAGTATGCAATAGATCCTAGTGTCGAACTCACGAAGCGTTGTTGTGGAAGAGTAGCAACGCGTCCGCGCGTTGTCTGCAGGAACAGATGAACCGGCTCCGGAGCCGGGGGGCGCTCCTTCCACCGCGCGGTCTTGGTGTAAACCTAGACCCACACCATCCATAGCGGCGGCCATCTTGGGAGTAAAGATGGCTGCAATCCGTCTAAGAGACCATCTATGCCACAGAGACCATGGTCTCCGCAGGGGCGTGACAAGTTGCCGCTCTCCTCCCTTCCTTAGGTTGACCTCGAAATTCCCAGGCATGAGCTTCTTCTTGCTAAGTTTCGATTCCGCTCTTTCGTCTGGTATTGTGCTTGCATATGAATCCTGGCCTGTATGACCTCTATCATCCTGGGCTTAATTCTGCTTTAGTCTAAAGTGGACTGCACTTATATAATGTGCTTCTTTTAGGTAGATATATATAGTTGGCGTTTGCCGCTCTATTCTTCTACTAAGCATAGCAAGCCGTACTGTTTTCTTAGCTTCTTGTGTTACAAGCCTATATACAGGTGTTAGCTAGTTGCATGTTTTCATCCAATTTACTGGTTACGTTTCTTTATATTTCAACCTCGTTTCTTCTTCCAAGTCCATTACATCATTATTCTATACATTTCGTCTTTGCGTGTCCTCTTTTGATTGTCGGGTCGTTTGTCTGTATGTTCGTCACCATTCGCCTTCTATTAAGGCCCATTGGGTCTCTTCTGGGACAGTTTGAAAGTAGCTTTCATGTCGTGTCAGCTGTTGGTACGGTTGTCTCAATGGGTTCTGTGCTGCCCATGGTTGTCTGGTTATTGGCACTTCAACAGGAATTGCACTTCCGATGGGCACTGGGCAGAGCCCTAGTGCTGCTGTCTGTTGGTTTATTTGCTCCTCATACGTCACATATCTCGGCGAGTATATTCTTGGTATTTCAAAATGGGTGGCTGGAGTGCAGGTCATATCTGGGACCTCCTCTACAACTGAACCACTCAAGACACTGAACCACTGATGACACAACAACTCATACAAAAAAGGATGCTGGTCACTTGTTTGATGATGAATCTGCCCATCAAGGGTCATGGCCCCCAAAGACCAAATGGTTACTGGTTACAATAGCAGTATTTATTATAATAATATTGGCAATTGGGTTTTGGTATCTAGAAAATGCACATGCGCTTGATGTTTTGTTACCGACTGCAAGCATCTGCAAGCATCTCCACTGTGTCTCCGCCTTACATGCATTTGCACACTCTTCCTCCTCGAGACCTCCAACATAGAGAGGGTTATCATAATAACACTCTTTTCATAATTATGAATGCAACTCATGAGGGGGCGTGGCTAACCGCCATGTGAAGAGGACGTTCGCTCCTTGCGCTCCGCTTGATGCGACCATCATAAGCTGCTTTTAACTACTTTTTTCGGGGGCTCCGAACCCCACGAACCGCCTCATCGAGGGCCGACATCCTGCTGCACCTGCGGGTCGATTCCTGTGGCCCTGGAGGACCGGTCTCGCCCTATAGACCGTGCGACACGATCCCGCGGACCAGGGCCAAGATGGCGGCTCCCGAGCCCTGCAAGATGCGGCGGCCCGCACTCTAAAGCCGCTCGCGCCGTAACACTCAGCTGAGGGCCGAGGACACACGAACGCCCAGCTGGACTGACGAGGGGGGCCTGTGGGGCACCCGTGAAGCTTGGAGCGCGAACGACGGTGCCAACGGGACGACCAGCCTGGAACGTCCCGGACGAGGGCGCTGCCAGCCACAGAACCGGGAGCCAGGGTCTCGGAGGCCCTTCGAGGTGAGCGGGGGGGACTAACGCAACCGACACATACAGGCGTGCCCGGCCTGGTAACCCGAAGAAGCGGCCCCGGCGCACACTATCCGTCCCCCCTGTGCCTACGGAGCCGCCCACAGCATACAGCGATCCGCCATCGCGGCCCACCCGATACGGCTTCCTCGGCCACTCCATCGCGGCTCACCCCGGCCACCTCGGTAACAGCGAAGCCCGGAGGCTCAGTCGACATGTCTACCAAAGGAGCAAGGGCTAAGCAACGTCAGACCACCATCGACACGTTCACGGCGGCGGGGCCCACAGCGCCAGATAACATGAGCGAGACTCTTGCTGCAGACCTACCCGACCCCTTGGGGCCTTCAGCGGAACCTAGTAACACACAGATCCTTGAAGCTATCAAACTTTCCCAGGCAGCCGTGGAGCATAAAATAGACGCTGTCGCTATAGACTTGAACCTCCTGCGCCAAGACGTCCGATCCCTGGCCGGCAGAACAGAGGTGCTGGAGGCCCAGGTCCGCGAGAACACGGAAGCTAAGACAGTGCTCCTCAAAGATGTCGATGCACTTCAACAAAAAGTTAAAAACCTAGAAGACAGGGTCGAGGAGGCAGAGGGGCGCGCACGCCGCAACAACATTCGCCTCCTGGGGCTCCCGGAGGGCATCGAGGGATCGGACCCCACGAACTTCGTAGAGAATCTCCTGATACAGGAGATTGGAGCAGAAAAACTCTCTCAGGGCTTTGTAATCGAAAGGGCTCACCGATCCCTCACATCGAAACCCCCTCCTGGCAGCCCACCCAGACCCGTGATCGCAAAAGTACTTAACTACAGAGACCGGGAAACCATCCTCACCTTCTCGCGGTCAGGCGGCCAGATCTGCAGGGGTTCAGCCAAGATATCCATCTACCCTGACTATACATTTCAGGTTCAAATGAAGAGGGCACAGTTCATACACACCAAAGCAAGACTGAAGGCTGCAGGCCTACGCTACATGCTCCTCTACCCCTCCAGATTGAAGGTGATACGAAACAACAGAACTCACCTCTTCGATACCCCGGCAGAGGCCCGAGACTGGATGGACAGGGAGCAGATCCCAGATGCCGAAGTCAGGAAACGACAACCCCGCTGAGCCCCGTCTCTCAGGGCCCCGGTGCCTTTCGGAGGCCCCACCATGGAACGGCCACTTACGCCGCAGCTGACCGGATTTCATAACACGAGGCGCCCGGACGAACACTCTCCTACCCCTGGAAGTTCTTTCTTGTTAAGGGTACTCATTACCCGCCCGTAGGGCACCATGCGACCGTCCTTCGGTCTAAAGGAGCGGAAACGGGTCTGTCATAGTGAGGAGCTCCTCACTCGACCTGGTTTATGTTGGGGAAGTTCACAGTTACGGGGGGGAGGGATAGGGGAAGTTGGCACAGTTGTTAAGTGCCCGAATCAGGGACAACCAAGACCACCAACATCCATTTCAGTCAGCACGGACGAGGCACCTACCCTCCGCTGGATAGGCTGGCAGTCACTGAAGCAGAAGTTCAGGGGTGCAAGTAACCCGGCTGAGACCCGCATGCACGAATCTCCAGGAAACCACAAGACCCCCACGATCCTCCGGCCACTGGTGGTGCTCCCGGGGGCGTTGGACATAGCCACCAGAATCCCAAATCTCACATGGCCGATTCGTTGAAAATCCTGACGTGGAACGTCAGAGGCATGAACAGCTTCGTGAAACAACGGCGCATACTCTCCTATATTAAAAGAAGCAAAACCAAAATAGCCCTGCTACAAGAAACACACCTTACATCGGACAAACTGAAAGCATTGGCAAAGGCCTGGCGTGGTACCCTGGTAGGTTCCTCCTACTCCTCCTACGCCAGGGGTGTCCTGATCTGGGTGGACCCCTCTGTCCCCTTCCGGTTGGTCGGCTCCAAAGCAGACAATGAGGGCAGGATGGCAATTGCATGTGGCACCATTGAAGGGAGAGAGGTTTGTCTAGTCAGCACTTATGCACCCAACCATGATGCAACCACCTTCTTCCACTCCCTGTATCCACGCCTCGGCCCTTACAGGGACCAAACCATGATATGGGGGGGCGACCATAACTGCACCTTAGACCCCCTGAGAGACAGGTCGGACGATAAACATACACGCCCTTCCCCGCCTGCCAAAATTCTGTCAAGGTTGATACAGCAGTTACAACTCCGAGACTTGTGGAGAGAACAGCACCCAGATGCACGTGTGTTCTCCTTTTACTCCCCTCCTCACGCAGTCCACACTAGGATAGACTACCTTTTCGTGAGCCTAGAACAACAGGCAACGTTCGGCGGTGCTCAGTACCAGCCCAGAGTACTGTCCGATCATTCCCCACTAGTAGCCACCTGGGAGATCTACCCGCCTAGACCCCCGGTCCCCACCTGGAAACTTAGGGCTGAAGCTCTCCTAGACATAGCCCTCCGCGAACACATTGCTGATAGGACTGAAGACTACTGGGAAAGGAACCTCAACAGTGTTAAACACATAGGCACCGCCTGGGAGGCATACAAGGTGGTCCTGAGAGGGGAGATGATTGCAACCATGGGCGGAGCACTGAGGTCGATTACTTCCTCCTTAGAACATGCAGAGAGTGAGTTGGGGGAGCTCGAAGGCAGACTAGACCCATCCCCAGAACATTTACAGAAGGTGATTGACCTCAAACAAACCTGTCTCACGCACTGGGAGTCCCTGGGTAGGCTGAGCTATGCCAAACACACTGAACGTACCCACGCTCTAGGTGATAAACCTGGTAAACTCCTAGCTTGGCTGTACAAGAGAGAAGCCCCCAGAACACCCATTTGCCAAGTACTCAAACCAGATGGCTCCCTAGTGCACACCCAGACTGAAATTAATTCGGTGTTCTCTGACTTTTACAGCAATTTATACGCCGAACCCCCACCCGTGGACGTCTCCGACATAGAGGACATCCTGGACGACATAGATCTCCCCAGGCTAGAGCCCCATATGACGGACGCCTTGGACGAACCCATCACCCCAGATGAGGTCAAGGCAATCATTAGGTCACTCCCAACCGGTAAGTCCCCAGGCACTGATGGCCTCCCTGGGGAATTTTATAAATTGTACGAGGAGACCTTGGCCCCACTGTTGGCACAGGTGTTCAACGAAGCCTACGAGCGGGGTGCCCTCCCCGACTCCATGAGGGAGGCGGTGATTGTCCCTCTCCTGAAACCCGGGAAAGACGGATCGCACTGCGGCTCATATAGACCCCTCTCCATGTTAAATGTCGATTGCAAGATCCTAACCTCCCTGCTAGCTAGTAGACTGCGAAGGGTAATTCCCCACCTGATCCACCAGGACCAAACGGGTTACGTGCCCGGTCGCTCCATAACAGAGAACCTGCGTAGGTTGCACCATATTATGTACAGCACGGAGCAGAGGCCTCAGAAATACGCGGTGGCGTCACTAGACGCCACCAAGGCCTTTGATTCAGTGCGTTGGGAATGGCTTTATGCCACTATGGCTAAAATGGGGATAGGACCTGCCTTCCTGAAATGGACCCGGCTAGTCTACACCAACCCCACCGCTAGGGTGCGCACGAACAGGACCTTCTCAAACAAATGGGCGTTACATAGAGGCACTCGCCAGGGCTGCCCACTCTCCCCGATGCTATACATCATCGCCACCGAACCCGTAGCCACGTACCTTAGGCAGGAATACGGAGATGGGGGTATTGTAATCGACGGAGTGACCCACCTCGTCTCTATGTATGCGGATGATACGCTATTGTTCTTACATAACCCTGAACACCTCCTGCCCTACATCCTAGAAACACTGGACGGATTCAGTAGATACACGGGTATCCGTATTAACAAAGATAAGTCCTGCCTCTACCCGCTTGCCGCCCTACATAAAGATGGCCCTGGATCCCTCCCCTCCCTAGATCTAGAATGGCAAGCGACCTCCTTTAGATACCTGGGAATCACCATACACCGGGACCCATTCACGGAACATACACTTAATACGGTGAGAGCCAAAGACGCTCTAGAAAAATCTATGGAATTCTGGGGTAAGCTTCCGCTCTCGATGGCCGGTAGGGCCGGTCTACTCAAAATGGTTGCTCTCCCCCGCCTACTATATAACTTTACAAACGTTCCCTACAATATCCCCCCCTCCTTCTTTAAAAACATAAACAAACTATGCAGACGGTTCCTTTGGCAGGAGGGCAGACACAGGGTGGCGCTGGACACACTCCAAAGACCTTACGAGAGGGGAGGAGTTAAGGTCCCTAATTTCGAATTGTACTACCTGGCGAGCCAGCTAAGGCAAGTGATGCGATGGATGGCCGATGAGACCTCCTCGGACACTCGGCTCCTCCAACCTGCATTACCCTACCTCCTCCTGAGGGACCTACTGTGGGCACAGGGCAGATTCACACAGCCCCTTCCATACTTAATTAGACTTGGAATAAAGCTCTGGAACAGAGCGTGCAAAACTGTGGGGCCAGCTGATCCTTTCTCACCTCAAATCCCTATAGCAGCAATTATGGCTCATCAGCCATGGGGCTTTCACGAATCACGCACCCAATGGGAACCTTACGGAGTGGCCACCCTGGGAGACTTAATGCGGGATGAAGAGATCATGCCCTTTCCTGATCTCGCTGAAACTACGGGATTACCCGCTGGCCAATTTTTGCTCCATGGGGCAGTGATACACGCCATTAGGGTCAGATGGCCGGAGGCTACCACCCCCATGACGGAAAATACGGTCATAGAAACACTATTGAACACAGCCGAGGGCGGCCATGAAACCTCGCGATTGTACGAAACCCTGCTCCAGGGCACGACTAACACCGAGCTTAAATGTAGAGCAAAATGGGAAATCGAATTTGGCTTAGACTTCACGGATGCCGAATGGGAGAAAATAACCCACTACCATAAAAAAGTCTCCAGGAATGCCCGATTGCAACTCATTCAACTGTACATCACTAACAGAGCCTACCTAACACCAGAGGCTATATCTAATTTCAGGGGAGCCGAGGTCCAGCTATGCCCCAAATGTAGGGAGCCGAAGGCGGGTATGACGCATATGTTCTGGGGCTGCCCGGAGATACGCCACTTCTGGACACAGGTTCAGGGGAGGGTGGCGGACGCAGACATCGAGCTAGAGGTGAACTGCCCCGCAGTATGCATCCTGGGCAGATGCAAACGCAACCACAAAAACAAACCTCTGAACAAGCTCAAAGACTTGATCTACATAACTGCGAAGAGGCGCATAGCCATGGGATGGAAGAGCCCTAGGGCCCCGCATGAGGCATTGTGGTGGGGGGACCTGACTAAATGGATAACGGCGGAGACTGGCGCGTGGGAAACGGCAATCCTTGAACAAAGGCTAGACTCCAGCGGAGAACTACAACGCTGGGTGGCCTTGACTGAGCCACTTCTGCATCCTAATAACTCTGACGATGCCTCGGATGGATCGGACTTCCCTAGCCATCAATCTGGCCTATCGTAATGGGACAACAATGTTTACTTGGTCTTGAGTTGGGGGGGTGGGGGTGGGAGGGTTACGTTACTTTCTGATTATTCGTCTGATACTCAAGCGATGTATACTTGTTTTTGTTAATCTGTTAAAACCAATAAATACATTTTAAAAAAAAAAAAAATGAATGCAACTCATGCCATTCTAAATAGGACAAACTGCTGGATCTGTTCACATTTGCCACAACATGGGGAAAAGGGACTGGGGTGGTATATACATCGTCTTCCTTTAACTACTGCCTGTTAGGCCTCGCTCAGGGAATTATTCTTTGGCCGTTAGAATGATAGTGTCACTGGGAATTTTGACAGGACTAATCTTGTCGAATTTGAGAAATGAGTCTTAACACCTTTAGGATGTTCTTTGTTTGCTAGTAGGAGCAAGCTAAATGTTGCTTCTATTAGGCCTCTGACAGAATCTCTAGACCTTTTCAATCATTGATTTCCTTTAAGATGGCTCCTGTAGGCAATAGGGATGCTATGGCTCCTACCCATACCATCAATCATAGTCCAAACTCTGTTCCATTATGCATACAAAGGGAAGGTTCTCAACCAATGGGTACATTTTAGGGATGTACAAATATTGCCGTTTTAACTAGTGAGGATAGGCCTTTGTATGTAGGAGATCCTGTTTACTTGGTTTGCGGCAATGAGGCATATCCGTGGTTACCCAGGGACTGGGAAGGTACTTGTTATTTGGGTATATTGTTACCAGGAGTTTATGTTGCCACCACGGCTGAAATCTCTACAACTCGTCCCAGTCGGGATGGGGATGGTGAAACTCCTTCACAAGTCTTGGCTGATGCTGCCAAATCCTTCGTGCCATTCTGGGGACAGATAATGAATTCTGAAGATATTAGGAGATTGGCAAGAGTACTGGAGAAAACCATCAATAAGACCACTGACATTTTCTATAACATGACGCTAGAGCAAAAGGCTATTAGATTAGTGGCTCTCCAAAATAGGATGTGCTAGACATCATTCTAGCTGAGCGTGGTAGGGTATGCAAAATGGTGGGATCTGCATGTTGTGTTTTTGTACCTGATTCCTCCCCCACCATACTTAAGGCAATTCAGAATTTACATTTCTTAAGTACTGAAGTACATGTCCCAGAGGGAAATTGGAATATTAGCACATGTTTTTGGGACTTGTTGCGATCCTGGGTTTGGAAAATCTTTGCAGTCTTAATGGTAATCCTTGGCATTTTTCTGTTCTGCTGTTGTTGCATACAGTGTCTGCCTGTTATTTGTTCTATGATGGGAGGAAGTTGTGTACAGGCAATAGGTATACTAGAACCTAAAACACATATGCCTGGGAAAATTACTAAAGCCTTAGTAATGCAGGATATTACCATCAAAGAGTTAATGGCGATTAATGTCTCCGAAAATAGTGATTCGGGATGTTCAGACGATGATACATGGTCTTCAGGTGATGGTAATGTTTAATGCTCTTGGCTTAGTGCCAAAAGGAGGGTTTGTAAAAGTATATTACACATAATACCACCTGATAATGAACATTGGCCTAAGCACATTCGCATCGCACTGAAAATCACATTTAAATGAACCTGAATATGGCTCACTGCGCAGACATTTTAGAATTATCCGCCATTTTGTTTAAACTCCTGTTTTTGCCTTATGTTAAACTTAGTGTTTTCAGCAGCAGCAGGGAAAAATGAACTTTGCACTGTGTCAACAGAGATAAACATGTTGTGGCTTCTGAGGGTGGATTGTTTGTCCTGAACTAAGAAACCTTGGAGCTAAACTAGAGTTGAACTGAGCAGTAATTTAGATGTTGTCTGTACCAATAGCGTCATCCTTGTGCAAATGGTGAATAGCTAAAACTGTGTACCTTTCCAGAAATCTTTGTTATTCTTCCTTGAAACTGGACTTACTTTAAGCTTGAAAACAAATGTTACCATTGTGCTATATGTGCAGAAAAACACGTCTAATGTTTGAGGAAAACATTGATTCTGTATTAGCAATGTGAACTGGGTATGAACCCTAGTGAATTGTTAACTTGAAGATGGGCTGGAAAATATAACCGGGATTGGGGCCAAGTGTATATAAACCCATGACTTTGTAATGCCCAGCACTCTCCCCCTTCATGGTGTCTGCTGGTACACACTGTGAGGCGCTGGGAGCCAGGTAGCTATCTGCCTATTACATTTGTACATGTACCTCTCAACTCGTGACTGGCGTATTTCATTTTTGGTGGTACTAAGCCTCGATATTTCTTTGGTCTTTCATGCTGTGTTGCAACTAACCAACGATCCACGACCTTGCAGAGATAAGCCTGCCCTTCCGTCCACATTACTAAAATTGGATAATGAGGTTTATGATTGACTTGTTGTTGTATTTAAATATGCTGCAGTTTTCTTTCTACGTTTCTCGGGCTCTGGAAAACGTAGAAAGAAAACCACAGCATTTTTAAATACAACAACGTTGTATTTAGGTTTGCTGTGGCTTCAGCTTTGCATCTCCTGGTCTCCCCTGACCCGGGGGAGCCCAGGGAACTCAAAGCTGAAGCCGCAGCAGTCAGAAATACAACGTTGTTGTATTTAAATATGCTGCAGTTTTCTTTCTACGTTTCTCAGGCTCCGGGAAACGTAGAAAGAAAACTACAGCATATTTAAATACAACAACGTTGTATTTATGTTTGCTGTGGCTTCAGCTTTGAGTCTCCTGGTCTCCCCCGACCAGCTTGAGGGAGCCCAGGAGACTCAAAGCTGAAGCCACAGCCAACATAAATACAACATAATAAATTCAGAGGTTTTCTTTCTAAGTTAGAAAGAAAACTGCAGCATTTAGTTAGCAGTGCTTTTTAAAAATAATGAAATTTATAGCACTTACCAGCAGCAGGTTGTGTTAATCTCTGATCTCCTGCAATAATGAAGCAAAAGCCACCTGCTGGTAGCTTTTGTGTATTACAGCTGGCTGGCTTTTGCTTCATTAGTGCAGGCAGAAATTAACACAAGTAAAAAATGGATGCCTCCTAGTGCTTTAAATCTGTGACTTTCAGCCTTGTTTGCTCAAAAGTTTACATAGCAACTTTCTTAATGAATATTTTTCATATATATTTTTGATGATGGTCCATCTTTTGAGCCAATAAAATGTTTGATGGCACTATCCCTCTAAGGACTTCTGGACCCGGAAATGATTCTGCTCAAGTTTCAGAGAGGCAGGGAGGCTCAAGGAGTTGGAGGTGGAGGAGCGTAGAGCTCAAGTAGGAAGATATTTACGAAGAGAGAGTTGGAGGTATTTCAGTCCCATACCCCAGAAGGCCTTGTGGATAATGTAGAGGGTCTTGAACTTGATCCTTGCTGCCACTTTAAGCCAATGTAGAGATTTCAGGGCTGGAGAGATATGATCCCCGGGCTTGAGGCCAAGGACAAGCCCTGCAGTCCTGTTCTGGATGAGTTGTAGAGGACGGGGAGTAGAGGCAGGCAGATTTAGAAAGAGGCTGCTGCAGAAGTCCAGCCTAGAGAGAACCAGAGCTCTGGAGACAGTAAGATTCTTGGTGAAGGTGAGGAAAGGAAGAATACCTCTGAGGAGGTGCAACTGGTAGTTTGACTTCTTAGAGACGTCAGAGATGTGAGGAGAGAAATAGAGTGAGGAGTCGAAGATGACTGTGAGGTTCTTAGCCTCACAGGTGGGAGCAGGAAGAGGGCCTGGTGTGGACGGCCAGAGAGAGACAGGAAAGGAAGGTACTGGTGTGCCAACAAGGAGAATCTCTGTCTTACTGGTATTAAGGCAGAGATCATTTGCGGCACACCATTCCAGGATTGCAGACAGGCATTCTGGGATGAGAGCGGGAGAAGAGGCAGTTCAGGGGAGCCTGAAAACAAGCTGAGTATCATCCGCATAGCAATGAAAGTTGGAGCAGAGAGCAGCAATGCGGTGGGCGAGAGGTTCCAGGTATTGGTTGAACAGCGACGGAGAAAGTTTAGACCCTTGGGGAACACCAGAGCCAGAGAGTGAGATAGAGGAGAAGAAGGACCCAAGTTGGACCTTGGAGGTTCGGTCAGAGGTCAGTCAGGCCAGGGCCTGATCAGTGATACCCAGGTTATGACAGAGCCAGTTGAGCAGGATGGTATGGCTGACTGTGTTGAAAGCAGAAAAGAGATCAAGTAAGATGAAAATAGAGGTGAACCCGGATAATGAGTCCTTTAAGATGAGGTAACAGTATCTAACATGGATGGGGTTGCAGATCTTACTCACGCATTAATAATCAGACCGGCTGAAGAAGTTGGCAAAAGAGAAAGCTGTTTTAATAACACATCTTTAAAACAGGGAGTACAATGGACATCAACAGACGCTGCACAGACTTATCTCAACACAATTTATAAAAAAACATTGCCTTTATATTAAATATTTGTCATGAGTGTCGTCAGGATATGTGGCAAAATAAGAAAACTTACTCAGGATTATGGTTGGTAAACGGGGAACATGTACATATACTTTCTATTGGATAGAGGGACGTGATTGGATCTCTAAGGTCAGGTGGGCAACTAAGCCCCTCCCAAGTGCAAGTCATTTTCCGTATCATGAAAATATACGACATACTATTGGCTTCTCAATCTATAGGGCTCCTTAATACGTGGCCCTCTATAACTGGTTGGCACGTGTGTAGCCTTCTGGAAGATTCACTCACTAGCAGCATGCAACTGGGACTCCAGGTGTCAGGGGTTTTGGCATGGTCATGCCTTCCCAGCCAATTAGCCCAACATCCATCATCACTCCTGCGATCTGCCATTCAATTAATACCTTTGAACTCGGCCGTGTAGAGGCTCACTGTGCCGGAGAATAAAAGTGAGTGAAGCATGGCCTTATCTTCTGGTCTCGGAGTAGCTCGCCCCAAAGTCTATTCTCATCCAACCATATTTTCAAGCTCTTTGTTGTATTTAAATGAAGACATCTTGGCACCCTCGATGGTTTTCATTACACCTCAAACAGAAGCTGAGCTTACTTCTCACGTTCTTGTATCTTCTTAAATAGACAACCAGGCTCTCGGCGGCCCCGACTCTTGACACTGGTCCAGGCAAGCTTTCTCGAATCTTCATTCATCGTCAGCTATTATTCTGCTGCACCACACTTCCAACCCTTCCATTCACAGGGTCCTACTTTGCTAAAGTACGTTGTGGAACATCAGATTCTATATATTCCTACATATATACATTGGCTCATCGCCACAATCTATTCACTATGTAGCCAGCCTTATGATTACTTTGTCTACTTGCATTACTGTGACTGTACAATTATAAAATGGTTTTGCATTTTCTCCGGTGCTTCTCCACACATGCAATCTTTATTTCAGGAGCGAAATGTTACGTACTTCAACAGGTTCTATAAGGTCCATATTCTTACTTCATTTATATCTCTCCTGTGTGCGTCACCTCACTTCATGTGACGTCACTTCTTCTGGAAGTTCCTTCAGAAGATCATCATTTCCTTGTGGATACATCTAGGGATTTCTCAATGGATACCTTGTTTCGAGGACTTTTCGCGGTATTGGTATTCTCACTGGTATTGCGCATGTTGCAATTTCCGGTTGCCAATGTATAGGCAGAATAGGGGCAGAACCTCTGGTAGAGGTACTTAGCTCCTCCTCTACAGAGGGGTGGTTAGCATCAAGGTTAGAGAGCAGGTCTTCATGGATATTCAGCAGAGCAGTTTCCATGCTTCTGGCTGCTCTGAAGCCAGACTGATGGTCATGGAGACAACCAACAGATGCAGATGAAGATTAAGCTGGGAGATGGCCAGATTTTCCAAGAGTTTGCCCAAGAAAGGAGTCATGGAGATCGGGTGATAGCTGGACAGGAGGGGTCGGTTGAGGGTTTCTTAAGAAGAGGGTGCACAAAACAATGCTTCAGAGGGGAAGGGAAGGTTCCAGTGGTGAAAGAGTGGTTGCAAAAGTCGGCCAAGGCTGGAGCAAGGGTGTCAATGTGGTCCTTAATGGTTTTGGAAGAACAGGGAAGAACCTGTTTTGACGAGACTTTCATAAATCGGACTTGTCTAGAAACCTTGTCAGGGGTAAAAAGAGGAAAGGCAGAGAAGGGAGGAAGAGAGGAGGCCACAGCGGGGGCAGGGGTAGAGGAGAAAGTAGAAGGAGAAGGAGAAGAGCACGAGAGGCTGGACAGGATGCCCTGGGGTTTAGAAATGAAATGAGAAGCCAAATCTGTGCAGAGGGCCTGGGAGTGGACAGAAGAGATAGAGACTGCAGCAGGATTGGCCAGCTCCTTGCAGATTTTCAAGAGTTCGACCGAGTTGTTAGATGCCGCAGAGACGCGGGCTTGGATGTGAGCTCTCTTCTTAGCGTGGACAGGGAGTCGGTATTGCCTTTGGAGCAGGCGGCAGGCCTGTTTGTCAGAGGATGCACAGGAAGTAAGCCATTTCCTCTCAACCACCCTACACTTGCGTTTAAGGGTGATGAGGTCTGAGTCATACCAGGAGTTGCACTTGGATTTGTGCTTTAAGCCGATCCTCATAACAGGGGCAAGTACATCAAGAGCGTCAGATAGAGGAATGGAGGTTAGAAAGGGCTGTGTCAGGATGCGAGACAGCCAGCGGTGCAGGAGGGGGAGAGAAAGTGGGGCGAAAGCTTCAACTGACACATGCTTCATGGGTCGGATGACCGAGAAGGTGGGTGGCAGTGTAGGGGTTGGCTCAGCCTGAGAGGTAGAGGTAGAGGGAGAGAGAGAGAAGAGGAGAGGAGAGGAGAGGAGAGGAGAGGAGAGGAGAGGAGAGGAGAGGAGAGGAGAACGTGGTCACTCCAGGAAAGAGGAGTGGTGAGAGGGTTAGAGAGGGGGAGGTCTGAGGAAATTAGAACATCCAGAATGAGTCAGGCCAGAAGGGAGGAGAGAGAGAGAGAGAGAGAGAAAGATATAGAAAGAGAGCGAGAGAGAGAGAGAGAGAGAGAGAGAGAGAGAGAGAGAGAGAGAGAGAGAGAGAGAGACAGAGACAGCCGCATAGGTCACGAAAGAGTCCAGAAGAGGGACAGGAAGCATCCAGGTGGATGTTGAGGTTTCCAAGGAGGAGGAGGTGAGTGGTTGAGGCCAGGAGGGAGCAGGAAAGGTCCACACACTCAGAGAGGAAGGGGGTTACCTGACCAAGTGGCCGGTAGATAGTAGCCACAGTGAGAGCGCGGGCAGGAGAGAGAGTCTGCAGACCAGGCATTCAAAGAAAGAGTAGGAATGATAGAGATAGGGATCCACTCTGGGAAGATTGAGCCTACACCCCCACCGGGCCGGTTGGGTTTGGGCACGGAGAGGATCTTGTAGACATCAGGAAGGAGAGTGTCAAAACCATGTCCCAGTGAGACCGAGAGCATCAAGGTTGAGTTCTTCCAGGAGACGGCAGATGTCAGAGGAGTGTTTCACAGCTGAGCGAGAGTTGAAAGTGGCAATGTGGAGAAGGTTGCCACCTTTGAAAGACTTCGAGGGAGGGGTACAAATCAGAGGGACTCTCTGCAGAAGTGTAGAAGGAGCCTGAGGAAGGGCAGAAGGGGAAGGAGAGGGCAATGTAGCCAAGAAGGAGGATGAAGGCGCCAGAGAGGAGGCAGAGGAAGGAGGCAAGGAAGCCGAAGAAGGGGCAGCAGGAGAGGAAAGGAAGTTGATAAGGCGCGGGAAGCGTCTATCAAAGAGGAGGAGGTTGGACTGAGGGCCTTGGACTAGAACAGTCCCATTCGAGTAAACATTAATGATGATCTTAGAGGAGTGGAAGGAGGCCAGGAGGGCCTCCCACTGGGTGCCACCATTAATGGGAGAAGAAGAGAAAGGAGAAAGCACAGAGACCATATGGAGAGTCCATAGGCCGGGCAAAGGAACGACAAAGAGGATGTCGGTGAGGGTCTGTCTGGAGGAAGAGCTGGTGTAGGTGTCAGCGGTAGGGAGTACGGGGCTGGAGACCAGGATATCCTTTTTGAACTTCTTACTACCAGACTTGGTGAGAAGGGCAGGCTGGTCGAAAGAGAAGCAGTTAGAGAAGATGGGAGTAACAGAGAGCACCACATAGGATGGAGGGGAAGGGGAGAAGGGAGGAAGGGGGATTGAGGGGAGGGGGAGGTGTACGTAGAGGGGAAAGTCAAAGGCGGGCACAAGAGGAGGGCTACAAGCAGACGTGACCCAGGCGAGACAGGAACAAATTGTAGTGTGCTAGAACTGTATGTTGTGATAATAAAAATGTAGATATTTTTGATACAACCTTGACTGGACAGTCCCTTTCATCATTGGGTAATAATTGTATTTTTGCTGTGTTGCAACTAACCAACAAACCACAACCATGTGGAGATAAGCCTGCCGTTTTGTCCACATTACCAAAATTGGAAACACAAGTACATTATAAACCCCCTTGTTCAATCTGTTCGGATCCATTCTGGTCTACTAGAGGTGTGGGGCTGATTGATGGTTTAGAAATCGATATTCATTCCTGGACCACTGGTGCCCCGGAAGTTAATTTGTCACTACCACCCCCACATGTCGCTTCAGCAAAGCCCTGATAGAGCTCGCACCACCACCAACTGGCCCCTCAGTTAGCTATCAACAGACGCTAACATAGTCCCAGAAGATTCTCACACTGCTACCGGGTCAAAGGCCATATACCTCCTTTCCTGTCCGCTGAGTCGCCATCCTTCTCGTGGTCCTTCTCAGAGCGTAATGTCGACTTCAGGGCGCCATACGTACTATACAAGCAACTGATATAACATTGTACATAGTTCTCAGGTCTCTGCTTTGCCCACTGAAATCAACTCGTTGTTATGAAGCCTGAGGATTACTCATCAGACAGTACTTGGTTCTCTCCTATTTGCTTTTAATAAATAGAGTTTTTCACAGTCACAGTCACGTGCTGGGCTTTGTCAGCCTTGCAGTGCACTCTTACAGGTGGATCATGCACCCTGGACACACACTGCTCTGTGGTCTCGTGAGAAAACGTAGGTCAAGACATGGTCTATTATAAGCATAATATAGGGGCTCTTCTCTGGTCCTTAGACTTGGATCAGGTGACCATTTCCTCTCCAGCAACAACTCTAAAAGTGACCGCTCCTGCTCCGGCAAAACGCCAGTAGGATTTTCTCTAATTTGTGTATGAAATGACATCACAGAAAACAATATACCAAGGCGTGGCATTAGTCTTTGGAACATGAAGTTCCCAGGAGTAAGTCAAGAGACACACTGTGTGGCTTGGAAGCTGCCAGGAGTAAGTCAAGAGACACACATTTAGTGGCATGGAAGTCAAGAGACACGCACTGTGTGGTGTGGACGTTTCCAGGAGTAAGCAAAAGACACCCACTCTGCGTGGTGAAAGTTGCCAGGAGTAAGCAAGAGACACACACTCTGCATGGTGAAAGTTGCCAGGAGTAAGCAAGAGACACACACTCTGCGTGGTGAAAGTTGCCAGGAGTAAGCAAGAGACACTCACTCTGCGTGGTGAAAGTTCCCAGGAGTAAGTCAAGAGAAACACACTATGTGGCATGGAAGTTGCCAGGAGTAAGTCAAGAGACACCCACTCTGCGTGGTGAAAGTTGCCAGGAGTAAGCAAGAGACACCCACTCTGCGCGGTGAAAGTTGCCAGGAGTAAGCAAGAGACACACACTCTGCGTGGTGAAAGTTGCCAGGAGTAAGTCAAGAGACACACACTCTGCGTGGTGAAAGTTGCCAGGAGTAAATGAAGAGACACACACTCTGCATGGTGAAAGTTGCCAGGAGTAAGTCAAGAGGCACACTCTGTGTGGTGAAAGTTGCCAGGAGTAAATGAAGAGACACACACTCTGCGTGTTGAAAGTTGCCAGGAGTAAGCAAGAGACACTCACTCTGCGTGGTGAAAGTTGCCAGGAGTAAGCAAGAGACACTCACTCTGCGTGGTGAAAGTTCCCAGGAGTAAGTCAAAAGAAACACACTATGTGGCATGGAAGTTGCCAGGAGTAAGTCAAGAGACACCCACTCTGCGTGGTGAAAGTTGCCAGGAGTAAGCAAGAGACACCCACTCTGCGCGGTGAAAGTTGCCAGGAGTAAGCAAGAGACACACACTCTGCGTGGTGAAAGTTGCCAGGAGTAAGTCAAGAGACACACACTCTGCGTGGTGAAAGTTGCCAGGAGTAAATGAAGAGACACACACTCTGCATGGTGAAAGTTGCCAGGAGTAAGTCAAGAGGCACACTCTGTGTGGTGAAAGTTGCCAGGAGTAAATGAAGAGACACACACTCTGCGTGTTGAAAGTTGCCAGGAGTAAGTGAAGAGACACACACTATGTGGCATGGAAGTTGCCAGGAGTAAGTCAAGAGACACACACTCTGCGTGGTGGAAGTTGCCAGGAGTAAGTCAAGAGACACAGACTCTGCGTGGTGAAAGTTGCTACCCGTAAGTCAAGATACACACACTATGTTGCATAGAAGTTTCCAGGAGTAAGTGAAGGGATACACACTATGTGGTGTGTAGTGGATGAATGGTCACTATTATTATCTATGTAGCTACACCATGAGTGTTTTTTTTATTATTATTATTATTATTCGGGTATTTATTGAGTGTGGACCTGGTTTCAGGCATCACAGAGCGCTTTACAGTCAGAGGGGGAATAACATGGTGCGGGGAGCAGAGAAACACATGACGGGGCACTAACGACAGGGGAGACGGAGGTGGGGCGATTTGGCAGCAAGGGATCTACAAGCAAAAGGGGCGGAAGCAGTGGGCATCCGATCACCCAATCACAGGTAGGGTGGAGAGTGGAAGCTGTGTGGGCCTAGGTGTTACACTGTGAGTACACAGTGTTTGAGTAGCGCACTCTGCAAACTGAATCACATTGCGGGACTCCCAAATTTGTCAAAGAGAAAATTATTTGCCCAAGATTACTCACTTTAGTTTGCTGGTGAAGCTGAGATTTGAGCCCAGCCTGCAATTTAGGAACTCAACTACATATCTCTCCAGATCTAAGTGACACTAATATGTGCTAGTGTTGGGCTTTCAGGAGCGAAAGTGATATTCCGTTTTGTAGACAGGACTTGATAAGTACTTGAATCCAACATGAAAGCAACCTGATGTATATTGCGGTTTCCCTGCAAACCAGAGGACTACAGCTGCCAGAGGTCCTTGCAGCCCAGAGGTCCTTGCAGCCCAGAGGTTCTTGCAGCACAGAGGTCCTTGCAGCCCAGAGGCCCTTGCAGCCCAGAGGTTCTTGCAGCCCAGAGGCCCTTGCAGCCCAGAGGCCTTTGCAGCCCAGAGGTCCTTGCAGCCCAGAGGCCCTTGCAGCCCAGAGGCCCTTGCAGCCCAGAGGCCCTTGCAGCCCAGAGGTCCTTGCAGCAGAATCGTCACTGATTGAGAACACCTGCACTGGCTGTGAGCAGCAAGCAAAGACTGCCTCCCTGCTGAGGTGAAGAGCATAGAAAAGGGAGAACATCAGTGGCTGAGTAGGTCTACTCTGCAGGGAACCAGAGTGCATCCCTCCGTCCTGGACTGTTATATATAAATATATATATGTTTTTACTTTAGTTAAGGGACAGGTAAAGTGGTCAGATTTAACGCAACAAAATCCTTGAAATGCAGCGAATGTGATGATCATCTTAACTCTGCGACCCTCTCCCACCCCGTTGAAGACCTCTAGGATCTAATGATGTTTTATTTATATAGTGCTTACGCCTAAGAGTTTTACATAGAACACATATGCATACAATATCACCCAATCAGAGTTGGTACTCATTTATTGACTTCGGAAGGATGAAAGGCTGAGTTCGCCTTGACAGGATTCGAATCTGCGACCTGAAGACCACAGACAGATCGCAGCAGCGAGTGCTCAACCCATTACAAGGCTTTCTGGGGTCTGGGACCCAGTTACATCCAACTCTCTCTCCCTAATTACACCCCTGCTAGAGCTCTTTGGTCTTCCAGCTCCAACTCTCTGCAGATCAGATGCTTCTCTAAGCAGAGAGTGGGGTGTAGATCTCTCTCCTCCACCGGACGGGCCTCCGTAAGTTCCGGAAGCTCCTCAAGACCCTCCTTTTCTCTCCTTCCTTCCCTCGCCCCTGTCCCCAGGCCCCCAGTCCCCCTCCTCGCACTTAGCATGTGGACCCTCACCCCCTGAAACCCATGCAATCCCTGGCACTTGCCCTCCTGGCCTACCCTTAGCACTTGCGTAGCCCCTGTTTCTCTTTACCCTCCTCCTCAAACCACCTTCACTTGCACTCTTTCCTCTTACCCTGCACTTCCCTCCCCAGCACTTTGCATTTCACGGAAACCAGCACTCTCCCCCCTCTCCCCCGCACTTCCTGTTACTGCACTTGCACGATCAAAATGTCACAAGGCCCAGTAGGACCGATATTGTTATCTTTGACCCTTGCCCCTTCCCCCCATTTTTGTCTTGTGGCGCCTTGAGCCACCATTTGTTGTATAGGCGCCTTACACATATCAAATAAATTAAACTAATCCCATCTGTTATGTATGTGCTCATGGACTTTAGAACTGGAGGGTGTGAGGGTGCTGAGTTAAGGTGATCATCACTTCACGTGTGTGCTGCATTTCAGGGGTTTACTTGCGTGAAATCTGATCACCATAACTGGCTCCTAACTAAAGTTTTTCAATGGATTTTAAGCATTTTGTTATACCGTAGGTTATCCAAGGGCCACTAGGTCAAGGCTGCATGTTGCACCAATCCTTGGGGCCCACTAGCCATGGCCTCTGGCTGTGGCCCCGGCACATGTTGCACCAGTAGGTTTCTTTGAAGCCTCCTGGCCAGGGCGACTGAAGCAAAGACCCATTTCCCCCCGCCTGGTAGATGTGATCACAACAGTGGCCCCCACCCCCTATTTATTTTGTATTCCTCTGTTTCTGTTCCCCCAATAATTACTGTGGTAATAACTGTGATAAGGGCTGGTTTTCATCTGTGGCATCCCCCGTTCTTACCCCGGTAATTATCGGGGTATTACTGCGGGAATGCAAAAATGTTCGAGCCGCGACACCCTCCCCAGCCAACCCCCAAATTCACATGATTTCTCTTCCCCCTCCCCTCGTACAACCTGGTGTGATTTCATCCTTTTTCCACCTCCAAATAGCTTTTTTTTAAAGTTTTGTTCTGTCATTACCGTGTTCATCATTGCGATGCTCTCTCGCGTCGAGCAAAAAAAAGATATGGCAGCTTTTTATTTTCTGAAAAGCCTCTCTGCTGCAAAGTACCATGGGAAAAATGTAGCTATAATTTTGGGAGAATGGGCTACTCCCGTTGGTGTCAAATCTTTTAAACACTACACATGAAGTAACCCCTTTCCCATCCGGGAAATTAAGTCAACGCTTCCTGCCGAAGTTGTTTCTTATTTGGTCCAATTCCGTCCACTAGTTTTTGCCCTGCGCAGTGCAGACATTTAGACTTTTTCTCTATGCAACAATGAATGCTAGTAGGCCGAAAATGGCGTTTTTTTGCTTTCTAATCAATGTTTTTGTTTGCAAAATATCAGCCAAATCCGTCCTGCAAGTCAAAAGTTATTAGCAATTCAATTTTTGGGTTTCCTATGGATCATGCTTCTGCCCTTAACTATAGTGCAGAGACTGCCGCACTACAATATATCTATTTATTAAACCTAGATCTTCCCCATTTTCCAATCCAGGATGGAAGACTACAAGTACCAGAGTGCAAAGCAAAGTCAGCTCAAAAAATATGTCCCCAGGATCCTTAGCTGAAACAGACCATTTCTGCCCATATTGACGCGCGTGGCTTGGAGGGTCCTACAGAGGTTGGACATGTGGATCACCAGTGGCCATTATTAACATATGAATATTGGCGTCCTACCACCAGCATCGATCCCATAGGTCGGGGTAGAGTCATATAACTTGCACGGCCAACGAGTGCCACAACAGATGTTGGAAGTGGGACCCCAATTGTTCATGTCCAGTGGTGGAAATGGAAAAAATGTGGTGGGGGATCCCACAAGTGCTGGGGTGGGGGAGGAGTTGGGGGGCAGAGGGGGCGTGGTCTAAAGGGGGCGGGGTTGGTAGTGGCCATCCTGTCAGATAAATACTTCAAAAAAGAAAGAAAAAAAAGCACCCACAAAGGCAACATTGCCTTTTACCGCTGGCCAGGGCTTTAAGTGGGACGGTGCCTGCCGGGGCTCAGCACTAATCTCCCCTGCCAGCCCCGGCCACTACACGAAAAGGATTTTTTTCTGAAGCCTGAAGCCCTCGCTCGTGTGCGAAAGCTTCAGGCTCCAGAAAAAAATGCCTTTCAGCCATAATGGTGGCGCCGCACCTGCGAGGCGTCCCTTTAATCAAGGGATGCACGTGGGCCGGCGCCACCATTATGGAGAGAACGTGAGGCCGCTGGAAGCAGAGGCCTTGCTTTCTAAATACTGAATCTCCCGCGGATTCGCGGGAGTTTCAGTCTTAAGGAACAGGGCCTCTGCTTCCAGGGGCCTCACCTTTTCAGCCTTAATGGTGACGCCGCCCCAACCCAGCTGGCAAGGGATCATGTCACCCTGGGGGCGTGGACTGGTCTAGAGCTGGCCTGCTCGGGACACCCGCGTTTGCAATGTGTTTTGCGCTGTTTTCAAATTTTGTATCCGTGACCAGGCATTTTTCCTCATTCAGGTAATTACATTTTTTTAACCTGCATTATTGTCACCTGTGCTAGGAATAGATTATTCATCCGATCACTCACTCTGCTAAAACATACGGCCATCTTCTGTGACAGGAACGTGCCTGGTTTTTTTGTTAGGAACCTTTGACTCGCCGCCCACATGCCTAGTAAGGAGAGGAGGAGGCATTGGGGGGGGGGGGGGGGGGGGGGGGGGGGGGGTGTGATGTGAGCCAGTGGTTGATGATCCCTTTACTGGCTAACGCCATGCTCCTCTCTGCTAGGTTTCCGGACACGTGGGCCTCTTCCTCAGCTGCTGTCCATCACCGAGGCAGCCTGATAACGCATCATTGCTGCCAGAACAACCTGCACAGCCTATTCAGCACACACCACAACAACTTGTGTGATAAAGCGACCTGGCTGTTGTCACTACTGGGCACAGACCTGAGCATGTTATCGTGTAGGGATGTTCTAAAAAAAACGAATTCTCTTCTGTGCAAGTCAATCAGACATAGAAACAAACTTCAATTTTTATATTTTTTATTGATTGCACCCAGCTGTAGTTCGACTTTTTACAATTAAGACAAAAAGCAAGAAACGCAGACATACTACTAACTAAACTACTAACAGAAAATCTAACATACAAAAACTTTTCATCATATTCAAATAATTCTGATTGTATTAGCACCCTGGGAGGCGCAAACCAACAGTAAGGATCCCGCCACGCGGGCTGTATTCACTAAGGAAAGCCCGCATTCCGAGCATTCTCATTGGTGGGGGGCGCTTCCCCTCCCCGCTACCCCTTCACCATTTAGCGCCCGTGTAGGCTGCCAATGGTCTGCTTTTTTCTAAAAGGAAAATAAAGATGAAACGTACCCATGGGGAGCGTCTTGGCTCCCGCAGCGCACAGACGTCACAGTCATCAACAAGGAAAATGGACTTTCCCGCCAGCACTGCCGGAGCCCATCGGCAACACAAAGGTATGTTTCTTCATGTTCTTGTTTTTTAAAACCCCATTATCCCCCGTGTA
Source organism: Ambystoma mexicanum (assembly GCF_040938575.1). Classification (NCBI taxonomy): domain Eukaryota; kingdom Metazoa; phylum Chordata; class Amphibia; order Caudata; family Ambystomatidae; genus Ambystoma; species Ambystoma mexicanum. The sequence goes on from NC_090940.1 coordinate 14,483,435, forward strand.
GGGAAACTACATGGGTGCTAATGTCAATATTAACCGAGGGCAGCGGGCCCTTGCCGACAGGGTTGGCCTTCCGCTTAAGTTATTATTGCCTCAATAAAACCCAATTCATTTAATATCCTCAGTAGTTCCAGGGTTAAAAGGTGGTGTGTGTGGCCTGCTGAAAGTCTCCACCAAAAGTCCTGTGTCTCCTGCCAGTCAATATTGCATGCACACCTTCATTCTCAAGGACTTTGTTACCCAACAGACTGTCAATAAGTGTCTCAGATCTTGAGTCTGAAATTCCCCACAGAGACTACAGTACTACAGTCCCCTCCTGACGCTGCTCTTTATTACGAACTGTCAGGATTTCTTTTGTTTGAATTCAAGGAAGATGAAATCTCAGGAATTCAGATCTCGGTCTGTGATTAGGCAAATACTGCAACACAAACCCCTTGGCTTGTCTGCAATATGAAATGACCTAAAGAGGAGCAAATCGCTGATGTTTGCTTTGGCCGTAATCCCGTTCATTGTTCTTATGGCCTTTTTTCCTTTGATGGGATTTTGGATTCAATCAATCTCTGATTGCTTGCAGGTGACTGGAATTCCGAGAGCCTCGCTCGTCAGAGTGGAAAGAGCCTCACTATTGCCCTGGTCCAGGTGAACCCCTATAGCCACATATAGTGAATTCCTCCTGGGGATCAGGATTGGTCTGTAAAGTGATACTACTTTGTAATCTATATATGCTCTTAATGATTGCAGGCCTAATTCATATCAAGCGTGCAATTGGAAGGGACATCGGGAGATTTAACACCTTCTTCCCTATTCAACCTTCACCTCTTGTCCAATTGAGTTAACAGGCATAGGGCGCAATCTCCATACCATACAGAAGGGCCAGGATAACCTTTCCCTTGTCAAATTCTTTCAATGGAAGCATGCAGTATCTACAGAGTGAGTGGGAGATCTTTTTCCATCTGACACAAAAGATATCATGCTTTCTCCTCTATATCTGCTTCGAGCATTCTTTTTTTTTTTTAAACTTTGGTTTCATTGGCATTTTATTAGTTTTACAAACCGGGCTGAGTAACCCATAAGGCACACAAAGCGATTGACTGTCCCATTCAACCCTTAACCCCCCCTTCCCTCCGCCCCCCTCCCAACAATACCCCCCCCCCGCAATCCTGATATAACTTCAAATGAGAGAGACAATGAGTGGCTTTGTCCTCCCCTGTGCTCAGGAGACGATGTGGTAGGTGACCATTTTTTCCGGCTGTGGTCGACGTTGCTGTTCCCCCGGTCGTGGGCATTCAAAGCGAGCCCAGCTGGACTCCGGGCCCTCCTCCCCTCCCCTCCCTCGGTGCGGGCCAGTGTCTCAAGTCAGTGGACGTCCCATCCCCAAGATTGTTGCACCCCATACCAATGAGCCATGAAAGGCCCTGAGTCATTGTTCACCATAGCTGTGAGTTTGTCCATCAAGAACATATTCTTTACTTTCTTCAGCCATTCCTCCTTGGAGGGGAGTTCCGGACTCTTCCACTTCTGTGCCAGGGCCACCCTCCCCGCCCGCAGCATTGTTTCCATCATCCTTGGATATCTATATAATTCCATATCTTCCGAGGGTACCCCCAACAACATTGACAAAGGGTCCTGGGGGAGAGGCTCATCCGACACCTCCGCAATCCAGGTCCGTACTCATCCCCAGAAGACCTGAACTTTCGGACAAAGCCACCACATGTGCTTCCTGGATCCCCTCTGGCCACAACCCCTCGGGCACATCGGAGTAACACCTGGGCACATTTTAGACAGTTTTACTGGATCCCTAAGCCACCCCTGCAATATCTTGAAGTTATGCTCCATATCTGCGGTGAACAAGTTCCCATGGAAAGCGATTTTGAAAATTCTTGACCAGGTGTCTTCCGAAATGACCTCCCCCACCAAATCGTCCCAGAATGAGCGGAAGCCCCTTCTCCCGGGGAGGTTGAAAGTGTTCAAGATTTTATACATGTTCGACACCGCGTCCTTTCTTGAGGTCGCTGTATCTAAGAACTTTTCAAAGGGAGTCAGCTGCCTCCTCTAGTTTTGGCCCCATGATTGGTCACACAGTATGCCCTTGAGACGGAGGTATTCGAAAATGGTTAGGGACCCACGGCCGAGGGCCTCCCTCAGGTCCTCGTATGAGAGGAACTCTCCCTCCCAGAACATCTGCCCAGCCCATTCCATCCCCAAGTCGGACCAGATCTGGGAATTCCGAAACCCCCTCCCGCCCAAGTCAAGGGGGAGTCCCCAAAGGGAGGACATCGGGAACGGCCATGAAGTGAGGTAGGCTGTCTGTGGTCCCTCCTTCCAAATTTCCCAAAGAACTCCCAGGGTCGGGTGACCTCTTAGCTTCCCTGGGATAGATTTGTGTGGGGCCCACAGGAGGTCCATGACCTTAAGGGGGTGGGCGTCCATGTCCTCTAAGTAAGACCAGTATGTCCCCATCCCTTCTTTCATGTGTTCCAAGAGTACCCTCAACTGTGCAGCCCGGAAGTACAGGCGGAAATCAGGGAGCCCAAATCCCCCCTCCTCCCTCGGCAATGTCAGGGTCGCTCTCCCGGTCCTCGGGGTTTTCCCCTGCCATATGAATTCTTGGACTGCGTTTTGTAGGACCCTGAAGGTCTGCTCTGGGATGATGGTGGGGAGCGATGTGAACAGGTACAAAAGCCTTGGTAAGACATTCATCTTGACCGCTGTCATCCGGCCGTACCAGGACAGGATCATCTTGTCCCATCTCCTCAAATCTGACCTGATCCCTGCAATTATAGGGTCATAGTTGGTGGAGGCTAGTTTAGATAGGTCCCTAGTTAGCAGGACTCCCAGGTATCGGATGAAGGTCTTTCCCACCGCGATTCCCTCGAACCTGTCAAGGGGTCCAACGCGGGGTCTCGTACTTTCATCGGGAGCAGGACTGATTTGGTTGTGTTGATTCTCAGTCCGGAGAAGCGGCCAAATGTGGACACCAGGGACAAAAAGGGGGGGGGAGCGAGGCGGCCAGGTCCACCACATAAGCAAGGATGTCGTCTGCAAATAAGGATAGCTTAAATTCCACATCGCCTCTGCTAATCCCCCTGATGCCCGCATGCGCTCTGATCGCTATAGCTAATGGTTCTATCGTGAGGACGTATATCAAGGGGAAGAGGGGACAACCCTGCCTGGTCCCTCGTGAAAGTGCGAAGGACTCGGACAACCTCCCATTCACCTGGACCCTCGCTGTGGGGGCTCTATAGAGTGCCGATACCCAGCTCCTAATGTGCGACCCGAAGCCCATTTTCTGCAGAAGGAGTTCCATGTATCTCCACTCCACCCTGTCGAAAGCTTTTTCGGAATCTAGGGAGAGGACACATGCGTCCAGGTCAGATTCCTGTGCGAAGTGGAACAGATCTATTGTTTTACGGATATTATCCGACCCCTGTCTCCCTCTTATGAAGCCCACCTGGTCCCCATGAACCAACCTCAGCATTATCCCCTCCATCCGCCTCCCCACCACCTTGGCCAAGATCTTGACATCCGTGTTCAATAATGATATTGGGCGGTATGAGGAGCACTCTGCGGGATCTTTCCCCTCCTTGGGCAGTACTGCTATAATGGCTCCCATCATGGAGTCGGGGAGAGTACCTCCTTCGAGGACAGAATTGAAGACCTTCGCCAGATGCGGGGCCAAACTGGAACGGAACCTCTTGTAAAAGTACACTGTATAACCATCCTCCCCCGGGGAGGTTCCCACCTTCATCCCGCTAATCACTTTGTCTATCTCCTCCTCGGTGACCGGACCCTCTAACCCCTCCGACATCTCTTTTGTTAGGGCCGGGACTTGAATAGATTCCAGGAAGCCCTCTATCTGGGCATCGCCCTCGTCATATTCTGAGGTATATAGTTTCTCATAGTAGTGGCGGAAAGCCTCTCCTATGTGGGGAGTGTCATAGCCTATCGTCCCCTGGGCGTCCTTCACCGCCTTGACCATTCTGCTTCGTTGGACTTCCCTCAGTTTCCAGGCTAGGATACTATCTGCCTTATCCCCTTTGTCGTAATATTTTTGTTTCACCATCTGGAGGCTCCTCTCTGTTTTGTGCAGGAGGAGGTCTTTTAGTTGGAGTCTATAATCCTCCAGGGCAGTGACCTGGTCACGCTCCAGCGGCCGTTCCGGAGGGCCACCAGGCTGGAGCTGGGCTATATTATCCCTTAGGGTCTTTTCCAGGGCCTCCCTTTCCCTTTTCTTCTGGGCTCCTATTTTGATGAGTACGCCTCGTAGGGTCGCCTTGAAGGCGTCCCACAGTGTGTGTATGCCGACTTCCCCATTGTCATTCAAGTCAAAGAACTCCGTTATGGCATCTAGCACTTCCTGTGCAATGACCTCGTCTTTGAGAAGGGAGTCATTGCATTTCCAGCGGCCTCTGCGTTCCGCGTGCTAGCCCTCAGCTATAGTGACGCGGGCCATGTCATGGTCCGTCCAAGAGATCGAGTCAACACTGTAGCCCGAGACATGTGGGCGAAGCGTCTCGTCCACCAGAATATAATCGATTCTGGAGAATGAGGTGTGAATGGCCGAGTAGTATGTGAACGAGGGGACGTCGGACCTGGGGGATGGAATCGTGTCGACCAGGCCCAGCTCGGTGTTAACCCTCCGGAAGCTGCGTGCCGTGGCCTCGTCCACAGGTCTGACGTTTGGAGGGCCAAGTCGCTTCCTATCTAAGGCCGGATCTAGGACCATGTTGAAATCTCCCCCTACCACTATTTTACCGTGAACAAAGAGTTTAAGCCTGTCCCTTACTTCCTCCCAGAACTGGGTTTGGCCTTCATTTGGGCCATATACGACTGTGAGGGTTAAGGGGGCCCCCTGTAGTGAGCCCCTCACCATTAGGTAGCGGCCCTCGGGGTTCTTCAGGGTCGCTTCCTGCTCAAAGCCTATGCTCCTTGCTAGCAAAATGGCCACTCCCCTCTTCTTAGACCTGTGTGATGCACAAAAAATCTCGCCGATTCCTCCTCCCCTCATCTTGGGTTCCTTCCCCCGGGCCCAATGATTCTCCTGCAAGAAAAGCAGGTCTAGCTTAGCTCTTCTGAACTCCCTGCAAACCAGGGATCTCTTTGTGGGGGTATTCAGACCTCGCACATTCAAGGTGCCCACCCCCAGGGCCGGCAAGCCATCAGCCATTATCTATGTAACTCTCCCGGCTGGCCACCCACATTATGTGAAAAATCCTGTCTCGCTTCATTTGTCTTGCTTCTAGATTGCTTGGATTCTCCCATCCCCCCTCCCCAGGGGCCCTAAAACTGACCCCAAACATCCCCTCCTCCCCTCTCCCTGAAAGAACAACCCCTGCCAACTTGAAAGAACCCCCCACCCCCCTACCCGACGTCCAGCCAGTAAGTTCCGCCATCACTGGCATGTGGCCGGACCACCAGCCTGACCTCCCCTGGCTAGCCCCACAGTACAATGCTCATCTCCTTAAGCCCCCCTTTCGCCCCCTGGCCTCTTCCCGTCAGTTGCCCACTGTATACTTGCTGTTCCAGGGGACAGAGTCATCACTAGGACCTCACGAACTTCCACACCTGTCCCGCAACTTGTCGGGGCTCTCCCGCCGTCAGCCCTCCGAGTCCATTTGCTCTCCCTCCTGGGCGGGAGGCGGAGTATTCAATTTTTTGTATTTTCGTGAGGCTGTTTTCCTTCTCCTGGGTCCCGACTGACCTGGACCACCCCTGGCCAGTGCCTCCGGGCCGATCGGGCTTCTTCGGGGGGTTGGGTCCACCAGGTAGTCGTGTATGGCTCCTCTAATATCCTCTTCTGTGACCAACGTTATTATTACTAGACGTAAGACAAGATGTCGAAACTGTTTTCCGCAATGATTATTAAAATGAGAATAATCTCACCTTGACCGATCGAGTAGACCATCAGGAAACAACCAAGTGCAGCTGTGAAAGCTACCCTAGGACAGCCCTGTCCTCTCCGACCCGGAGTGGAAATAACCAGGGGAGAGAACAGGGTAGCCAGGGAAACCCTCGATGGGGAAGAAAACCCTGGTGGAATCTGGAAATGTTGTGGATCCGGGTGGTTGATGAAAGTCTTCTACGAGTGGCTGTGGGCAGGAAGGCTTCGTCTGGATGAACGAAAGGAATATGATCAGAGTAGTAGCGTAAAGTAAGGAATGGGAAATGGAAATGAAATGGCACTGTTAAGGGTTCTCACCAGCACAGTGAAGGAGAGGATGAATGTTTTAGGGCTTCGAAGGAGAAGAGATCGGGAGCTGGGAGCTCTAAAAGAAACAATCCTTGGGTCAGAATCTGAATTGAAAGAGGTGGAAAGTAATTCTGAGTTTGTCTCACTTACAGCTATTGGGTGTTCCAGCACGGATGAAAGCAGAGTTGGCGTAATCGTGACGCCGATGGATATTTGAGCGTGAGGAGAACTCCCGAGAGATGGTGAGACCAGAATGGAAGCAAGAATCTGGGGATGAAAGCTTGAGAGACAAAAAGATTCAGGGTAAATCGAAAGTCAAAATGGAAGGAGCAGAGATAAGAAATCCCGAGAGGCGAACTCACGGAGCGTCTGTTGAAACAGAAGCGACGCGAGGAGTTGCCGGCTTCCGTGTTTGATAAAGGATCACGTGAGCATGCCGGAACGTCTCGGAGAAACGTGAAAAGTCTAGACCGCTACTTTCAGAACGGGAGTCATCATGAAAAGGATTCTCGGGAGTCGCGTAGAGCAGGGTACCACACAGCCGATTCCGAGCCCATAGTGACCACCTCCCATAATGTGTAACAGTATACCCCCTCCTCCTGGGGGGAGAACCCGGTTTACCCGGGTGAAAAAGAAAGAATCGACGAATCAACTTAGGAGCATGAACACCAGAAGCAGGTTCCCAGGATCGTTCAGCAGGTGAGTAGCCCTTCCAATCTACCAAAAACTGCAATTTTCCCCTCTTGTAACGAGAGTCACAAATACTGGCCACTTCATATTCAGATCCAGTAGCAGTAAGAACCGGAGGTGGAGGAGGATTCCCCGATCTCCGAAAACGGTCAGGAACGACCAATTTGATTTGAGATAAATGGAACACTGGATGAATTCGAGACCAGGAAGTCGGTAGGGCGAGTTTGATTGCTGCAGGCCCAACCCAGGATAGGACTTTAAAAGGTCCAAAATATCTAGGAGACAATTTAGAAGGTACAAGATGCCTAGGAAGGAATCGGGATGCCAGCCAAACAGAATCACCCGGGATGATAGTAGGGGCTGCCCGACGATGTTTATCTGCGTACCTCTTGGCCCGATCTTGAGCCTCTTGAAGAGACAGTCTGGCTAATTTCTGTCCCTCTCGAATATCCGAGAGAAGGCTGTCCACACCAGGGCAACAGGAAGCAGGAACAGAAACGGTAGGTACAAAGGAAGGGTGATACCCATAAGAACAATGAAAAGGACTGGTGTGAAGAGCTGAATGCTTGGCGTTGTTGTAGGCGAACTCCGCAAAAGGGAGCAGTTCTACCCAATTATCCTGGGCTGCTGAGATAAAACATCTCAGATATCCCTCCAAAGTCTGATTTAATCTTTCCGTCTGCCCGTTAGTCTGAGGGTGGTATCCGGAACTTAAGGCTCTTTTGATTCCCAGAATGTGACATACCTTCTGCCAGAAAAGAGAGGTATATTGGGGGCCTCGATCTGATACAATAGTGTCTGGGAGTCTGTGTCGAGAAAAGATTTCGGAAAGGAATATTTTTGCCATATCCGCTGCTCCAGGAAGTTTCATTAACGGGGTAAAATGTGCCAGTTTGGTAAAATAATCGATGGTGACCATAATAGTGGTTTTATTCTCAGAAGGAGGTAGGTCCGAAACAAAATCGGTGGAGATAAACTGCCAAGGTCGGTCTGGAATAGGCATTCTAGAAAGTAAACCCAGAGGAGACATCCGAGGAGATTTAGACTGGGAGCAGATTGTGCAGGCTGCAACATAATCACGGATGTCTGCCTTTACTTCCGGCCACCAGAAATGTCGCTGAACAAGCTCCAAGGTTGAGGCGTATCCTCGGTGACCAGCTGCTCGGGAGTCGTGACACATCTGTAGAACTTCTTGTTGTAGGAACGAAGTGGGAAGCAGAACCTGAGCTCCTCGAAAATAATAGCCCCTTTCTTCAGTGAGTTGATGCTTAGCGGCGATATCTTCACAGAGGAGTTTGTTTTGATTTGTAGCAATTAGTACTTCTTGCAGAAAGTCAGTTAGGACTGCTATGAATCGTGCTGTGGGAAACATCCTTTCAGAACAGAAATTAGAAGTGGGAGAATCTTTCCGAGAAAGAGCGTCGGCCCTTAAGTTATGTTTTTCAGGAAGAAAAGTGAATTCTATACGAAAAGGAAGAAAGAAATAGGCCCAGCGGGCTTGTCTACTGTTGGTGGTCTGGGCATTCTGGAGAACTCTGAGATTTTGGTGATCGGTTCGAACTTTGACAGGATAAGAAGAACCCAACAGCAGATGTCTCCACTCTTCGAAAGCCCGTTTAATAGCCAAAAGTTCCTTCTCCAGAACGGAATAATTTAGTTCAGCTGCATTAAATGTCCTAGACAGATATGCGACAGGTCTCTCTTCCCCCAGATCAGAGAGTTGTAACAGCACAGCTCCCATAGCGTATTGAGAGGCATCAGTCTCCACTATAAACGGCTTGGTCTGATCAGGGGTGATCAAAATAGAGGCAGAAGTGAAAATTTCTTTCAGAGTTTGAAAGGCCCTTTGGGCTGCTTCGTTCCAGCAGAATGTGACCTTCTTCTTTAGTAATTGTGTGATGGGCAGAATAATTTCAGAGAAACAGGGGATAAATTTCCTGTAGAAATTCGCAAATCCTAGAAATCGCTGGATGTCTTTGACACAGGAGGGAATGGGCCAATCTAAGACTGCGGACACTTTCTTTGGATCCATAGATACGCCCAGGCTAGATAATACGAAACCAGGTAAGTAACTTGTTCTTGATGGAATACACACTTTGAGGCTTTGCAATAGAGATGATTTGATTGGAGTCGACTGAGAACTGTGTTCACATGATTGACATGGTCTTTCGGGTTGGAGGAATAAACAAGAATATCGTCCAGGTATATGATTACAAGATGTCGGCGAACAAGTGATCCATAAATCGCTGGAACACTGCTGGGGCATTCACTAGACCAAACGGCATCACATGATATTCAAAGTGTCCGAACGGGGTGTGAAAAGCGGTTTTCCATTCATCCCCAGGAGCTATTCTGATGAGGTGGTAGGCTCCTCTGAGGTCGAGTTTCGTGTACACAGAAGCCCCCTGGACTGCCTCTATAATGTCAGATATTAAAGGCATGGGGTACTTATCAGGAATCGTAATCTTGTTGAGACCTCTGTAGTCAATGCAGGGGCGGAGTTCCTCAGAGTCTTTTTTGGGAATAAAAAAAAGAGAAGCGCCCGCTGGGGAGACGGATTCAGAGATTAGACCATTGTGTAAAGTGGCCTGGAGATAGTCTTTTAGGACTGCCTTTTCCTTTTGGGACAAAACATACATTCTGCCAAAGGGAATGGGTTGATCTGGAAGAAGGGTAATATGACAATCATCCCTCCTATGAGGAGGTAGAGTGGGAAATAAGGGATTCTCGAAAAGCGATTGAAACTTTCAATGACACGGTGGGATGATCTCTAGTTGGTTTATGGTGGGCCCGGATGGAAGGTTAGACACTTCAGTTGGAATGTGAACACCCACAGACTCCTGGGACAAACAATGGTTTACACAGTACTCAGACCCTAGGAATAAAGTACCCGCTGACCAGTTTATATAAGGGTTATGGAGTCGTAACCATGGGAGACCCAAAATAACCGGGAAATGAGCTGCTTTAATGAGGTCAAAAACCAAAGTTTCTTTATGATTAGCGACCAGACAAGTGATCGGTTCGGTCTGTTCTTTGATCGGGCCGGAGCTCAATGGACTTCCAACACTCCTTGGATGGGAGTAATTATGGATTTGGAAACAAGTTGTATCTTGTGCTTAGTGGCCCAATCATTGTCCAGAAAATTGCCAGCGGCTCCACAGTCAATCAAGGCTGGTATGCCCGCCAACACTCGTTCAGAAAGAATCATAGATAGAGATACCACCACCATGGTTTGGCAAGTCGCAGTGTCAAGCGACATTCCCATTCGATATGGGGAAATAGGATTCGGAGCCACTACCGTCCTTCCCCTTGGGGTAGGTCTTTGAAGTTTCCTGATTTAGGATTTGGGGTACGTCGTGGAGGAACCAAGTGACAATCCTTCAATACATGTATTGAAGAACCACAATACATACACAGTCCTCCGGTTCTTCTTCTTTCACTTTCAGAGGCGGACAATGGTCCCCTCACAGCTCCAATCTGCATGGGCTCTTCATTTTGGACGTGTGATTTATTTCCTGTCGGATAATATTCACTAAAGGATCGGGTACTTTTGCTCTTTCTCCGTTCATAGGATCGTTCCTGCAACCGGTACTCAATTTGCATGGTTAGTGTAATCATGTCTGCTAAATTGGCTGGGCGAGGAACTTTAGAAATCTCGTCTTTCAGCTCGTCTGTTAATCCCCTACGAAAAAGAGTTAGAAGACCCTCATCCGGCCATCCTAATTCAGACGATAACTGCTTAAATTGGGTTATATACCCTAATAGGTCCTTTCCACTCTGCTTTAGGTCAAGTTGTCTTTCCTGAGAGGATACAGTGATTTCTTTTCTCCCAAACATGGATCTTAGGCTGTTAGAGAAAGCCGTATATATGAATCAAGGATTACATTGTTTGAGGTAACCAAGGGCGTGGCCCAAGCCAATGCGGGTCCAGATAAGTGAGAAATCACAAACCCCACCTTATCTTTGTCCGTTGGGAAGAAACGAGGTTTGAGTGTAAACTGGACAGTACAGCTATCAAGGAATTCTTTGAGCTTGTAAGGGTCGCCATCATACATTATCAGATGTAATGTGGACGGAGGAGTATCGGAAAATGCTCTAGCAACCTGTTGTCTTAACTGTATATTGTCTTGCTTAAGTGATTGTACCTCTAAAGACATGGCCTGCATAGCGGCCATGAGTTGCTGCATTTGTTGTTCCATAATGGTCTTCGTCTGTCAATATATTTGGCGTCGCTTACTATTATTACTAGACGTAAGACAAGATGTCGAAACTGTTTTCCGCAATGATTATTAAAATGAGAATAATCTTACCTTGACTGATCGAGTAGACCATCAGGAAACAACCAAGTGCAGTTGTGAAAGCTACCCTAGGACAGCCCTGTCCTCTCCGACCCGGAGTGGAAATAACCAGGGGAGAGAACAGGGTAGCCAGGGAAACCCTCGATGGGGAAGAAAACCCTGGTGGAATCTGGAAATGTTGTGGATCCGGGTGGTTGATGAAAGTCTTCTACGAGTGGCTGTGGGCAGGAAGGCTTCGTCTGGATGAACGAAAGGAATATGATCAGAGCAGTAGCGTAAAGTAAGGAATGGGAAATGGAAATGAAATGGCACTGTTAAGGGTTCTCACCAGCACAGTGAAGGAGAGGATGAATGTTTTAGGGCTTCGAAGGAGAAGAGATCGGGAGCTGGGAGCTCTAAAAGAAACAATCCTTGGGTCAGAATCTGAATTGAAGGAGGTGGAAAGTAATTCTGAGTTTGTGTCACTTACAGCTATTGGGTGTTCCAGCGCGGATGAAAGCAGAGTTGGCGTAATCGTGACGCCGATGGATATTTGAGCGTGAGGAGAACTCCCGAGAGATGGTGAGACCAGAATGGAAGCAAGAATCTGGGGATGAAAGCTTGAGAGACAAAAAGATTCAGGGTAAATCGAAAGTCAAAATGGAAGGAGCAGAGATAAGAAATCCCTAGAGGCGAACTCACGGAGCGTCTGTTGAAACAGAAGCGACGCGAGGAGTTGCCGGCTTCCGTGTTTGATAAAGGATCACGTGAGCATGCCGGAACGTCTCGGAGAAACGTGAAAAGTCTAGACCGCTACTTTCAGAACGGGAGTCATCATGAAAAGGATTCTCGGGAGTCGCGTAGAGCAGGGTACCTCACAACCGATTGCGAGCCCATAGTGACCACCTCCCATAATGTGTAACAAACGTAGTGCGTTGGCCCATGTATTCGAAGGACAGGGAGAAAGGATACCCCCACCTGTAGCGCTCCCCCTTCTCCTTGAGTAGCTGCGTCAGGAGACGGCACATTCTGCGCTTCGCCAAGGTGTAGGCGGAGAGGTCCTGAAAAATGATGATCTGGGCATTGTTGTAAGTGATCACCCCTGCCTTCCTCGCGTCTTCCAAAACCTTGGTCTTTTCCGTATAGTAGTGGAATCGGGTTAGGACAGATCGGCGGTTCTCCGCCCTGCCCCCTGCTCTGTGCACCCTGTCGAACGTGGGTTCCGTGGTCATCTCCTCCGCGAAAAGAAGGGTAATAATGTCTTTCACGACTCGAGTTAGGTCTCTCTCTGTCTCCCCCTCTGTTTCCGGAATTCCTCCTTTCCCTGTTTTCAAAGTCGTCGAACTGTCTGGCCTTCTCCTCATCCCTTTTCTCCAAGGCCGAGAGCCTCATGTGAAATTGGACTTCCTGTGCCGTTGACGAGGACTGGTTGGTTTCTACCCGTAGGAGCCTCTCCTCCACTTTGTCCACCCTCAGGTCCATTTTTTCGAACTTCTGGGCGATGTCTGATCGCATTTCCCTAATTTCCTGAAGGATGGAGGCAAAGCCCCTCTCCATCGCCGTCGAGGATTCCGTCATGTTTCCCGGGTGGGTCGGATCACTGGAGTATGTGTAGCTGTTGTTGCGATCCCCCGTCTCCCTGTACCTAAACGCTTGTAGAGACTCTAGCCAGTTCATGCGATCCCCCTCTGTGCCCCCCTCGGGGTCCGCCGCAGGCCAAGAGCTTCCACGTCTTGGTGCGGTCCCATGGGGAGGGGGGGGCTGCCAACGTCGTGTTCCAACCTCTGTTTGCTGTCAGAGTTCTCCACCCGGGGGGGTGTCAGGCGGGCACACGCCCCGGGGTTGTCACCGGGGGCCACCACCTGATTAAGCAGAAGCGGGCTAAAGCTGGCTTGTTATCTGTACCTCCGGGCTCGCTGGGTTCCTCGTTGGGTGGGTGGGTGCAATCCCCTCTCCCCAGTGTGTTTGCGCTGGGCGGCAAGGCCAGGGCCCCAGTGGGTCTGTGGTAATGGGGGTGGGGTGTGCTGCGGGGGTGGCCTCGGCAGCTGCTGTTCCCAGGTGTGCTCCCCTTTCCTGCGGCTGTTTCCTGGGGGTGCAAGGGGGCGACGTCGCCGTTTTCAGGCCCCGGGTGCTGGGCTCGGGGCAGCCAGTAAGATCCTTCCGGCCCAGTGCGGGAGCAAGAGCTGGGGGCCCGGCTCCCCTCTCGGGAGGTATTGCTCGGGGTGGGCCCGGCGTGGAGAACTGGTAACGGTGGGAGGGGCTGTTCCTGCCCGTCAGGCGCTTCGCCTTTTCGGGCCGCTTCCTACCGCCGGGATCTGGCAGGGGAGGGCGCGGGCCGATTCTTTGTGGTGTCCGCCGGGGTCTGTCCGGGGATGGCCCGGTACACGAGCCGCCTCGCTGCCGCGGCCCCCCTACCTCCTCCGTCTGGCGTTGGTGGCCGACTCCGTTCGCCGGCCCCCTCTGGGTCGGCGGGGCGCTGCAATCCGGCTGGCGGCCGGGCTCATCAGCTGGGCTCCGCACGTCCGCAGGCCTCTCCCCGTCCTCACTCGCTCGGCCGTGGCTCCGACACGGCCCGAACTCCGGTTCCCGGGGGCTGGCAAGATCCGCTCCTTCGTGCCGGCGTCTCTCGGGGGGGTCACCGATCGATGACCAGTCAGCTGTTCCGCCTGGGGAGGGGGCTTAATCCCGCTAAAAGGCCCAGTCCTGGCGGGAGCTTGGCACTAGGCAGCCATTGCCTCTGCGCCCCCTGGTGGTCTTTTTCAGCTTCGAGCATTCTTAATGATGGACTGGCTTTTAGTTGGAAGCCCAAGTATAGGACTTCTTTTGTAACAGGCAGCCATTGAGCACTTGGCATCCACCTAAACGTTGGAATCCTTTTTAGGGGGTCACAGAAGGCTAAAATATGCGACTTCAATGGGTTGATTTGTTGGTCATTTGAGGCCGCATAGTTGTTAAAAGCGACCAGCAAACATTGGAGGCCTATGGGCGGGTAGTCCAATAGGACTACATCGTCTGCATAGGCCATCCAATTGATCAAACAAGTGTCTATTTTGGGGCTGACTAGTGCCTCTATTGTTAGTGTCTGAGCAAGATCTGCTGAATAGAGATTAAAGAGACAAGGAGCCAAGAAGCAGCCCTGCCTCACTCCTCGCTCCATTGGCATGGCAGATGTTAAATTCTGAAGCTTGTCTAGCCTTACTTGCATACAGGTGTTCTGCTGCAAATGAATAATGATGGCCAACCGGCCTTCTGGGAGGCCCCAGTGCTTTAGTTTGAGCTACAATCTACCTTTGTTAAGAGTGTCGAAGGCTTATGACAAGTCAATCCAGGCTCTGTATAGGGTAGGACTGCGTTTTGACCAAGATTTGTCATCATCAGGCCATTCAATGTTGTGGATAAGCCTTTGCGGAAACCAATCTGATGTGTTGAGAGGATACCCTTTTTTTCTGGCCACTCTTCAAACTCCCTCAGAATTAAGCTTGAGAAGATTTTACTATCAACGTCCAAGAGGGCAATGGGGCGGTAGTTGGCAAGATCCACCCAATTGCCCTTCTTGTAGATGGGGATAATGATGGACCGTCTCCAGGAATCTGGACACAGTCTTGCTTTCAGAATACCTGTGAACATCAGCAGCAAGGTCTGTGCCCATGCAGCTGTGTCCTTCTTGATGAACAGATCAGTCAGTCCATTTGTACCTGGAGCCCTTGACCTATAAACTTGGATTATTAGTTCTTCAATGGTATTCCCGGTCTAGATATAAGGTCCAAAGGGACTCATTTCATGGTTCCATGCTCACTGGATTAATCTCCTTAAATATCCAATATATTTCAGCCAGGCCGATTCTGAGACTGCATTGCTCTAAAGATATTCCTGAGAGAACTGTGGTTGATTAATCATATCCCAATTATTTTTTGAATTTCCTGTGTTAACCGCCTCTAACATTAGTAGGCCATTGCGGACACTGCGGGCAAATCTGTGCTGCTTCGACCAGTTCCTATATGCTGAGCACAGCTTCGACTTCTTTTGGCAAAAGACCGGTATAGAGATAGTTTGATGTTTGAGGGCACGAATTGCCTTCCCAAGATCTTTTTTCCGCTTGGCCGTCTCCTCGTCAAAGCTGTGCTTATGCCCATAGGATTATTGACCATTTTGTACTTTAGGCTGGTCCAACTCCCATAAGAACGCTACAAAGTCTGCAGGGGCGCACCTCTTTGCCAGATCCAATTCTACACTTTTCAAAAAGTGCAATGTTATTCTGTGACTCAGTTTCATTTTCAAAGGAGAATGCACTTATGTGAGCAGGTAAGTGGAGCTGGGGGAGGGGGACTCTCAGATGCAAATACACCCATCAGTACTCATCATCCAAACATTAAAACCTATTAGGGATTGTGAGGAAGCCTGATGTGGTAGAGAGACCCTTGTGGAGAGATCAGACCAGATAGGTACCACAGCACTGTGCAGTACACACAGCACTGACAGAAGTAACATCTTTATAAGCACTCTTAAAATACAAACAAATGCAATTTATGCTGTACCCTGTGACGAATTGCAGGGTTATGTGACTTCTTCCCAGAGGGGTGCCTTTCCTTCTGAGGCTAGGTAGGTTAGCCTGCTATGCAACTTTCCCCCTCGGGGTGGCGGCCGGCGGGATCTCATGGGGAGAGACTCCCCCTTGTGGGGATAAGGACTCCCATTCTGTTAAGGAACTCCCTACAACCTTCTCTTTTGAACCGTCAATAACATCTATGCTTCAGAGAAGTCCATCAGAAGAAACTACTGTTTGTTATTGTAATGTTAATCCTAACAGTCATTTTGAAGAAATTTCTGACAAAACCACTGAGACAAAGAAGAGAGATGGGCGAGTAATAAATATTACTCTGTGCTCTAAAGTTAATCCAACTGTGACAAAGGAGCCCTGACGAGTAAGAGAGATTACTCATCAAAGAGTGAGAAAAGACTTTGATGTTATGCTGGGGAGGACCCTTCGCTTAGATGTAAAAATAGAAGGATTGAAGATGGGGAGTGAAGCCTGGGAAGTTCGAACCTGGGAAGAACTGTGAACTGCTGAGGACTGGGAGAGCCCCGGTTGTGAGGACCCGACTATTGGACGTACTGATGAGGCACGGGGAAACCAGAGAATGGTGTGGTGCAGGGGAAGAGATCCCTTAGGAAAGGAGGACCAAGTGAGCAGTGGCGTGACCTGGGAAAGGTGGACTGTTTAATCCAGAAACTGTGCCAGGACCACTGCAGTCGTGGCTACACAGAGCCACACTGAAGAACCAAGGAGAAGAGCCGGAGTGTCCTCGAGTTTGTTCTGATGACGAGAATTGTTCTGATCCTGAAGTGAGATCTGATGACGCTAGCCTGTGCGCAAAAAGGTAACGGAAGAGGGAGGAGAACTGGAGAGGGATACAGGGAGCAGGGACTCAATCAGCCTACTCGTTGCAGTGACACAGCAAGTTTTTATGAGAGTGAGGAAAAACTACAAGACTCAGCCTATTTGACCCAGTGACACAGCAACCATTTATAAAGACCAAGAGAAGATTTGTGTAAAACACATTGTTTTGGGGGAAATAAGGAAGCAAAGGAATCGAGAAAGTCAAGATCAAGAGGAGTGACATTTGTGTTCCTTTAAAGTGTTGAGAAAAGGGAACCTTATAGAGACACTTCAAGAGGACATGGCGCAAAGGGGTTAATACGCAAATATTGCAAAGAGAACAGGGTCATCTCTAAAAGGAAAGGGGACGCCAGGAGGGTGGAAGAGTCCCTGAGAAGAACTAAAAGAAGTAAGCCACGAGAGAGCCAATAACTCTTTGAAAATCCTCTGTGAGGACCAAACAGCCTCTCCAGGAGAAGGAAGTCATTCACCTGAACTTTTGTAAATTTCTTTCTTTAGTGGTAGAGATGTAGAATAGATCAGTTTTGAGATGGAGGACAGACTGTTTACTTTTTGGACTTCACTACTGATGAAGAGCACACTAGTTAGTTTTGTTAGGCAGGGAAACCCACAGAGTAGGGATAGAGAGGTCACTTTCTAGTTATCCTTCTTCTGACCTCCACAACACCCATGGTCAGGGCAAATAAATCCCAGGGAAGGAAGAGGCAGGGGACATGCGAGAAGCAGTACAAGGACGCCTAGGAAGGGAGGTGAGTGATCGTCTGACCAATCCATTGGCGCCCATTTCTTTTGAAGCCTCTGTCAAAAGCAGTGTCCATCTGCTGCCCAAGAATACATATAACATTTGTTATTAAAATGCCATGGGAAGAGCTCAGAAATCTATGAACAGTGGGACAAGGGAAACCCGCAGACTCTGATCTAAGGATTAGGGAAAGAGCAACACATGGGAAGGACATAAAACCATTAGGGAACAGGCCTTTATGAACACAGAGGGTAAGGGGAAAATGGCCCACCATCCAGAACACTGATTGGGTCTATTCCTCAATCAGCACTGGTATTGCTGATAAGTGGTGGTGAAAACTTCAGACTTTGGTGAAGTCGGGACAGCTTTTCAGGGAGCTGGTGACCAAGTTGTGGGCAAAGGAGTCGGGACAATTAAGAGGCAGCAATGGCAAGAGGAACACACTAGACGAGTAATCAACTTGTTTCAAGTTGAAAATTCCAAATCTTCATGAGGTCTGTAAGGGTGCAGAAGTAGACGCAGGACGCAGAGGAGAGGTGATATATGATATGATATGGCATTTATAACGCACCTATACACAAGTGTTTCAAGGTGGCATTTTTCTGGTCATAAACATTTATGAAATGATATAAAGTGGAACGCCTGATCTGTCTCTATAACTAAGGATTTTCCCCGCCCCAACAAAACGAAGGATATAGTCAGAATGCCAGTCAAAAGAATAATAACCCACTGTCCTATGTCCCAAACATATTTCTGTCCCTCACACCTCAAAAGAAAACTATAATACTGGCTTCAACCTGATTCCAGAAAGGTGGCTCCTTCCTACTGGACGGTCATGTATAGTTTGTGACCATTGGGGATATTTTCTTCTTCCTGCGGCCATCACTAGGCCTTCTAAGATGGTTTCATACAGATGAAGGGTGAGGTCTCCCTTCCCCAGGTCCTTTCCCAGTCTCCCTGTTAATATTCCCAATAATGTCTGTGGTTTTGCTAGAGGATATCTCTCTTCTCTTTTGCTTTTGTCTTGTACTTTACAAAAGGGTATCTCTCTCCCCTTGCTCTTTTCTTCGATTTGTGGGAGTCCCAGACCCCTTTCTCAGGCTGATAATGTCTCTCACCCAGGACTGGTTCACTATCCTGCCAGGCACTATTCTGCCAACATAATTCTGTAATCCTTTCAGCATTCAGGTCCTAGATCTCTCTCTCAGATTTATAGTGTCTCTCAATTAGGCCCGGTTCAATAACCTTCCTGGCACTGTTTGACGTATAAAGTCCTCTTGAATTCTTGCTTGTACTGGGACGTGGAAGAGGACGTCTCCTGTACTAAGCTTGATGGTTTTCAACAATGGATTTTACCGGGGGATCTTTCTTCTCCCCCCTCTCAGGGTCTCAATAGGGTTTTTGTACTGTCCCATACTTCAAAGAGCACTTTCCAATTCATGTACATAGTTCTATTTAAAGTTTTTTCCAAACCCAGGGGCTTGCTTCTTACCCGTATTCCACAGACTGCTTCTCTCTCCGATTTCCAGCCTCTCGGGATTTCTCTTTCTGGCCCATGGCTTTCCCAGGCTTCTATTACCGTCTCTCTGCATCTTTAGGTCTCTCTCGCCGGTTCTCGGCTTCCCCAGGCTTCTCTCGCCAGCTTTCGGCTTCCCTAGACTTCTCTCACTGCTGGAAGTCGTGCAGCGGCTCCGCAACCTCACAGGTAGAGCTGTACCTTTTCCCACTCTCCGGTTCGCCGCCAGATACCCGCTTCTCATGCTGCATCTGTGTTTGTCAGCAGCAGGCTCCATTGAAATGCACAAGCTCAGTGCTCGGCATCCTGGTCTCCATCAGTCCTTGTTCTCCGCACGGCAGCTCCCTCCAGATTGCGGTTACTCCAGGGAGAATTATACAGGGAGAGAATTCTTTCCTCTTTTTTTTATCTTTGGCCAGATTCGTTTTGAGAAGGGCTCTTCACTCCTCATTTCTTCTTCCTCGTGTCAGTACCTACAGAATCATAGCTTTCTTTACTCTCCCTTGTCACAGCATAGTTTCCCTCATGTTCATAGAGAGGTCTACTCTGCATAAAGTAATTAGGAGCAGAAAGAGGGGTTACAAAGAATGGGGTGGTGTGTCCCTAACAGTGTATGGGAACGTGGTTTGGGGGTAGAGGGGCAATGGTCCTACCGCATTCTCCCTTGATACTCTTCAAAACTCCCACAGACGGGGTCCCCCCATGGAATCCACCCACTGACAACCACCCCAAGGGGAACTATCGGGTAGCGGCCTCACCTCCCTGGTCCCATGTGAAGGGTGCCCCTGCGAGGAAGAAGTAACGATACTGAGGGATTTGTCGCAGGTCATTAAGGCTGAGACAAGATTTCACGATAGTCCCCCAGATCTTCCGTCTCAGGGCCAGGTGGGGCTAAAGTGTTTTGGTCTGCCGTCTAGCACAGACATAACAAACAGGGTCTTGAGTATGAAAGCATCAGGGTCATTCTTGGGCCTGCTAACATCACAATTTCTTAAGGAGCATATTGTACTATTGACTGACATTGCAATTATCGTAAATGCTTCCCACCAGAGAGGTGCATTTCCTGTTCTGCTGAAAGAAGCACAAATTACTCTCCTTTTGAAAATGCTCAGAAGCAAGAAGGGACAATGAACGGAGCCACACCAGAAAGAGACTCAAAGGCAAGAGGTGGGCAATCAAGGGAGCCACACCACGAAGAAGCTTGGAAGCAGGAGGTGAACACATCAAGGGAGCCACAACAGAAAGAAGCTCAGAAGCAAAAGGTGGACACAACAAGGGAGTCCCACCAGGAATAAGCTCAGAAGCAAGAGGTGACAATCAAGGGAGCCACACCAGAAAGAAGCTCAGAAGCAAAAGGTGGACACAACAAGGGAGTCACACCAGAAAGAAGCTCAGAAGCAAAAGGTGGACACACCAAGGGAGCTACACCAGAAAGAATCTCAGAAGCAAGAGGTGGATACACCAAGGGGACCACACCAGAAAGAAGCTCGAAAGCAGGAGGTGGACACATCAAGGAAGATGCACCAGAAAGAATCTCAGAAGCAAGAGGGGACAATCGAGGAACTCCCACCCGAAAGAAGCTCAGAAGCAAGAGGTGGACACAATGGGGCCACACCTGAAAGAAGCTCTGGAGCAAGAGGTGACAATCCAGGGAGCCACACCAGGAAGAATCTGAAAAGCAAGAGGGGGCAATCAAGGGAACCACACTAGAAAGAAGCTCAGAAGCAAAAGGGGACAATCAAGGGGGCCACACCAAAAAGAAGCTCAGAAGCAAGAGATGGGCACACCAACGGAGTCACGCCAGAAAGAAGCTTCGGTACAAAAGGGGACAATATAGGACAATATAGGGAGCTACACCCGAAAGAAGCTCAGAAGCAAGAGATGACAATCAAGGGAGCCACACCAGAAAGAGGCTCAGAAGCAAGAGGTGACAATCAAGGGAGCCACACCAGAACGAAGCTCAGAAGCAAGAGGTGGATACACCAAGGGAGCCACACCAGAAAGAAGCTGAAAAGCAAGAGGTGGACACACCAGGGAGCCACACCAGAAAGAAGCTCAGAAGCAAGAGGTGAAAATCAAGGGAGCCACACCAGAAAGAAGCTCAGAAGCAGGAGGTGGATACACCAAGCAAGCCACAACAGAAATATTCTCAGAAGCAAGAGGTGAACACACCAAGGGCGCCACACTAGAAAGAAGCTCAGAAGCAAGAGCGAACAATCAAGGGAGTCACACCAGTAAGAATCTGAAAAGCAAGAGGGGGCAATCAAGGGAAACACACTAGAGAGAAGCTCAGAAGCAAAAGGGGACAATCAAGGGAGCCACACCAGAAGGAAGCTCAGAAGCAAGAGGTGAACACACCAAGGGCGCCACATGAGACAGATGCTCAGAAGCAAGAGGTGAACACACCAAGGGAGCCACACCAGAAAGAGGCTCAGAAGCAAGAGGTAAGCCCTGAGGAGAAAGGGCGAGCTGACACTGTTTAGCTGTAGCGAGTGGAGACCTTTCAAACTGCCTTCTTACATTCTGTGCTCTTTTCTGGAGGTACCTGGAGGTGCGTGTGCCTTTAAGGAGTTTGCAGGTCAGCTGACCATAAAAGGCCACCTCCAGCACCCTTTCGGCGTAAGCCCTGAGGAGAAAGGGTGAGCTGACACTGTTTAGCTCTTCGGCGAGTGGTGTGTGGTGCCAGTGAAAAAAATCGCCTCACCTGTACATATGAAACTCACATGATGTCTATGGAGCAAGCTGAGCCAGCGCGGGTGGTAATGGCACCACCGCGGACTAAAGCGCAAACAAAACGCTCCATCAGGCCTCAGGAATGCGTTCTGAAGCGTTCTAGACAGAACCACGTAAGTTGTTACTTTTCATGTTTATCAGTCATTGAGGATTTACATACCCCGGAAGACCAGGGTGACTTAGAGATAGCAGCTGGTGCTATAAACATTGCAAATGACTTAGAAGCCTCAAGTAGTACCCCTTTGGATTCCATCCGATGTGGGGTTATGCTGCCATTTAACCCTCCACAGGCGCGCCCCATGCCTGTTATTACTACCCAAGTAGCTCCTCCCTTGGACCATTCTGCTAACGGTCTTACCTTGGAGGCACTGGTGGCGCAGCCCTCTGTAGTGGGGGGTGCTGCTGCAGCGCCTTCGCTCGGCGGTGTTGGGGGCCCGCGTGTAGGCTTGGGCGTGTGGCCTCTGCGTGACTTGGCGCGGAGGGCAGCTGCCTCCTCCTCCTCCTCCCCCCCCTCAGCTCCTTTCGCCATCACTGCGGGGTTCACTGCGAGTGCGGTGCTTGTGGCTGTGGAGAGGCGTGGCGCTGGTGCGGCTCCTTCACTCAGGGCACATGACGAACTCAACATGGATCATGCTCTGCCGAGATCACACCCGGCTGCCTCTGAAGTTAACTCTTTCCAAAACAGCTCAGACCGCAGTACGGCTACAGGCCCTGATAAAATCGCTCGTAATCAAGAAGTAAGTACTGCAAACAGTGAATTCTTGCCGGCATTAGCTCAGACTATGACCACGTACGAAAACTCTACAGAGCTATGCTTACAAGAACAGGTGTTTAATGTAGCGCCACCATTGGTCCTTTGTACACCTTCTATCGATACTGCATTTCTATCATTCAATGGCAGTTTAATGGGGCCATCTACTGGTCCTTCTCAGGAGGAACGAATGTCAAGAGAAGTTGGTCCCGAGAGGTGAAACTCATTAGAGGTTGTAACTAATGTCCTACAAAATGTTCTTGTCATGAACAAAGCTCAGTCTTCAAAACAACTTCAGGACTCTATCTTTGAACATGAGTCTCCTGTAAAAACGTCCCTGAAAAGAAACTGTAATACACTTACTGATGCTACCAAAGACATCTGGGCGTCTGTAAATTACAAATGCGCTAGAACGGCAGAAGCTCCGTCTACAGCTGAATCAACCCAGGCCTCGCCTGTAAACTTGCTGGAATCTCAGAAAAAGACTGTGTATTAACTCCAGCTCTAAGCATCATCCTCGTACCATTAGTCTAGTGCAGACTCACCTACGGATGAGACTTCATCCTTGGATTCCTCTTTTGTGGATCGACCATTTCCGAAAGTTAGGAGGGTAACCCTACTACTGGCCGGATTGCACATCCCAACAAAGAGGGACGAAAAGTCGCGGGGCTCCGAGTGGCCTCATGTGTTCATGTTACTATGAATGAATTGCAAGCAACCCTAATTTCTTCAATGGCTATTTCTTTGGCGCCTTTCACGAAACTTTATGAGGCTATCAATGAAAACACAAAAGACTTAACGACCTTCGCAGCCCTAATGAACTGCAAACTGTTGCACCTAGAGGAGTTGCACAGCTCGCACAACAACAAACAAGACGAGGTAACCCAAAAATTGCTGGCAGCCCTCTCTTCGGCAAATGACCAAAAACGCAATTACACCATTGATAAAAAACAATTCACGGCAGTGGCAAAAGAGGCACTGGCCCTCTTCAGGAAGAATAACATGACATGGATGCAGCAGCACATGTTCAACCCAATCATTTAAAGGTTTTGTGCACTACACCAATTGACCCAACTTCGCTTTCTAATGTACAGCCTCAGCCGCAAATTCCTACATTGGGCCTCAAAGCTGTTAACTCAAATCAACTGCAGCCCTCCTGGTAGATCATACAGGCCCCAAGGTCAACATCCCCGTGGCTTCAATAAATGTGATTCCAACGTTTTACGAGTCTGAGAGGGGCGTAGAAAAGTGCAGCTTGATTGATTACTTTTTACCATCTACATCCAAATGTGATCAACCTCTGATAAGCACACAACGGAAAATGCTGCAGAAATTTCATTCATTACAGCTTTTCAGCAATCAAGAAGCTCTGTCAATATGGCACTGCTCAATGACCAAGTTGCGGGTAGCTCTGCAATTCGAACCCCAGTTCTCGATTCGTGTAGTGCCACCAAAGTCGCAGTCATTGACCTAGCCAAGACAGCAGGTGTTTTTCCCATTTTCAGTGGTGCAGATTCCATCCTTCAGAAAATCATGAACCAGAAGAACCATCAGCTGCCGCAAATAAGGAAGACTAAAACCCTTCCCGCGCTGAAGAAGACTCAACTAAGAGGCGCACAAACATTTCTGAGAAACATCAATGTGATACAAATTGTAGAGAAAGCTAACACGCTTTAACGATCGCACTTACCAACTAATAGAATTAACAACACCTTATCCATTCTACCAGCTGTTTCACCTCAAGACGCCGTGATTCACATTGATGATGTCACAAAGGCTCTTCCAGATGACCTTTTGGATTTATCAGTGTATGACGACTCTTACCGTGATGAAAGTGCGATGCCTGTTTCACAGCCGGCAGCAATTGACGCCATAATAGCGCCTGACTTGCCCGCGTCACAGAGAGTGATTTCCTCATCAACCGCCCCGGCTAGTTCAAGTGTGTGCTCCAAGATGAGTCTGCCTCACTTTACTGGAGACCTCGAAAATAAGTCTGAAGCTTTCAACAGTGGTAGAACTTGTTCAATAATCCCAAAATCCGCTGACTTGCCAATAAGTGATCTTACACCTGTGAGCCCGGTATTTACCACATTACAGGAAAAAAGAGAGCGGATAGCTGCTAGCTCGTACAGGAATCATCCTGGCATCTTGAAGCCCATTCGATCGCCTTTGGATGCCGCCAATCTGCAATTGGCGGGAGGTCTTCGAACCACTCTAAACTCGTCAACAACATTACCAACCGCGCAGAATTCGGAAAGACAACCAACGAAAACAGTCGCCACTTGGATTATACCTTGGTGGATAAACTCATTCTGCAGAGACTGGACTCTTGTGACAAGTTGATGCTGAACCGTACTAATGTAATAAGACTATTACATCACATACCACGCCTACGAGCACTGGGCTCTCGGGACATAAAAATTGTCGAGTTCCCTGACGAAAATCGAAATGATAAGGTGATACTGCACGTAGATTCAAACATAATTGCAGGTACCATCCTTGAAGCAGGAGATGCCCTATTGTCACTGGGTTTTGATATTTATAAAATAATGGATGCCATCATCAAAAATATGAATGAGAACAAGTTAGTTACTACAGCAGTTCAGTCAACTCACGGCATCCAATCTCTCACATCTACGAAGATCCCGCTTCATGCCCCAGTCGGTCGATAATCCGCTGTACATATTTCGTTAACTGAACTCTCACTTCAAAATGGACCTTCTGGTCCAGGTCCCCTCAAGGTTTCTTTTGTTGAGACACAATTAGATCCACGATCCTTTCCAATGGACAAAGTCAGGATCACCATAAACGGTCATAGAACCGTTGACAATACTGAGATCGTATTGTCAAGCAGTCTGGTTCTTAAAGAACAAAAAGGTGACTGGATTTGGCTCGCGAAATCACTGAATGAGAAACTGAGAAGAGAAGATCAGAAGAATGCAGCGCGTCAAGTCTGCATATTTGCATCATGGGGCACGCAAGGTTTCTCTCATTTACTTAACAACACTTGGCTGCAAGACATTCATTTCGCTTGCCTCCAAGAAACCTGGATGAGTGAATTGCCAATTTCTTTGTAATTTGAATGCACCCTTAATCCTTCACGTAAGGCTGAGAGGGTGTCCAATGGCTGGCCTCCTAACCATGATTAAGCAATCTTCAAGCTGCCGCTTAATAAAATCCACCAATTACTCATCGTACATCCAAGTATCGGAGATAGGTAAGATCAATCTCTCAAAAATGTGGTGGATGTGATACATGTGATAAACATGTATTGGAATCACAAGAGAGCAGGTACCTATTCATTTATTGATCAAGTCTCGACAATTATTGACAGCCTGATAGAATCTACACAAAGGGCCGGCATAATAGTATGTGGAGACCTAAACATGGACTTCTTCAAGCTTCTAAAATCGGATAAAGCCTTACTAGCAAAGGAATGGTTGGAAGAATTAAATGCACGAGGATTATCGATGCTAAACGGTTGCACACAAGGTGATATACCTCCGGGCCGAACCTGGCAACGTGGTGATCAATCATCCACTATCGACTACAACTTTACATCGGATGTACTTCACTCACGCGTGAAAACCTTGAAAGTCTTCTCCATGAGTAATAGTGACCATGAAATGTTACAAAGATCATCAAAGACGCAGCGAGGGATACTTAAGCAAAAAGCTTACAGCGATATTAGCTTCCATAGCCCTATAACTCTGTATAACTACGAAATGCTTACCTCTTTGCCATCTGCATTAACTGTACTGCTGCAACTGTATAAATCTTGTACATATATTCTAATGTATTTACCCTGCCTGTAACTATATCCTTGACCGCCCATATACCCCTGGGTCTGGAGCGCTATACAAATAAATAAAACAAACAAACAAATGGAATTTTCAACGAGCGAATCTCATTTTTGGACTAAATGGACAACAAAGGTGCACGTCGAAGCCAATCGACTAAGATTGAGGCTGTATGAAACTGAGGTTGCACAGCTCTGTAGTCAGTTTAGGACGGAATGTACAGAGATTTTATATATGCATCCTTATTATCTCAGTTTAAACCACAAAATATGGGGCTTAAACAAGTGTCCTTTATAAAGACTCATTGCTTCGACCTTGAGGTTTTGCAGCGAAAGAGACTGATGCGAGCAGAGATTCGTAGGAATAATCAGTTGTTAGTGTACACAAGAATTCCAAGAAATCGGGCGTCAAAGCAAAGCTACAAAAATTGGCTAAAGGGTCATAAACACCACCTACAACAACAAGACGCTGAGGCGATGATGAAGACCTTAAACAACAAGAACAGTGGGGAGTTCTGGAGCATAATTAACAACATCGAAACATCGCAGACCGCATTGCAATCCTGTCTGGTGACAGAGACTGAGTGGTTGACTCATTTCGAGACTTTGTACAGCAAAAATAACGATAGTTCAGTACCATCTATTCTTAACGAAACACTGTGGGACCTAACGTTCTCGAAAGATGTAATCACAGACATCATAATAAAAGCAAATAGCTCTAGGGCTCCTGGACCAGACGGATTGACAAATTTCACCATTAAACAGTTCCCAATTCTTTGGGCTGAGTTGTGTCTTGATCTATTTGATAGAATAAACATACAACGCCAGACACCAACCTCATGGAAAACGTCAATTATTGTACCAATCTTTAAGAAACGCCCAGTGGCATTGTTAGACATCATAGGTAAATTTATGCAACTGTGCTTCAAAAAACCTGATTAAATGGTCACTAACAGCAACACGAGTAGACGAAAGACAAGCTGGCTTTGTTAAGAACGTCAGATGTTCTTTAAACCTACTAATCCTGAACTTGTTGAAGATGGAAGCCTTACGTGCTAATACAAAAGTATATCTTGCTTTCATCGATTTCTCTTATGCGTTTGACATGATAGACCGTGAGGTACTTTGGTAAAAGTTGGGTTTATGGTGTTGCACTGTTGGTTTGCTAGAAGCAATCAAAGAGTTACATACAGAAACCACAATCAGAATCCGTTTGTACCATTTGGGTAACTTGTCCGCACCAATTAAGACACACAAGGGAGTGAAACAAGGGTGCCCTTTGGCAGCAGCAATTTTCAGTCTCTTCATTTCAGACATTGGTGATGCCATAAATGTGGTGCGATCATTTCCACCAAAGTTTCACTTGTCGCAAGTCAGTTGGTTGCTTTATGCGGACGACTTGGTCATACTAGATGTGACCCCCATTGGTCTTCAAAGAAAGCTCGACGCAGTACAAAAATATGTGACCCTGAACAAGCTGAAAATCAACATGACTAAATGTGAAATCTTGTTGCTAAAAATCCTAGGTGCGACACTGAACACGACAGACTTAAAGTTTGTCTGGAAGTTGGGTCAAAATTCCCTGCGCGTCTCCAATAGTGTAAAATACTTAGGCATGTTATTAAGCGCCAGCATTTATGATGGCCTGTGGGCCATTGAATCTGAGAAGAAATACCGTTAATTGGCTTGTCAAGCTCTGCTCCTGCATAAAAGATATGGAAAGTTTTCATTAACGCCACTACGGAATTTTTACGAACAGAAAGTACCTCCTATTCTAACTTATGGAGCTGAAAATGCGCTGGGCTGTTCTCACGCTCAGTGGTCAATGTTAGAGAACACCTTCTGGTCAAAAGCACTAGGCTTACCAAGAGGTATATCAACAGCTTGTATAAGATCTGAATTAGCCCTTATATCTTTACACGCAAGAATCAGCTGGAATTTGTTGGCCTTATTTCGTAAATCAAGAGCGTACGAGAAAATTCTTCAATTTCAAATTCTTCACGTCGCTTCTTCAAATGGGACCGAAATGGTTTCAATGTGGATTAAATGCTGCGAGAATCTTCCACTTGAGTATGACATTAATTTAGAAACCATGCATATCAATCCTAATGCAGGGAAATTGAAAATCTGGTAGGCAGACTGGGAGGTAACGTGCTCCGAGAGGTCTGCCGCCAGTTTGATGGGTAATACACCGACTGAGGCAAGAGGATTCAATGTCCTCCCAAAATATATTTTTTGCTGTTCCTGAATCCCAATGCGAGAAGACTTTTTATGCTGTCTCGCCTAAATGCCTTTAAAACTAAAGAGCGGCACGTACATGGGCTTGCAATGCATCTTCGGACTTATCGTAATGCCTTTGCTCCCGTGAAGTGGAGTCCCTCAAACACTTGGTGCTGTTTTGTATCGAACTGAGAAATGCGAGATCAATTCATTTGGGCCACTGGAGCGAAGAACACCCATCTCTATGTGCTGAGGATTGGTGGGTGAAAATGTTCAACGGCACCGATATGAAGCTGATAATCCCACTGACGTCTCTGGTAGCTGTGATTGAAGACAAGTTAAAAATTTCTACTGAGTCTGAACCGACTTTGGAACAAAGGACTTAGATAGAAAGATGATTTTTAACCACTTGGTTGCTGCAAGATTTGATGATAGGATGTGAGTGTAGTTCTGTAATATTTTAAAGGCTTGTATTGAAACAAATAAAATATTTAAAAAATAAAAACAAATAAAAGCAAGATGTGACAATCAAGGCAGCCACACCAGAAAGAAGCTCAAAAGCATGAGGTGGACACATCAACGGAGCCACAACAGAAAGAAGCTCAGAAGCAATAGGTGGCCACACCAAGGGAGCCACACCAGAAATAAGCTCAGACGCAAGTGGTGGGCAATCAAGAAAGCCACACCAGAAAGAGGCTCAGAAGCAAGAAGTGAACACACCAAGGGAGCCACACCAGAAAGGTTTGCAGAAGCAAGAGGTGAACACACCAAGGGAGCCACACCAGAAAGAATATCAGAAGCAAGAGGTGCACAATCAAGGGAGCCAGACCAGAAAGAAGCTGAGAAGCAAGAGGTGACAATCAAGGGAGCCACACCGGAAAGAAGCTCAGAAGCAAGCGCGGACCATCAAGAGAGTAACACAAGACAGAATCTCAGAAGCAAGAGGTGGCAATCAAGGGAGCCACACCAGAAAGAAACTCAGAAGCAATAGGTGACCACACCAGAAATAAGCTCAGACACAAGTGGTGGACAATCAAGGGAGCCACACCAGAAAGAAGCTCAGAAACAAGAGGTGGATACACCAAGGGAGCCACACCAGAAAGAGGCTCAGAAGCAAGAGGTGAACACACCAAGAGAGCCACACCAGAAAGAGGCTCAGGAGCAAAAGGTGGACACGTCAAGGGAGCCACACCAGAAAGAAGCTCAAAAGCAAGAGGTGCACAATCAAGGGAGCCACACCAGAAAGAAGCTCAGAAGCAAGAGGTGACAATTAAGGGAGCCACACCAGAAAGAAGCTCAGAAGCAAGAGGTGACAATCAAGGGAGCCACACCAGAAAGAAGCTCTGAAGCAAGAGGTGACAATCAAGGGAGACACACCGGAAAGAATCTCAGAAGCAGGAGGTGGCAATCAAGGGAGCCACACCGGAAAGAAACTCAGGAGCAATAGGTGGACACGCCAAGAGGGCCACACCAGAAAGAAGCTCAGAAGCAAGAGGTGGACACACCAAGGGAGCCACACCAGAAATAAGCTCAGACGCAAGTGGTGGACAATCAAGAAAGCCACACCAGAAAGAAGCTCAGAAGCAAGAGGTGAACACACCAAGGGAGCCACACCAGAAAGAGGCTCAGGAGCAAAAGGTGGACACGTCAAGGGAGCCACACCAGAAAGAGGCTCAGGAGCAAAAGGTGGACACGTCAAGGGAGCCACACCAGAAAGAAGCTCAAAAGCAAGAGGGGACAATCAAGGGAGCCAAACCCGAAAGAATCTCAGAAGCAAGAGGTGGACACACCAAGGGAGTCACACCATAAAGAAGCTCAGAAGCAAGAGGTGGACACACCAAGGGCGTCACACCAGAAAGAATCTCAGAAGCAAGAGGTGGACACACGAAGGGAGTCACACCATAAAGAAGCTCGGAAGCAAGAGGTGACAATCAAGAGAGTCACACCAGAAACAAGCTCAGAAGCAAGAGGTGGAGACACCAAGGGAGCCACACCAGAAAGAAGCTCAAAAGCAAGAGGGGACAATCAAGGGAGCCACACCATAAAGAATCTCCGAAGCAAGAGGTGGACACACCAAGGGTGTCACACCAGAAAGAAGCTCAGAAGCAAGAGGTGGACACACCAAGGGAGTCACACCATAAAGAAGCTCGGAAGCAAGAGGTGACAATCAGAGAGTCACACCAGAAAGAAGCTCAGAAGCAAGAGGTGGACACACCAAGGGAGTCACACCAGAAAGAATCTCAGAAGCAAGAGGTGGACACAACAAGGGAGTCACACCATAAAGAAGCTCGGAAGCAAGAGGTGACAATCAAGAGAGTGACACCAGAAAGAAGCTCAGAAGCAAGAGGTGGACACACCAAGGGAGCCACACCAGAAAGAAGCTCAAAAGCAAGAGGGGACAATCAAGGGAGCCACACCATAAAGAATCTCCGAAGCAAGAGGTGGACACACCAAGGGAGCCACACCAGAAAGAAGCTCAAAAGCAAGAGGGGACAATCAAGGGAGCCACACCAGAAAGAAGCTCAGAAGCAAGAGGTGACAATCAAGGGAGCCACACCGGAAAGAAGCTCATAAGCAACAGGTGACAATCGAGAGCCACACCAAAAAGAAGCTCAGAAGCAAGCGCGGACAATCAAGGGAGTCACACCAGAAAGAATCTCAGAAGCAAGAGGTGTCAATCAAGGAAGCCACACCAGAAAGAAGCTCAGAAGCAAGAGGTGGACACACCAAGGGAGCCACACCAGAAAGAAGCTCAGAAGCAAGAGGTGGACACACCAAGGGAGTCACACCAGAAAGAAGCTCAGAAGCAAGAGGTGAGAATCAAGGGAGCCACCCCAGAAAGAATATGGAAAGCAGGAGGTGGACACATCAAGGGAGCCACACCAGAAAGAATCTCAGAAGCAAGAGGTGTCAATCAAGGAAGCCACACCAGAAAGAAGCTCCGAAGCAAGAGGTGGACACACCAAGGGAGCCACACCAGAAAGAAGCTCAGAAGCAAGAGGTGACAATCAAGGAAGCCACACCCGAAAGAAGCTCAGAAGCAAAAGGTGACAATCAAGGGAGCCACACCCCAAAGAAGCTCAGAAGCAAGAGGTGGACACACCAAGGGAGCCACACTAGAAAGAATCTCAGAAGCAAGAGATGACAATCAAGGGAGCCACAGAAGCAAGAGGTGACAATCAAGGGAGCCACACCAGAAAGAACATCAGAAGCAAGAGGTGGACACATCAAGGGAGCCACACCTGAAAGAAGCCCAGAAGCAAGAGGTGGACACACCAAGGGAGTCACACCATAAAGAAGCTCGGAAGCAAGAGGTGACAATCAAGAGAGTCACACCAGAAACAAGCTCAGAAGCAAGAGGTGGAGACACCAAGGGAGCCACACCAGAAAGAAGCTCAAAAGCAAGAGGGGACAATCAAGGGAGCCACACCATAAAGAATCTCCGAAGCAAGAGGTGGACACACCAAGGGTGTCACACCAGAAAGAAGCTCAGAAGCAAGAGGTGGACACACCAAGGGAGTCACACCATAAAGAAGCTCGGAAGCAAGAGGTGACAATCAGAGAGTCACACCAGAAAGAAGCTCAGAAGCAAGAGGTGGACACACCAAGGGAGTCACACCAGAAAGAATCTCAGAAGCAAGAGGTGGACACACCAAGGGAGTCACACCATAAAGAAGCTCGGAAGCAAGAGGTGACAATCAAGAGAGTGACACCAGAAAGAAGCTCAGAAGCAAGAGGTGGACACACCAAGGGAGCCACACCAGAAAGAAGCTCAAAAGCAAGAGGGGACAATCAAGGGAGCCACACCATAAAGAATCTCCGAAGCAAGAGGTGGACACACCAAGGGAGCCACACCAGAAAGAAGCTCAAAAGCAAGAGGGGACAATCAAGGGAGCCACACCGGAAAGAAGCTCAGAAGCAAGAGGTGACAATCGAGAGCCACACCAAAAAGAAGCTCAGAAGCAAGCGCGGACAATCAAGGGAGTCACACCAGAAAGAATCTCAGAAGCAAGAGGTGTCAATCAAGGAAGCCACACCAGAAAGAAGCTCAGAAGCAAGAGGTGGACACACCAAGGGAGCCACACCAGAAAGAAGCTCTGAAGCAAGAGGTGGACACACCAAGGGAGTCACACCAGAAAGAAGCTCAGAAGCAAGAGGTGAGAATCAAGGTAGCCACCCCAGAAAGAATATGGAAAGCAGGAGGTGGACACATCAAGGGAGCCACACCAGAAAGAATCTCAGAAGCAAGAGGTGTCAATCAAGGAAGCCACACCAGAAAGAAGCTCCGAAGCAAGAGGTGGACACACCAAGGGAGCCACACCAGAAAGAAGCTCAGAAGCAAGAGGTGACAATCAAGGAAGCCACACCCGAAAGAAGCTCAGAAGCAAAAGGTGACAATCAAGGGAGCCACACCCCAAAGAAGCTCAGAAGCAAGAGGTGGACACACCAAGGGAGCCACACTAGAAAGAATCTCAGAAGCAAGAGATGACAATCAAGGGAGCCACAGAAGCAAGAGGTGACAATCAAGGGAGCCACACCAGAAAGAACATCAGAAGCAAGAGGTGACAATCAAGGGAGCCACACCAGAAAGAACATCAGAAGCAAGAGCGAACAATCAAGGGAGTCACACCAGGAAGAATCTGAACAGCTAGAGGGGGCAATCAAGTGAACCACACTAGAAAGAAGCTCAGAACCAAAGGGGTACAATCAAGGGAGCCAAACCAGAAAGAAACTCAGAAGCAAGAGGTGAACACATCAAGGGAGTCACACCAGAAAGAAACTCAGAAGCAAGAGGTGGACACACAAAGGGAGCCACACCACAAAAAAGCTCAGAAGCAAGAGGTGGACACACAAAGGGAGCCACGCCAGAAAGAAACTCAGAAGCAAGAGGTGAACACACCAAGGGAGCCACACCTGAAAGAGGATCAGAAGCAAGAGGGGAACACACCAAGGGAGCCACACCAGAAAGAAGCTCAGAAGCAAGCGCGGACCATCAAGGGAGTAACACCAGAAAGAAACTCAGAAGCAAGAGGTGGACACACAAAGGGAGCCACACCACAAAGAAGCTCAGAAGCAAGAGGTGACAATCAAGGGAGCCACACCAGAAAGAAGCTCAGAAGCAAGAATGGACACAGGCATGGATGGCCGCCCATGGTCTATGCCTGAATGATGACAACATTGAGCTCATTATTCTGGGAACTGTGCCCAACCTCAATAAACTTGGCCACACATACACCTCTTTTAATATCGATGGCAACACTATTAAGGTCGCTGAAGAGGTAAAAATCTTAGGTTTTCATTAGGATTCCACTCTCACCTTTACCAAACAGGTCAATTCCATGGCCCGGACTCTGCATACACATGTCACTGATTAGAGCAGGCAAACCATTCCTTTCTAAAAAAAAAATAAACTGTACCATTCTGGCCAGAGCTTTAATTTTCTCCAAATTCGACTATTGTAACTCCCTCTACCTGGGCGCCAAAAAGTACATAATCAGCAAAATTCAGATTCTCCAGAATAATGCCCTCGGCGGCATTGGGCATAGCTAGGAAAAGCACATCTCTGTGGTAAGGAGACAGAATAACTAGCTCTCCACTAGCGACAAAATCTGGCTTAAAACTGCCTCGCTAACACACAAATGTCAAAACAACACTGCACCCCGCTATCTCATAGAGAGAATTAATAGAAGATCCTCCAACCGGCCCCCAGAACTGGAAACATAAACTGTCTGATTGTACCAAGATTCAAACTGACCAAAGCTGGTGGAAGTAGCTTCCAAGTCAAAGCTGCACAGCTCTGGAACTCTTTACCCCACTCCCCGAGGGCAGACCAAATGTACCGCAACTTCAGACAGAACATCATCAACTGGCTCAAAGAAAATGATCGCTAATGCACTTTAATCACTGTCCTACTATCTCAACTCCTATTGCACTGTAAACAGACTCTACTATGCTCACTGGTTGTTGATGTTCAACTGCTCTCTGTATTGATGTAATGCTATCCTGTTTATTGTATGTATATACCTTTCAATTTGTCCTATTGACAGTGTGATAACTGTGTAACCATAAGCTGAAAATATTCATGTATCCTCTGCGCCCTGATAACTTTGGGTCTGGCGCGGATTACAAATAAACAAACAATCAAGGGAGTAACACCAGAAAGAAGCTCAGAAGCAAGAGGTGACACTCAAGGGAGCCACACCAGAAAGAAGCTCAGAAGCAAGAGCGGACAATCAAGGGAGTAACACCAGAAAGAAGCTCAGAAGCAAGAGATGACAATCGAGAGAGCCACACCCGGAAGAAGTTCAGAAGCAAGAGGTGGACACACCAAGGGAGTCACACCAGAAAGAAGCTCAGAAGCAAGAGGTGGACACACCAAGGGAGTCACACCAGAAAGAGACTCAGAAGCAAGAGCGGACAATCAAGGGAGCCACACCCGAAAGAAGCTCAGAAGCAAGAGGTGGACACCCCAAGGGAGTCACACCAGAAAGAAGCTCAGAAGCAAGAGGTGACAATCAAGGGAGCCAAACCAGAAAGAAGCTCAGAAGCAAGAGGTCACAATCAAGGGAGCCACACCTGAAAGAAGCTCAGAAGCAAGAGGTGGACAATCAAGGGAGCCACCCCAGAAAGAATATGGAAAGCAGGAGGTGGACACATCAAGGGAGCCACACCAGAAAGAAGCTCAGAAGCAAGAGGTGACAATCAAGGGATCCACACCCGAAAGAAGCTCAGAAGCAAGAGGTGGACACACCAAGGGAGCCACACCTGAAAGAAGCTCAGAAGCAAGAGGTGACAATCAAGGGAGCCAAAACAGAAAGAAGCGCAGAAGCAAGAGGTGACAATCAAGGGAGCCACATCCGAAAGAAGCTCAGAAGCAAGAGGTGGACACACCAAGGGAGTCACACCAGAAAGAAGCTCAGAAGCAAGAGGTGACAATCAAGGGAGCCAAACCAGAAAGAAGCTCAGAAGCAAGAGGTGACAATCAAGGGAGCCACACCAGAAAGAAGCTCAGAAGCAAGAGGTGACAATCAAGGGAGCCACAACAGAATGAAGCTCAGAAGCAAGAGGTGGACACACCAAGGGAGCCACACCTGAAAGAAGCTCAGAAGCAAGAGGTGGACAATCAAGGGAGCCACCGCAGAAAGAATATGGAAAGCAGGAGGTGGACACATCAAGGGAGCCACACCAGAAAGAAGCTCAGAAGCAAGAGGTGAGAATAAAGGGAGCCACACCCGGAATAAGCTCAGAAGCAAGAGGTGGACACACCAAGGGAGCCACACTTGAAAGAAGCTCAGAAGCAAGAGGTGACAATCAAGGGAGCCACACCAGAAAGAGGCTCAGAAGCACGAGGTGGACACACCAAGGGAGCCACACCTGAAAGAAGCTCAGAAGCAAGAGGTGACAATCAAGGGAGCCACACCAGAAAGAGGCTCAGAAGCAAGAGGTGACAATCAAGGGAGCCACACCAGAAAGAAGCTCAGAAGCAAGAGGTGACAATCAAGGGAACCACACCTGAAAGAAGCTCAGAAGCAAGAGGTGACAATCAAGGGAGCCACACCAGAAAGAAGCTCAGAAGCAAGAGGTGAGAATCAAGGGAGCCACACCCGGAAGAAGCTCAGAAGCAAGAGGTGGACACAACAAGGGAGCCACACCTGAAAGAAGCTCAGAAGCAAGAGGTGACAATCGAGGGAGCCACACCCGAAAGAAGCTCAGAAGCAAGAGGTGGACACACCAAGGGAGCCACACCTGAAAGAAGCTCAGAAGCAAGAGGTGACAATCAAGGGAGCCACATCCGAAAGAAGCTCAGAAGCAAGAGGTGGACACACCAAGGGAGTCACACCAGAAAGAAGCTCAGAAGCAAGAGGTGACAATCAAGGGAGCCAAACCAGAAAGAGGCTCAGAAGCATGAGGTGACAATCAAGGGAGCCACAACAGAATGAAGCTCAGAAGCAAGAGGTGGACACACCAAGGGAGCCACACCAGAAAGAAGCTCAGAAGCAAGAGGTGAGAATATAGGGAGTCACACCCGGAAGAAGCTCAGAAGCAAGAGGTGGACACACCAAGGGAGCCACACTTGAAAGAAGCTCAGAAGCAAGAGGTGACAATCAAGGGAGCCAAACCAGAAAGAAGCTCAGAAGCAAGAGGTGACAATCAAGGGAGCCACACCAGAAAGAGGCTGAGAAGCAAGAGGTGACAATCAAGGGAGCCACACCTGAAAGAAGCTCAGAAGCAAGAGGTGACAATCAAGGGAGCCACACCCGGAAGAAGTTCAGAAGCAAGAGGTGGACACACCAAGGGAGTGTAACGCTCACCTGATTCCCGCAGAGGCGCCGGTCTTGACTGGGTGAATGCCGTATCTTCAAAGGTGATGTGTAACACACGGGTGCCTCTTTGGGCTGGACCTCTGTGCACTGTATGTCTGACTCGAAGAGTAAGATGTCTGCAGATAGAAAATATGGGATTAATGACCTGGGGTTATTGGGTGCCTCTCTCCTCTTCCCTTTCTCTTCTCCTGTTGAACCCCAAAGGTTAACGCCCTCACCTTAGGTAAGTGAACGCCGAGCTCTCCATCTGCCTCGGGGCAGGGTGCCGTAACCAGTTTCTTCACTGGATAAGGGTGCAGGCCTCTTGACCTCAGAGGACTGCTGTCCGTCGTTAACTGCACGAACGGTAAGTTCTGGGCACTTCAAATGTCTTAAAAGTCTTTTGTAATGATATCTCTTGTTTTGCAGGGTTCCGGCGATGGCGGATGGCGGGCTGATGAGAGTTGAGGATCGAACCCGCGTGAGGAATAGAAGCGCCTGGAAGCACGTAAGTAAGCGCTTGTAGCCTGCTTCACGATGCGCACTAACTGTCCCTTTTATCTTGCAGGTACAAGTTCGGAGCTTTAGAGAAGCTGAAGGGTGCTGGAATACCCACTGGATTCAGCGTGGGAAGGAGTAATGGCACGTGAGTAAATAAGTTGCCCAATGTCTTTAAACGCACCTTCTTTTGTCTTTCAGATGCGGGATGCAGCGCCGAAGGCCTCCGGAGCGTGTGAACAGCTGGTAAGCTTTTGTCTTTCAGATGCCGGAATGCAGTGTGAAGACCTCCGGAGCATGAGAAGAGTAGGTAAGCCTTTGTCTTTCAGATGCCGGAATGCAGCGCGAGGCGTTGGTAACAGCCGATGGACCAGTTAAGAGATGCGCTGCCCCTGAAGACCGTAGTGCTTACCTGTTCTTTCTTTGTCTTTACAGGTGCTGCTGAAGACTGGATTCCAGGATGGTAAGCCTTTGTTCCCTTAGGCCCAGGATCAGAAGCAGAAGACACGGTGAGCGTTCTGCTGCAGAGAATGCAGAATAACGCAAAGCAAGATTCATCCATCGGGTGTGGTTTAAATAGCCTCCTGTAGTGCTTAGGTGTCTCCTTCCACAGCCTCGCCTAGGTAAGAAAAGAGTTCCTGCTTTCCAGAAGAGTTCCAGTGTTCTGAACCTAGGGAGTGGCTCCTGCCCCACCCAACAGGAAAAGTAGTCCCAAACAGAAGAGGATCAGGGGTTCAACTGGCAGGTAAGTAAGCAGCATGGTCTGCTGCAGGTAAGTCCACCCAAGCATTATGAGCCCGGCGCTTCCAGCGCTGGGACTGGGCATCTTTATGAGCCTGGTGCCACTGGCGCCAGGACAGGGTCCAAAAGGTCCCAATTGGGACTGGCTGGCCCTCGGAACCGGGGTTATGGGTCTGCTTCCAAGGGAGTCGGGCAAGTCCTGATCTTTTGGAAGCAGAGATCATGACAGGGAGCCACACTTGAAAGAAGCTCAGAAGCGAGAGGTGGACAGGCCAAGAGGGCCACACCAGAAAGAAGCTCAGAAGCAAGAGGTGGACACGCCAAGAGGGCCACACCAGAAAGAAGCTCAGAAGCAAGAGGTTGACACACCAAGGGAGCCAGACTAGAAAGAAGCCTAGAAGCAAGAGGTGGACAAGCTAAAGGGGCCACACCCGAAAGAAGCTCAGAAGCAAGAGGTGGACAATCAAGGGGGCCACACCAGAAAGAGGATCAGAAGCATTATGTGGACACACCAAGGGTGTCACACCAGAAAGAAGCTCAGAAGCAAGAGGTGACAATCAAGAGAGCGACACCAGAAAGAGGCTCAGAAGCAAGAGGTGGACACACCAAGGGAGTCACACCATAAAGAAGCTCGGAAGCAAGAGGTGACAATCAAGGGAGCCACACCCAAAAGAAGCTCAGAAGCAAGAGGTGGACACACCAAGGGAGCCACATCAGAAAGAAGCTCGGAAGCAAGAGGTGACAATCAAGAGAGCGACACCAGAAAGAGGCTCAGAAGCAAGAGGTGGACACACCAAGGGAGTCACACCAGAAAGAAGCTCAGAAGCAAGAGGTGACAATCAAGGGAGTCACACCAGAAAGAAGCTCAGAAGCAAGAGGTGACAACCAAGGGAGCCAGACCAGAAAGAATCTCAGAAGCAAAAGGTGGACACGCCAAGAGGGTCAGACTAGAAAGAAGCTCAGAAGCAAGAGGTGGACACACCAAGGGAGCCACACCAGAAAGAAACTCAGAAGCAAGAGGTGACAACCAATGTAGCCACACCAGAAATAATCTCAGAAGCAAAAGGTGGACCCGCCAAGAGGGCTAGACCAGAAAGAAGCTCAGTAGCAAGAGGTGGACAGTCAAGGGGGCCACACCAGAAAGAAACTCAGAAGGAAGAGGTGACAATCAAGGGAGCCACACCAGACAGAAACTCAGAGGCAAGAGGTGACAATCAAGGGAGCCACACCAGAAAGAAGCTCAGAAGCAAGAGGTGGGCACACCAAGGGAGCCACACGAGACAGAAGCTCAGAAGTAAGAGATGTGCACACCAAGTGAGTAACACCAAAAAGAAGCTCGGAAGCAAGAGGTGAATACACCAAGGGAGCCATACCACAAAGAAGTTCAGAAGCAAGAGGTGGACACACCAAGGGAGCCACACGAGACAGAAGCTAAGAAGCGAGAGATGGGCACACCAAGTGGGTCACATCAGAAAGAAGCTTAGATGCAAAAGGGGAAACACCAAGGGAGCCATACCAGAACGAAGCTCAGAAGCAAGAGGTGGAAACACCAAGGGAACCATACGACAAAGAAGCTCGAAGCAAGAGGTGACAATCAGGGGAGCCACACCAGAAAGAAGCTCAGATTCAGAAGCAAGAGGTGACAATCAAGGGGGCCAAACCCGAAAGAAGCTCAGAAGCAAGAGGTGACAATTAAGGGAGCCACACCAGAAAGAAGCTCAGAAGCAAGAGGTGACAATCAAGGGAGCCACACCAGAAAGAAGCTCAGAAGCAAGAGGTGACAATCAAGGGAGCCACACCAGAAAGAAGCT
The DNA here is from genome assembly GCF_040938575.1 of Ambystoma mexicanum. NCBI lineage: Eukaryota > Metazoa > Chordata > Amphibia > Caudata > Ambystomatidae > Ambystoma > Ambystoma mexicanum. The sequence goes on from NC_090940.1 coordinate 14,523,101, forward strand.
CAGAAGCAAAAGGTGGATACACCAAGGGAGCCACACAAGAAAGAAGCTCAGAAGCAAGAGATGACAATCAAGGGAGCCACACCAGAAAGAAGCTCAGAAGCAAGAGGTGAAAATTAAGGGAGCCACACCAGAAAGAAGCTCAGAAGCAAGAGGTGACAATCAAGGGAGCCACACCAGAAAGAAGCTCAGAAGCAAGAGGTGACAATCAAGGGATCCACACCAGAAAGAGGCTCAGAAGCAAGAGGTGACAATCAAGGGAGCCACACGAGACAGAAGCTAAGAAGCGAGAGATGGGCACACCAAGTGGGTCACATCAGAAAGAATCTTAGATGCAAAAGGGGAAACACCAAGGGAGCCATACCAGAACGAAGCTCAGAAGCAAGAGGTGACAATCAAGGGAGCCACACCAGAAAGAAGCTCAGAAGCAAGAGTTGACAATCAAGGGAGCCACCCCAGAAAGAAGCTTAGAAGCAAGAGGTGGAAACACCAAGGGAACCATACGACAAAGACGCTCGAAGCAAGAGGTGACAATCAGGGGAGCCACACCAGAAAGAAGCTCAGACTCAGAAGCAAGAGGTGACAATCAAGGAAGCCAAACCCGAAAGAATCTCAGAAGCAAGAGATGAACACATCAAGGGAGCCACACCAGAAATAAGTTCAGAAGCAAGAGGTGGATACACCAACGGAGCAACACAAGAAAGAATCTCAGAAGCAAGAGATGACAATCAAGGGAGCCACACCAGAAAGAAGCTCAGAAGCAAGAGGTGACAATTAAGGGAGTCACACCAGAAAGAAGCTCAGAAGCAAGAGGTGACAATCAAGGGAGCCACGCCAGAAAGAAGCTCAGAATCAAGAGGTGGCAATCAAGGGAGCCACGCCAGAAAGAAGCTCAGAAGCAAGAGGTGACAATCAAGGGAGCCACACCAGAAAGAAGCTCAGAAGCAAGAGGTGGATACACCAAGGGAGCCACACCTGAAAGAAGCTAAGAATCAAGAATGGACACAGGCATGAATTGCCGCCCATGGTCTATGCCTGAATGATGACAGCATTTAGCTCATTATTCTGGGAACTGTGCCCAACCTCAATAAACTTGGCCACACACACACCTTTTTTAATATCGATGGGAACACTATTAAGGTCGCTGAAGAGGTAAAAATCTTAGGTTTTCATTTGGATTCCCCTCTCACCTTTACCAAACAGGTCAATTCCATGGCCCCGGCCTCTGCATACATATGTCACTGATTAGAGCAGGCAAACCATTCCTTTCTAAAAAAAAAATAAACTGTACCATTCTGGCCAGAGCTTTAATTTTCTCCAAATTCGACTATTGTAACTCCCTCTACCTGAGGGTACATAATACCTAATCAGCATACCTAAAGTACATAATCAGCAAAATTCAGATTCTCCAGAATAATGCCCTCAGGGCGGCATTGGGCACAGCTAGGAAAAGCACATCTCTGTGGTAAGGAGACAGAATAACTGGCTCTCCACTAGCGACAAAATCTGGCTTAAAACTGCCTCGCTAACACACAAATGTCAAAACAACACTGCACCCCGCTATCTCATAGAGAGAATTAATAGAAGATCCTCCAACCGGCCCCCAGAACTGGAAACATAAACTGTCTGATTGTACCAAGATTCAAACTGACCAAAGCTGTTGGAAGTAGCTTCCAAGTCAAAGATGCACAGCTCTGGAACTCTTTACCCCACTCCCCGAGGGCAGACCAAATGTACCGCAACTTCAGACAACATCATCAACTGTCTCGAAGAAAATGATCGCTAATGCACTTTAATCACTGTCCTACAATCCCAACTCCTATTGCACTGTAAACAGACTCTACTATGCTCACGGGTTGTTGATGTTCAACTGCTCTCTGTAATGATGTAATGCTATCCTGTTTATGCTTGCTGTATGTATATACCTTTCAATTTGTCCTATTGACAGTATAATAACTGTAACCATAAGCTGAAAATATTCATGTATCCTCTGCGCCCTGATAACTTTGGGTCTTGCGCGCATTACAAATAAACAAACAAACAAGGGAGCCACACCAGAAAGAAGCTCAGAAGCAAGAGCGGACAATCAAGGGAGCCACACCAGAAAGAAGCTCAGAAGCAAGAGCGGACAATCAAGGGAGCCACACCCGAAAAAGCTCAGCAGCAAGAGGTGGACACACCAAGGGAGTTACACCAGAAAGAAGCTCAGAAGCAAGAGGTGACAATCAAGGGAGCCAAACCAGAAAGAAGCTCAGAAGCAAGAGGTCACAATCAAGGGAGCCACACCTGAAAGAAGCTCAGAAGCAAGAGGTGGACAATCAAGGGAGCCACCCCAGAAAGAATATGGAAAGCAGGAGGTGGACACATCAAGGGAGCCACACCAGAAAGAAGCTCAGAAGCAAGAGGTGAGAATCAAGGGAGCCACACCAGAAAGAGGCTCAGAAGCAAGAGGTGACAATCAAGGGATCCACACCCGAAAGAAGCTCAGAAGCAAAAGGTGGACACACCAAGGGAGCCACACCTGAAAGAAGCTCAGAAGCAAGAGGTGACAATCAAGGGAGCCAAAACAGAAAGAAGCTCAGAAGCAAGAGGTGACAATCAAGGGAGCCACATCCGAAAGAAGCTCAGAAGCAAGAGGTGGACACACCAAGGGAGCCACACCAGAAAGAAGCTCAGAAGCAAGAGGTGACAATCAAGGGAGCCACAACAGAATGAAGCCCAGAAGCAAGAGGTGGACACACCAAGGGAGCCACACCTGAAAGAAGCTCAGAAGCAAGAGGTGGACAATCAAGGGAGCCACCCCAGAAAGAATATGGAAAGCAGGAGGTGGACACATCAAGGGAGCCACACCAGAAAGAAGCTCAGAAGCAAGAGGTGAGAATCAAGGGAGCCACACCCGGAAGAAGCTCAGAAGCAAGAGGTGGACACACCAAGGGAGCCACACTTGAAAGAAGCTCAGAAGAGAGAGGTGACAATCAAGGGAGCCACACCAGAAAGAAGCTCAGAAGCAAGAGGTGACAATCAAGGGAGCCACACCCGAAAGAAGCTCAGAAGCAAGAGTTGGACACACCAAGGGAGCCACACCTGAAAGAAGCTCAGAAGCAAGAGGTGGACAATCAAGGGAGCCAAACCAGAAAGAAGCTCAGAAGCAAGAGATGGACACACCAAGGGAGCCACACTTGAAAGAAGCTCAGAAGCAAGAGGTGACAATCAAGGGAGCCAAACCAGAAAGAAGCTCAGAAGCAAGAGGTGGACACACCAAGGGAGTCACATCAGAAAGAAGCTCAGAAGCAAGTGGTGAGAATCAAGGGAGCCACACCCGGAAGAAGCTCAGAAGCAAGAGGTGACAATCAAGGGAGCCACCCCAGAAAGAATATGGAAAGCAGGAGGTGGACACCTCAAGGGAGCCACACCAGAAAGAAGCTCAGAAGCATGAGGTGACAATCAAGGGAGCCACAACAGAATGAAGCTCAGAAGCAAGAGGTGGACACACCAAGGGAGCCACACCTGAAAGAAGCTCAGAAGCAAGAGGTGAGAATCAAGGGAGCCACCCCAGAAAGAATATGCAAAGCAGGAGGTGGACACACCAAGGGAGCCACACCAGAAAGAAGCTCAGAAGCAAGAGGTGAGAATATAGGGAGTCACACCCGGAAGAAGCTCAGAAGCAATTGGTGGACACACCAAGGGAGCCACACTTGAAAGAAGCTCAGAAGCAAGAGGTGACAATCAAGGGAGCCACACCAGAAAGAGGCTCAGAAGCAAGAGGTGACAATCAAGGGAGCCACACCCGAAAGAAGCTCAGAAGCAAGAGGTGGACACACCAAGGGAGCCACACTTGAAAGAAGCTCAGAAGCAAGAGGTGACAATCAAGGGACCCACACCTGAAAGAAGCTCAGAAGCAAGAGGTGACAATCAAGGGAGCCGCACCCGAAAGAAGCTCAGAAGCAAGAGGTGGACACACCAAGGGAGCCACACCTGAAAGAAGCTCAGAAGCAAGAGGTGACAATCAAGGGAGCCAAACCAGAAAGAAGCTCAGAAGCAAGAGGTGACAATCAAGGGAGCCACACCTGAAAGAAGCTCAGAAGCAAGACGTGGACAATCAAGGGCGCCACCCCAGAAAGAATATGGAAAGCAGGAGGTGGACACATCAAGGGAGCCACATCGGAAAGAAGCTCAGAAGCAAGAGGTGACAATCAAGGGAACCACACCTGAAAGAAGCTCAGAAGCAAGAGGTGACAATCAAGGGAGTAACACCAGAAAGAAACTCAGAAGCAAGAGGTGACAATCAAGGGAGCCAAACCAGAAAGAAGCTCAGAAGTAAGGAGGGAAAATGAAGGGAGCCACACCAGAAAGAAGCTCAGAAGCGAGAGGTGGACACGCCAAGAGGGCCACACCAGAAAGAAGCTCAGAAGCAAGAGGTGGACACACCAAGGGAGCCACATCAGAAAGAAGCTCGGAAGCAAGAGGTGACAATCAAGAGAGCGACACCAGAAAGAGGCTCAGAAGCAAGAGGTGGACACACCAAGGGAGTCACACCAGAAAGAAGCTCAGAAGCAAGAGGTGACAATCAAGGGAGTCACACCAGAAAGAAGCTCAGAAGCAAGAGGTGACAACCAAGGGAGCCAGACCAGAAAGAATCTCAGAAGCAAAAGGTGGACACGCCAAGAGGGTCAGACTAGAAAGAAGCTCAGAAGCAAGAGGTGGACACACCAAGGGAGCCACACCAGAAAGAAACTCAGAAGCAAGAGGTGACAACCAATGTAGCCACACCAGAAATAATCTCAGAAGCAAAAGGTGGACCCGCCAAGAGGGCTAGACCAGAAAGAAGCTCAGTAGCAAGAGGTGGACAGTCAAGGGGGCCACACCAGAAAGAAACTCAGAAGGAAGAGGTGACAATCAAGGGAGCCACACCAGACAGAAACTCAGAGGCAAGAGGTGACAATCAAGGGAGCCACACCAGAAAGAAGCTCAGAAGCAAGAGGTGGGCACACCAAGGGAGCCACACGAGACAGAAGCTCAGAAGTAAGAGATGTGCACACCAAGTGAGTAACACCAAAAAGAAGCTCGGAAGCAAGAGGTGAATACACCAAGGGAGCCATACCACAAAGAAGTTCAGAAGCAAGAGGTGGACACACCAAGGGAGCCACACGAGACAGAAGCTAAGAAGCGAGAGATGGGCACACCAAGTGGGTCACATCAGAAAGAAGCTTAGATGCAAAAGGGGAAACACCAAGGGAGCCATACCAGAACGAAGCTCAGAAGCAAGAGGTGGAAACACCAAGGGAACCATACGACAAAGAAGCTCGAAGCAAGAGGTGACAATCAGGGGAGCCACACCAGAAAGAAGCTCAGATTCAGAAGCAAGAGGTGACAATCAAGGGGGCCAAACCCGAAAGAAGCTCAGAAGCAAGAGGTGACAATTAAGGGAGCCACACCAGAAAGAAGCTCAGAAGCAAGAGGTGACAATCAAGGGAGCCACACCAGAAAGAAGCTCAGAAGCAAGAGGTGACAATCAAGGGAGCCACACCAGAAAGAAGCTCAGAAGCAAAAGGTGGATACACCAAGGGAGCCACACAAGAAAGAAGCTCAGAAGCAAGAGATGACAATCAAGGGAGCCACACCAGAAAGAAGCTCAGAAGCAAGAGGTGAAAATTAAGGGAGCCACACCAGAAAGAAGCTCAGAAGCAAGAGGTGACAATCAAGGGAGCCACACCAGAAAGAAGCTCAGAAGCAAGAGGTGACAATCAAGGGATCCACACCAGAAAGAGGCTCAGAAGCAAGAGGTGACAATCAAGGGAGCCACACGAGACAGAAGCTAAGAAGCGAGAGATGGGCACACCAAGTGGGTCACATCAGAAAGAATCTTAGATGCAAAAGGGGAAACACCAAGGGAGCCATACCAGAACGAAGCTCAGAAGCAAGAGGTGACAATCAAGGGAGCCACACCAGAAAGAAGCTCAGAAGCAAGAGTTGACAATCAAGGGAGCCACCCCAGAAAGAAGCTTAGAAGCAAGAGGTGGAAACACCAAGGGAACCATACGACAAAGACGCTCGAAGCAAGAGGTGACAATCAGGGGAGCCACACCAGAAAGAAGCTCAGACTCAGAAGCAAGAGGTGACAATCAAGGAAGCCAAACCCGAAAGAATCTCAGAAGCAAGAGATGAACACATCAAGGGAGCCACACCAGAAATAAGTTCAGAAGCAAGAGGTGGATACACCAACGGAGCAACACAAGAAAGAATCTCAGAAGCAAGAGATGACAATCAAGGGAGCCACACCAGAAAGAAGCTCAGAAGCAAGAGGTGACAATTAAGGGAGCCACACCAGAAAGAAGCTCAGAAGCAAGAGGTGACAATCAAGGGAGCCACGCCAGAAAGAAGCTCAGAATCAAGAGGTGGCAATCAAGGGAGCCACGCCAGAAAGAAGCTCAGAAGCAAGAGGTGACAATCAAGGGAGCCACACCAGAAAGAAGCTCAGAAGCAAGAGGTGGATACACCAAGGGAGCCACACCTGAAAGAAGCTAAGAATCAAGAATGGACACAGGCATGAATTGCCGCCCATGGTCTATGCCTGAATGATGACAGCATTTAGCTCATTATTCTGGGAACTGTGCCCAACCTCAATAAACTTGGCCACACACACACCTTTTTTAATATCGATGGGAACACTATTAAGGTCGCTGAAGAGGTAAAAATCTTAGGTTTTCATTTGGATTCCCCTCTCACCTTTACCAAACAGGTCAATTCCATGGCCCCGGCCTCTGCATACATATGTCACTGATTAGAGCAGGCAAACCATTCCTTTCTAAAAAAAAAATAAACTGTACCATTCTGGCCAGAGCTTTAATTTTCTCCAAATTCGACTATTGTAACTCCCTCTACCTGAGGGTACATAATACCTAATCAGCATACCTAAAGTACATAATCAGCAAAATTCAGATTCTCCAGAATAATGCCCTCAGGGCGGCATTGGGCACAGCTAGGAAAAGCACATCTCTGTGGTAAGGAGACAGAATAACTGGCTCTCCACTAGCGACAAAATCTGGCTTAAAACTGCCTCGCTAACACACAAATGTCAAAACAACACTGCACCCCGCTATCTCATAGAGAGAATTAATAGAAGATCCTCCAACCGGCCCCCAGAACTGGAAACATAAACTGTCTGATTGTACCAAGATTCAAACTGACCAAAGCTGTTGGAAGTAGCTTCCAAGTCAAAGATGCACAGCTCTGGAACTCTTTACCCCACTCCCCGAGGGCAGACCAAATGTACCGCAACTTCAGACAACATCATCAACTGTCTCGAAGAAAATGATCGCTAATGCACTTTAATCACTGTCCTACAATCCCAACTCCTATTGCACTGTAAACAGACTCTACTATGCTCACGGGTTGTTGATGTTCAACTGCTCTCTGTAATGATGTAATGCTATCCTGTTTATGCTTGCTGTATGTATATACCTTTCAATTTGTCCTATTGACAGTATAATAACTGTAACCATAAGCTGAAAATATTCATGTATCCTCTGCGCCCTGATAACTTTGGGTCTTGCTCGCATTACAAATAAACAAACAAACAAGGGAGCCACACCAGAAAGAAGCTCAGAAGCAAGAGCGGACAATCAAGGGAGCCACACCAGAAAGAAGCTCAGAAGCAAGAGCGGACAATCAAGGGAGCCACACCCGAAAAAGCTCAGCAGCAAGAGGTGGACACACCAAGGGAGTTACACCAGAAAGAAGCTCAGAAGCAAGAGGTGACAATCAAGGGAGCCAAACCAGAAAGAAGCTCAGAAGCAAGAGGTCACAATCAAGGGAGCCACACCTGAAAGAAGCTCAGAAGCAAGAGGTGGACAATCAAGGGAGCCACCCCAGAAAGAATATGGAAAGCAGGAGGTGGACACATCAAGGGAGCCACACCAGAAAGAAGCTCAGAAGCAAGAGGTGAGAATCAAGGGAGCCACACCAGAAAGAGGCTCAGAAGCAAGAGGTGACAATCAAGGGATCCACACCCGAAAGAAGCTCAGAAGCAAAAGGTGGACACACCAAGGGAGCCACACCTGAAAGAAGCTCAGAAGCAAGAGGTGACAATCAAGGGAGCCAAAACAGAAAGAAGCTCAGAAGCAAGAGGTGACAATCAAGGGAGCCACATCCGAAAGAAGCTCAGAAGCAAGAGGTGGACACACCAAGGGAGCCACACCAGAAAGAAGCTCAGAAGCAAGAGGTGACAATCAAGGGAGCCACAACAGAATGAAGCCCAGAAGCAAGAGGTGGACACACCAAGGGAGCCACACCTGAAAGAAGCTCAGAAGCAAGAGGTGGACAATCAAGGGAGCCACCCCAGAAAGAATATGGAAAGCAGGAGGTGGACACATCAAGGGAGCCACACCAGAAAGAAGCTCAGAAGCAAGAGGTGAGAATCAAGGGAGCCACACCCGGAAGAAGCTCAGAAGCAAGAGGTGGACACACCAAGGGAGCCACACTTGAAAGAAGCTCAGAAGAGAGAGGTGACAATCAAGGGAGCCACACCAGAAAGAAGCTCAGAAGCAAGAGGTGACAATCAAGGGAGCCACACCCGAAAGAAGCTCAGAAGCAAGAGTTGGACACACCAAGGGAGCCACACCTGAAAGAAGCTCAGAAGCAAGAGGTGGACAATCAAGGGAGCCAAACCAGAAAGAAGCTCAGAAGCAAGAGATGGACACACCAAGGGAGCCACACTTGAAAGAAGCTCAGAAGCAAGAGGTGACAATCAAGGGAGCCAAACCAGAAAGAAGCTCAGAAGCAAGAGGTGACAATCAAGGGAGCCACATCCGAAAGAAGCTCAGAAGCAAGAGGTGGACACACCAAGGGAGTCACATCAGAAAGAAGCTCAGAAGCAAGTGGTGAGAATCAAGGGAGCCACACCCGGAAGAAGCTCAGCAGCAAGAGGTGACAATCAAGGGAGCCACCCCAGAAAGAATATGGAAAGCAGGAGGTGGACACCTCAAGGGAGCCACACCAGAAAGAAGCTCAGAAGCATGAGGTGACAATCAAGGGAGCCACCCCAGAAAGAATATGCAAAGCAGGAGGTGGACACACCAAGGGAGCCACACCAGAAAGAAGCTCAGAAGCAAGAGGTGAGAATATAGGGAGTCACACCCGGAAGAAGCTCAGAAGCAAGAGGTGGACACACCAAGGGAGCCACACTTGAAAGAAGCTCAGAAGCAAGAGGTGACAATCAAGGGAGCCACACCAGAAAGAGGCTCAGAAGCAAGAGGTGACAATCAAGGGAGCCACACCCGAAAGAAGCTCAGAAGCAAGAGGTGGACACACCAAGGGAGCCACACCTGAAAGAAGCTCAGAAGCAAGAGGTGAGAATCAAGGGAGCCACCCCAGAAAGAATATGCAAAGCAGGAGGTGGACACACCAAGGGAGCCACACCAGAAAGAAGCTCAGAAGCAAGAGGTGAGAATATAGGGAGTCACACCCGGAAGAAGCTCAGAAGCAAGAGGTGGACACACCAAGGGAGCCACACTTGAAAGAAGCTCAGAAGCAAGAGGTGACAATCAAGGGAGCCACACCAGAAAGAGGCTCAGAAGCAAGAGGTGACAATCAAGGGAGCCACACCCGAAAGAAGCTCAGAAGCAAGAGGTGGACACACCAAGGGAGCCACACTTGAAAGAAGCTCAGAAGCAAGAGGTGACAATCAAGGGACCCACACCTGAAAGAAGCTCAGAAGCAAGAGGTGACAATCAAGGGAGCCGCACCCGAGAGAAGCTCAGAAGCAAGAGGTGGACACACCAAGGGAGCCACACCTGAAAGAAGCTCAGAAGCAAGAGGTGACAATCAAGGGAGCCAAACCAGAAAGAAGCTCAGAAGCAAGAGGTGACAATCAAGGGAGCCACACCTGAAAGAAGCTCAGAAGCAAGACGTGGACAATCAAGGGCGCCACCCCAGAAAGAATATGGAAAGCAGGAGGTGGACACATCAAGGGAGCCACATCGGAAAGAAGCTCAGAAGCAAGAGGTGACAATCAAGGGAACCACACAAGAAACAACCTCAGAAGTAAGAGGTGACAATCAAGGGAACCACACGAGCAAGACCCTCAGAAGCAAGAGGTGACAATCAAGGGAGCCACACCTGAAAGAAGCTCAGAAGCAAGAGGTGACAATCAAGGGAGTAACACCAGAAAGAAACTCAGAAGCAAGAGGTGACAATCAAGGGAGCCAAACCAGAAAGAAGCTCAGAAGTAAGGAGGGAAAATGAAGGGAGCCACACCAGAAAGAAGCTCAGAAGCGAGAGGTGGACACGCCAAGAGGGCCACACCAGAAAGAAGCTCAGAAGCAAGAGGTGGACACGCCAAGAGGGCCACACCAGAAAGAAGCTCAGAAGCAAGAGGTTGACACACCAAGGGAGCCAACCAGAATGAAGCTCAGAAGAAAGAGGTGAACACACCAAGGGAGCCACACTAGAAAGAAGCCTAGAAGCAAGAGGTGGACAAGCTAAAGGGGCCACACCCGAAAGAAGCTCAGAAGCAAGAGGTGGACAATCAAGGGGGCCACACCAGAAAGAAGCTCAGAAGCAAGAGGTGGACACACCAAGGGAGCCACACCTGAAAGAAGCTCAGAAGCAAGAGGTGACAATCAAGAGAGCGACACCAGAAAGAGGCTCAGAAGCAAGAGGTGAGAATCAAGGGAGCCACACCAGAAAGAAACTCAGAAGCAAGAGGTGACAATCAAGGGAGCCACACCAGAAAGAAGCTCAGAAGCAAGAGGTGACAACCAAGGGAGCCAGACCAGAAAGAAGCTCAGAAGCAAGAGGTGACAACCAAGGGAGCCAGACCAGAAAGAATCTCAGAAGCAAAAGGTGGACACGCCAAGAGGGTCAGACTAGAAAGAAGCTCAGAAGCAAGAGGTGGACACACCAAGTGAGCCACATCAGAAAGAAGCTCAGAAGCAAGAGGTGACAATCAAGGGAGTCACACCAGAAAGAAACTCAGAAGCAAGAGGTGACAACCAATGGAGCCACACCAGAAATAATCTCAGAAGCAAAAGGTGGACACGCCAAGAGGGCTAGACCAGAAAGAAGCTCAGTAGCAAGAGGTGGACAGTCAAGGGGGCCATACCAGAAAGAAACTCAGAAGGAAGAGGTGACAATCAAGGGAGCCACACCAGAAAGAAGCTCAAAAGCAAGAGGTGACAATTAAAGGAGCCACACCAGAAAGAAGCTCAGTAGCAAGAGGTGGACAGTCAAGGGGGCCACACCAGAAAGAAACTCAGAAGGAAGAGGTGACAATCAAGAGAGTCACAACAGAAAGAAGCTCAGAAGCAAGAGGTGACAATCAAGGGAGCCACACCGGAAAGAAGCTCAGAAGCAAGAGGTGGGCACACCAAGGGAGCCACACGAGACAGAAGCTCAGAAGCAAGAGATGTGCACACCAAGTGAGTAACACCAAAAAGAAGCTCGGAAGCAAGAGGTGAATACACCAAGGGAGCCATACCACAAAGAAGTTCAGAAGCAAGAGGTGGACACACAAAGGGAGCCACACGAGACAGACGCTAAGAAGCGAGAGATGGGCACACCAAGTGGGTCACATCAGAAAGAAGCTTAGATGCAAAAGGGGAAACACCAAGGGAGCCATACCAGAACGAAGCTCAGAAGCAAGAGGTAACAATCAAGGGAGCCACACCAGAAAGAAGCTTAGAAGCAAGAGGTGGAAACACCAAGGGAACCATACGACAAAGAAGCTCGAAGCAAGAGGTGACAATCAAGGGGCCAAACCCGAAAGAAGCTCAGAAGCAAGAGGTGACAATCAAGGGAGCCAAACCAGAAATAAGTTCAGAAGCAAGAGGTGGATACACCAACGGAGCCACACAAGAAAGAAGCTCCGAAGCAAGAGGTGGCAATCAAGGGAGCCACACCAGAAAAAAGCTCAGAAGCAAGAGGTAACAATCAAGGGAGCCACACCAGAAAGAAGCTTAGAAGCAAGAGGTGGAAACACCAAGGGAACCATACGACAAAGAAGCTCGAAGCAAGAGGTGACAATCAAGGGGGCCAAACCCGAAAGAAGCTCAGAAGCAAGAGGTGACAATCAAGGGAGCCACACCTGAAAGAAGCTCAGAAGCAAGAGGTGACAATCAAGGGAGCCAAACCAGAAATAAGTTCAGAAGCAAGAGGTGGATACACCAACGGAGCCACACAAGAAAGAAGCTCAGAAGCAAGAGGTGGCAATCAAGGGAGCCACACCAGAAAGAGGCTCAGAAGCATGAGGTGACAATTAAGGGAGCCACACCAGAAAGAAGCTCAGAAGCAAGAGGTGACAATCAAGGGAGCAACACCAGAAAGAAGCTCAGACGCAAGAGGGGAACACACCAAGGGAGCCACACCAGAAAGAAGCTCAGAAGCAAGAGGTGACAATCAAGGGAGCCACACCAGAAAGAAGCTCAGAAGCAAGAGGTGAACACACCAAGGGAGCCATACCACAAAGAAGTTCAGAAGCAAGAGGTGGACACACCAAGGGAGCCACACGAGACAGAAGCTAAGAAGCGAGAGATGGGCACACCAAGGGAGTCACACCTGAAAGAAGCTCAGAAGCAAGAGGTGACAATCAAGGGAGCCAAACCAGAAAGAAGCTCAGAAGCAAGAGATGGACACACCAAGGGAGCCGCACTTGAAAGAAGCTCAGAAGCAAGAGGTGACAATCAAGGGAGCCAAACCAGAAAGAAGCTCAGAAGCAAGAGGTGACAATCAAGGGAGCCACATCCGAAAGAAGCTCAGAAGCAAGAGGTGGACACACCAAGGGAGTCACACCAGAAAGAAGCTCAGAAGCAAGTGGTGAGAATCAAGGGAGCCACACCCGGAAGAAGCTCAGAAGCAAGAGGTGACAATCAAGGGAGCCACCCCAGAAAGAATATGGAAAGCAGGAGGTGGACACCTCAAGGGAGCCACACCAGAAAGAAGCTCAGAAGCAAGAGGTGAGAATCAAGGAAGCCACACCCGGAAGAAGCTCAGAAGCAAGAGGTGGACACACCAAGGGAGTCACACCAGAAAGAAGCTCAGAAGCAAGAGGTGAGAATCAAGGGAGCCACACCCGGAAGAAGCTCAGAAGCAAGAGGTGACAATCAAGGGAGCCACCCCAGAAAGAATATGGAAAGCAGGAGGTGGACACATCAAGGGAGCCACACCAGAAAGAAGCTCAGAAGCAAGAGGTGAGAATCAAGGGAGCCACACCAGAAAGAGGCTCAGAAGCAAGAGGTGAGAATCAAGGGAGCCACACCCGGAAGAAGCTCAGAAGCAAGAGGTGGACACACCAAGGGAGTCACACCAGAAAGAAGCTCAGAAGCAAGAGGTGAGAATCAAGGGAGCCACACCCGGAAGAAGCTCAGAAGCAAGAGGTGACAATCAAGGGAGCCACCCCAGAAAGAATATGGAAAGCAGGAGGTGGACACATCAAGGGAGCCACACCAGAAAGAAGCTCAGAAGCAAGAGGTGAGAATCAAGGGAGCCACACCAGAAATAGGCTCAGAAGCATGAGGTGACAATCAAGGGAGCCACAACAGAATGAAGCTCAGAAGCAAGAGGTGAGAATATAGGGAGTCACACCCGGAAGAAGCTCAGAAGCAAGAGGTGGACACACCAAGGGAGCCACACTTGAAAGAAGCTCAGAAGCAAGAGGTGACAATCAAGGGAGCCACACCAGAAAGAGGCTCAGAAGCAAGAGGTGACAATCAAGGGAGCCACACCCGAAAGAAGCTCAGAAGCAAGAGGTGGACACACAAAGGGAGCAACACTTGAAAGAAGCTCAGAAGCAAGAGGTGACAATCAAGGGACCCACACCTGAAAGAAGCTCAGAAGCAAGAGGTGACAATCAAGGGAGCCGCACCCGAAAGAAGCTCAGAAGCAAGAGGTGGACACACCAAGGGAGCCACACCTGAAAGAAGCTCAGAAGCAAGAGGTGACAATCAAGGGAGCCAAACCAGAAAGAAGCTCAGAAGCAAGAGGTGACAATCAAGGGAGCCAGACCAGAAAGAAGCTCAGAAGCAAGAGGTGACAATCAAGGGAGCCACACCTGAAAGAAGCTCAGAAGCAAGACGTGGACAATCAAGGGCGCCACCCCAGAAAGAATATGGAAAGCAGGAGGTGGACACATCAAGGGAGCCACATCGGAAAGAAGTTCAGAAGCAAGAGGTGACAATCAAGGGAACCACACAAGAAACAACCTCAGAAGCAAGAGGTGACAATCAAGGGAACCACACGAGCAAGAACCTCAGAAGCAAGAGGTGACAATCAAGGGAGCCACACCTGAAAGAAGCTCAGAAGCAAGATGTGACAATCAAGGGAACCACACGAGAAAGAACCTCAGAAGCAAGAGGTGACAATCAAGGGAGCCAAACCAGAAAGAAGCTCAGAAGTAAGGAGGGAAAATGAAGGGAGCCACACCAGAAAGAAGCTCAGAAGCGAGAGGTGGACACGCCAAGAGGGCCACACCAGAAAGAAGCTCAGAAGCAAGAGGTGGACACGCCAAGAGGGCCACACCAGAAAGAAGCTCAGAAGCAAGAGGTTGACACACCAAGGGAGCCAACCAGAATGAAGCTCAGAAGAAAGAGGTGAACACACCAAGGGAGCCAGACTAGAAAGAAGCCTAGAAGCAAGAGGTGGACAAGCTAAAGGGGCCACACCCGAAAGAAGCTCAGAAGCAAGAGGTGGACAATCAAGGGGGCCACACCAGAAAGAGGATCAGAAGCATTATGTGGACACACCAAGGGCGTCACACCAGAAAGAAGCTCAGAAGCAAGAGGTGACAATCAAGGGAGCCACACCAGAAAGAAGCTCAGAAGCAAGAGGTGACAACCAAGGGAGCCAGAAAGAATCTCAGAAGCAAAAGGTGGACACGCCAAGAGGGTCAGACTAGAAAGAAGCTCAGAAGCAAGAGGTGGACACACCAAGTGAGCCACATCAGAAAGAAGCTCAGAAGCAAGAGGTGACAATCAAGGGAGTCACACCAGAAAGAAGCTCAGAAGCAAGAGCGGACAACCAATGGAGCCACACCAGAAATAATCTCAGAAGCAAAAGGTGGACACGCCAAGAGGGCTAGACCAGAAAGAAGCTCAGTAGCAAGAGGTGACAATCAAGGGAACCACACCAGAAAGAAACTCAGAAGGAAGAGGTGACAATCAAGGGGGCCACACCAGAAAGAAACTCAGAAGGAAGAGGTGACAATCAAGGGAGCCACACCAGAAAGAAGCTCAAAAGCAAGAGGGGACAATCAAGAGAGTCACAACAGAAAGAAGCTCAGAAGCAAGAGGTGACAATCAAGGGGCCCACACCAGGCAGAAACTCAGAAGCAAGTGGTGACAATCAAGGGAGCCACACCAGACAGAAACTCAGAAGCAAGAGGTGACAATCAAGGGAGCCACACCAGAAAGAAGCTCAGAAGCAAGAGGTGACAATTAAAGGAGCCACACCAGAAAGAAGCTCAGAAGCAAGAGGTGGGCACACCAAGGGAGCCATACGAGACAGAAGCTCAGAAGCAAGAGATGTGCACACCAAGTGAGTAACACCAAAAAGAAGCTCGGAAGCAAGAGGTGAATACACCAAGGGAGCCATACCACAAAGAAGTTCAGAAGCAAGAGGTGGACACACAAAGGGAGCCACACGAGACAGAAGCTAAGAAGCGAGATATGGGCACACCAAGTGGGTCACATCAGAAAGAAGCTTAGATGCAAAAGGGGAAACACCAAGGGAGCCATACCAGAACGAAGCTCAGAAGCAAGAGGTGACAATCAAGGGAGCCAAACCAGAAAAAAGCTCAGAAGCAAGAGGTGACAATCAAGGGAGCCAAACCAGAAATAAGTTCAGAAGCAAGAGGTGGATACACCAACGGAGCCACACAAGAAAGAGGCTCAGAAGCAAGAGGTGACAATTAAGGGAGCCACACCAGAAAGAAGCTCAGAAGCAAGAGGTGACAATCAAGGGAGCAACACCAGAAAGAAGCTCAGAAGCAAGAGGGGAACACACCAAGGGAGCCACACCAGAAAGAAGCTCAGAAGCAAGAGGTGACAATCAAGGGAGCCACACCAGAAAGAAGCTCAGAAGCAAGAGGTGAACACACCAAGGGAGCCATACCACAAAGAAGTTCAGAAGCAAGAGGTGGACACACCAAGGGAGCCACACGAGACAGACGCTAAGAAGCGAGAGATGGGCACACCAAGTGGGTCACATCAGAAAGAATCTTAGATGCAAAAGGGGAAACACCAAGGGAGCCATACCAGAACGAAGCTCAGAAGCAAGAGGTGACAATTAAGGGAGCCACACCAGAAAGAAGCTCAGAAGCAAGAGGTGACAATCAAGGGAGCCACACCAGAAAGAGGCTCAGAAGCAAGAGGTGACAATTAAGGGAGCCACACCAGAAAGAAGCTTAGAAGCAAGAGGTGGAAACACCAAGGGAACCATACGACAAAGACGCTCGAAGCAAGAGGTGACAATCAGGGGAGCCACACCAGAAAGAAGCTCAGACTCAGAAGCAAGAGGTGACAATCAAGGGAGCCAAACCCGAAAGAAGCTCAGAAGCAAGAGATGACAATCAAGGGAGCCACACCAGAAAGAAGCTCAGGAGCAAGAGATGAACACATCAAGGGAGCTACACCAGAAATAAGTTCAGAAGCAAGATGTGGATACACCAACGGAGCCACACAAGAAAGAAGCTCAGAAGCAAGAGATGACAATCAAGGGAGCCACACCAGAAAGAAGCTCAGAAGCAAGAGGTGACAATTAAGGGAGCCACACCAGAAAGAAGCTCAGAAGCAAGAGGTGACAATCAAGGGAGCCACACCAGAAAGAAGCTCTGAAGCAAGAGGTGACAATCAAGGGAGCCACACCAGAAAGAAGCTCAGAAGCAAGAGGTGACAATCAAGGGAGCCACACCAGAAAGAAGCTCAGAATCAAGAGGTGACAATCAAGGGAGCCACACCAGAAAGAAGCTCAGAAGCAAAAGGTGGATACACCAAGGGAGCCACACAAGAAAGAAGCTCAGAAGCAAGAGATGACAATCAAGGGAGCCACACCAGAAAGAAGCTCAGAAGCAAGAGGTGACAATTAAGGGAGCCACACCAGAAAGAAGCTCAGAAGCAAGAGGTGACAATCAAGGGAGCCACACCAGAAAGAAGCTCTGAAGCAAGAGGTGACAATCAAGGGAGCCACACCAGAAAGAAGCTCAGAAGCAAGAGGTGACAATCAAGGGAGCCACACCAGAAAGAAGCTCAGAAGCAAGAGGTGACAATCAAGGGAGCCAAACCAGAAAGAAGCTCAGAAGCAAGAGGTGACAATCAAGGGAGCCACACCACAAAGAAGCTCAGAAGCAAGAGGTGACAATCAAGGGAGCCACACCAGAAAGAAGCTCAGAAGCAAGAATGGACACAGGCATGGATGGCCACCCATGGTCTATGCCTGAATGATGACAACATTGAGCTCATTATTCTGGGAACTGTGCCCAACCTCAATAAACTTGGCCACACATACACCTCTTTTAATATCGATGGCAACACTATTAAGGTCACTGAAGAGGTAAAAATCTTAGGTTTTCATTTGGATTCCACTCTCACCTTTACCAAACAGGTCAATTCCATGGCCCGGCCTCTGCATACACATGTCACTGATTAGAGCAGGCAAACCATTCCTTTCTAAAAAAAAAATAAACTGTACCATTCTGGCCAGAGCTTTAATTTTCTCCAAATTCGACTATTGTAATTCCCTCTACCTGAGGGTACATAATACCTAATCAGCATACCTAAAGTACATAATCAGCAAAATTCAGATTCTCCAGAATAATGCCCTCAGGGCGGCATTGGGCATAGCTAGGAAAAGCACATCTCTGTGGTAAGGAGACAGAATAACTGGCTCTCCACTAGCGACAAAATGTGGCTTAAAACTGCCTCGCTAACACACAAATGTCAAAACAACACTGCACCCCGCTATCTCATAGAGAGAATTAATAGAAGATCCTCCAACCGGCCCCCAGAACTGGAAACATAAACTGTCTGATTGTATCAAGATTCAAACTGACCAAAGCTGTTGGAAGTAGCTTCCAAGTCAAATATGCACAGCTCTGGAACTCTTTACCCCACTCCCCGAGGGCAGACCAAATGTACCGCAACTTCAGACAACATCATCAACTGTCTCGAAGAAAATGATCGCTAATGCACTTTAATCACTGTCCTACAATCTCAACTCCTATTGCACTGTAAACAGACTCTACTATGCTCACTGGTTGTTGATGTTCAACTGCTCTCTGTAATGATGTAATGCTATCCTGTTTATGCTTGCTGTATGTATATACCTTTCAATTTGTCCTATTGACAGTATAATAACTGTAACCATAAGCTGAAAATATTCATGTATCCTCTGCGCCCTGATAACTTTGGGTCTTGCGCGCATTACAAATAAACAAACAAACAAGGGAGCCACACCAGAAAGAAGCTCAGAAGCAAGAGCGGACAATCAAGGGAGTAACACCAGAAAGAAGCTCAGAAGCAAGAGGTGACAATCAAGGGAGCCAAACCCGAAAGAAGCTCAGAAGCAAGAGGTGGACACACCAAGGGAGTCACACTAGAAAGAAGCTCAGAAGCAAGAGGTGACAATCAAGGGAGCCAAACCAGAAAGAAGCTCAGAAGCAAGAGGTCACAATCAAGGGAGCCACACCTGAAAGAAGCTCAGAAGCAAGAGGTGGACAATCAAGGGAGCCACCCCAGAAAGAATATGGAAAGCAGGAGGTGGACACATCAAGGGAGCCACACCAGAAAGAAGCTCAGAAGCAAGAGGTGAGAATCAAGGGAGCCACACCCGGAAGAAGCTCAGAAGCAAGAGGTGGACACACCAAGGGAGTCACACTAGAAAGAAGCTCAGAAGCAAGAGGTGAC
This sequence comes from Ambystoma mexicanum, assembly GCF_040938575.1. NCBI lineage: Eukaryota > Metazoa > Chordata > Amphibia > Caudata > Ambystomatidae > Ambystoma > Ambystoma mexicanum. Next base: position 14,541,988 of record NC_090940.1, read on the forward strand.
AATCAAGGGAGCCAAACCAGAAAGAAGCTCAGGAGCAAGAGATGAACACATCAAGGGAGCCACACCAGAAATAAGTTCAGAAGCAAGAGGTGGATACACCAACGGAGCCACACAAGAAAGAAGCTCAGAAGCAAGAGATGACAATCAAGGGAGCCACACCAGAAAGAAGCTCAGAAGCAAGAGGTGGACACACCAAGGGAGTTACACCAGAAAGAAGCTCAGAAGCAAGAGGTGACAATCAAGGGAGCCAAACCAGAAAGAAGCTTAGAAGCAAGAGGTGACAATCAAGGGAGCCAAACCAGAAAGATGCTCAGAAGCAAGAGGTGACAATCAAGGGAGCCACACCCGAAAGAAGCTCAGAAGCAAGAGGTGACAATCAAGGGAGCCACACCCGAAAGCAAGAGGTGACAATCAAGGGAGCCAAACCAGAAAGAAGCTCAGAAGCAAGAGGTGACAATCAAGGGAGCCACACCCGAAAGAAGCTCAGAAGCAAGAGGTGGACACACCAAGGGAGCCACAGCTGAAAGAAGCTAAGAAGCAAGAGGTGACAATCAAGGGAGCCACACCAGAAAGAAGCTCAGAAGCAAGAGGCGACAATCAAGGGAGCCAAACCAGAAAGAAGCTCAGAAGCAAGAGGTGACAATCAAGGGAGCCACACCTGAAAGAAGCTCAGAAGCAAGAGGTGACAATCAAGGGAGCCACACCCGAAAGAAGCTCAGAAGCAAGAGGTGACAATCAAGGGAGCCACACCCGAAAGCAAGAGGTGACAATCAAGGGAGCCAAACCAGAAAGAAGCTCAGAAGCAAGAGGTGACAATCAAGGGAGCCACACCCGAAAGAAGCTCAGAAGCAAGAGGTGGACACACCAAGGGAGCCACAGCTGAAAGAAGCTAAGAAGCAAGAGGTGACAATCAAGGGAGCCACACCAGAAAGAAGCTCAGAAGCAAGAGGCGACAATCAAGGGAGCCAAACCAGAAAGAAGCTCAGAAGCAAGAGGTGACAATCAAGGGAGCCACACCTGAAAGAAGCTCAGAAGCAAGAGGTGGACAATCAAGGGAGCCACCCCAGAAAGAATATGGAAAGCAGGAGGTGGACACATCAAGGGAGCCACACCAGAAAGAAGCTCAGAAGCAAGAGGTGAGAATCAAGGGAGCCGCACCCGGAAGAAGCTCAGAAGCAAGAGGTGGATACACCAACGGAGCCACACCAGAAAGAAGCTCAGAAGCAAGAGGTGACAATCAAGGGAGGCACACCAGAAAGAGGCTCAGAAGCAAGAGGTGACAATCAGGGGAGCCACACCAGAAAGAAGCTCAGAAGCAAGAGGTGACAATCAAGGGAGCCACAACAGAATGAAGCTCAGAAGCAAGAGGTGACAATCAAGGGAGCCACGCCAGAAAGAAGCTCAGAAGCAAGAGGTGACAATCAAGGGAGCCACGCCAGAAAGAAGCTCAGAAGCAAGAGGTGACAATCAGGGGAGCCACACCAGAAAGAGGCTCAGAAGCAAGAGGTGACAATCAGGGGAGCCACACCCGGAAGAAGCTCAGAAGCACAGAAGCAAGAGGTGGACACACCAAGGGAGCGACACCAGGAAGAATATGGAAAGCAGGAGGTGGACACATCAAGGGAGCCACACCAGAAAGAAGCTCAGAAGCAAGAGGTGAGAATCAAGGGAGTCACACCCGGAAGAAGCTCAGAAGCAAGAGGTGACAATCAAGGGAGTCACACCAGAAAGAAGCTCAAAAGCAAGAGCGAACAATCAAGGGAGTCACACCAGGAAGAATCTGAACAGCAAGAGGGGGCAATCAAGGGAACCACCCTAGAAAGAAGTTCATAAGCAAAGGGGGACAATCAAGGGAGTCACACCAGGAAGAATCCGAAAAGCAAGAGCGTGTAATCAAGGGAACCACACTAGAAAGACGCTCAGAAGCAAAGGGGTACAATCAAGGGAGCCACCCCGGAAAGAATATGGAAAGCAGGAGGTGGACACATCAAGGGAGCCACACCAGAAAGAAGCTCAGAAGCAAAAGGTGAGAATCAAGGGAGCCACACCCGGAAGAAGCTCAGAAGCAAGAGGTGGACACACCAAGGGAGTCCCACCAGAAAGAAGCTCAAAAGCAAGAGCGATCAATCAAGGGAGTCAACCAGGAACAATCTGAACAGCAAGAGCGTGCAATCAAGGGAACCACCATAGAAAGAAGCTCAGGAGCAAAGGGGTACAATCAAAGGAGCCACACCAGAAAGAATCTCAGAAACAAGAGATGACAATCAAGGGAGCCACACCAGAAAGAGGCTCAGAAGCAAGAGGCGACAATCAAAGGAACTAAACCAGAAAGAAGCTCATAAGCAAGAGGTGGACACACCAAGGGAGCCACACCAGAAATAAGTTCAGAAGCAAGAGGTGGATACACCAAGGGAGTCACACCAGAAAGAAGCTCAGAAGCAAGATGTCGACAATTAAGGGAGCCCCACCAGAAAGAAGCTCAGAAGCAAGAGGTGGACAATCAAGGGAGGCACACCAGAAAGAAGCTCAGATGCAAGAGGTGACAATCAAGGGAGCCACACCAGAAAGAAGCCTAGAAGGAAGAGGTGGACACGCCAACGGGGCCACATAATAAAGAATCTAAGCAAGAGGTGGATAGACCATGGTAGCCACACTAGAAAGAGGGTCAGAGGCAAAATGGGAAAATCAAGAGGGCCACACCAGAAAGAGGATCAGAAGCATGAGGTGGGCACGGAAAGGGGGCCACACCAGAAAAATCTCAGAAGCAAGAGGTGGATACACCAAGGGAGCCACACCAGAAAGAAGCTTGAAATCAGGAAGTGGACACACCAAGAGAGCCACACCAGAAAGAAGCTCAAAAACAAGAGGGGACAATTAAGAGAGTCACACCAGAAAGAAGCTCAGATGCAAGAGGTGACAATCAAGGGAGCCACACCAGAAAGAAGCTCAGAAGCAAGAGGCGGACACATTAAGGGAGCCAAACCAGAAAGAAGCTTAGAAGCAAGAGGTGGACACACCAAGGGAGCCACACCAGAAAGAAGCTCAGAAGCAAGAGTGGAAAATTAAGGAAGCCACACCCGAAAGAAGTTCAGAAGCAAGAGGTGGACACACCAAGGGAGTCACACCATAAAGAAGCTCAGAAGCAAGATTTGACAATCAAGGGAGCCACGCCAGAAAGAAGCTCAGAAGCAAAAGGTGGACGCACCAAGGGAGTCACACCGGAAAGAAGCTCAGAAGCAAGGGGTGGACACACCAAGGGAGCCACACCAGAAAGAAGCTCAGAAGCAGGAGGTGGCAATCAAGGGAGCCACACTGGAAAGAGGCTCAGAAGCAAGAGGTGGACACACCAAGCGAGACACACCAGAAAGAACCTCAGGAGCACAAGGGAACCATCAAGGGAGTCACACCAGGAAGAATCTGAAAAGCAAGAGGGGGCAATCAAGGGAACTACACTAGAGAGAAGCTCAGAAGCAAAAGGGGACAAACAAAGGATCCACACCAGAAAGAAGCTAAGAAGCAAGAGGTGACAATCAAGGGAGCCACACCAGAAAGACGCCCAGAAGGAAGAGGTGACAATCAAGGGAGCCAAACCAGAAAGAAGCTCAAAAGCAAGAGGTGGACACATCAAGGGAGTTACATCAGAAATAAGCTCAGAAGCAAGAGGTGGATACACCAAGGGAGCCACACCAGAAAGAAGCTCAGAAGCAAGATGTTGACAATCAAGGGGGCCCCACCAGAAAGAAGTTCAGAAGCAAGAGCGGAAAATTAAGGAAGCCACACCCGAAAGAAGTTCAGAAGCAAGAGGTGGACACATCAAGGGAGTCACACTAGAAAGAAGCTCAGAAGCAAAAGGTGGACACACTAATGGAGCCACACCGGAAAAAGGCTCAGAAGCAAGAGGTGGACACACCAAGGGAGTCATACCACAAAGCAGCTCAGAAGCAAGAGGTGGACACACCAAGGGAGCCACACAAGACAGATGCTCAGAAGCAAGAGGGGACAGTCAAGGGAGCCACACCAGAAAGAGACTCAGAAGCAAGAGGTGACACACTATCTGGGGTCTGTGTAAATCAGACAAATATCTTTAAGGTAGTTTTCCTAATATTTGATGCATAGGATAACACGTAAACTTATAGTAGGTATTTACAGAAAGATATTCAAAATAAGTTAGCTTGTTATCACAAGTTCTTCTTTTATCCATGTTGTTAGAAAAGCGCAACACGTTTCGAGATAATACTCTTCATCAGGGCAAAAGAGTATTTCTATAGAAAAAGATATGCATAAAACAAATTAAATCCATGTTTCTGGGAAGTGGGTGTACCACCTTTAGAATGGCTACCCTCATTTTTTATATACTGTGGTGATTGTCCCTGAAGTTTCTAAATACGGGTGATTTAGTATTGCAGGTCCTGCTGCAATGAGGTGGTACACCCACTTCCCAGAGGAGGCAACTTACCCAAAATCCTGTCACAACGGGAATTGTTCTGGATCCACAGATTGGATGCTTTGATGCCCTTAGGCTTAAATGAAGATTTATACTTGGGCCCCTTTCTATAGTTGAATGTTAATAGAAGGACTATCAGAGGCTGGCAGTTCTTTCTTTCAAAGACAGAGGATGAGTATAAAAGTCTCACATCTTTAGAATACTTAACATCCTTATGTCTACAGAGAGACAATGAACTAGACTAATTGTCATCCATCCAGAAAAATGTTGCAATATTTTGCAATGATTTATGTTTATGAAACAATTTTCTTGTTCGAACGTTGTTAGATTGTGTTCCTGTTCAGGGACAGTGATGATGATGATGATTGACTACTAACACATTGGCTATGTAAAATTGTGATCCTGCTTAGGGACAGCCATTATGATGACCAGATACCATCAATTGTATAGGAGGATACTGTAACACGATCAGAAAAGGCACACAAAAGAGAGCCGAGTAGGCTATCGATATATTTGCACTATAATTCACACCCATCAGTCAACATATATGCAGAGTTTATCTATATTTGAATAACCAGACTTACTGTAATTACATACTTGGCAGACCAAATTCATATTTATTAATGTGGGTGTCTAAATCTGGTTGGCACTACAGGTTAGTGACAACCAATATCTTTCTGCAAATCCCAATTTTAACAAGAACTCTGGTTCCTATTATGCAGTCTCTGTACATGAGCCCCAGTAGCTCAAGCATCTTTAATTAGGCTGCTAGCATCACTAGATGGTCAGAATATATCTCCCTCCACTATATACACTAATCACAACACTCACATAGCTACTAGGACAAGCAGCAGTCTCTCTCTCTCTCTCTCTCTCATATATATATATATATATATACACACACACACATATTCATAATAAATTCGTTTGTGAAGATAATATTATTTTCGTCACCATCCCACGCATGCGCAACATGACATAATACGCTGCCTGACATCAGTAAGATTTAGGGGATTATCGTATCCCTTGAGACATTTTATGCTTATACACATCTAAGGATGATTTGGCAAAAACAAATGAATAGATATTCCATGCCTGTGTAAGCAATTCCCTAGATTTGCAACAACTGTTACTCTTTGACGCATGCGCAAAATGACATCATTGTTTACATCTGGAGATCACCCAGGATTTGGGGTCATACAATTTAACCTCTATATCGGGTTACTATTTTTAAGCAGAAAAGATACGAGCTGATTTTACTCCCCTCTCAGCTAAATTCACTTCCTCGGAGCACAGCAAATGACGTCACTCGTGCATGCGCGAAGTGACGCCATGAGCTTTTACCGCATATAAACAGCGTCCTCTAGCAAAGACGGTACCAGACGCTCCCGGCCGTCCCCGATGCAGCCAGACATTCTGACAGACACCTGGACATCAAAGCACATACCAGGAAGTACACACCTTGTGAGCTTCACATCTCCATGGTTAGTTGTTTTTATAATAAGTAAGTTATGCATCATCATGATACTTTCCTTTCCTGAGTGGGTTGCTTACCCATCTGTAAAGCTAACTAGATGCCATAGAGAGACCGCACATTGGCCGATCGAATTTGACTACCATCTTGCCACAGCATACTGAAGTAAGGTTTTTCCGGACAATCCTCCATGGCTTAGCACCACCTGTGATAGGGAAATGATTAAGTATCCTTCTGATGCTTTCCCCTTTTCACTTAGACTAACTTCGTGTGACCAGTGGAGTGGACAAGTCTTTCCACATCAGACTTTTATTTATTTCAGGGAACAGAAATAAACTAGCTGGTAAAACGACATATAATTACTCTTTATCAGATGAAAAACAAGAGAATTTGCACCAACCATTTACATATGCTTACTTGATATCTGCAGTTTATATACTGAAGACAACATCCCATCGGATGACGAGGAGCCATTTTGTTTCAATAACCCCTGGATTCCACACAAGTGTTGAACCGATCACAAGGTTAGCGTTTGTTTCCTTAGTATTTAGACAGTAATCACATGTTGAAATGTCAAATTAAGAGCACTCTACCTCTGACAGTGCTCATTTAATTTGCTGTCCCTTCCTGCTGAAAAACAATTTTTATATCCACAGAATATTGGATTGATAACCTTCTATACAGTCGATGGTTGGTAAATTTATGTTGAGAGATTACATTATTTTTCAAGTTTATGTCCAAATTGTGATATTGGTGATACTAACAACATGGTGAAAGTCAATTTTCCTTGACTCAGATACAAAGAGATAAATACAATTATCATATCTAGAATGTATTGAGACCAATAGGAAACATGGATTTAATTTGTTTTATGCATATCTTTATTATAGAATTACTACTTTGCCCCTGATGAAGAGTATTATCTCGAAACGCGTTGGACTTTTCTAACAACATGGATAAAAGAAGAACTTGTGATAACAAGCTAACTTATTTTGAATTCCTTTCTGTAAATACCTACTATAAGTTGACTTGTTATCCTAGTCATCAAATATTAGGAAAACTACCTTAAAGATATTTATTTGTCTGATTTACACAGACCCCAGATAGTATGCAGGGGACGGGAGTTCCCAAATTGAGAACCCTTTCTTTTTCACTTTGTTCGTCAACCTAGATGCCAAGGTTGTTTGTTTCTCTTCTGCACCTCAAATTCATAGTAAAATTGCTACTGACCATTAGAAGTAATCAGACCTACCTTAGAGAATTTTAGAACTAACAAGGTGTGCCTAGCGTTTTCTTTGTTTGCACAATCAAGGGAGCCACACCAGAAAGAAGTTCAGAAGCAAGAGGTGACAATCAAGGGAACCACGCCAGAAAGAAGCTCAGAAGCAAGAGATGGACACACCAAGGGAGTTACACCAGAAAGAAGCTCAGAAGCAAGAGGTGACAATCAAGGGAGCCACGCCAGAAAGAAGCTCAGAAGCAAGAGGTGACAATCAAGGGGGCCACACTAGAAAGAAACTCAGAAGCAAGCGGTGACAATCAAGGGAGCCACACTAGAAAGAAACTCAGAAGCAAGCGGTGACAATCAAGGGAGGCACACCAGAAAGAAGCTCAGAAGGAAACGGTGGACACACCAAGGGAGCCACACCAGAAAGAAGCTCAGAAGCAGGAAGTGGACACATCAAGGGAGTCACACCAGAAAGAGGATCAGAAGCAAGAGGTGGACACATCAAGGGAGCAACACCAGAAAGAAGTTCAGAAGCAAGAGGTGACAATCAAGGGAACCACGCCAGAAAGAAGCTCAGAAGCAAGAGATGGACACACCAAGGGAGTTACACCAGAAAGAAGCTCAGAAGCAAGAGGTGACAATCAAGGGAGCCACGCCAGAAAGAAGCTCAGAAGCAAGAGGTGACAATCAAGGGGGCCACACTAGAAAGAAACTCAGAAGCAAGCGGTGACAATCAAGGGAGCCACAACAGAATGAAGCTCAGAAGCAAGAGATGGACACACCAAGGGAGTTACACCAGAAAGAAGCTCAGAAGCAAGAGGTGGACAATCAAGGGAGCCACACTAGAAAGAAACTCAGAAGCAAGCGGTGACAATCAAGGGAGTCACACCAGAAAGACGCTCAGAAGCAAGAGGTGACAATCAAGGGAGTCACACCAGAAAGACGCTCAGAAGCAGGAGGTGGACACATCAAGGGAGCGACACCACAAAGTAGCTAAGAAGGGAGAGACTAGACATTTTGGGAGGCTGTCGAGAGATATCCACACTTCCTGCGATGGAATGAGATCATGACCAATTGGAACTCTTGAGAGAGACGTAGGCAGGGGCTGCTGAAGCAGCCTGATTTATTTAGCACAGTATCAGGGATCAGTTCTGGACAAGCACAGGACCTTTTTCTCCCGCAAGATAGTTGTAGGTGGGCTCCGTGCACTAAAATGTTTATTTGTGGGGTGATAACAGCCCAGGTTTTTGATTTCTCTGAAGTGAGAGATGAGCGATGACACTGCAAAGGTAAACACTGAGTTGGCAGAGTGCGTTTCTTTTTGTTCTCTGCCATCCAGTCCTGGACAGAGGAGATGGATTGGGAAATGTGGACATCAATAGATCACAGCCTAGTTGCACCAACCCCTCCCACCCCCTACACCTTGCATGCTTCAACAGCTACCAAATCTGTGATGTCTTCATAATATCCCATGATAACCAAGCCAGTATGGGGACAAGGAGAAACCTTGGGGGCCTTCGCTGCAGCCGAGTCCTTGCATGCAATTTTCGACACTCACAAAGGGGTCCATGTAATAAAGTCGACATAATAAATCCTGCGGTAAAAAAAAAAAAACCTTTGCTTCAATTTTCTTTTACTTTTTTCACATATATATGCAGGGGGCCCCCGCAACTCCCCAACACTCCCCATCACAAATACTTACCATTACCCACCCCCCACATATATATCTGAAATAAGTTTTATATTAATAAAAATCTGCATTTTTTACACCATGAAAATCTCGGCGACTTTATTACTAGATACCGGTAACGGTTCCATGGAATAAAGTCACCATCGTAAATGCTACGGTAAAAAATGCTGATTTTTTTAATAGCTTTTTAAAAACTTTTTTCACATATATATGCGGAGCAGGAGACCCCCGCACCCTTTTCAACACTCCCCATCACATAAATACTTACCATAACCCACCACCCACATATATATCTGAAATAAGTGCATTAAAAAACAAATTGCATTTTTTACCACAGGATAATCTCTGCGACTTTATTACTGGATACCAGCAAGTGCCTAGAGCCGGCGAGAGGCACTGAGCAGTCTGACAGATGCCTTGAATCTGTGAGGGGTGCTGTGGCGCTTTAGACAGAGTTTTCACCCTTAGAGGAGCACTGAGATGTCTGGAAGACACCATGAACCTGAGTGTGAGCGGCATTGAGAGATTCGGCACCTGCAGCGTGAGAGGCATTGAGAGATTCGGCACCTGCAGCGTGAGCGGCATTGAGAGATTCGGCACCTGCAGCGTGAGCGGCAGAGAGATTCGGCACCTGCAGCGTGAGAGGCATTGAGATATTCGGCACCTGCAGCGTGAGCGGCATTGAGAGATTCAGCAGAGAGGCATTGAGAGATTCGGCACCTGCAGCGTGAGAGGCATTGAGAGATTCAGCACCTGCAGCGTGAGAGGCATTGAGAGATTCAGCACCTGCAGCGTGAGAGGCGTGCTGAGAATTGAGAAAGACCACCTTTGGGGAAGCAGGAAAGAGGCAGAAGATCTGAATGTGTCAGAAGACAAACAAACCGAGTGGGCATTAAAGGAGTCCACTGAGAGTGCAGGACAGCAGTTATGTTATGTTAAAGGTACTTATATAGCGCACTGTCACCAATGGAATTGGTCCCCAGGCGCTCTGGCGGATCTGTAAACAGGAAGGACGTGTAGGGTTAGTGGGGAGGAGGGGACAAGGAGAGTGGGAGACGTGGTGTGCTGTTGGCAGCTTCAGCTCGGTATACACCGAGTGCTGGGCGTTGGTGCTAGTATCGGATCGGGCGAGGCTTCGAGTGCTGTGGGTGATGTTTATGTGTTGTCGGTGTGGTAAAGTGTGTGCGGATTGCTGGGAGAGAGATGGTTGTGTGGCTTTGTGTGGGTTAAGTATGCAGAAGATTGAGGGTCGGGTTAGTGGGCATCCTCATTCTCCTAGATCCCTCCGCAGCCCGGTAAGTGGGGAGGGGCACTCAAGCACCTTGCAGAGGCGTCATCACTTCCTCAGAAGCCAGGGCTCTGTCCTTAATGGATAATGTTGTGATCTGCATTGTCTCTGATCCCCCTCATGCAGGCCTTGTCCCACCTGTCCCTGAAAGAAACACAGAGACTTGGGTCTTTACCGTATCAGGCTCCCGGCGCGCACTGCCCCTTTTATTATTGACTATGCACAATGGCGGAACGTTGCTGTCGCGCCACGTGACACATCATATTTCTCCTTTTTCATAACAATGAAATAAACATTCTACAAGGCAATCAGCGTAACCCCAACAGTCTTAAACATTGCACACATGGTAACATACCAAACTGGATCCGGCCCAACGTGGGCAACATCGGGTGACGTATTCTGGACCTGGTTGTTTCGAGCCTAGTCACCCATTATATAGTCTCGAAATCGTGCAGGGCATTTTCTTCCTTCCCTGTTGGGATATCTTTTCCTGCCAGCCTCCTCGGTGACATGAGCTTCCAACCTTCCTGATGTCGGCATCTCGTCTTCTGCTCTGCCTTCTGGTATTAGTTCCACACCTGAGGTTCCCGCCAGGGGAACGTCTTCCTCTCGTTATCCTAGTCCCTCCTTTGCACCAAATTTTCGAGAAAAAAAAATTGAGTTTTGAGTCACTTTTCCCCTTCGATCGGCGCCAGTTACCATCAACCCTTTAACTTGAACCACCCCCATGTGGGAGGGCTCGTAGGTGATGGATAATTTCCCTTCTGGGTGGCGATAACGCACCAACAAGGTGTACCCAATGGTAATGTCTGGAGGCTTGAGATGCCTACGGTGGTTTTCCTCATCGTGTATTCTCTGATCTTCTGACATTCCCTAATCATTAATTGTCCCCAGGGGTCGTCCTTCTTTCTCTGAGATACCGCGGGGGCATCTCCTGTAGAGTGCCTCTGCTGGGGCCACAACTGCGGACCGGAGAGGCGTGGAACTGTATTCCCTCAGGAATTGGTACAGAGTTCTCGTTAGTTTGTGGCCCTGACCCTGCGCTATGCAGAATTCTTTATTCAATATCCTCATAAAGCGTTCAGCCTCCCCATTGACCCTGGGCCATACTGGAGTAATTCTTGGATGTGTGATCCCACAATCTGCCATGAAGTCTGCGAAATTCTCCTCCTGAAATGGCGGTCCATTGTACGAGCACATTATCGTTGGGAAGCCATGTGTCGCAAACATCTTCTTCAAAACCTGCACAACCTGGTCAAATGATGTGGATTCAACCAGCTTGACCTCGGGATACCGAGACCACTGGTGTATCAGCACAAGGAAGTACACCCCCCGCCTGTAGACCCAAAGTCTGCATGGACAACATCCCACGGCTGGTCGCTGCGAGGCATGGACTCTATCCTCGTTTCTTTGCTGACTGAGGCGGTTACCTGACACTAGATGCAGTTCACGACAAACTCATCTACTGTCGCGTTCAGACCCGGGAACCAGAGCTTCATTCTTATCCTCGACTTCGTCTTGGCCATTCCCTGATGGCCACAGTGCGCCAACTCTATCGCCCTGCGTAATAGTGCTTGGCGGTGTACCAACTGATGTCCTCATAAGATCAGTCCTTCTTCAGTTGCCGACAGCTTATGCCCCACCCTCCACAGCTGTTCCAGGTCTTCTTGTGTGCTTTGACTCCTTTGGTTGGAGTTGGACAGGACAGTCTTCCAATCACCACTGGACTTGGCTGCTTTGACTACCTCAAAACAGGATGGCCAGTGCCTCCCTTTCGATCTGGGAGTAGCGCTGCTCAGTGTTGGTTAGCACCTTGTTGGCATATGCAATCGGTCTCATAGGATCCTGCACATCCTGTTGCAACAGAACTGCTACCAGCCCGACTGGGCTGGTGTCGACAGTGATCTCCTTTCCCGTGCGTGTCTGTTTGATGGTATCAAAGGCATCTTGTTCTTTGGTGGTCTACTCCCACACTTCATCCTTTCTCGTCAGCAGCCAGAGGGGCTCGGAGAGGTTCACCAAGTTTGGTATAAAACAACCGCAACACGTCACCATCCCCAAGAAGCTCCTGATTTCAGACACATTCTCGGGCGGTGTTGCCTCCTAGAAGTCATGAATTTTCTGCTGGTCTGGGAAGATGCCGATTTCGTGGAATACAAAGAACTCTGTGCTGTTTTTCAGGAACTTGCACTTCTCGCGATGTAAAGTGAGTCCAAGGAACTGATTTCTTTCTAGTGTCTTTTCTAGTCTTGTCATGTGTTCAGCCTCTGGCGTGGCGTAGACCAAGATGTAATTGCTGAGATTGATGACCCCATCAAGAACGGCTAGTGCTCCCCGTATAACGTTCTGGAATACTTCTGCAGCGGAAGAGACCCCAAAGCTCAAACATTTGTATTGATAGAGGCTTTGGGGGTCGTAAAGGTGGTAATGTACCGCAAGTCTGGGTGCAGCTCAAGCTCACTGTACCCACACTGCAGATCCACCTTTGAAAACACTCTTGAACAGTGTTGTTCCCCTTCTACGTCATCCAGAGTCAGGGTAATATGTATTTTGTGCTTAATGGCCTGATTGGGAAGTCTCATGTCAACACAAATATGTACCGACCTGGGTTGCTTAGGTTTGCTCGCCACAGCAATGGGGGATACCCCTGGGTTGGGAGCCTCAACTCTTTTGATTATGTCCAGTCCCACCAGGTTCTGAAATTCTTGTTCTACCTGCTGCCTGAGATGAAAAGGAATCTGACAGTGTTTCAGTGCAGTCGGACATACCATTTCGTCAATGTGTAGCTTGACGGGTTCACCCCGTAGTTTGCCAACGCCCTCGAACACTGACTTGAATCTCTCAAGGACCTTGTTGAAATCTTTGGCATAGACGCTAAAAGCGAAATGCACAATTCCAAGGGCCTCTGCTGCCGCCCAGCTCAGTAGTGAGTGGGCACTTATGCCGGTGACAAAGAACATGGCCCTAATTTCCTTCCCTTCGTGGGCCACTTTTGTAATTAACATGCCTTTGAGCAGTATTGGTCAGGTGCCGCTAAATGTGAAAATCTTAGCCCTGGCTTCTGACAGTGGTGGGGGTCCGGGAGAGCTTCATAGTGGCAGGTTGCCATCGCGCACACTGAAGCTCCCGTGTCTACAAGTACCAGTGTTCTTGCTCCGTCCACAGAGACTGTACACATGGGTTGTCTTCTTTTCTTCTTTATGGAGTCTATACTTGAGATGAAGAAGATCTCGTCTTCCTCCTCTTCTTTTTCCAACAGTTCTTGACTTGGTGCCTCCTGTTTGACAATCGCCACTTGCCTCTGTCGTCGTGTATTGTCACTGGGCATCCTGCTGGGCCCTCTGGGGAGGGTCACAGGGGTGGGGGCTTTACACATACTCGTGAAAATGACCTGCTCTTCTGCAGCGCCTGCACACTCTCCCTTTCGCTGGGCATTCCCCAGCATGCAGAAGGTCATAGCCACACTTGGGGCATGGCAGTGGCGTTTCATTTCTCCTGGTTTTCCATCTGGACCTTGCCGGACCAGCATTCTGTGGGCACCCAATTTCACATGCACCCTCCCCTTTTAGTGAACAAATCGCAGCATCCATTTTTGTAGAGTGGCTCTCCGCCAGTTCGTATGATCTGCCCATCTCCAGGATGCGGGCTAGTAACAGACAAGGCTCACGCAGCACTTGGCGGCACAGCTTCCCCGAAGCGTACCCCTGTATCAGTTGGTTTCTCAGCATGCCGTCCTCATTCTCCCATGCGCACATACTTGACAGATGATGGAGTCTGCCATAGAACTGGTCCAGGCATTCCTCCTCCTTCTGCTTCTAGCTGCACATAATGAACCTTTCATAGTCCTGATTAGCTAACTGCAAAAAGTGCTCTTTGAGGCTGTCCTTTGCTGCTTGATAACGGTTGGTTGTGGGGGCGGGGGGGGGTTGAAGATCTTATGTATCTCCGACCCAGCGGAGTATATGAGGGTCGCAATCTTTGCCTCATCATCTGTCTCGCCAGTTGCTTTGAAATACATGTTCAACTTCTCTATCCAGAGTAACCATTTCGGTCCCAGCTTCGAGGGACTTCCTGAAGTGTCCAGTTCTGCTATTGGGGCCAGTGTCCCTTGTTGTCGTGGAGTCCTTCTTGCTCGAGGGGGATTTGCAGTGACTTGTTCACCTCCCTGGACGTCATCCACATCACTCGTGGTCGCAGGTCACACAGGCACTTCCTATGTTGAAGAAGGCCACCACCTGAACCTGCAGGTGCAATTCAGGGACGTCAACCACTGTGGTGCGCACACTCTGCTCCCTCTGGGCAGCTACGCCTTGGTGTGAGACACATTTGCCCCTCCGGAAGTCTCCTCAATGACTGTGGCCCTGCTTGTGGGCTGTAGCCCTGTGGGTTCCAAAAAGTTCCCCACACGGCGCACTGAGCACTCCACGTGTGGAGCCGCTGCAATTGGGAACACAAAATGGCGGTGTTAGCCTTACCACGATGATTGATGCAAAGGACAGGCATCAGATTAGGTTGCCAGAGATGAAATCAACATCGGAAAAACTTCTCCTTTCCCAGCTGCATTCTCGTCGCCAATGTTGTGATCTGCATTGACCCAGGCCCCCCTCATGCAGGCCATGTCCCACCCGTCCCTGAAAGGAAGACACAGACTTAGGTCCTTCCGTATCGGGCTCCCGGAGCACACTGCCTGTGGTGCGGGAGCACCCCTTTTTTATTGACTACACACGCTGGCAGGAAGTTGCTGTCACGCCACATGACCACATCACAGATAACTGCATCGCTAATGAGTTTGTATATCTCACATAAAATTAGGCAACTTCACTCTGTCCCTGACAGATAACGCTTACCCAGGGTCATTTTCATCATGAAATGGAGGCGTAAAAGCAAGGTGTAATGCGTTCATGCCCCCATTGAATGGTCTGCCCTATTCCCCTGCTGGGAGGCGGGTGCAAAGCAGAGTTTGCATTCATCCTCCATCTTGGACAAGCTCCTGGTTTTACGCCTTCATGACATTTTCGTGCAGGAGTAAAGCAAATGGACTGCAGTGAAATATGCTTGTCATTTACGCATGGGTGAATCCGCATGGGTGAATCCGCATGGGTGAATCGCAGGCAGACTGTATTCCATTATAAAACGCCAATAATAAAGTCGTGAAGATTATCTCGCGGTAAAACAAATGCCAATTATGGTTTTACATAAAGACACTTATTTCACATATATATGTGGGGGGTGGGTAATGGTAAGTATTTATGTTGTGGGGAGTGTTGAGGGGCTGTGGGGTACTCACCCGCATATATTTATTATGGCGACTTTATCACACCCACTTTCCAACACTTCACATGATTCCTGCAGGCAGTACACGCTACATGCTCTGGCATTGCTCTCAGGGAGTTTTAGGAGCACTCGCTTCTCTGTGTGGCCTGAAGATTCAGGGAGTTGTTGGGCCCCTGTCGGGGCCACTCTTGTAGTGCACACACACACGACGCGGGAGCCTTTGCCTGCTTTAACTCTCTTTATTCTTCCATTTTACAGACTGTCCTCTCTCCTCCCTGGCCCTCCCTTTCCTCCCTTCCTCCCGTCCCACCTTCCTCCTCCTCCTCCTCCTCCTCCTCCCAGTTCCCTCCCACTGTTCTGTGTCCTCTCTCTTAAAGGGGTTCTGCCCTTTATTCGCTCGTAACACCTCCCCCCTTCTTAACATGAGACTTCCTGGGCTACATTTGCTCGATGAGCCGTTGGGGTCTCTTTGTGGTTCGGTGGGGCCTGCTTGGTTGTTCGTGGGTCTCCTCTGCACTCTCTCGTTGCAGTGTTTTATGAGTCTCTGCTCTCACTTTTTCCTCCCTCTCGATCGCTCCCTCTTTCGTTGGTTCATGCTCTTCAAAGTATAACTCGTGGAGGAGGATGTCCTTTGGCGTCATTTTGCCATAGTTCCTTGTCGCTAGGATGGGATCTGTGCTGTTCGTCTGCCCTTTGCTTTTGCTTTCCTCTCCCACATCTTGCTCGGGCACGTGGTCCTTCTTGTGAGTTACTTCGAATGACCTATAGTGAATGCTGATGAGTGCGTTCTGTGGTGCTGTCTGGTGGCTGAGACGGCTGTGCCCTATGGCGGGACTCGGTCTCATGCGGATGGCGTCAGGCACTGTGCGGTCTCCTTGGGTTGGGTCGCGTTGTGACGGCCCTTTTAGCCGTACTGTCTGTGTTGTCCTTCATTGGACAGCATGGTCTTGGGGTTTCGCTCAGGGTTGTTCTTCTGCCCCATCTGGTACAGTTGCCTTGCACCAACGTTTCCTATGGCTTCCACATTCCCCTGCGTACGATGTCCCGAAGGGTGCTAGGTGGTAGCGAGGCTCACAGTCCTCTCGCAGAGTGGGTGGGGTTCGTGTGCTAAGTACCGGCCCGTCCCCTTTTGGGTGAGCTAACTCAGGGTAGAGGGGTTGTGCATGCCTGTGACGTCTAAGTGGGCTGGTGTTCGTGGCCTTGATGTCTTTCCTGATGTCTAACCATGCCATCAATTTACTCGGGTATCTTGCCTGGGCTGATGGTGTGGGTTGGCATGCAGAGCTTGTGGGTGGTTCTGTTCTGCACGTTGCATGAAGGTGACCTTCCTGGCCGCAGCGCCAACATGTTCGTCCAGGGGTTGGGTATGGTTGTCTGTGTGTGTGTTTCCACCCTCGCCCGTGGCATAGCTCTCGGCTCGGGCTTTGTTGCCGGTGTGTTCTAAATCTCCGTCTTCTCCAAGGTTGAGCGGGCTTGGAGTGTTGCAGTTGACCTTCCTTGATGGCTGCGATGGCGTCGCGTTCAACTTTTCTTTCAATGGCGGCTGCCTGTGCGTCAATTCTCTCATATGTTTTTGCTAAATTGAGTATTTTCGCTAGGGGTAGGGGCTTTTTGAGAAGATGTTTTCTGAGCGTTGACGAGGTGCACCCTTCTATGATCCTCAGTCTTATAGCTTCTTCAACATTTAAGTTGACAAAGTCGCAGTTCACTATTTTCTGCTGGAGACGTAAGACGAACTCTCCAATGGATTCGTGCTGACGCTGCCTGTGTTGGTTGAATGCGAGGCATTTGTAGTTTTTGTTGTGGGGTATTATCAGTTTGTCATTGATTGCAACGAGGAGGCGTTGGTATGTGGTCCTGTCCTGTGCTGGTATTGTCATTATTATTCCTTTTATTTCCCTTCCGGCTAGATTCCTGAAGATGCTGATCTTATTTGGTGGGTCTTGGCTTCCTATTGCTCCTACAAAGTCTTCAAATTCTTCTACCCACTCCTCCCACCGTTGACTCTGGCCATGGTATGGGATAAGCGTGAATGGGCTTGGTCTCCTCCTGAGGCTGGCATGTGAGGAAAGGCTGCTGTCGACAGCTGGGGGTGTCCCTGTGCCTGCAGCTGCTTGTGTTGGGTCTGTCATGATTGCCTTTGGTGGTGAGATGGCGTGTTGCCTTTCTTTATGAGTAGGTGGTAGTGTTCAGGTAATTGTTATGGGCCTGAGTTAGTTCTGGTTGTGCTGTTATCTCTTGGTATCAGTTCTTTGGTATGGTTCACGCCTTTTTGTTCAGGGTGCTGCTGTGGAAGCTTGTGTTGGGTGGGCGGCTGGAGTGGTTTGCTGATAGCCTGCAGGCCGTGTCTGGGATATGGATTGCTCACCTAGATTATGCTGCCAATGGCCTCTGGGCCGTTCGTTTCGTGTGTGGGCTTCTAGCCCGTTTGCAATGACCTTTCGATGGCCTTCAGGCCGTTGTGTCCCAGTCGCGGGCTTCCTGCCCACGTGCACTGTTTGCAGACGTCCTTTGGGCCGTTTATTATTTATTTTATTTTATTTTATTTTTTACGCCACCCGGGCTTCCCGCCCAAATTGTATTGTTCTGATTGGGGTCTGTGCGTTGGTTGGGGCAGCTGGGGCGCTTTGCTGGGGTCTCGCGCTTACCCGCTTGCCGGTCTGGTCTTCTCCTGTCGTGGGCACACGGGCCCTTTTCCTGGTTTCTGTTGTCGCGGGCGCACAGGCCCTCCTCTGGAGCTCCTCGCTAGGTACTCTTCTGTTGCGGGTGCACGGTCCCTCCTCCGGAGCTCCTCACGAGGTCCTCACCAAGTGCGGGCACACGGGCCCGTCACCGGAGCTCTTCTCTGGTCTTCTTCTGTCGTGGGCGTACGGGTCCTCCGTCGCTTCGCTGCAGGGTGCACAGGCCCCTGCTCACTCTGGGCGCACGGGCCCTCGGCAGCTGCTGGGTGCACAGGCCCTCCTTCCACTCTGCTACTGGGCGCTCGGGCACTCCATTGGGCTCACAGACCAGTTAGTTGCTGGGCTGACAGGCCCGTCTTCACTGCGGGCTCTCAGGCCCTCGGTTACAGCTGGGCACACGGGCCCCTGTTACTGTTGGGCACACGGGCCCCCGTTACTGCTGGGCACACGGGCCCCAGTTACTGCTGGGCACACTGGCCCCTCACTGCTGCTGGGCACACGGGCCCCTCACTGCTGCTGGGCACACAGGCCCTTCACCACTGCTTGGCGCACAGGCCCTTCACCGCTGCTGGGCACACGGGCCCCTCACTGCTGCCTGCTGGACGTACAGCTCCGGTTCCCATGGACTTCTCTTGCCCATTTTCTCCACGGCGCGGGACGTTTCGCTTCGTCGCCAGTTGTTGGACCCCTGTCGGGGCCACTCATGTAGTTCACACACACACGACACGGGAGCTTTTGCCTGCTTTAACTCTCTTTATTCTTCCATTTTATAGACTGTCCTCTCTCCTCACTGGCCCTCCCTTTCCGCCTTCCTCCTCCTCCTCCCAGGTCCCTCCCACTGATCTGTGTCCTCTCTCTTAAAGGGGCTCTGCCCTTTATTCACTCGTAACAGGAGTCTGGGGCCATCTCCCCGAGCCTGGAGCCCGGTGTGATGCTGGAAATGCATCGGAGGGACATGGCCTCCGTATCCTTGTCCTTTACTGCCTTTTTACCATGTGCTCTGCCGTGTTTTCCACGCAGGAGTTCATGTGGGACTCCTGGCGGCGCAGTTCTCTCTCTTTTGGTTTGGTGAACAGACCAATGGGATACCTTTACGGCACCCATGGTTGGGGGTACAACCCTGTGCCCCTAGTGTATGTTTTTGGGCACCTGTGAGTGGCCCGCAGAGCAGGGTATGGGCTGGTGGCAGCTCCATGCTGAATTTTACAGGTGCTCTGAGTATCCTCCATTTTGGGATACCCAGGCCCTGCCACTGGGATCAGTTGATTCCTGATAGAAAACAAGATGGCCCCTGTGGCCTCCTGCTTTCTATTGCCGGTTACCTTGTTTTCCCAAAGTCCTGGGAAACCCTGACTCTGTCCCTTCCCCCTGACTGGCTGTTGGGTGGAAGTTCCATATATGATGTTATTGTGAAGTCCAGTCCAGACTGGCTGGAGCCTTCCCAGTAACTGTATGTTGTGGGCACACCCTGTGGGTGGGACCTGGGTGAATGGAGTGTGTGACCAATATGCACTTCTTGTTGTGGCTGTCTGGTTTCTGGTATGAGAGACAAAGACTGAGACAGCCCTGCCCGAAACTGGCCTGAATGCAGTGTGTAGTGTTGAATGGCTGGGTACTTGTCCCAATCCACATTCCTTGTTGTGAGTGTCTGAGAGGGAGGAGGATGGCCTGAATGCACTGTGTGCCTGATTGGCTGACTGACTGCATGAATGCCCTTCTGTATGATTAGCTGCTGCGTTTGACCCAGCAGTGTGGATGAGAGACAGGATAGTATATCTGGGGACCTCTCACTACTGGAAATTGTTCAGAAGCTGTGTCTACACTTGAAGAGTAACTGGAACTGCTGATCCTCGACGCCCAGCTGGAAGAAGACGACTTGCTGTTGCATTTGCTTCGACCTAATCTGAAAGCTGCCGAATTCGTCGAAGACTGATCCGAGAGAGGACCTGGTAAGGCGCCCTCGTCCCGTGCTCCGAGGGACCATTGAGCACCGCTAACCTTCGCCGAAGCTCCCTGGAAGTAAGACCCTCGAAAGGCTGCCGACCCGAGACGGGACTGCCGAGGAGAATGAAGCAAAGCACCCGGACTTCACAGCTGCCGAAGTCTATTGCCGTCGACCAGGGTTCGCAGGTTTGTGTAATCGCTGGAGGCCCGTCGAAGTTGTGTTGCCCAGCCGTGGGGACCGCCTGATGCCGTGCCGCCGACGACCGGACCCGCCCGCTCCTTTGCCTAACAACATTTGAATCGAAGGACTCTCTTGTCTGCAACGTCGACCGCTTTGTCCCGCCGGAGAAAGTCGAGGACGACCAACGCACTAAGGAGAATCCGCCGGTGGGTTTCCCGCCACATGAAGGCCACAAAGACTTTGATGACTCGACGCCCTTGTTGGGCCACAGTTCTTCTGAAACTCTTTGCAGTCCTGAACAATACATCGCCGAGGTGCCCTGCACACCTCATCCTCGCAGGACGTCGCTGACAAGCACCGCCTGGATCGACGCTGTGGTCTTGGCACCCTCGAACTTCTCATCGCCGCCATCGATGACAAGTTCACCATCTTCGACGCCCCTCGACGATCCGTGGCTCCTGCTTTAAAGGGAGTCACTCAAGAAGGATCCGTCAACGCTTCTTCGAAGAACTCTACTCCACCAGGTACATTGGGGGGGGTAAAAACATTATAGGAGAGAACAGGACTATTGAGCAATATATGGACTGGGTTTGTGCTATATATCTATATTTTACAGGTTGCCCAGGTGGGGGGATCTCCACACAGAACTGTGTCTAGTGGTAGGGGCCAGAAATCTGCCTATTGTTTCAACCATCTTGCGTTCTTTCCTATCTCTATTGCTGGTGTCCTTGTTATTGATCTGTGTGACATTCTAACAGTATAGTTGATGCACTTTAATGAGATCTGATAATATTGGTGGTACCACTTTAGAATTGTATATATTTACCATTGTTGATTTCCGAGTACAAAGTGCGTTATTGTGATCGTGTACATATCTTTGAATATTAATTATATAAAGACTGTGTTTTCAGTAATACAGTGTGTGGACATTCTTTTGTGGGGGTTCGGGGACTACACTGTACTTAAGAACCAGCCTGCATCACCTCCTGAGAAGCTAGGCCTTGATTGCTCGTCCATTGCTACCTTATAGAGAATCTTGGCTGGGGTCCTTTGTGCCTCTCCTCTACCATATAGAGAGCAGAAGTACAGACACCCCCACCGGTATCTTTACACCCGGCCCCGTGATTCCTCTGGCAGCGCCAGATGAAGACCCCACCCCCTTCCAGCAACATGGCTCTTCCTCGACATATCATCAAAATAGCCAGGTGAGCACCCACATAAAAGGGGGATTATTCATGACAGAAGGAGGGGTTTCAACAAGACTGCTCTCGTTGTACACAGGGCATGGATCTGCAATCTGCAGCTCTCCAGATTTTTTTTTACTATGACTCCCATGATTCCTCGCCATTGACTATGATGGCTTAGGTGGATGGGACTTGTAGTCCAAAACATCTGGAGAGCCAAAGATTGCAGACCCCTGACACAGGGTAAAGCACGAGAGTAGCAATCACTGATTTGGGGGCCTCTGAATTGAAGATGAGGGGAGCAGCAGTTTACGTCACCCACTGGACAAAGAGCATGCTGGCAAATTGGGCGACAAAGAAGGGGTACAGGAAATGGGGAGCAAGGAGAGCCCAGAACCACCCTGAGTGTAGGGGGAATGGGTAGTGAAGGCAGACGAGCCCCAGACCAGTGGCACATTAGGGGGTAATGGAGAGTGGGGAGTGAAGGGTGTCCAGAACCACCCTGACTCTAGGGGGAATGGGTAGTGAAGGCAGACGAGCCCCAGACCAGTGGCACATTGGGGGATGGGGAATGAAGGGTGTCCAGTACTACCCTGACTGTAGAGGGCATGGGTACTGAAGGCAGACGAGCCCCAGCCCAGAGGCAAATTGGGGGCTTAGGGGTGTGTGAAGGGTGTCCAGAATCACCCTGACTGTAGTGGGAATTGGTAGTGAAGCCAGGTGAGCCCCAGACCAGTGGCACATTGGGGGGTAATGGGGAGTGGGGAGTGAAGGGTGTCCACAACCACCCTGACTGTAGGGGACATGGGTAGTAAAGGCAGACGAGCACCAGCACAGTGGAAAATTGGGTATGGGGAGTGAAAGGTGTCCAGAACTACCCTGACTGTAGGTGGCATGGGTAGTGAAGGCAAAGGAGCCCCAGCCAAGTCGCACATTGGTGGTTAGGGGTGTGTGAAGGGTGTCCAGAACCACCCTGACTGTAGGTGGCATGGGTAGGAAGCCAGACGAGCCCCAGACCAGTGGCACATTGGGGGGTATTGGGGAGTGGGGAGTGAAGGGTGTCCAGAACCTCCGATACTGTAGGGGGCATGGGTAGTGAAGCCAGGCGAGCCTCAGACCAGTGGCACATTAGGGGGTATTGGGGAGTGGGGCGTGAAGGGTGTCCAGAACCACCCTGACTGTAGGGGCATGGGTAGTGAAGGCAGACGAGCACCAGCACAATGGCACATTGGGGGGTAATGGGGAGTGGGG
The DNA here is from genome assembly GCF_040938575.1 of Ambystoma mexicanum. Lineage (NCBI taxonomy): Eukaryota > Metazoa > Chordata > Amphibia > Caudata > Ambystomatidae > Ambystoma > Ambystoma mexicanum. The sequence continues at coordinate 14,564,627 of NC_090940.1, forward strand.
AGTGAAGGGTGTCCAGAACCACCCTGACTGTAGGTGGCATGGGTAGTGAAGGCAGACGAGCCCCAGCCCAGTGGTGGTTAGGGGGGTGTGAAGGGTGCCCAGAACCACCCTGACTGTAGGTGGCATGGGTAGTGAAGGGAAACGAGCCCCAGCCAAGTCGCACATTGGTGGTGGGTGGGAGTGAAGGGTGTCCAGTAGTACCCTGACTGAAGGGGGCATGGGTAGTGAAGCCAGACGAGTCCCAGCCAAGTGGCACATTGGGGGGTTAGGGGTGTGTGAATGGTGTCCAGAATCACCCTGACTGTAGAGGGAATGGGTAGTGAAGCCAGACGAGCCCCAGACCAGTGGCACATTGGGGGGTATTGGGGAGTGGGGAGTGAATGGTGTCCAGAACCTCCCTGACTGTAGGGCGCATGGGTAGTTAAGGTAGACGAGCCCCAGACCAGTGGCACATTGGGGGGTATTGGGGAGTGGGGAGTGAAGGGTGTCCAGAACCACTCTGACTGTATGGGGCATGGGTAGTAAAGGCAGACGAGCCCCAGCCCAGTGGCACATTGGGGGTAGGGAGTGGAGGGTGTCCAGAACTACCCTGACTGTAGGGGGCATGGGTAGTGAAGCCAGACAAGCCCCTGCCAAGTGGCACATTGGGGGTAAGGGGGAGTGAAGGGTGTCCAGAACCACCAGGACTGTAGGGGGCATGGGTAGTGAAGCCAGACGAGTACCTGCCAGGTGGGACATTGGGGGTGGGGAGTGAAGGGTGTCCAGAACCACCCTGACTGTAGGGGGCATGGGTAGTGAAGCCAGACGAGCCCAGCCCAGTGGCACATTGGGGGTAGGGTGAGTTAAGGGTGTCCAGAACCACCCTGACTGTATGGGGCATGGGTAGTGAAGGCAGACAAGCCCCAGCCCACTGGCACATTGGGGAGTGGGGAGTGGAGGGTGTCCAGAACTACCCTGACTGTAGGGGGCATGGGTAGTGAAGCCAGACGAGTCCCAGCCCAGTGGCACATTGGTGGTGGGTGGGAGTGAATGGTGTCCCGAATCAGCCATGGGGTGACATGGAGCAGTGGATGAGGAGCTCACACATGGGGAGCAAGGGGAACCCAGAACTAGCCTTGAGCACGGGGACCTAGCAGGAGGGCCCAGAGGGGCCTGGCAGGAAAGCCCAGATGGGGTTGGCAGGAGCCCAACAGGGGCCTGACAGGAGACCAAGAGGGGTTTGGTAGGAAGGATAGTGTTCACACCTGGTGAGATGTCTTGTCCAGTCCCTCACTGCCATCAGGGATCTACTTTGGGAGTAGAGGAGATATGCCCCCCTCAGTAGGGAGTAAGAACATCAGAAGCTGTTGTGGCCACAACCCTGTGGGTGTTTATTATCACCCAGGACACCAGTTGCATTGGTTTGCACTTTTTTAGAAATAGTTTAGGGGCGGGTCGACCTCTTCTGTGTCCCTTTTAGGTAGGCTGCTCACTAGCTCAGACTAGGGGCAGCCTCTCTACGTTAGGGACAGGCGTTTTCTTCTTGAGACTCAGCGACGGCCTATTGTAGAAATATTTAAAACGCAAGTGCTGTTCAGCCTTCTGTGTTACAATTGATTTTTATGGTGAATGTGACTATAATCTGATAGCGTGGTTCCCTGGTTATGAACATGGCAATACCATGCCTTACTGGTCATGCAGCACCACCACACTGGTCATGGCGGAAGACCACATTGGTCATAGAGACTACCTTATGGGTCAAGCGTAAGGCAACACTGGTCATGGGGCAATACCACAATGGTCAGGGAGACTGCCTTACTGGTCACGCAGTAACACCACACTGGTCATGGGGGGGAAGACCACACTGATTATGGAGACTGCTTTACTGGTTGTTAGGGAGAATTCTCTCTTTAGGCTGAATTTCCTAACCTAGTGAGTCCCCCAGCAGCTTTGCTGGATTTCTGGAGTTTGTTTTTTTTCCTCCTGCCAAGAGTGAGACTCTTTTTCTCCCACTCTTGGACATGATTTATGGTGTTCCTTTGATTCGTAATGTGTTTTATGGGCTATGGGGTCCTTTACTCCATAGGATCTCATGTGTTTTTCCTATGTGTGTTACACAGCACCCTCCGTGCAGTAACACAGGGGTGTCATAGTGACACCCCACCATAGACTCCATACCCTGGGACTGACTACTGTCTCGCAGGGCATGTAAAGTCACCATTGGCTTTACTAGTCCCAAATTATGAACAGAAACCAGTACAAGCCATCATATTGTGGACGTACTGGTCGGGGCAATTCGATAGCCCCGGGGTCTATTAGTCGAGGGGGCACGTCTCCATCCCCCCTCATCGAGTTTTGGCTGGTGGCAGTGGATACTATTTTTTATATTCGACCGCGAATATATCCCTATGGGATTTTCCCATTGTTCGAGGCTACCAACTTTAATTATTTAATTCTCATAGCCTCGAACACACCGCCGGTTTATTTATTTAATATTAATTCGCCGGTTGGTATTTTTTGCCAGGACTCGATTCTAAAATGGCGTTTGTGTTCTCTTCTGTGACTCCAACCCAAGTCGAGCCCTTTGTTCCACTTTTTGGCGGGCTTCTCCACAGAAGCCTCCAAAAGTGGTGCCACTCTGGGTACCACAGGGGGTGTGGGAGGGGGTTTAGGCACCCTGGACTGAGTTACCTTGGTAACTCAAGTCGCACTCTTGTGTGATTGGCCCAAGTGGTGAGCCGGCCGGCTCACCACTTGGCATGTTTGGTTGACAGCTAGGCTGAGTGAATGGGGGTGTGCTGCATAAAAGCAGGGCTTTGGGGACTGGAACTTCAGAAGTCGCCACAGGACCTGAGAATCCGACGAGGGAGAAGCTGAGCCGACCTACCACGACGACACCACCGGTGGAGCCCTGCGGAACCGACTCACCACTTCCCGACGACAGAGAAGATCTCTCGGCTGGAGAGGCTTCTTCCCCTGACTGGTGGACACAACCAGTTTACCTTCTTCTCTTCGCATCCCAGGCCGTCTTGTGGTCGAATTGCCCGTGCCAAGCACCCCGGCAACCGGATAGCCACTTACCACTGGACCGCGAATAAAAGAACTGCTCCTTTTACCTGAGAACTCCGCGGCTGGTTTCTTCCCTGGCAGTGCAACAGACTCCTGTCTTCCTCCCCGACGATATCCTCTCTTCCCCCGGACGAAGCACCGACTTGCATCCGCTGCCAGGAACAACTGCCCCCGCTGGAGTATTCTCACCACTTTAAGGTACCGTGTCCGCCAGGCCTCCCTTTCTAAAGATTGCTACAAGGTAATAATAACCCCTTAACCTTCTGGACTGGGCTGGCCGCCTTAACCTTCTAACTGGTCCCTTTCATTTTGGTCCAACTCTTTTTGAACCTTTGCAAGACTCTTGTGCACTTCAACCGTGTGACCTTGAACACATTTCGTTCTGATCCTCTTAAAGTGGATCCGGCCTACTGAACTCTAAATTCACGGTTGCACTTGCCTTCCTCTCTTGTTTTGATCTTATGAAAGTGTTGGGATCTGTTTCATATTATACTCTGCTTTTCTTTCCCTTTTTAACGAATTATTAGAGTGCCATCTGCGTTAAGCGCTCACCGCTGTCTGAAAATAAGTGGGGCTTTACTTAAGACTTGTCTAATATTCTTCTAAGCGAGTGTATATCTTTTAGTGACCGTGTTTTTGAATTGCTTACTATTAGTGCCTGTGTGTTTTTCTAGATGTGGTTTTAAATAAATAATTATATCTCTTTTACACCAAGCTCTGCTCAGTGTTTACTTGTTCTACTGTCTTCTTTTGACCTATTGTGAATACTCTGTATACTGCCTAACTCTTCTTGAGGGAAGTCTGACTGCTCAGCCACAGCTACCAAGTGAATCTGTGTGGTACAGACTGCTACCAAGTGGGTTTACTGCCAAACGCCTGTAGTCTTAAATCTTTTGCAGTGGTCCCAGAGGGAACTGCACAGGTTTCTGCCTAACACTGGTCAAGCGTAAAGCACCACTGGTCATGAAGACTGCCTCACTGGTCAAGCATAAGGCAAGGCTGGTCATGGAGGAAGACCACACTGGTCAACAGACCTCAACGCTAGTCACAAGTAAGTCAACACTGGTCATGGGGCAATACCACACTGGTCATGGAGGCTGCCTTACTGGTCATGCAAAACCACCACACTGGTCATGGTGGAAGACCACACAGGTCATGGCGATTGCCTTATGGGTCAAGCGTAAGATCAAAAAATGAATGGGTGTTGAAATAGGGGGAAGTGATAAGGGAAAATAAGTAATGGAGGGTTGGTTGAGGTAAAGAACTCGAGACAATGAGCGTTGAGTTATTAAGTAATTGACTTGAGACAAGGAGCGTCAAGCAATTAAGATACATAGATCAAAGACGATCTATATGATAAGCCCGAGACCTACATCAATGGATGTTTAGAAGGAGCTATTTCAGAGTCCCAAGGTGGATGATGTAGACTATGATTGTTCTGTTAAAGGGAATAGCTCACACTCCGCAGGAGTAATTTTAGGGGCAAGAACAGTCACAAAGAGGGTGAGAACTGAGACATCTATGTGGGCCGGCCAAGTCCATCAGTGTTGTATAAAATATATGTGGTGAAGAAATAGTGAAAACTGTAGGAACGGGAAGGAAAGCACAGAGATTTGAAATGTATTTATTTAGTTGACTGATGGGGTTTAGTGAATAAAATAGATTGAAATATAATGTGATATAAAAGGCTTGGAGCTGCGACGATTGGTGCATGCTCATATTGTATTATTTTTCTGAAAAGTATTTATAGAAGTGTAAAAACAACAGTGAGTATTGACAGTCAAGTGTGACTAGTCAAAATGGAGGATATTACTATGGTCGCTAACGGACCACTGCACTGTATTGTGCCTCATGGTCGCCCAGAGACCACTGTATTATTGTGTAGTGCCTTATGGTCGCCCAGAGACCACTGTATTATTGTGTAGTGCCTTATGGTCGCCCAGAGACCACTGTATTATTGTGTAGTGCCTTATGGTCGCCCAGAGACCACTGTATTATTGTGTAGTGCCTTACGGTCGCCCAGAGACCACTGTATTATTGCGTAGTGCCTTACGGTCGCCCAGAGACCACTGTATTATTGCGTAGTGCCTTATGGTCGCCCAGAGACCACTGTATTATTGTGTAGTGCCTTACGGTCGCCCAGAGACCACTGTATTATTGTGTAGTGCCTTACGGTCGCCCAGAGACCACTGTATTATTGTGTAGTGCCTTATGGTCGCCCAGAGACCACTGTATTATTGTGTAGTGCCTTACGGTCGCCCAGAGACCACTGTATTATTGTGTAGTGCCTTATGGTCGCCCAGAGACCAATGTATTATTGTGTAGTGCCTTATGGTCGCCCAGAGACCACTGTATTATTGTGTAGTGCCTTACGGTCGCCCAGAGACCACTGTATTATTGCGTAGTGCCTTACGGTCGCCCAGAGACCACTGTATTATTGTGTAGTGCCTTATGGTCGCCCAGAGACCACTGTATTATTGTGTAGTGCCTTATGGTCGCCCAGAGACCACTGTATTATTGTGTAGTGCCTTACGGTCGCCCAGAGACCACTGTATTATTGCGTAGTGCCTTATGGTCGCCCAGAGACCACTGTACCATCACTCTCAGCCCAGTATCTGACCTCGGTTTTTAGACCTACATCTGACCGTCGCACTTAGCCCAGTATCTGACTGCTACTCTTAGACTAGTACGTCACTGCTGCATTAATCTCGCCAAGTATTTGAGAACTGTACTCTGCCAACTCTGCCCCGTATCCACCCACGGCAACTAATTCCAGCCCACCTAGCTCAGCTAGTAGTAACAGTATGTACTTCCACATGCCTAACCCAGTTCACCTTGCACAATTCTCCAAACTGACAATTATCCTTACCATCATCTACACGACCATGCCTACAGTTCTGCCTACAGAGGGCCTTGGTGCCCACATACAACTCATCTCTAAACCCTGCAACTTAGAACAAAGGAAGCTTAGACTCCGTGCTCGACTACCTAAAATATTCGAACCTATTACTAAATATAACATTAACCTAGAACACCTTCGACCCAAAATATGCCGACCACTAGTAACCACCGCCCCTCTCAGACGCCAACCACACCATAAAATCAATAAACTTATAGCCAAACCCCCGCTCACAGCGCAGCTAGAACCTGAACTAAAAGCTGCTCTTATCAATGCCAGATCATTAGTCGCCCATGCCACTGACATAGCAGATATCATACGGGATAATAGCCTTGACTTCATTGCCATTACTGAATCTTGGCTCCACGATGCAGCAGGTCCGGCTCTCACTCTGGCAGTCCCAGAGAATTATACCATTCTCAGAGCTGACAGACCAGACTCGCGCGGTGGAGGAATTGCAATTATCGCCAAATCTGATCTCTCTATGAGAATCACACCCACACCCTCCCTCAAATCCTGCGAGCTTCTCTCTATCAAATTACCGACTGCGAACTCCCAAACACTAAATATCCACCTTATCTATAGACCCCCTGGCCCCGTCAGCACCTTCACTGAAGACATCACCACTGTTATCTCTGAGAAGCTAAAAGAATCCTCCCAAACACTAGTACTAGGAGATTTCAATCTAGGGCTCAACGATATCAACGACCATCATGCTACTGCCACAGGCAATACTCTGTCAGTGCTAGGCTTCACGCAGTTCGTGAATACTTCCACACATATCAAGGGAAGAACACTAGACTGGATTGCCAGTCACAACTGCTACCCTTCTATAACAGCCATCACCCCCCAAATATGGTCTGACCATTACCTTATCTCTTTCACCCTCAACACCAAAAGACCCATAGTCTTAACACCCACGCCAGCCACACCCACCTTAACGAGAAACAAGAAAAACATTACAGCCGACAATATTCTGCCCCACATCCTACCCAAACTAAATTCCCTACCTGACCACTCTGACCCAGGCATCCTAGTGGATGCATTCAACGCAGCCATGTGCTCTGCTCTTGACAGTACTGCTCCATTTAAACTTCGGATCAGTAAACCCAAAAAGCATTTGAACTCATGGTTTACACCCCACCTAAAAAACTTAAGACTACAGAAGAGAAAATGCGAAACAGCTTGGAACCGACATCCGACCGCTGAAAATAAAACTAACCTAATTAACATCTCCTCGCAATACAAAAAAGACATCATCCTGGCCAAACAAGAAACCTATAATAATAGGATCTCCCAATCCAACTCCAGCATGAAGGAGCTATTCTCCATCCTAAAGGAATTGGAAACTCCTATCACAGTACAGGATGACTCCATCAAAGACAAAACTTGGTGCACAGACATACAACTGGCACTAACCAACAAAGTATCCAACCTCCAAACAAAAATTGCCCTAAAGAAAGCCTCTCTGCCAACTCAACCTCTGATAGTCAAAACTCCCACATCCAACAACCCAGAATCCACCCAATTCCGTTTCTCCAAGGTCTCAGTAATTGAGGTAGAGAAGACCATTTTGACTCTCAAACCTTCTAATTGCAAAGGCGACCAATGCCCCGCACAACTGATCAAGGATGCGGCTAGGGATTTAGCCCCCTTTATCACAAAACTTATCAATGCCTCCTTTACTACGGGCACCATCCCCCGCAACCTAAAGGAATCTTGGGTACTCCCCCTCCTAAAAAAGCAAACATTGGACCCCAACATTCCTACTAACTACAGGCCCATCACCACGGTTCCCTTCCTACTAAAAATATTAGACAAGGTAGCATACACCCAAATCCAGAACTTCCTTGAGATGAACCATCTCCTCGGCACCCGCCAATCCGGTTTCCGTCCGCAACACGGCACAGAGACTGCCCTTATCGACCTAAAAGCCCAAATAGACTCACTCAGAGACGAGGGAAAACTAGCTCTCCTCCTCCTTCTAGACCTTTCAGCCGCCTTTGATCTGGTGGACCATAAAGTCCTATGTAATCACTTGGACTCGGCTGCCCACTTCTCAGAGGAGGCTATAGTCTGGATTCAATCATTTCTTAGTGACAGGACTATGAGGGTGTTCTCCCCCGCAGCGGCAGCAGACCCTATCCCAATCACTTGCGGAGTGCCCCAGGGATCCTGCGTCTCGCCGACACTCTATAACATCTTCACCAAGCCACTCTTTGACGATCTTGATAATCTGGGTATCACCTACACTAACTATGCAGATGATACTCAGATTCTCTTACCACTTACTGGGGATTACGTCGAAGATCTGGCTCTGGTGAATAGAGTCTATAGCATCGTTCAAGCATGGATGGCCAACCATGGCCTATGCTTGAACGATGACAAAACAGAGCTCATCATCCTGGGCACGGCAGCCCGTATCTCCAAACTTAACCAAAACTACTCCGCCTTCATCATCGATGGTAACACTATCAAGGTCGCCAGAGAAGTAAAAACCCTAGGTTTTTACCTTGATGCGACACTATCTTTCACCAAACAGGTGAACTCACTGTCATCATCCACTGCCTATACATGCAAGTTAATACGAGCTGGGAAACCATTCCTTTCAGAGGACAGCTGTCTTATTCTAGCTAGAGCCCTCATTTTATCGAAATTAGATTATTGCAACGCCCTCTACATAGGGACTACCAAACAAATCATCCACAGAATCCAAGTGCTCCAAAACAATGCACTTAGAGCGGCCCTAAGTATCCCCAGAAGTGCACACATTTCAGAAATAAGACGAAAACACAAATGGCTTTCCACCCAAGAAAAAATCAACCTTAAATCTGCGTCCCTTATCCACAAATGCCTAAACAACAAAGCTCCCCGATACCTCTCAGAACGCTTCAACAGGAAAAATCCAACGAGACTCACAAGGACAGCCAGCCCCAACTGCCTCCTAGTGCCCAGATTCAAACTAGCCTCCATTGGAGGTTCCAGCTTCCCAGTTAAGGCAGCACAGTTATGGAACTCCCTACCCCTTGCACTCAGATCTGACCAAACCTTCAATAACTTCAGAAAGAACACCATAAAATGGCTTATTGAGAATGCGACATAGCGTATGTCACTTTATACGTAACGTCTTCTTATAATGTTTGTACTAACCTGCTTTTATTGTTTGATCGCCATAGATTTGACTGTTTAGCTACGCCTTATCTGCACTTGCACTTGCCCTACCCTGCAGATTCGAAATGTCCACTATGCCTGTAACCTGTAACGTTAACTAATCTGTAACCTGTAAACGTTAACTAAGCTGTAAACCTCCTTGTTCTCTTGCGCCCTGCTACCCTAGGGTCTGGTGCGCACAATAAATAAATAAACAAACAAACAAACAAACAAATCTGTGCAAGCAGTTGCCAAAACACGCACCCAAGCTTAAACAGTACAGTGTGGAATGGGTTAAGGGAACAGCAGATAAAATGTTCATGCCATGGCCACAAGGGGGATCACTAGCAAAAGCAGTTTTGCAACACATGACGACATACTTGCACGCAGCATACACAGGAAAAAAGTTAGAAAAGAGAGTAGCGAGCTTAGAGCTCTGGAAAATGTACCAGCAGGGAAGGGAAGAACCACCTCCTGAAGACTGGATGCTTAACCAGTGCAAAGAGGGGGGTGAAAAGCCTTCTGCTCCCCCGCCGCAAGTGAAGCAAAAGAGAGCTTGATGAAGAGATAGAACTCAAAAGGAGGAAAAGGGCACACATTGACTGCATAGAGAAAGAGTTAATGGAACCGAATCCAGTAGTAGCATGGGAGGATATAGAAGAATTCTTCCCGACACATGAACCAAAGCCAGGTACATCTAGAGCAAATCTAGAAGACAATTTTGACATAAGAAGCATTGGGGACAAAATCCATAAGGTCTATCATGAGATGAGGACCAAAAAAGAATCAAAAGGAAAGGGAACAAATTATCCATTTGAAGGTATGCAGTCACAAGGAAAAGAGGGAAGTTTGTATATTCTTGAACACAGTGCTTTGTCTTTGGACAGGCTAACTTTGAACAGAGACGAGAAAGAGGGAAGCCATACGAGTTTGGGACAGGATATGTCAGATGAGGACAGAGAAACCTTCTGTGGGGAGCTCATGCATGTAGCCTTGAGGTATGTTCTCCGATGGACAGAGAAGTAAGATGGTCAGACTTGTACCTACCCAAATTATGGACGCCAGAGTCTTTGACAGGGCCAAGTCGACCTAAAGTGCAATCCCATAGTGAAAGGGGGGACTCGCCACTTTACGTGAGTAGGTTAAGGTCACTACTGGGAAGACGGTACGTAACCATTGTCCCTGCTATGGACAGGCAGACGATGGGGGATGAATGCGATTTTGGGATTTCGCAGTTTCCTTTGTTAGAGAAGGAGGGGCCAGACCGCAGTATATACTTTGGCCACAGATGGATAAGGATATTTTAAGGTGTAAAATCCCTAGTTTGACTTCCGGTGCTGGGAAATGAATACATGAATTAGTGAAAATGACAGGAGGAAACACGTTAGCCATAGGAGACATTAAAGGTCTTTTAGCTGCTATCCTTGGGGTGAGAGCTGACAACATTTGGTCGAGAGCCAGATATGCAAGTGTCACTGCACAGAACACTGCTCACGATGGGGCACCGTTTAATAATTGTAGAGCAGCAGTCTGGAAAGCGCTTAGAGTGTAATATCCAGATACATCAGATATGAGAGCTATAATGGCACGAAAGATGCAGGAAGGGGAGGATCCTCTTGTTTACATTCATAATTTTCAGGAGGAATGGAGTTTGGAAACGTGGGAACCATGGGGGAATCAATACTTGTATTTTACCATATATTATGTCAAGGGCTGCCAGATCAAGTGTAGAGACAGCTCAAGAAATTGATGGGTATGGAGGAAAAACCGTGGTAAAAAATACAGCTTACCATTGCGCATTATTGCCGATTGTTGCAAGAGAAAAATCAAAGGTAAGATGATTTTAAGAAAGTTGAAGAAGCAAAGTTAGTGCAAAAGAAATTGTCAAAATACGCCATAGAAGGGGCGATGTTGACTAGTGGAGAAGGACCAGGATCACAGCAAGCAGTAGGCATACCGCAAGTGGAAAACCAAAGGCAGTTTGACCAAGGTAATAATGGATTTGTACCAAGGGGAAGGGGAGGTTTCTGAGGTAGAGGTTTCCAGAATAATCAGGGAAATTTCCAGAATAACCAAGATGGGTTTCAAGATATGCAGAATGACAATCGGGGCATGCAAGGAGGGCACATTAGGAGATTCCCTCTAGCATGTTGGATATGTGGAATGACAGGGCACCTAGTGCAAACATGTAGGAGCCAAGGCTTTGTGCAGAATGGGCAGTTCTCAAGACGGGGGACCGCTTATCCACCAGCATATAGCCAACAAAGTAGGGATGGTTTTGCTCAAAATCAGACAGTGTAGCAAGCACAAGAGCCGAGAATGCAACAGGCTTTGCAACCAGAGCAAGCACCATTGAATCCACCGCAAGGGCAGTCACAGCACACATCCAGACAGATACAGCAGGGCCCAAACATGGGGCAGTTACTGACTCCTAGGATAGGGGGTGTTACTGATGAGAGAGGGAATCCTTTCAAGGGCACGGGAATAAGCTGGTACCCACAATAGGACAACTCACTGGGTGACTTGATGTGTTCAGTGCTATCTGTGACTCCCAATCCTCAAGAGGAAAAGAGGATTGTCATCAATATAGGAGGCAACTCTTTTTCTTTTTTGGCAGACAAGGGTGCAACACGCTCATGTATACGGGAGAGGAAATTTACGTTCTCGGGAAATGCCATGAATGCTCAAGGTTTCACAGGCGCTAAAAGTAGAGTTCCTTTTACTGAAAGATTGCCAGTCTCTATAGGAGCATTTGATAGGTCTGTGCCATTATTGTATTCAAGGCAGACACCAGTTAATATACTGGTCAGAGATGTAATGACAAAGTTGAATATGATGATTTCTTTTACTGATGAAGGTATAGTGTGTTCAACGCCAGGAATTCATTATTTAAACGTGAGTGAATTTATCATGGCATTTACAGGGCGAATGTCCATATGAGGGGTACCGTTAGAGCCAGAGGTCTTTCACTATGGGGTATGCATTTTGCTAACATGGCTACCTGGTTTAGCGGGCAAGACTGTGAGAATACCTGATGAATTTTTGCTCAGACCGAGGATACCTATGGATGAAGAGGGGGAACAAGTTTTTTCCTTAGAATTACAAGCAGCTAGAGTGCGAGGAGAGTTAGCTATGCTTGGAGGAGTTGATATTGATGGCAGGATATGGAGCACAGTGATTGCCATTGGAGAGGGTTACAGGTTAACTGATGTCACTGACGCGGATATGTTTAGAGATCACCCGTCAGATGACGAAGTAGTATTTAAAGTGAGTATCACTTATTGGATTAAGACAATAAGATGCAAAGTTCCCCAGAAAATGATGATAGCACTGCAGCGTCCCGCATTGTTTGATGAAGACATGGTGAAAGTGCCAGCTTCATTATGAACTACAGGCCCTTATGATGTAGGCCTATTAAAAGGGAGCTGGAGAAGTGATGATTAAATTGAATTGAAACAAGGAGCAATTTTGCCTCGAGCACGTCAGTAGCCCATGTCTCGAGAGGCAGACAAGGGTATTTTTAAAACGATATCCGCCATGATGGATCAAGCATTTTAGTGACGTAAGAGTCACCATGCAATACCACAATGTACCGTATGAAAAAATCAAAGGGGGGGTTGTGGCGTTTAGTATAAGACATGCGCCCAATAATCAGATTGTAGAGGCCGAGTTCCCTCTAGTTCCTAATCCAGCGACGATCTTATGTAGTATCTCTGCTGAGGCGCGATATTTCACTGTGATTGATTTGAAAAATGTGTTTTTCTCAATTCCATTGCATGAAGATTCTCAAGATCTGATGTCATTTACATTCAGACAGACTAAGTTAAAAAGCACATGATTATCCCAGGGGTATTGTGAGTCCCCATCGATTTTCAATAGAGTCCTGCAGATGGACTTGAGCAATATTGATTTGCAAAGTGTTGTGTTGCAAAACGTGGATGACATTTGAGTCTGTAGCAATTCAGAAGAAGAGTGCAGACGGGACTCAGTTCAGCTATTGATTATTCTAGCAGACAAGGGATATAAAGTAGACAAAGAAAATTGCACTATTGTCAAGAAGGTGTGTGATATATAGGGCAGTTAATTTTGCATGAAGGAAAGAAAGTTACACCTGAAAGGGCTGAGGCTATTTTCAAAACAGCAAGCCACATACGATAAACACATGCAAAGGTTTTTGGGACTATGCAATTATGTTAGAGCATGGATATTCGATTATAGTTAATATATAAGACCCTTGTTAAAGGCTCTGAAAAACGCACAGGCAACACAGGAAAAGATTGCCTGGACTGAGGAAAAGGAGGAAGGTTTGATGAGTTGAAAAAGGTAATTTGCACAGCTCCATTCTTAGGGATTCCCAATTATGATGAGTAATTCTTTTTTTTCCACACACAAATTTCACAGTCATAACAGCAGTACTCGCATAGAGAACCACATTGAGGTACAAGCCTTTAGCATTTTACAGTAGGATTCTGGACCCAGTGATGAGGGGTCACTTCCCTTGCAAAGAAACTTTGGCAGCCGCCGCGTTCGCCATAGAGAAAGCTGCCAGCATAGTGATGGGGTGTTCCATGACATTTTTTGCCGAGCATGCTTTTATTTGCTATTTTGGAGAGATCCAAAAGTACTTTGACATCTCAAAGGGCTTCTGCCTATGAGGTGGTCATTTCGAATCCAGCAATAAAAATAGTCAGATTCAAAGTAGTGAACCCTGCCATGTTTATAGCAGCCCCACTGGCAGAAGACGTGCATGCACATGATTGCTCACATTAGGAGGAATTTTATGATGAGATCCTGAGCGTGAAGGAAAATGCTTTAACAGCTGGGGAAATTCTCTATTAATGGTTCTTCAAAAATTGATCAAAATGATGGGCAGAGATATACAGGTGCTGCTGTGGTAAAACACAGGGCTAATGGGGAATTCGAAGTATTGATAAGTGCACGACTACCGTCTCACTTGAGCACAGGCAGCAGAATTAGTGGTGCTGATTGTTGCGCTTGAGAAACACGCAGACCAGGAAGTAATGGTGTACAGTGACAGTTTCGTACAGAAACCAAGCCAGAGAGGTAGAAGCAAAATGAGTTGCATATTCAGTGAAAATAATGAGCTTTGACACGCCTGATGTGAATGAAAGAATGGTGGTGATGATGAGTGTGAACAAAAGTTTTAATAACTTGTCTAAAACAATTAATGGCAGTTCAAGGGGAAGCACCAAAGGATGAGAAAGATCATGGACACTGAGGGGGTGTTCTTTAACCCCTTCCAAAGCATTGTGGTGACAGGAAAGCACTGGTAAACCGGTAATGCCTGTAGCCTTATTAAGGGTGGCGTTGAAACAGCTGCACTACCCTGCGCATGTCACTAGAGAAAACATTGTAGCTACTATTGCAGAGGATTGGTTCATACCCAACCTGCTAGAACATGTTGCATTTTATGTAGTAAATTGCATCGTATGTCAAAATATTACTGCTATGAACAGTCAGAGGAGTGATCCTGCGACCTAATGGTCCCTTTCAGCATTTGCACATCGACTATGTCGATATGCTGCAGACCTGTAATGGATATAGATACATGATAGTGGTAGTATGTCAATTTTCAAGGTGGATTGATGCAGGCCCTTGCACACACCCTGATGACAATTGCGCTGCAATGTTTTTAGTACGAGAAGTGTTTCACAGATGGGGAATATGTGCAGAATTAAGATCAGATAATGGCCCACATTTTGTAAATGAAGTATTCGAGCAAATCAGCTTGTTGCATAGTATAACACATAAGTTCTCTTCAGCTTATCACCCGCAAGCCAATGGGATATGCAACAGACTCAACGGACTGCTTAAGGAAAGAATAGCTAAATTGAAGCTTACATTGAAGGAAGGATGGTTACATTGCCTGCATCTTGCATTATATGCATTGAGGAATCAGCCAGGCTCTGACCACCATGTTACGCCCCATGAGATAGTGACAGGGAGGCGAATGAGGATTCCCTTCACTCCTCCATTGAGAACTAGAAGTGATGCACAGACAGCAGCAGAATTGTTAGGAAATGAGTTACATGCCTACTTAACATGCATGACTACAAGTGTATATGTCATTTCAGAACAGCTCAAACGGACGGGGTGTCGGTCTCAGAACACAGCTGAAGACCATACAGCAACCGGATCAAAAGAACTTTCATTGCCAAGAGTTTTTCAAGAGATCGAGTTCTGATCCGGAGCTTTGTCCGCAAGTGGGATCAGCCCAGGTTTAATGGCCCTTTCATCGTGGAGGACGTCACTCCATCAGCAGTCAAGGCGTTGGGAAGATGTGCTTGGATATTCCTAGGAGACATGAAGATCTACAGTGGCGAGACCATTGCACCCCCACCCCAGTCGGAAGCAAGCATTGAGAAGCAGTTCAGCAAGCGTAGACTAGATCGATGACAAGGAAGAAGGACGCAGAGACTGTCCAATAGACAGATAAAGAGTACATTGGACTGTGGTTCTTCTGGAACACTCTTTGTAGCTGCTAAACAGGGAGTGAAAAAAAATAAGCTATTGTTCTTGAACCACAGGAGCTTGCTAAGGTTGGACTGAGACATATTGAAGCCTTGAAAAGAAAAGGCAATGCCAGACCTAGAGTTCATCTTCGATGATTGGAGGGAGCAGTTCCCCGATTCCGTTCTCACCGAGTTTCTTTTTGGAGGCACCCATGGTAGTGCCTGATGACCAAGTTCACCAGATGTATTTCTCTTCATTCTTCGGGCATACCAGGTGTTTGTGGGGAGAACTGTTAGCGTTTATCTGTTCCTGCAAGATTCTAAAAATGGTCCAATCGTGAGGCGATTGCTTGCAGCCATAATAGAGCAGGTTCTCCAGCTTCCTGAGTACTGTTTGGAAAACATAAATGTCCCTATCTGAGGACAACGCTAATAGACTAGTTGGAATGGTCTTTTATTTCTTGATTGAAGAATGCCCACATCTTGTTCAAAGCCAAACTGATGTTCGTACTTTCCTGAGAGATCCTAGAAACCTGGTGGCAATTAATCAATTGCTACGTGACATTATAGAGCAAGTACATTTATTTTCTGCGAGAACACAAACACCTGAATGAGGCTTTCGAGAGAAGACATTCAGAATTTACTGTGCTTGGTCTTCTATTATTTACTGGAAATACATCCTCATTTAGTTTGGTGAAAGGATGACTCCTTTGTGTTCATCAGGAATCCTCTTAATCGTCCTGTAATCAGCCAGCTGCTCATGGAGCTTGTGGAGCAGATCCAGCTACTACCATAGTATTATATGATGTTGCCAAAATAAAGTGATTTTTTTCTTCCTTAAAAAAGATTGAATATGGGCAACATAGACAGTAATAACAACATGGCAAACAACGAGAGACCACCACACAGAGCAAGAAGCTATTACTGTGTGAAGTGGGCCTACTGGTACATTATTTACACATGTATCCTATTCATTGCGATTCTTCTCTCACTCACAGTACGTACCGTTTATTATGTAGATTCAAATAAATCAAGGATTCCTGTGTATCTTCCTATGCAAGGAAGTCACCCCACGAAAAACAAAAAGGCTACAGATAGTCATAGAAGGAGGAAACTAACGACTGAATACACAGGCCGACCTAGACAGACATACTAGGACACCTCATCAACAGTACTCTGTCCCTGAACCATTCAAAGCCTCAACCGACCAGGGTCACATTAGACAATAAGAGAATAGATACTACCAACCCAGTTCCACACCCACCTACCGCTCCATAGTAGAAGATGGTAGGCACTCCATACAATACTCACTAGGATAAAGCTGGATCAGCGCAGCACCACTATAGCAAGACGACTCATAAGGAACTAGCAACAACCCCACCCACAGGGATACAGCCTGAATGGAACCAGAAGTACCTGACAAGAAAACTGGCACCAGGATACAGACCCCACTAACCCAACCCTTGACTTTCTGCATACTTAATCCACACAAAGTTGCATAACCATTTCTCTCCCAGCAATCCGCACGCACTTTACCACACCACAGCAAAAACACAAACAGCACCCACAGCACACGAGGTCCCGCCCGATCCGATACTTGCACCAAAGCCCAGCACTCGGTGGATAACGAGCTGAAGCTGCCATCAGCACACCACTTCTCCCACTCTCCTACTCCCCTCCTCCCGACTAACCTTACCTGCCCTCCTCCTGTTTACAGATCCGCCAGAGTGCCTGGGGGCCAATTCCATTGGTGAAGGTGAGCTATAAAAATACCTTTAACATAACATAACATGCAGCAGGAAGGTACAGAAGTGGCAAGTGTAAGACCACTGAGACCTTATGTAATTGTCCCTACACCAGAGGTACATTTAAAAGCACCTAGTCCTGTGATAGATACATCTCAGCTTCCTTTTGGGGGGAGGTCAGCTTTGGAAGTTATTTGGTACTCTATGTTACCTTCATATTATGTTAATAGGATGAGGCTTCCGGAGCTTTCTCCTACACGAGTAGCACATGTAAAGACACCAATTTCACTGATGAAGGTTGCTATGATTCCCCTAGCGAGAAGGAATTATGCTGATATACTTCATGAGATGATTCAAAAAGCTCATGAGACAAAAGGGAGACCTAAGAGAAGTACTAGGGAGGATGATCATGACCTGACTGTTTATCTGGATAGTACAACACATTTGGGAAACAACCTGTGGTATCAGCACATGAAAGAAGTGGGAAGGAGAACCTCAAAGGAGGAATGCTATGTATGTGCACTCCTGCCTTATAGTATGGGGAAGTCTAGGATTTTCATAGCTATTGAAATAGATGTCCAGACAGCACATTGCCTATCTCACATTTGCACTGTCTCGAACAAGAGGTCAGTTAATGGGCCGAACAGCCTACCTAAAATAGGCAACTGAATGGACGGATCCAGAAGAAGACGACTATCTTCAAGACACAAAGACAAGATTGAGAGCCCATACTAAAAATCACGTAATAAGAAACAAACAGCCTGGAGTGAAGGAGCTGGAATCAGATGGGAAGTAAACAGAATACTTGAGTCCAGGAACAACTGCAGAAGACATTCGAAGATGGAAGAATAGAGGCCAGATGCAGATTTGGGGATCAGTATTTTCACCAGATGGATTGGAGGAAAGTGTGGTCATCTACAGAGCGTGGGTAGTCATTGGTTTCTACAAACCAACCATTGACATTGTACAGAATGGATGCAAACCTTTATAGCTGAGACTTGCTAAATTATTGACTTGGGTCGAAGACAAAGGAGGGACCTTACAGAAGTGCAAACCTGTGTTTCAGAAAGAATAGCACAAGAAAAGTTGCAGAGAACCAGAATTGTGGTTGAATCTTTGATGTGCCAGGAATGAGCATTGGAAAAGCAGTGATAATGATCACTATTGGGCTGGTGGATCCAGAGCTTACATGAAGCTCTCCAAAGATTGGGGAGGACGGTGTTCTATAGTGAACGTTCATGTTCCAGCATTGGTGATTCCTAAAAGCGATTTAAACATTTGTGACTTTCCAAAAGCAGATGCTCATCTGAGGAAGAAGAGATCTGTGGAGCTGATAAATTGAATGAAGAGAGAGAACTATTTTTCAGCTAAGTCAATAGAAGCTTTTGATTCTATTCCATATCAGGACAGATTAGTCAGTCAGACTTCATCGATATTCATGATAATCTTCATGCCAAGGATCCAGACTGCATCGAATACCAAGTGGTTACAGATAACCAGATGGGAACTTCTACAGACGATTAACATGACTATCAAAGGATTCAACGCTATCAAGGAAGAGATGAGAGCCATATGACTGATGACTCTTCAGAACAGATACATCTTGGACATGATTACAGCCATGGATGCAGGTGTGTGTGCCAAAATTGGAGAATCATGTTGCATGTTCATACCATCTCATGATGACAAAAATGGCACCTTCACAGAGGCCATAGAGATGCTGATGAAGCTACACGTCCAAATGGTAGAAGTGGAAGACATTGCTGATGACAGTTGGTTTGGATAACTCTTTTCATGGGTTCCACAATGGATGGCAGATATGTTCAAGTTCCTTGTAGCCCTGATAGTAATGCTTTTGCTTGGATTCTGTGTAATCAGATTGGCTATCTCAAAATGCAAGAAGACTGCAAAGAAAGCAATAGGAATGAAGATCAGGATTGATGTTGAATCAGGATGGAAAACTAAAGAGCTAACGCATGAAGAAATCAGAGACTATGTGAAGACCAGCATCCATGCACCTGAGGGAATGAAGTTCCTGTACCGAAAGGATCACAAGACATATGTGGGGAAGTGGATCTACTGCAGTCCAAGTGGACAGTGCCTGCTTATGACTTGGAACAAGGATGAGCATGTGAAATCAGCTGGATGCCTAAAAGGAGTGATAAAAATATGGGTCCCAAAGAAGCATTTCTTCAGACAAGGATGTCTAGATGAGAAGACTGATGGGAGAGTGGTCGATGAATCGCTCAGAGGGGGGAGTGAAGAGGAGGAGCCAAGTGCCCCCACCTCAAGCACCGCTCCCATGTTGCCTATATGTTGGGAACCAAAGTGTGAAATACGTGCAGTGTCAGTGAAGATACCAATACCAAAGAGAAGCTTGGAAGCAAGGTTCCCATTGAGAAAACCGTACCTGCATACACAACAGTATGATGGCCATTTGAATGAAATCCCAGAAGAGGGAAAAGTTAGCAAAAGGGAGGATTGGTGATGTCACATGAAGTAGGGTTGACACACCCAGAAGAGATGTAGAGGCAAGAGAACATAAACATTCTATAGGTGTTAAGAAAGTGTCGAAGATAAGCAAAATTTCGGGATCGAAATGAAGAGGTTTATGCTACAGAACGACAAAGATATAAAGTCCTTGTATATGTGTACAGATGCAAGAAACGCAAGCAGACAAATTATTGTTAAGGTTAGCTATGTAGTAAATAGATTGCGGCATGCACCAAATATATATGTATAGGGGTGGATGAACTATGGACGATTCCACTATGCATTTTAGCAGAGTTGGACCCAGAGAAAGAAAGGCTTTTTCCAGTATGTCGCAGTTGAAAAGCAATTGAATTACAGAGGTGAATCAAAGAAAGGCGAGGCTGGACCAGCACCAAGAAGTCAAGGTTGCTCTGGGCCTGAAGGATCAGAAAGTGGTTACAAGTGTGTGAAAAGAACAAACTCCTGTTCAGAAGACGGGCCCGAGAACATGAAAACGTCAGAGGTTCATTAAATAAGAATATTTTAAATGCAGCAGAACTCTAAAACATGGTCTCCAGTCACGTGGATGAGTGAAAATAGATAATCATGATGTGCTACGCCGACTCCAGGAGACAGAGTATGCTATACTCCCTCTTATTCCCAGGCACGAAGAACAAACACAAGGCCAATCTTCAAAGGGCTAATTGACTGGCAGACAGCAGAGTGAGGATGAATAGTAGGCTAATTGGTGGGAAGCTATGATCAAGACCAGCCCACCAGCACCTGGATGCCAGCCCACATGCTGCTGGCGTAGGTGGAAAAGTACTCACGGATTCAAGGGTGCTAACCAATTATAGAGAGCCACGTAGTTAAGAGCCCTATAGTTTGTGTAACCAATGGGATGTCATGTCTTTGATGACGTTCGTAGTGACCTGCACTAGAGGAGGGCTTAGTTGTCCCACATGTTGTTAGAGACCCAATCACTTTCCCAACAAGTACGGCACGTATACCTAGATGTTCCCTCTAATCCTATCACTTTCCCAGGTAGGTTTTTGTAGTTTGCCATGTAGGATGATGTTACTAATGACAGGTTTTTACTATATAAACATGCTTTTTTTATTAAACTTGCTGAGCGAGAAGATCGAGAGAACTGTCGATGTTTGTTGTAACTCCCTGTTTTAGACAATTGCAAATAAAACAGATGTGATTTGCCAACTTCCTGAGTTAGTTTGATAATTGATGTTTGAGTATCTTCTGCATCCCGATCCATCTGAAAGTATTGCTACGTCGTCTTAAATGGCTGGGTTGGTAACCCCAGTTCAGGGCAACAACACACTGGTCATGGAGAATGTCTCACTGGTTAAGGGTAAGGCACCACTGGTCATGGGAGAAGACCTTACTGGTCATGGAGACTGCACCACTGGTTAAGGGTAAGGCAACACTGGTCATGGGGCAACACCACTACACTGGCCAACCAGACAGCCACGCTGGTCAAGGGTAAGGCAACACTGGTCAGGGGGACTGTCTAATTGGTTAAGGGTAAGGCAACACTGGTCATGGGAGAAGACTAAACTGGTCATTGAGACTGCCACAACTGGTCAAGGGTAAGGCAACACAGGTCAGGGGGGCTGCTTCAGTAGTTAAGGGTAAGGCAACACTGGTCATGGGAAAAGACCACACTGGTCATGGAGACTGCCTCACTGGTTAAGGGTAAGGCAACACTGGTCATGGGGCAACTCCACCACACTGGTCAACCAGACTGCCATGCTGGTCAAGGGTAAGGCAACAATGGTCAGGGGGACTGCTTCACTGGTAAAGGATAAGACAACACTGAGCTCTAACAAGAACATTCTTAGAGTTGTGTGAGTGCCACTCATAGTAAGGCAACACATGTCATGGGGCAACACCACACTGGTAATGGAGACTGCCTCGCTGGTTAAGGGTAAGGCAACACATGTCATGGGGCAACACCACACTGGTAATGGAGACTGCCTCGCTGGTTAAGGGTAAGGCAACACTGGTCATGGGAGAAGACCACACTGGTCATGGAGACTGCCTCGCTGGTTAAGGGTAATGCAACACTGGTCATGGGGCAACACAACACTGGTCATGGGGGTAGACAACACTGGTCAACCAGACTGCCATGCTGGTCAGGGGTAATGCAACCCTGGTCAGGGGGACTGCCTCTTTGGTTAACGGTAAGGAAACACCTGTCATGAGGCAACACCACACTGGTCATGGAGACTGTCTCGCTGGTTAAGGGTAAGGCAACACTGGTCATGGGAGAAGACCACACTGGTCATGGAGACTGGTTAAGGGTAAGGCAACACTGGTTATGGGGCAACACCACCACACTGGTTAACCAGACTGCCATTCTGGTCAAGGGTAATGCAACACTGGTCGGGGGACTGCCTCACTAGTTAACGGTAAGGCAACACCTGTCATGGGGCAACACCACAGTGGTCATGGAGACTGCCTCGCTCGTTAAGGCAACAGTGGTCCTAGGAGAAGACCACACTGGTCAGGGGGACTGCCTCACTGGTTAAGGGTAGGGCAACACCGGTCAGGGGAGAAGACCAAGCTGGTCATGGAGACTTCCTTCCTGGTTATGGTGCAGGTAACATTTGTAATACACCGTATGTTCCTGGAGACTGTCACATTGGCAGTGGGTGAATACCACAGTGGTCATGATGAAAGACCACACTGGTCATGGAGACCAGTATACACAGAGAGGGGAGTGCCACTGCTGGGGAACCACATTCTGAATCAGAAGGTAGCAACATGAAGGTTCAAATGCGGGCCCCGGCACCTGGACCCCTGATTGGTGCATGCCTGATGCACCCCTAATTGGTGGATCAGAGATGCTGCACTAGTGAGTGTATGCACCCATTGACGCTGGACCTGCAGGATAGTGGCAAAAGGATACTCACTACAAACACAAGATTTCATTGAATATCAACTTTATTTGAACAATTTCACCCAGTAGTCCTGTTCCACAAGCTCCTCACGTCCATGGAAGAGATATTCCAATGAGAGGGTGACAGACACTTAACACATTGACTTTGGGGCTCTTGCTCATCTTAAGTCTTCTAAGAGCAGCAAACACAAAAACTTGACCAATGAGGAAAGCTGGACTTGAGTCTCAGAATAGCAAAACCAGGCAATGTCATGTGTAGTAGCGAGATGCTCAGGGGGACCTGGGGGAGAGGTGGGCACACGGTTAAGAGCTAAAGTAAGGGGAGTCTCAGAAGAAAGCGTGCCTTAAAGAAGAAACACAGATCTGGAAATGGGAGATGTCTAAAAACGAGACAGTCAGCAGTGAGCAGCAAACGAGCTGAAGGAGACAGTGAGTGAACTCCAGAAAGAACATTCTTAGAGTTGCATGAGTGCTACTCAAGGTCTTGGAGCAAAGGAGGAATTAGTACAGCGTTACAACAGAGGGAGAGACAGAGAGGGAGCGGGAAGACAGACAATGAGGGAGAGAGAGAGAGAGACTTACTTAAAGGGCAATGAAGCTGACATGGCCGGTCCAGATCAAACAGGTTCTTAAGAGGTGTCTATGGACTTTAATGCTTTGGGCATAGAAGTCTTCCAAGCCATTCAGTGTCTTGGACAAAGACCCCACCACAGCAATGAATGGAAAGGTCAGGAGTCTACAGTGGCAGTGAATGGCAAGAATCAGGAGCCTGGCAGGTTAAAGAATGGCAAGAACGAGGAAGTCTGGCAGTCAGGTGAATGTAAAGGACCAGGAGCATGCCAGATAAGTAAATGTCTTGGGCCACAATCCTGCCAGAACAATTAATGGCACAATCCAAGAGTCTGTAAGGGCAATGAATGGCAAGAATCAGGAGTCTGGCAGGGCAGTGAACTTAATGGATCGCAAGCATTTGGGAACTAATTGCAAAGAGCAGGCGTCTGCCAGAATCATCAACATCTTGGGCGAGGATTCTGAGAGAGTGCTCTGTCTGAAGCTGCAGGAATCGTCTGGGCAGTGAATTTGTTGGGTTGGAGATCTGCCAGGGTAATGATAGGCAAGGAACTGGAGTTTTCTAGGGAACGAAATATAATGAACCACGAGGGTACCAAGGAAATCATTCACAAGGACATGGAGTCTGCCAGGCCACTCGATGTCTTATACCAGGAGTCAGCCATGTCACTGAACATCTTGGGCAGACATTCGCAGGGAAACGACTACCAGGCCAGGCCAGTGACCAAGACACAATTCTGCCAGGACAGATGATGTCCTGGACCAGGAGTCTGCTTGGGCAGGGAATGTGCTGGACCAGGAGTCTATTGGTCAATGAATGTGCTGGACTAGGAGTCTACTTGGCCAGAGAATGCGCTGGACCAGGAGTCTGCTTGGGCAGTCAATGTGCTGGACCAGGAGTCTGCTTGGTCAATGAATGTGCTGGAGCAGGAATTTGCTTTGGCAGTGAATGTACTGGACCAGGAGTCTGCTTGGGCAGGGAATGTGCAGGACCAGGAGTCTGATTGGTCAATAAATGTGCTGGACCAGGAGTTTGCTTGGGCAGTGAAGGTGCTGGACCAGGAATTTGCTTGGGTTTAAATGTGCTGGGCCAGAATTCAGTCTGGTCAGTGAATGTGCTGGACTAGGAGTCTGCTTGGTAAATGAATGTACTAGACCAGGAGTCTGCTTGGGCAGTGAATGTACTGGACCAGGAGTCTGCTTGGGCTTAAATGTGCTGGGCCAGAAGTCAGTCTGGTCAGTGAATGTGCTGGACCAGGAGTCTGCTTGGTAAATGAATGTTCCAGACCAAAATTCTGCTTGGTCAATGAATGTGCCAGACCAGGAGTCTGTTTGGGCAGTGAATGTGCTTGACCAGGAGTCTGCTTGGGCAGTGAATGTGCTGGACCAGGAGTCTGCTTGGGCAGTGAATGTGCTGGACCAGGAGTCTGCTTGGGCAGTGAATGTGCTGGACCAGGAGTCTGCTTGGGCAGTAAATGTGCGGGACCAAGAGTTTACTTGTGCAGTGAACATTGTGGATCAGGCATCTCCTTGAGTAATGAATGTGCTGGACCAGGAGTCTGCTTGGTCAGTGAATGTGCTGGACCAGGAGTCTCCTTTGGGCAGTGAATGTGCTGGACCAGGAGTCTGCGTGGGCAGTGAATGTGCTGGACCAGGAGTCTCCTTTGGGCAGTGAATGTGCTGGACCAGGAGTTTGCTTGGGCTTAAATGTGCTGGGCCAGAAGTCAGTCTGGTCAGTGAATGTGCTGGACCAGGAGTCTGCTTGGTAAATGAATGTTCCAGACCAAAATTCTGCTTGGTCAATGAATGGGCTAGACCAGGAGTCTGTTTGGGCAGTGAATGTGCTGGACCAGGAGTCTGCTTGGGCAGTGAATGTGCTTGACCAGGAGTCTGCTTGGGCAGTGAATGTGCTGGACCAGGAGTCTGCTTGGGCAGTGAATGTGCTGGACCAGGAGTCTGCTTGGGCAGTGAATGTGCTGGACCAGGAGTCTGCTTGGGCAGTGAATGTGCTGGACCAGGAGTCTGCTTGGGCAGTGAATGTGCTGGACCAGGAGTCTGCTTGGGCAGTGAATGGGCTAGACCAGGAGTCTGTTTGGGCAGTGAATGTGCTGGACCAGGAGTCTGCTTGGGCAGTGAATGTGCTGGACCAGGAGTCTGCTTGGGCAGTGAATGGGCTGGACCAGGAGTCTGCTTGGGCAGTGAATGTGCTGGACCTGGAGTCTGCTTGGGCAGTGAATGTGCTGGACCAGGAGTCTGCTTGGGCAGTGAATGTGCTGGACCAGGAGTCTGCTTGGGCAGTGAATGTGCTGGACCAGGAGTCTGCTTGGGCAGTGAATGTGCTGGACCAGGAGTCTGCTTGGGCAGTGAATGTGCTGGATCAGGCATCTCCTTGGGTAATGAATGTGCTGGACCAGGGGTCTGCTTGGTAAATGAATGTGCTGAAACAAGATTCTGCTTGGTGAATGAATGTGCTGGACTAGGAGTCTGCTTGGGCAGTGAATGTGCTGGACCAGGAGTCTGCTTGGGCAGTGAATGTGCTGGCCCAGGAGTCTGCTTGGGCAGTGAATGTGCTGGACCAGGAGTCTGCTTGGGCAGTGAATGTGCTGGATCAGGCATCTCCTTGGGTAATGAATGTGCTGGACCAGGGGTCTGCTTGGTAAATGAATGTGCTGAAACAAGATTCTGCTTGGTGAATGAATGTGCTGGACTAGGAGTCTGCTTGGTTATTGAATGTGCTGGACCAGGAGTCTGTTTGGGCAATGAATGTGCTGGACCAGGAGTCTGCTTGGTCAATGAATGTGCTGGACCAGGAGTCTGCTTGGTCAGTGAATGTGCTGGACCAGGGGTCTGCTTGGTAAATGAATGTGCTGAAACAAGATTCTGCTTGGTGAATGAATGTGCTGGACTAGGAGTCTGCTTGGTTATTGAATGTGCTGGACTAGGAGTCTGCTTGGTTATTGAATGTGCTGGACTAGGAGTCTGCTTGGTTATTGAATGTGCTGGACTAGGAGTCTGCGTGGGCAGTGAATGTGCTGGACTAGGCGTTTCCTTGGGCAGTAAATGTGCAGGACCAGGAGTCTGCTTGGGCAGTGAATGTGCTAGACCAGAACTCTGCTTTGGCAGTGAATTATCTGGACCATGAGTCTGGCTGGACAGTGGAAGTCTTGGAACCAGATTACGAAAAGACAGTAAAAACCTTAAACCAGGGGCTAGGGCTGTGCAGTGAACGTCTTGGACAAAGAGCCTACCTGGGAAGCCAGTGGTCAGTTTGCACCAGACGTTTAGCAAGACAGTGCATTTCGGGAAATAGAGAGTGTTTGGGGGCAGTGGTAATCACACAGTGTGCATTGGCAGGCCGTAGACAGGAATCTGCTTGGAATGTGTTTGGAGTGTCCACTTGTCTCAATCTAGAAGCTGGAAGTTGGCTGCCTTGCATGGTCGTACAGATGGACTCCAGCTGGACACCAGACACGAGGGCTTCCCATATCCACCAAAAAGAAGTCATCAAATGATCGTCCGAAGGGACCCAGCTCCAACCTTCTTCCGGAGGACATCAACCAGCCGCTCTAGTCTGTGTTTGGAGAGGGGACAGGAGAAGACATACATGTTAGGTGTCGCATGAAGGAACACAGTGAGACACATGAGAACCCTGGAGCCAGACATTTGCCAATCGAGGTGGGCAGTCCACTACCAGACAGGAGTGATACACAGGGGGACCAACGTCCACGTTAAAACATAGGATTCTGGACTCCTCACTCTATACAAAGAGCGCAACAACCCCTCAGATGGTGAGGCTGTGGCACTCAACAACCTGCAACCCGCACAATGATATGGCGAATGCATTGCTTTGAACTTCAAGATGCACCCTTTAATGGCTGAATAAGGCAAGCCCTCATCTTTGGTGGCCAGAGACCTGATGGCCTCCCCTTTCTCACCGAGTCTCGGAAACACAAATGTTACTACATTATAACAGGACGTTATATTCATGCCGTAAATGTTTACTGTTTGTGGTAACATGTCTTGGGGCAACCATCATCATCAGGTGGTCAAACACACGGACATAAAACTCCAATGTGGGCAATGCCAATGAACTTGCAGAGAGACCCTGCTAAGACCCTCTAAAAGCCTCCCTAACTGATTGACATCTAGCTCGCTTCCCACCCATCTACCAGCCCGTCACTCTCCCTTCAACACATGCTGCCCCCACTTACTCGGCTCTCTTCCAACATCTTGCTTGCTACCCACATACCTGACCATCTCCCGGCATCCTGCTTCCCACCCACATACCTGACCATCTGCCTGCATCCTGCTTCCCCACCCACATACCTGGCCATCTCCCGGCGTCCTGCTTCCCACCCACATACCTGACCATCTCCCGGCATCCTGCTTCCCACCCACATACCTGACCATCTGCCTGCATCCTGCTTCCCCACCCATATACCTGGCCATCTCCCGGCATCCTGCTTCCCACCCACATACCTGACCATCTCCCGGCATCCTGCTTCCCACCCACATACCTGACCATCTCCCTGCATCCTGCTTCCCACCCACATACCTGACCATCTCCCTGCATCCTGCTTCCCACCCACATACCTGGCCATCTCCCTGCATCTGCCTTCCCACCCTCATACCTGACCATGTCCCTGCTTGCTTCCCACCCACATACCTGCTGGTCTCCCTGCACCCTGCTTCCCACCCACATACCTGACCGTCTCCCCACCCACATACCGGTCTCCCTGCATCCTGCTTCCCACCCACATACCTGACCGTCTCCCCACCCACATACCGGTCTCCCTGCATCCTGCTTCCCACCCACATACCTGACCATCTCCCTTCTCCATCCCCATTCCTGACCTCTAATCCTCTCTATATCCGCCCCTATTCTCGAGCCCCCTTCTCCATCACTATTCCCGACCTCTATTCCTCTCTATATCTGCCCCTATTCTCGAGCCCCCTTCTCCATCACTATTCCCGACCTCTAATCCTCTCTATAATCCTCTCTATATCTGCCCCTACCCCCTTCTCATCACTATTCCCGACCTCTAATCCTCTCTATATCTGCCCCTACCCCCTTCTCCATCCCCGACCTCTAATCCTCTCTATATCTGCCCCTACCCCCTTCTCATCACTATTTCCGACCTCTATTCCTCTCTATATCCGCCCCTATTCTTGAGCCCCCTTATCCATCCCAATTCCCGACCTCTAATTCTCGAGCCCCCTTCTCCATCACTATTCCCGACCTCTAATCCTCTCTATATCCGCCCCTATTCTCGGGCCCCCTTCTCCATCACTATTCCCGACCTCTAATCCTCTCTATATCCGCCCCTATTCTCGGGCCCCCTTCTCATCACTATTCCCGACCTCTAATCCTCTCTATACCGCCCCTATTCTCGGGCCCCCTTCTCCATCACTATTCCCGACCTCTAATCCTCTCTATATCCGCCCCTATTCTTGAGCCCCCTTCTCATCACTATTCCCGACCTCTAATCCTCTCTATATCCGCCCCTATTCGACCTCTAATCCTCTCTATATCCGCCCCTACCCCCTTCTCATCACTATTCCCGACCTCTAATCCTCTCTATATCCGCCCCTATTCGACCTCTAATCCTCTCTATATCCGCCCCTATTCGACCTCTAATCCTCTCTATATCCGCCCCTACCCCCTTCTCATCACTATTCCCGACCTCTATTCCTCTCTATATCCGCCCCTATTCTCGGGCCCCCTTCTCCATCACTATTCCCGACCTCTAATCCTCTCTATATCCGCCCCTATTCTCGGGCCCCCTTCTCCATCACTATTCCCGACCTCTAATCCTCTCTATATCCGCCCCTATTCTCGGGCCCCCTTCTCCATCACTATTATCCGCCCCTATTCTCGGGCCCCCTTCTCCATCACTATTCCCGACCTCTAATCCTCTCTATATCCGCCCCTATTCTCGAGCCCCCTTCTCCATCACTATTCCCGACCTCTAATCCTCTCTATATCCGCCCCTATTCTCGAGCCCCCTTCTCCATCACTATTCCCGACCTCTAATCCTCTCTATATCCGCCCCTATTCTCGAGCCCCCTTCTCCATCCCCATTCCTGACCTCTAATCCTCTCTATACCGCCCCTATTCTCGAGCCCCCTTCTCCATCCCCATTCCTGACCTCTAATCCTCTCTATACCGCCCCTATTCTCGGGCCCCCTTCTCCATCCCCATTCCTGACCTCTAATCCTCTCTATACCGCCCCTATTCTCGAGCCCCCTTCTCCATCACTATTCCCGACCTCTAATCCTCTCTATATCCGCCCCTATTCTCGGGCCCCCTTCTCCATCACTATTCCCGACCTCTAATCCTCTCTATATCCGCCCCTATTCTCGAGCCCCCTTCTCCATCCCCGACCTCTAATCCTCTCTATACCGCCCCTATTCTCGAGCCCCCTTCTCCATCACTATTCCCGACCTCTAATCCTCTCTATATCCGACCTCTAATCCTCTCTATATCCGCCCCTATTCTCGGGCCCCCTTCTCCATCACTATTATCCGCCCCTATTCTCGGGCCCCCTTCTCCATCACTATTCCCGACCTCTAATCCTCTCTATATCCGCCCCTATTCTCGGGCCCCCTTCTCCATCACTATTATCCGCCCCTATTCTCGGGCCCCCTTCTCCATCACTATTCCCGACCTCTAATCCTCTCTATATCCGCCCCTATTCTCGAGCCCCCTTCTCCATCACTATTCCCGACCTCTAATACTCTCTATATCCGCCCCTATTCTCGAGCCCCCTTCTCCATCACTATTCCCGACCTCTAATCCTCTCTATATCCGCCCCTATTCTCGAGCCCCCTTCTCCATCCCCATTCCCGACCTCTAATCCTCTCTATACCGCCCCTATTCTCGAGCCCCCTTCTCCATCCCCATTCCCGACCTCTAATCCTCTCTATACCGCCCCTATTCTCGGGCCCCCTTCTCCATCCCCATTCCCGACCTCTAATCCTCTCTATACCGCCCCTATTCTCGAGCCCCCTTCTCCATCACTATTCCCGACCTCTAATCCTCTCTATATCCGCCCCTATTCTCGGGCCCCCTTCTCCATCACTATTCCCGACCTCTAATCCTCTCTATATCCGCCCCTATTCTCGAGCCCCCTTCTCCATCCCCATTCCTGACCTCTAATCCTCTCTATACCGCCCCTATTCTCGAGCCCCCTTCTCCATCACTATTCCCGACCTCTAATCCTCTCTATATCCGCCCCTATTCTCGGGCCCCCTTCTCCATCACTATTCCCGACCTCTAATCCTCTCTATATCCGCCCCTATTCTCGGGCCCCCTTCTCCATCACTATTATCCGCCCCTATTCTCGGGCCCCCTTCTCCATCACTATTCCCGACCTCTAATCCTCTCTATATCCGCCCCTATTCTCGGGCCCCCTTCTCCATCACTATTATCCGCCCCTATTCTCGGGCCCCCTTCTCCATCACTATTCCCGACCTCTAATCCTCTCTATATCCGCCCCTATTCTCGAGCCCCCTTCTCCATCACTATTCCCGACCTCTAATCCTCTCTATATCCGCCCCTATTCTCGAGCCCCCTTCTCCATCACTATTCCCGACCTCTAATCCTCTCTATATCTGCTCCTATTCTCGAGCCCTTCTCCATCACTATTCCCGACCTCTAATCCTCTCTATATCCGCCCCTATTCTCGAGCCCCCTTCTCCATCCCCATTCCCGACCTCTAATCCTCTCTATACCGCCCCTATTCTCGAGCCCCCTTCTCCATCCCCATTCCTGACCTCTAATCCTCTCTATACCGCCCCTATTCTCGAGCCCCCTTCTCCATCACTATTCCCGACCTCTAATCCTCTCTATACCGCCCCTATTCTCGAGCCCCCTTCTCCATCACTATTCCCGACCTCTAATCCTCTCTATATCCGCCCCTATTCTCGAGCCCCCTTCTCCATCCCCATTCCCGACCTCTAATCCTCTCTATACCGCCCCTATTCTCGAGCCCCCTTCTCCATCCCCATTCCCGACCTCTAATCCTCTCTATACCGCCCCTATTCTCGAGCCCCCTTCTCCATCCCCATTCCCGACCTCTAATCCTCTCTATACCGCCCCTACTCCCGAGCCCCCTTCTCCATCACTATTCCCGACCTCTAATCCTCTCTATATCTGCCCCTACCCCCTTCTCATCACTATTTCCGACCTCTAATCCTCTCTATATCCGCCCCTATTCTCGAGCGCCCTTCTCCATCCCCATGCCTGACCTCTAATCCTCTCTATACCGCCCCTATTCTCGAGCCCCCTTCTCCATCCCCATTCCTGACCTCTAATCCTCTCTATACCGCCCCTATTCTCGAGCCCCCTTCGCCATCACTATTCCCGACCTCTAATCCTCTCTATATCTGCCCCTACCCCCTTCTCATCACTATTTCCGACCTCTAATCCTCTCTATTTCCGCCCCTATTCTCGAGCGCCCTTCTCCATCACTATTCCCGACCTCTAATCCTCTCTATATCCGCCCCTATTCTCGAGCCCCCTTCTCCATCACTATTCCCGACCTCTAATCCTCTCTATATCCGCCCCTATTCTCGAGCCCCCTTCTCCATCACTATTCCCGACCTCTAATCCTCTCTATATCCGCCCCTATTCTTGAGCCCCCTTCTCCATTCCTGACCTCTAATCCTCTCTATACCGCCCCTATTCTTGAGCCCCCTTCTCCATCCCCATTCCTGACCTCTAATCCTCTCTATATCCGCCCCTATTCTCGAGCCCCCTTCTCCATCACTATTCCCGACCTCTAATCCTCTCTATATCCGCCCCTATTCTTGAGCCCCCTTCTCCATTCCTGACCTCTAATCCTCTCTATACCGCCCCTATTCTTGAGCCCCCTTCTCCATCCCCATTCCTGACCTCTAATCCTCTCTATATCCGCCCCTATTCTCGAGCCCCCTTCTCCATCACTATTCCCGACCTCTAATCCTCTCTATATCTGCCCCTACCCCCTTCTCATCACTATTTCCGACCTCTAATCCTCTCTATATCCGCCCCTATTCTCGAGCGCCCTTCTCCATCCCCATGCCTGACCTCTAATCCTCTCTATACCGCCCCTATTCTCGAGCCCCCTTCTCCATCCCCATTGCTGACCTCTAATCCTCTCTATACCGCCCCTATTCTCGAGCCCCCTTCGCCATCACTATTCCCGACCTCTAATCCTCTCTATACCGCCCCTATTCTCGAGCCCCCTTCTCCACCTCTAATCTTCTTCATATCCGGTCCTGGTGACCATTTCCTTCCTATTCACTCTGCGGACCTGAGCTACTCTTCCTCTTTCTATATCTCTATTCTTGTTTTACTTTCCTGTATTTCAGCACCCTTTCAATCCCCTTCGCGCCCTCTACCACCATTCCTGAGCCCACTCGCCCTTCCTCTTTTTTGCAGATCACAAGGTGGCGCCACTGCCATCTATAGGAACTAGCAGTTTATAGCCACGCGGTTCTCAATGATGGTTCTTACAAAGTGGAGCGTGCCACTGGCTGCCTCAAACTCAAGGCACTGGAAATCAACCTTAGACCTCCATCTACGGCCTGGGCACATGAGAAGAGGGGGAACACTACACCCCACTCGATGGAGCTCTGCTCCCACTGTCGCTGGAGCTAAAAGTGCACTCTGCTCCAAAACATGGCACCTTTTACTCAGTATACATGGAGACAGCGAACCCCTCCTGTGTCAGCCGTTACGCTCCGCCCCTGCGCTTCTCGCGTGGAGTATGGGCCTGGCTTGTCAGCATTTTCTAGGCCCTGCACTTAGATTTCAGTCCAGCCGTGACTCGGGGGTAGTGAGAAACCAGACACACTCCAGTGGATTGAGGGGCTGCGAGGTGAGGGCCCTGACGAGCATGTGTGGACCTCTGAGCAGTAAGGACGCTAATAAGCACTTCAAGCGAAACCAGGGGCAACAAGGACCCAGAGAAGCTCCTGGGGATTAAGGGTCAACAGGGGCTCTGCCAAGCACCTGCAGAATAAGGGCCAACAGGGGCTCTGCCAAGCACCTGCAGAATAAGGGCCAACAGGGACTCTGGCAAGCACCTGCAGAATAAGGGCCGACAGGGACTCTGGCAAGCACCCGCAGATCAAGGGTCGACAGGGACTCTGGCAAGCACCTGCAGAATAAGGGCCGACAGGGACTCTGGCAAGCACCCGCAGAATAAGGGCCGACAGGGACTCTGGCAAGCACCCGCAGAATAAGGGCCGACAGGGACTCTGGCAAGCACCCGCAGATCAAGGGCCGACAGGGACTCTGGCAAGCACCCGCAGAATAAGGGCCGACAGGGACTCTGGCAAGCACCCGCAGAATAAGGGCCGACAGGGACTCTGGCAAGCACCCGCAGAATAAGGGCCGACAGGGACTCTGGCAAGCACCCGCAGAATAAGGGCCGACAGGGACTCTGGCAAGCACCCGCAGATCAAGGGTCGACAGGGACTCTGGCAAGCACCCGCAGAATAAGGGCCGACAGGGGCTCTGGCAAGCACCCGCAGATCAAGGGTCGACAGGGACTCTGGCAAGCACCTGCAGAATAAGGGCCGACAGGGGCTCTGGCAAGCACCCGCAGATCAAGGGTCGACAGGGACTCTGGCAAGCACCTGCAGATCAAGGGTCGACAGGGACTCTGGCAAGCACCCGCAAGGGCCAACAGGGACTCTGCCAAGCACCTGCGGATTAAGGGTCAAAGGGGCTCTGCCAAGCACCCGCAGATCAAGGGTCGACAGGGACTCTGGCAAGCACCTGCAGATCAAGGGTCGACAGGGACTCTGGCAAGCACCCGCAAGGGCCAACAGGGACTCTGCCAAGCACCTGCGGATTAAGGGTCAAAGGGGCTCTGCCAAGCACCCGCAGATCAAGGGTCGACAGGGACTCTGGCAAGCACCCGCAAGGGCCAACAGGGACTCTGGCAAGCACCTGCGGATTAAGGGTCAAAGGGGCTCTGCCAAGCACCCGCAGATCAAGGGTCGACAGGGACTCTGGCAAGCACCCAGGGGTTAAAGATCAGAAGGGACCCTGATAGGCACCTGAGGGCAGCAGGACAGCAGGGCAGCGCGGTTTCAAACAGCAAAAGCGGATAGCACGAGCTTGGAGTAGCGCTTATGGACCCAGGGCCGACTCCAAGAAGCAGCTGCAGAACAAGGGATGGTGAGGACCCTGACCAGCAGCAGCAAACTCAGGGCCGGAGAGGATCCAGACACAGAAGCCTAGAGACAATGACGCTGCCTGGGCCTCCTATACCCATCCGGAAACACCAGAGGCCCATTGAGAAGCAGTACAGACCCATCTCAGTCTGTACGCAGGGGACCACTCTCTGCAGTCTGGGGTAGGAAGGGCACTCATTCCCTAGTAGTGCCACCTTTCACCTGCTCCACCACAGCAGGCTGTCCTATAGCGGTTGTGTTGCTTTGCCACTGTGGTTCTGAAACTTGGCTAATACATACCATCTGAAGGCAAGGATCCGGCGCAGAAGGAGAAATGAGTTGGCCTCAGGCACAGAAAACGAGTTTCTGAGCCAAGGACACCTGGAGGGCCTCCTGAGGGTAGAGGCGGGGAAGGAACCCCTTGCCTCCAGGGAATGCCTCTGATGAGAACGTGAAGGCGGGACACATCGACTGGTAAGTGGTGTCAGAGTAGAGGGGGAGTCAGAAACGAGGAAGGGGCAGAACACAAAGCTGGGTCACATGGCACAGCGCAGGTTCTTTCCAGGAGTAGAAAGGAGCAGCCAATAGTAGACAGGAGTGGGCCAGAATGAGCAGCACCAGGAGAAAGGGGACATCCTACCACACAGAAGGTGAGGAACCAGGAGAAGGAGTGTATCCTAACATACACAGAAGGGTCAGAACCAGGAGAAGGGGGGCATCCTACCATACATAGAAGGAGCAGAACCCGGAGAAGGGGGCATCCTAACATACACAGAAGGAGCGGAACCAGGAGAAGGGGACATGCTACCATACACAGAAGGAGCAGAACCAGGAGAAGGGGTGCATCCTAACAAACAGAAGGAGCGGAACCAGGAGAAAGGGGGCATCCTACCATACACAGATGGAGCGGAACCAGGAGAAGGGGGGGCATCCTAACATACACAGAAGGAGCGGAACCAGGAGAAAGGGGGCATCCTACCATACACAGATGGAGCGGAACCAGGAGAAGGGGGGATCCTACCATACACAAAAGGAGCAGAACCAGAGGAAGGGGGGCATCCTAGCATACAGAGAAGGAGCAGAACCAGGAGAAGGGGGGGCATCCTACCATACACAGAAGGAGCGGAACCAGAGGAAGGGTGGCATCCTAGCAAACACAGAAGGGTCAGAACCAGGAGAAGGGTGGCATCCTAACATACACAGAAGGAGCAGAACCAGGAGAAGGGTGGCATCCGAACATACACAGAAGGAGCAGAACCAGGATAAGGGGGGCATCCTAAAAAGCACAGAAGGAGCGGAACCAGGAGAAGGGGGGGCATCCTACCATACACAGAAGGAGCGGAACCAGAGGAAGGGGGGCATCCTAGCATACAGAGAAGGAGCGGAACCAGGAGAAGGGGGGCATCCTACCGTACACAGAAGGAGCGGAACCAGAAGAAGGGGGGTATCCTAACATACAGAGAAGGAGCGGAACGAGGAGAAGGGGTGCATCCTAACAAACACAGGAGGAGCGGAACAAGAAGAAGGGGAGCATCCAAACATACACAGAAGGGTCAGAACGAGAACCAGGAGAAAAGGGCATCCTAACCTACCCAGAAGGGTCAGAACCAGGAGAAGGGGGGCATCCTAACATACAGAGAAGGCGCGGAACCACGAGAAGGGGGGATCCTACCATACACAGAAGGAGCGGAACCAGAAGAAGAGGACATCCTAACAAACACAGAAGGAGCGGAACCAGGACAAGGGGGGCATCCTAACATACACAGAAGGGTCAGAACTAGAACCAGGAGAAAGGGGGCATCCTAACCTACACAGAGGGAGCGTATAACCAGGAGAAGGGGGGCATCCTAACAAACACAGAATGGTCAGAACCAGGAGAAGGGGGCATCCTAACAAACACAGAGGGAGCGGAACCAGGAGAAGGAGTGCCTCCTAACAAACACAGAAGGAGCGGAACCAGGAGAAGGGGGGCATTCTAACATACACAGAAGGAGCGTAACCAGGAGAAGGGGGGCATCCTAACAAACAGAATGGTCAGAACCAGGAGAAGGGGGCATCCTAACATACACAGAAGGTGAGAACCAGGAGAAAGGGGACATCCTGCCCTACACAGACAGAGCGGAACGAGGAGAAGGGGAGCAACCTGCCATACACAGAAGGAGCGGAACCAGGAGAAGGGGAGCATCCTAACATACACAGAAGAAGCAGAACCAGGAGAAGGCGGACATCCTAACATACACAGAAGAAGCAGAACCAGGAGAAGGGGGGCATCCTAACATACACAGAAGAAGCAGAACCAGGAGAAGGGGGGCATCCTAACATACACAGAAGAAGCAGAACCAGGAGAAGGGGAGCATCCTAACATACACAGAAGAAGCAGAACCAGGAGAAGGGGGGCATCCTAACATACACAGAAGAAGCAGAACCAGGAGAAGGGGGGCATCCTAACATACACAGAAGAAGCAGAATCAGGAGAAGGGGTGCACCCTAACATACACAGAAGGGTCAGAACCAGGAGAAGGGGGGCATCCTAACATACACAGAAGGTGAGAACCAGGAGAAAGAGGGCATCCTACCATACACAGAAGGAGCGGAACCAGTAGAAGCGTGCATCCTAACATACGCAGAAGGAGCGGAACCAGGAGAAGGGGTGCATCCTAACATACACAGAAGGAGCGGAACCAGGAGAAGGCGGGTATCCTAACATACACAGAAGGGTCAGAACCAGAACCAGGAGAAAGGGGGCATCCTAACCTACACAGAAGGGTCAGAACCAGGAGAAGCGGCGCATCCTAACCTACACAGAAGGAGCGGAACCAGGAGACGAGGACATCCTAACAAACACAGAAGGAGCGGAACCAGGAGAAGGGGGGCATCCTAACAAACACAGAAGGGTCAGAAGAAGGAGAAGGGGGGCATCCTAACAAACACAGAAGGGTCAGAAGAAGGAGAAGGGGGGCATCCTAACATACACAGAAGGTGAGAACCAGGAGAAAGGGGACATCCTACCATACAGAGAAGGCGCGGAACCACGAGAAGGGGGGATCCTACCATACACAGAAGGAGCGGAACCAGAAGAAGAGGACATCCTAACAAACACAGAAGGAGCGGAACCAGGACAAGGGGGGCATCCTAACATACACAGAAGGGTCAGAACTAGAACCAGGAGAAAGGGGGCATCCTAACCTACACAGAAGGAGCGTATAACCAGGAGAAGGGGGGCATCCTAACAAACACAGAATGGTCAGAACCAGGAGAAGGGGGCATCCTAACAAACACAGAGGGAGCGGAACCAGGAGAAGGAGTGCCTCCTAACAAACACAGAAGGAGCGGAACCAGGAGAAGGGGGGCATTCTAACATACACAGAAGGAGCGTAACCAGGAGAAGGGGGGCATCCTAACAAACACAGAATGGTCAGAACCAGGAGAAGGGGGCATCCTAACATACACAGAAGGTGAGAACCAGGAGAAAGGGGACATCCTGCCCTACACAGACAGAGCGGAACGAGGAGAAGGGGAGCAACCTGCCATACACAGAAGGAGCGGAACCAGGAGAAGGGGAGCATCCTAACATACACAGAAGAAGCAGAACCAGGAGAAGGCGGGCATCCTAACATACACAGAAGAAGCAGAACCAGGAGAAGGGGGGCATCCTAACATACACAGAAGAAGCAGAACCAGGAGAAGGGGGCATCCTAATAAACACAGAAGGGTCAGAAACAGGAGAAGGGGGCATCCTAACATACACAGAAGGAGCAGAACCAGGAGAAGGGGGCATCCTAACATACACAGGAGGTGAGAACCAGGAGAAAGGGGACATCCTACCATACACAGACGGAGCAGAACCAGGTGAAGGCGGCATCCTAACATACACAGACGGAGCAGAACCAGGAGAAAGGGGCATCCTAACATACACAGAAGGTGAGAACCAGGAGAAAGGGGACATCCTAACATACACAGAAGGGTCAGAACAATGAGAAGGGGGCATCCTAACATACACAGAAGGTGAGAACCAGGAGAAAGGGGACATTTTACCATACAGAGAAGGAGCGGAACAGGAGAAGCGGGGCATCCTAACATACATAGAAGGTGAGAACCAGGAGAAAGGGGACATTGTACCATACACAGAAGGAGCAGAACCAGGAGAAGGGGTGCATCCTAACTAACAGACGGGTCAGAACCAGGAGAAGGGGTGCATCCTAACAAACATAGAAGGGTCAGAACCAGGAGAAGGGGGGATAGCCTAACATACACCGAAGGAGCAGAACCAGGAGAAGGGGGCATCCTAACATACACAGACGGAGCAGAACCAGGAGAAAGGGGCATCCTAACCTACTCAGAAGGAGCGGAACCAGGAGAAAGGGGCATCCTAACATACACAGAAGGTGAGAACCAGGAGAAAGGGGACCTCCTAACATACACAGAAGGGTCAGAACAATGAGAAGGGGGCATCCTAACATACATAGAAGGTGAGAACCAGGAGAAAGGGGACATCTTACCATACACAGAAGGAGCGGAACCAGGAGAAGGGGTGCATCCTAACAAACATGGACGGGTCAGAACCAGGAAAAGCGGGCATCCTAACAAACAGACGGGTCAGAACCAGGAGAAGGGGGGCATCCTAACACACACAGAAGGAGCGTAACCAGGAGAAGGAGGGCATCCTAACATACACAGAAGGTGAGAACCAGGATAAAGGGGCATCCTAACATACACAGAAGGTGAGAACCAGGAGAAAGGGGACATCTTAACATACACAGAAGGGTCAGAAACAGGAGAAAGGGGACATCCTAACAAACATAGACGAGTCAGAACCAGGAGAAGGGGGGAATCCTATCATACAGAGAAGGAGCGGAAGCAGGAGAAGGGGGCATCCTAACAAACATAGACGGGTCAGAACCAGGAGAAGGGGGGCAGCCCAACATACACAGAAGGAGCGTAACCAGAAGGGGGCATCCTAACATACACAGAAGGTGAGAACCAGGAGAAAGGGGACATCCTACCACACACAGACAGAGCGGAACCAGGAGAAGGGGGCAGCCTAACAGACAGACGGGTCAGAACCAGGAGAAGGGGGGCATCCTACCATACACAGAAGGAGCGGAACCAGGAGAAGGGCGGCATCCTAACAAACACAGAAGCAGTGGAACCAGGAGAAGGGGGGCATCCTAACATACACAGAAGAAGCAGAACCAGGAGAAGGGGGCATCCTAACATACACAGAAGAGTCAGAACCAGGAGAAGGGGAGCATCCTAACATACACAGAAGAAGCAGAACCAGGAGAAGGGGGGCATCCTAACATACACAGAAGAAGCAGAACCAGGAGAAGGGGGGCATCCTAACATACACAGAAGAAGCAGAATCAGGAGAAGGGGTGCACCCTAACATACACAGAAGGGTCAGAACCAGGAGAAGGGGGGCATCCTAACATACACAGAAGGTGAGAACCAGGAGAAAGAGGGCATCCTACCATACACAGAAGGAGCGGAACCAGTAGAAGCGTGCATCCTAACATACGCAGAAGGAGCGGAACCAGGAGAAGGGGTGCATCCTAACATACACAGAAGGAGCGGAACCAGGAGAAGGCGGGTATCCTAACATACACAGAAGGGTCAGAACCAGAACCAGGAGAAAGGGGGCATCCTAACCTACACAGAAGGGTCAGAACCAGGAGAAGCGGCGCGTCCTAACCTACACAGAAGGAGCGGAACCAGGAGACGAGGACATCCTAACAAACACAGAAGGAGCGGAACCAGGAGAAGTGAGGCATCCTAACAAACAGACAGGTCAGAACAAGGAGAAGGGATGCATCCTAACAAACACAGAAGGACCAGAACCAGGAGAAGGGGGGCATCCTAACAAACACAGAAGGGCCAGAAGAAGGAGAAGGGGGGCATCCTAACAT
The DNA here is from genome assembly GCF_040938575.1 of Ambystoma mexicanum. Taxonomy (NCBI): domain Eukaryota; kingdom Metazoa; phylum Chordata; class Amphibia; order Caudata; family Ambystomatidae; genus Ambystoma; species Ambystoma mexicanum. The sequence continues at coordinate 14,604,976 of NC_090940.1, forward strand.
ACACAGAAGGTGAGAACCAGGAGAAAGGGGACATCCTACCATACAGAGAAGGAGCGGAACAGGAGAAGGGGGGCATCCTAACATACACAGAAGGTGAGAACCAGGAGAAAGGGGACATCCTACCATACACAGACGGAGCAGAACCAGGAGAAATGGGGCAGCCTAACAGAGAGACGGGTCAGAACCAGGAGAAGGGGGGCATCCTAACATACACAGAAGGTGAGAACCAGGAGAAAGGGGACATCCTACCATACACAGACGGAGCAGAACCAGGAGAAGTGGGGCAGCCAAACAAACATAGACGGGTCAGAACCAGGAGAAGGGAGCATCCTAACAAACAGACAGGTGAGAACCAGGAGAAGGGGGCAACCTAATACATACAGAAGGTGAGAACCAGGAGAAATGGGACATCCTACCATACACCGAAGGAGTGGAACCAGGAGAAGGGGACATCCTAACATGCACAGAAGGTGAGAACCAGGAGAAGGGGGCATCCTACCATACACAGATGGAGCAGAACCAGGAGAAGGGGAGCATCCTAACAAACACAGAAGGGTCAGAACCAGGAGAAAGGGGCATCCTACCATACACAGAAGGAGCATAACAAGGAAAAGGGGGCATCCTAACAAACACAGAAGGAGCGGAACCAGTAGAAGGGGTGCATCCTAACTTACACAGAAGGAGCGGAACCAGGAGAAGGGGGCATCCTAATAAACACAGAAGGAGTGGAACCAGGAGAAGGGGGTATCCTAACATAAACGGAAGGTGAGAACCAGGAGAAAGGGGCATCCTAACATACACAGAAGGAGCAGAACCAGGAGAAGGGGACATGCTAACATACACAGAAGGGTGAGAACCAGGTTAAAGGGGCGTCCTAACATACACAGAAGGTGTGAACCAGGAGAAAGGGAACATCCTACCATACACAGAAGGAGCGGAACCAGGAGAAGGGGTGCATCCTAACATACACAGAAGGGTCAGAACCAGGAGAAGGGGGCATCCTACCATACACAGAAGGGTCATAAACCAGGAGAAGGGGGGCATCCTAACATACACAGAAGGAGCGGAACCAGGAGAAGGGGGACATCCTAACATACACAGAAGGAGCAGAACCTGGAGAAGGGGGCATCCTAACATACACAGAAGGAGCAGAACCCGGAGAAGGGGGCATCCTAACATACACAGAAGGAGCAGAACCTGGAGAAGGGGGTATCCTAACATACACAGAAGGAGCAGAACCAAGAGAAGGGGTGCATCCCAACAAACACAGAAGGGTCCGAACCAGGAGAAGAGGGGCATCCTAACATACACAGAAGGTGAGAACCTGGAGAAACGGGACATCCTACCATACAGAGAAGGAGCGGAACCAGGAGAAGGGGGCATCCTAACAGACAGATGAGTCAGAACCAGGAGAAGGGGGGAATCCTAACAAACACAGAAGGGTCAGAACCAGGAGAAGGGGTGCATCCTAACAAACACAGAAGGAGCGGAACCAGGAGAAGGGGTGCATCATAACAAACACAGAAGTAGGGGAACCAGGAGAAGGGGTGCATCCAAACAAACACAGAATGGTCAGAACCAGAAGAAGGGGGGCATCCTAACAAACACAGAAGGGTCAGAACCAGGAGAAAGGGGACATCCTACCATACACAGACGTAGCAGAACCCGGAGAAGGGTGCATCCTAACAAACACAGAATGGTCAGAACCAGGAGAAGGGGGCATCCTAACACACATAGACGGGTGAGAACCAGGAGAAGGGGGGCATCCTAAAACACACAGAAGGTGAGAACCAGGAGAAACGAGACATCCAACCATTCACCGAAGGAGCGGAACCAGAAGAGGGTGGCATCCTACCATACACAGAAGGAGCAGAACCAAGAGAATGGGGCATCCTAACATACACAGAAGGAGCGGAACCAGGAGAAGGGGTGCATCCTAACAAACACAGAAGGGTCAGAACCAGGAGAAGAGGGGCATCCTAACATACACAGAAGGTGAGAACCTGGAGAAAGGGGACAACCTACCATACAGAGAAGGAGCGGAACCAGGAGAAGGGGGCATCCTAACAAACAGACGGGTCAGAACCAGGAGAAGGGGGGCATCCTAACAGACGGATCAGAACCAGGGGAAGGGGGGTCATCCTAACATACACAGAAGGAGTGGAACCAGGAGAAGGGGAGCATCCTAACATACACAGAAGAGTGGACCAGGAGAAGGGGGGCATCTTAACATACACCAAAGGAGCATGACCAGGAAAAGGGGGGCATCCTAACATACACAGAAGGAGCGTAACCAGGAAAAGGGGGCATCCTAACATAAACAGAAGGTGAAAACCAGGCGAAATGGGACATCCTACCATACACAGAAGGAGTGGAACCAGGAGAAGGGGGGCATCCTAACATAAACAGAAGGTGAAAACCAGGCGAAATGGGATATCCTACCATACACAGAAGGAGTGGAACCAGGAGAAGGGGGGCATCCTAACATAAACAGAAGGTGAAAACCAGGCGAAATGGGACATCCTACCATACACAGAAGGAGCGGAACCAGGAAAAAGGGGCATCCTAACATACACAAAAGGAGCGGAACCAGGAGAAGGGGACATTCTAACATACACATAAGGGTCAGACCCAGGAGAAAGGGGCGTCCTAACATACACAGAAGGTGAGAACCAGGAGAAAGGGGACATCCTACCATACACAGAAGGAGCGGAACCAGGAGAAGGGGTGCATCCTAACATACACAGAAGGAGCAGAACCCAGAGAAGGGGGCATCCTACATTACACAGAAGGAGTAGAACCTGGAGAAGGGGGTATCCTAACATACACAAAAGGAGCAGAACCAGGAGAAGGGGTGCATCCTAACAAACACAGAAGGGTCAGAACCAGGAGAAGAGGGGCATCCTAACATACACAGAAGGTGAGAACCAGGAGAAAGCGGACATCCTACCATACACAGAAGGAGCGGAACCAGGAGAAGGGGGGCATCCTAACATACACAGAAGGAGCAGAACCCAGAGAAGGGGTGCATCCTAACAAACAAAGAAGGGTCAGAACCAGGAGAAGAGGGGCATCCTAACAAACACAGTAGGGTCAGAACCAGGAGAAGCGGTGCATCCTAACAAACACAGATGGAGCGGACCCAGGAGAAGGGGTGCATCCTAACAAACACAGAGGGTCAGAACAGGAGAAGGGGGGCATACTAACAAACACAGAAGGGTCAGAACCAGGAGAAGGGGGCATCCTAACATACACGGAAGGTGAGAACCGGGAGAAAGGGGCATCCTAACATACACAGAAGGAGCGGAACCAGGAGAAGGGGTGCATCCTAACAAACACAGAAGGAGTGGAACCAGGAGAAGGGGTGCATCCTAGCAAACACAGAAGTAGCGGAACCAGGAGAAGGGGTGTATCCAAACAAAAACAGAATGGTCAGAACCAGAAGAAGGGGGGCATCCTAACAAACAAAGAAGGGTCAGAACAGGAGAAGGGGGGCATCCTAAAAAACGCAGAAGGGTCAGAACCAGGAGAAGGGGGGCATCCTAACAAACACAGAAGGGTCAGAACCAGGAGAAATGGGACATCCTACCATACACAGACAGAGCGGAACCAGGAGAAGAGGGGCATCCCTACAAACAGACGGGTCAGAACCAGGAGAAGGGGGGCATCCTAACAAACAGACGGGTCAGAACCAGGAGAAGGGGGGCATCCTAACATACACGGAAGGTGAGAACCGGGAGAAAGGGGCATCCTAACCTACACAGAAGGAGCGGAACCAGGAGAAGGGGTGCATCCTAACAAACACAGAAGGAGCAGAACCAGGAGAAGGGGTGCATCCTGACAAACACAGAAGGGTCAGAACCAGGAGAAGAGGGGCATCCTAACAAACACAGAAGGGTCAGAACCAGGAGAAGGGGGCATCCTAACATAAACAGAAGGTGAAAAGCAGGGGAAATGGGACATCCTACCATACACAGACAGAGCGGAAGCAGGAGAAGGGGGGCATCCTAACAAACAGACGGGTCAGAACCAGGAGAAGGGGGACTTTCTAACAAACACAGAAGGGTCAGAACCAGGAGAAGGGGCATCCTAACATACACGGAAGGTGAGAACCAGGAGAAAGGGGCATCCTAACATACACAGAAGGAGCGGAACCAGGAGAAGGGGACATCCTAACACTCCCAGAAGGTCCAGAACCAGGAGAAAGGGGCTTCCTAACATACACAGAAGGTGAGAACCAGGAGAAAGGGGACATCCTAACATACACACAAGGAGCGGAACCAGGAGAAGGGGTGCATCCTAACATACACAGAAGGGTCAGAACCAGGAGAAGGGGGCCATCCTAACATACACAGAAGGTCCAGAACCAGGAGAAAAGGGCGTCCTAACATACACAGAAGGTGAGAAGCAGGAGAAAGGGGACATCCTAACATACACACAAGGAGCGGAACCAGGAGAAGGGGTGCATCCTAACATACACAGGAGGGTCAGAACAGGGAGAAGGGGGCCATCCTAACATACACAGAAGGGTCAGAACCAGGAGAAGGGGGGCATCCTAACATACACAGAAGGAGCGGAACCAGCAGAAGGGGGACATTCTAACGTACACAGAAGGAGCGGAACAAGGAGAAGAGGGGGATCCTAACAAACACAGAAGGTGAGAGCCAGGAGAAAGGGGACATCCTACCATACACCGAAGGAGTGGAACCAGGAGAATGGGACATCCTAACATGCACAGAAGGGTCAGAAACCGGAGAAAGGGACATCCTACCATATACAGAACGAGCAGAACCAGGAGAAGGGGGCCATCCTAACAAACACAGAAGGGTCAGAACCAGAAGAAGGGGTGCATCCCAAAAAACACAGAAGGAGCGGAACCAGGAGAAGAATTGCAACCTAAGAAACACAGAAGTAGTGGAACCAGGAGAAGGGGTGTATCCAAACAAACACAGAATGGTCAGAACCAGAAGAAGGGGGGAATCTTAACAAACATAGAGGGGTCAGAACCAGAAGATGGGGGGCATCCTAACAAACACAGAAGGATCAGAACCAGGAGAAGGGGGGCATCCTAACATACACAGAAGGTGAGAACCAGGAGAAAGAGGACATCCTACCATACAGAGAAGGAGCGGAACCAGGAGAAGGGGGCATCCTAACAAACAGACGGGCCAGAACCAGGAGAAGGGGGGAATCCTAACAAACATAGATGGGTCAGAACCAGGAGAAGGGGGCATCCTAACAAACACAGAAGGGTCAGAACTAGGAGAAGAGGGGGATCCTAACAAACAGACGGGTCAGAACTAGGAGAAGAGGGGGATCCTAACAAACACAGAAGGGTCAGCATCAGGAGAAGGGGGGCATCCTAACATACACAGAAGGAGCGGAACAAGGAGAAGAGGGGGATCCTAACAAACACAGAAGGTGAGAGCCAGGAGAAAGGGGACATCCTACCATACACCGAAGGAGTGGAACCAGGAGAATGGGACATCCTAACATGCACAGAAGGGTCAGAAACCGGAGAAAGGGACATCCTACCATATACAGAACGAGCAGAACCAGGAGAAGGGGGCCATCCTAACAAACACAGAAGGGTCAGAACCAGAAGAAGGGGGGCGTCCTAACAAACATAGATGGGTTAGAACCAGAAGAAGGGGGGCATCCTAACAAACAGACGGGTCAGAACCAGGAGAAGGGGGCATCCTAACAAACACAGAAGGGTCAGAACTAGGAGAAGGGGGATCCTAACAAACAGACGGGTCAGAACTAGGAAAAGGGGGGATACTAACAAACACAGAAGGGTCAGAACCAGGAGAAGGGGGGCATCCTATCATACACAGAAGGGTCAGAAACCAGAGAAAGGGGACATCGTACCATATACAGAAGGAGCAGAACCAGGAGAAGGGGGACATCCTAACAAACACAGAAGGGTCAGAATCAGGAGAAGGGGGGCGTCCTAACAAACATAGATGGGCCAGAACCAGGAGAAGGGTGGCATCCTATCATACACAGAAGGTGAGAACCAGGAGAAAGGTGACATCCTAACAAACATAGACGGGTCAGAAACAGGAGAAGGGTGGCATCCTAACATACACAGAAGGAGCGTAACCAGGAGAAGGGGGGCATCGAACAAACACAGAAGGGTCAGTACCAGGAGAAGGGGGCATCCCAACATACACAGAAGGTGAGAACCAGGAGAAAGGGGACATCCTACCATACACAGAAGGAGCGGAACCATGAGAACAGGTGCATCTTAACAAACGGCGAAGGAGCAGAACCAGGAGACAGGGGCATCCTAACAAACACAGAAGGGTCAGAACCAGGAGAAGGGGGGCATCCTAACATACACAGAAGGAGCGGAACCAGGAGAAGGGGCATCCTAACAAACATAGACGGGTCAGAACCAGGAGAAGGGGGCCATCCTAACAAACACAGAAGGGTCAGAACCAGGAGAAAGGGGACATCCTACCATACACAGACGGAGCTGAACCAGGAGAAGGGGGGCATCCTAACAAACAGACGGGTCAGAACCAGGAGAAGGGGGCATCCTAACATACACCGAAGGAGCGGAACCAGGAGAAGGGGGCATCTTAACATACACAGAAGGGTCACAAACAGGAGACAGGGGAAATCCTACCATACACAGAAGGAGCAGAACCAGGAGAAGGGGGTGCATCCTAACATACACAGAAGGAGTGGAATCAGGAGAAGGGGTGCATCCTGACATACACAGAAGGAGCAGAATCAGGAGAAAGGGGCATCCTAACATACACAGAAGGAGCAGAACCAGGAGAAGGGGGCATCCTAACAAACATAGACGAATAAGAACCAGGAGAAGGGGGGCATCCTAACAAACACAGAAGGAGGGTCAGAACCAGGAGAAGGGGGACATCCCAACAAACACAGAAGGGTCAGAACCAGGAGAAGGGGGGCATCCTAACATACACGGAAGGTGAGAACCAGGATAAAGGGGCATCCTAACATACACAGAAGGTGAGAACCAGGAGAAAGGGGACATCTTAACATACACAGAAGGGTCAGAAACAGGAGAAAGGGGACATCCTACCATACACAGAAGGGTCAGAGCCAGGAGAAGGGGGGCATCCTAACAAACATAGACGAGTCAGAACCAGGAGAAGGGGGCATCCTAACAAACACAGAAGGCTCAGAACCAGGAGAAGGGGGGAATCCTATCATACAGAGAAGGTGAAAACCAGGAGAAAGGGGACATCCTATCATACAGAGAAGGAGCGGAAGCAGGAGAAGGGGGCATCCTAACAAACATAGACGGGTCAGAACCAGGAGAAGGGGGGCAGCCTAACATACACAGAAGGAGCGGAACCAGGAGAAGGGCGGCATCCTAACATACACAGAAGGTGAGAACCAGGAGAAAGGGGACATCCTACCACACACAGACAGAGCGGAACCAGGAGAAGGGGGCAGCCTAACAAACAGACGGGTCAGAACCAGGAGAAGGGGGGCATCCTACCATACACAGAAGGAGCGGAACCAGGAGAAGGGCGGCATCCTAACAAACACAGAAGCAGTGGAACCAGGAGAAGGGGGGCATCCTAACATACACAGAAGAAGCAGAACCAGGAGAAGGGGGCATCCTAACATACACAGAAGAGTCAGAACCAGGAGAAGGGTTGCATCCTAACAAACACAGAAGAGTCAGAACCAGGAGAAGGGGGGCATCCTAACATACACAGAAGGTGAGAACCAGGAGAAAGAGGGTATCCTACCATACACAGAAGGAGCGGAACCAGTAGAAGGGGTGCATCGTAACATACACAGAAGGAGTGGAACCAGGAGAAGAGGTGCATCCTAACATACACAGAAGGAGCAGAATCAGGAGAAAGGGGACATCCTACCATACACAGACGAGTCAGAACCAGGAGAAGGGGGACATCCTAACATACACAGAAGGGTCAGAACAATGAGAAGGGGGGCATCCTAACATACACAGAAAGTGAGAACCAGGAGAAAGGGGACATTTTACCATACAGAGAAGGAGCGGAACAGGAGAAGCGGGGCATCCTAACATACATAGAAGGTGAGAACCAGGAGAAAGGGGACATCGTACCATACACAGAAGGAGCGGAACCAGGAGAAGAGGGCATCCTAACAAACAGACGGATCAGAACCAGGAGTAGGGGGGCATCCTAACAAACACAGAAGGGTCAGAACCAGGAGAAGGGGGCATCCTAATAAACACAGAAGGGTCAGAAACAGGAGAAGGGGGCATCCTAACATACACAGAAGGAGCAGAACCAGGAGAAGGGGGCATCCTAACATACACAGGAGGTGAGAACCAGGAGAAAGGGGACATCCTACCATACACAGACGGAGCAGAACCAGGAGAAGGGGGCATCCTAACATACACAGACGGAGCAGAACCAGGAGAAAGGGGCATCCTAACATACACAGAAGGTGAGAACCAGGAGAAAGGGGACATCCTAACATACACAGAAGGGTCAGAACAATGAGAAGGGGGCATCCTAACATACACAGAAGGTGAGAACCAGGAGAAAGGGGACATTTTACCATACAGAGAAGGAGCGGAACAGGAGAAGCGGGGCATCCTAACATACATAGAAGGTGAGAACCAGGAGAAAGGGGACATTGTACCATACACAGAAGGAGCGGAACCAGGAGAAGGGGTGCATCCTAACTAACAGACGGGTCAGAACCAGGAGAAGGGGTGCATCCTAACAAACATAGAAGGGTCAGAACCAGGAGAAGGGGGGATAGCCTAACATACACCGAAGGAGCAGAACCAGGAGAAGGGGGCATCCTAACATACACAGACGGAGCAGAACCAGGAGAAAGGGGCATCCTAACCTACTCAGAAGGAGCGGAACCAGGAGAAAGGGGCATCCTAACATACACAGAAGGTGAGAACCAGGAGAAAGGGGACCTCCTAACATACACAGAAGGGTCAGAACAATGAGAAGGGGGCATCCTAACATACATAGAAGGTGAGAACCAGGAGAAAGGGGACATCTTACCATACACAGAAGGAGCGGAACCAGGAGAAGGGGTGCATCCTAACAAACATGGACGGGCCAGAACCAGGAGAAGGGGGGCATCTTAACAAAGATAGACGGGTCAGAACCAGGAAAAGCGGGCATCCTAACAAACAGACGGGTCAGAACCAGGAGAAGAGGGGCATCCTAACACACACAGAAGGAGCGTAACCAGGAGAAGGAGGGCATCCTAACATACACAGAAGGTGAGAACCAGGATAAAGGGGCATCCTAACATACACAGAAGGTGAGAACCAGGAGAAAGGGGACATCTTAACATACACAGAAGGGTCAGAAACAGGAGAAAGGGGACATCCTAACAAACATAGACGAGTCAGAACCAGGAGAAGGGGGGAATCCTATCATACAGAGAAGGTGAAAACCAGGAGAAAGGGGACATCCTATCATACAGAGAAGGAGCGGAAGCAGGAGAAGGGGGCATCCTAACAAACATAGACGGGTCAGAACCAGGAGAAGGGGGGCAGCCTAACATACACAGAAGGAGCGTAACCAGAAGGGGGCATCCTAACATACATAGAAGGTGAGAACCAGGAGAAAGGGGACATCCTACCACACACAGACAGAGCGGAACCAGGAGAAGGGGGCAGCCTAACAGAGACGGGTCAGAACCAGGAGAAGGGGGGCATCCTACCATACACAGAAGGAGCGGAACCAGGAGAAGGGCGGCATCCTAACAAACACAGAAGGAGTGGAACCAGGAGAAGGGGGGCATCCTAACATACACAGAAGAAGCAGAACCAGGAGAAGGGGGCATCCTAACATACACTGAAGAGTCAGAACCAGGAGAAGGGTTGCATCCTAACAAACACAGAAGAGTCAGAACCAGGAGAAGGGGGGCATCCTAACATACACAGAAGGTGAGAACCAGGAGAAAGAGGGTATCCTACCATACACAGAAGGAGCGGAACCAGTAGAAGGGGTGCATCCTAACATACACAGAAGGAGTGGAACCAGGAGAAGAGGTGCATCCTAACATACACAGAAGGAGCAGAATCAGGAGAAAGGGGACATCCTACCATACACAGAAGGGTCAGAACAATGAGAAGGGGGGCATCCTAACATACATAGAAGGTGAGAACCAGGAGAAAGGGGACATTGTACCATACACAGAAGGAGCGGAACCAGGAGAAGGGGTGCATCCTAACTAACATAGACTGGTCAGAACCAGGAGAAGGGGTGCATCCTAACAAACATAGAAGGGTCAGAACCAGGAGAAGGGGGGACATCCTAACATACACCGAAGGAGCAGAACCAGGAGAAGGGGGCATCCTAACATACACAGACGGAGCAGAACCAGGAGAAAGGGGCATCCTAACCTACTCAGAAGGAGCGGAACCAGGAGAAAGGGGCATCCTAACATACATAGAAGGTGAGAACCAGGAGAAAGGGGACATCGTACCATACACAGAAGGAGCGGAACCAGGAGAAGAGGGCATCCTAACAAACAGACGGATCAGAACCAGGAGTAGGGGGGCATCCTAACAAACACAGAAGGGTCAGAACCAGGAGAAGGGGGCATCCTAATAAACACAGAAGGGTCAGAAACAGGAGAAGGGGGCATCCTAACATACACAGAAGGAGCAGAACCAGGAGAAGGGGGCATCCTAACATACACAGACGGAGCAGAACCAGGAGAAAGGGGCATCCTAACATACATAGAAGGTGAGAACCAGGAGAAAGGGGACATCTTACCATACACAGAAGGAGCGGAACCAGGAGAAGGGGTGCATCCTAACAAACATAGACGGGCCAGAACCAGGAGAAGGGGGGCATCTTAACAAAGATAGACGGGTCAGAACCAGGAAAAGGGGGCATCCTAACAAACACAGATGGGTCAGAACCAGTAGAAGGGGACATCCTAACATACTCAGAAGGAGCGTAACCAGGAAAAGGGGGCATCCTACCATACACAGAAGGTGGGACCGGGGAGAAGGGGTGCATCTTCACAAACACAGAAGAGTCAGAACCAGGAGAAGGGGGCATCCTACCCCACACAGAAGGGTCAGAACCAGGAGAAGGGGGGCATCCTAACTGTTAGGCAGAATCCTGTGCAGTTCCCTTGGGGAACACTGCAAAAGGATTAAGACTACAGGAGCAGCAGTAAACCCAATTGGTAGCAGTCTGCACCACCCAGATTTACCTGGTAGCTGTGGGTGAGCAGTCAGACTTCTCTCAAGAAGAGTAGGGCAGTTTGCAGAGTATACACAATAGGGCCAAAACACAGTAGAGCAAACAAACACTGACCAGAGCTTTGTATAAAAAGTATGTAGTTATTTATTTAAAACACACTTTAGGTAATACACTAGCACTCTCAATGAAAAGTAATCTAAAACACAGTGAGGAAAGTATACACACCTCCCTTGATAACTATCAGACAAGTCAGGGTTAAAGCACAACTATTTGTTAAGACAGAAGTGAGCGCTTAACCTAGATGGCACTCCAATAGTTTAGGTTAAAAAGGGAGAGAAAAGGCAGAACATGAAATAAAACAATTCCCAACACTTTTAAGAGTTCAGAGCAAGGGGAGAAAGGCAGGTTATACTGTAGAGCCAAAGTTCATAGGCCAGGCCCACTGTAAATGGAGCAAAGCGAAATGTGCCCAGGATTACACGGTTTAAAGTGCACTGAAAGTCTTTGCAGAGTGTTCAAAAGAGGTTGGGGTGAGTCAAAAGATATAGTTAGAAGGCCTGGAGCCAACCCAGTTTAGAAGCCAAGGATTTAAGGGTCACCTATGGCAATCTGTAGAAAGGGGAGGCTAGGCAGGACACAGTACCTTAAGAGAAAGGAAGCTCCAGCGGGGGCAGTTGTTCCTGGCAGTGGTTGGGGTTCATGGTTCCGACCAGGGGAAGAGAAGATCTCGTTGAGGAGGAAACGGGGAGTCGTTGCACTGCACAGGGATGAAACCAGCCACGGAGTACCCGATTAAAAGATGCAGTCCTTTTATTCGCGGTCAAAAGTGGTGAGCTTGGCTATTCGTCCGCCGGGGTGCTTGGCAAGGGCGATTCGACAAGGGTCGTCTTTGGAAGGCGAAACGGGTGAACTGGTTGGTCCCACCAGCTCAGAGGAAGAAGACTCGTCCAGCAGAAGATGATCTCTTGTCGTCGGGAAAGTGGTGAGGTAGCTGCAGCAAGGCTTCACCAGTGGTGTCGTTGTTGCAGATGGCTCAGCTTCATCCCTCTTCGGATTCTTAGGTCCTGTGGCGACTTCTAAAGTTCCAGTCCCAAAGGCCCTGCTTTTAGGCAGAAAAAACCCCATTCATCAGTCTAGCTGTCAATCACACATGCTAAGTGGTGAGCCGGGCGGCTCACCACTGGGCCAATCAGAGTAGAGTGCGACTCGGGTTGCTAAGGCAACGCAGTCCAGGGTGCCAATTCCCCCCTCCACCCTTCCTGTGGAACCCAGACAGAGTGGCACCATTTGGAGGGCTTCTGTGGAGAAGCCTGCCAAAATAGTGGAACAAAGGGTTCGACCTTGGTCAGAGTTACAGAGACGGACACGAACGCCATTTTAGAATCGAGTTCTGGCAAAAAGACCCAACCGGTGATTTAATATAAATAAATAAACCAGCGGTATCTTTAACATTGCACCAAAAAATGGTGCGTTTAAAGGATAGTTCCGGGACTTTTTTTTTTATTGTCCCTACGGTTCGGCCATGTGTTTTTAAGCATAAATCGGTAGATCGTAGAAAACTTTCCTATGGACCTTACCCGACTTTTCGTCCATTAACGCACTCGAAATCAGCCGCCATTTTCTGTTAATCCTATCATTTCCCCCCATCGCCCTGGCTCACCTGCTTTTGCGGCACTAAATCAAATCCCCCGCCCCTGAGCCTGACATCAGCAGACGCGTACCACCCATTTCCCAACGCCAAAGCACGTTTCGTGTCAACAATCGCTGCGCCTCAGCTAATGATGTGTCGCCATGGAAATGGCAGGACGCCTCTTTCCTCAATAAGTATAAACACACCGTTTCACAACACACAGCAGCAGATTTTCGATTCCATTACTCTCTCTGTGTTACTTTGAGTATTCTGTGACTCGTTTCAGTGCTCTGGTCAGCTACCTTCGCCGCTTCTAGGCCTTGTGAACACCTGTACCATCTCTGTAAATTATTTTACTTTCTTTACCACACAATGGCTACAATAATGCCGTATATGTACGAGCCCGAGTACACCGAGCAAGAACTACTGGAAAGGCAAGCACGCGAAAACGATGGGGATTCGGACGGCAGTTGGGAGGACCAGTCAACGGATGAAGAGCCTGGACCATGTTGCATGGACGGCGTCTCCACCTGGTGCACGTGCAATCGGTGCGAGATAATGTCAACTGAGGAGGAGAACTGCTGCTGCCGTGAAAATTCCGGGTGCTTGGCCTACATTTCGGAAGGCGAGCCAAGTCCGCAATGCATCACCGAGCTGCCAGAGTTCAGGGAAGCCTGCCTCTCACGGACCGTGTTGAGGATGATGATGGTGCTTATGCACGAACTTCACGGCACTGTTCGTCCGCGTAATCCGAGTAACGAGTAAGTATACTCTGGTTGTGATGTCAGTGATGCCACTACTATTTCATGGTCGTCTCCCACATATAAAATTACATCTACATATCATTCGAACGCATGTAAATTGGTTCCATATTGTGCATTTTCTAGATAGAATTTTTTTCAAAGCAGAATGACATTTTTTACCTGAATCGACATTAATAAGAAAGTTTTGTCATTTTAATACAGTTTGCAGCTTTCTTTTTCACAGGTGGTACAGGCTGGTGGCCTATCGTTGCTTCACTTGGTGGCTTCACGGTAGGCTCGGACACCGCGTTCGGAGAGTAATACCTGCCTGTGCGGTACTTGCCATTAGACAACATTTCCCCAGCGACAGTGGACAATACCGCGGATTTTCCCTGGATGTGCTGCAACCGGAACTTTACAACGTGTAATGTTTATTATTTATGTTCAATTGTAATTAAGATCTAAAATAAAATCCAACATATATTTTAACAATGGTTGTTTTGATTTTTTAAATGAATCTAGTGTGTCTCCATTGAATAGTCTTCCTGTGCCTTGTCTTGTCACACCACATGTCTCCGGCCAGCATCCTCCCTCACGCTGGCCGCCCACCTTCAATCCACATAACCGTTGAACCCATATGCAGCAGACATACATATGTTATTTTGCGGGTTGGCATCAAGCCTCCCGGCCTTGCCTCCTCCCCCAAAAATACTTACCACACCACTTTGTTCAAGCGTTGGCAATAAAAGGCTGTTGGATTTTATTGATACAAAACATGGTTATAGGTAAATAATCAATATGGTTGATCAAAATAAATCATCCTTTTGGGCACCGGGTACAGAGATGACCCCCTCTGGCCCGTGCCGCCTTGCCACCACAGGCCAGCCTGCTGCTGACTAACTGCCTAGGCATCCAGGGTCTCCAGGGTGAACTGCACCCATATATTCTCCTGGGAGGGTGAGGTATTTATAAACTCACCCCCCTGCCTTCCATGTACTAGATCCTGCAGCCTGCCTCTTAGATGCAGTTAGATGGCCTCTCCTTGGTGAGGCCCTGCGGCAAACGAGTCTTGTTTGCACGACCACCGCCCCAATCCACCCCCCCCCCGCCCTATCAAAGGCAGTTCGCACCGGGGTACTTGTGCTGGCAAGTGGAGCTGTCAGGGAGCGATAAAGGCCAAGAGGTGCCAAAGACCATGTACACTTCAAAGTGGTCTATAGAGCATGGGTTGTTGTTCCCATGTCTACCTCCAGACCCCGTGTCTCCTGCCAAGCATCCCCCCTCACGCTGGACGGCCCCCTGCAAACCGCATAATGCCACGACATATTATGCGTCATTCATTCACAAACACACCCCTGTTTCGAATTCTTTATAACCCACTTCATATTTCTAATGAGAACTTCTTTGCGCTTTGCTAGTCAACCCGTGAAGGTGCTGGTTATCTGCTCTTCGTCTCTGTGAACTTCCGTGACCACTTCGAGGAAACTCGTCAGTTTGCAAACCTGTGAACTGCTCCCCGTTCTACGACAAGAAACTACTCTGATCCCTGCATCTAACTGTTTGTTCGTCAAGGTAAGGCCATGTACCATAATCATTTTGCGTCCAATTTCTTTTCGTTCAAGACAGTACATGCAAGGAACTAGTCACATGTTCTGAGTTTAGTCAAATTATTTTTCTATTTTTTTAAAGTTATTCAAATACTTATCCGCATGTGAATAACGTGTATAGTTCCAAGAACCAAAACGAACCTTGCATTGAACCTTTTATGTGTCATTTAATTTTTTAACACATTGGTATTCATAGAGAATTGTTGATCTTTACTTTTCAGAACTTTCCACAATGCCTGCCTGTTCCATTGGCGGTTGCCCTTCGAAGACCCATAATAAATCTGAAGGTACTATAATGCATGTTTTCCCTAAGACAATAAATCAGATAAGAGAATGGGTCCGATATTGCGGATATCCACCGTCTGAGCTTGAAAGTAGAGTCCTAGAAGTCTTTGCGGACAAGAGGGGTGATCGATACCACATCTGCAGCAGGCACTTTAGCTCAGACATGTACTCCACATCATTGCTAATAAAGAAGAACACACCGCGAGCGAGGCGAAAATTGCTCTCAACCGCTATTCCCACTCTATTCGTCCACATCCCTCCACTGGTGAGTCAAGTTTACGTATTTATCTCTCGGCCTTGCGGTAGTGTGTAGCATTAGCTAACAATAATCTCACCATTTATGTATCCACTCAATATGAAGGCGGAAGATTCTCCATCCGTGTCGTTATTGCAGTCATCAGCCACTTCAAGCGCCTATCGGGTAATCTTACTTAGCTATTCTGCCACTGACTTGTTTTGGGCATGTAAATCAATAGTTTTAATTTATCGTGTGATTATTTTACCTAATGGTACACCCTTGTACTCATCCTCTAGTCTTTGTTTTCAGTTATAGTTATTGTTATCCAAAATAATGCAAGTACTGTCTTTCAGGGAGATGCTGAGGAGTCCAACGTATTGACGACAACCGTTGATGTCACTCAGATGCTCGAGGTACGTTTCCGGACAGTTCCATCGATGGAGGTCATCAGATCTTGCATTCTTGTAGCGTGATTGTTACACACAATGTTTCTTTCGTTTTTAGCCATTGATATGTCCTTCTGTCGTCGCCCTCCTATGTGTCTTCTTTTTTCAATATTGTGTTCATTACTAATGAAAGTCCTATGTTTCAGGGAGTCGATGGAGCATTAGTCCAAGAAGAAGGGGGAGCATGCAGTTACGGGTCGGCGCAACAGCTTGCAGAAGTGTGCACCGCAGTTACATCGTCCCTTGATGTTCTTATGCATTTCGAGGTATGGATACTGACAGTTCGATCAAGCGAAATCATATGACGTGATTACATCCGCTATACTTCCATCTTTATTAACGCAAGTACTATGTTTCAGGGAGATGACGGAGCTTCTTCTACAAGAACATCACCCCTAGTAGTTGATGCAGATCTCTGGGTGGTGACACTTCCAACGATCGAGCAAATCGAATCATATTTACATATCCATTATTTATTTTAGACAACTGATCATTTGTGCAGGTCTATTTAGATGAGCCGTTGACGCCTGCACAAAGTTTATGTTCTTTTTAACAAAATAGAAAACCATACTAATGCAATTACTGTGTTTCAGGGAGTTACTGAAGCATCATCTTCAATAATATCATCAATGGAAGTCTATGAGGAGCCCAAGGTATGGATCTTGACAGTTCCATCTAACTAGATCAACATTGCGTGAATAATTGTCGTTTGAATGTTCTACACAAAGCGTTCATTCGTGTTTTGCTATTGAGATGTAAGTGGGTATTGGTCCCCAAGTACATTTTGTGTTTTCAATATTATTATACATACTAATGAAAGTTCTATGTTTCAGGGAGTCGATGGAGCGTCAGTGCGTGATGGATGTGCTTATCATGAAAATATAGTCGTTGCAGCGCAAAAGGAAGTGGAGACATGCACACACGAGTCGGAGCAACAGCGTCCTGATGTTGAAGTTCGAGGCAAGAAAGTTTCAAAGAAAAGAAAGCAAAAGAAGGTTAGTGTCCTGGTCACTATATTATGTTGTTTTTCACTGTTAATAGTTCAATACTGTTAAATTGTGTTTAAACTGAACATCCCTTTTCTAATCTGTCCTCTAGTTGCGAGTGGGTGTACGAACTAGATCTACACAGACAGTGAAGCGAACGAGAGATGTTGCTTGTCAAACCTTTTGGCAGGGACTTGAGACTGGAGATGCATCGTGCCAATGGGAAGAATATGAAGTGATTGACAACGGAGCTATACCACCACCAGCCATTGATAGTGAATGTCCTCCTGGTAGTTCAGATGCAGTCGGAGATCAATTTACAGAATCCACACCCGCAAAAACTAAGACCGCGAGAAAGTTGAAGAAATTGTTTTATTCACCCATCGCCGGAGAAGGAACAGATGTTGCAATGGAAGAGAATGAAGTGGACGACAATGAAACACCATCAATATCACCGAACATAGCGGAAGACGATATCAGAGATTCTACCTTTCATGTGAGTGACATGTCCTCAACGTTACAGGCCGAACCAGCTGGGATGCAGAGTGACAGTATAAGGAAAGAGGCCAAATCCATTGTATTCGATAGTTGTTTGTTTGATATTATTATTTGGATGAAATGTGGGCATTCGGTTGGTGGAGAAGTATGTGGGGAGCCATTGATTAATGTGACTCGTGCAATTCGAGGCAATAACCTTAAAATACATGCCACCTGTACTAAATATCATCCTTTCTCATGGTCTGCACAACCCATGCTGGGGCAACTGCCAGCAGGCAATCTACTTTGTGCAGCGGCTGCACTTTTTAGTGGTTCAAGTTTTAAAAAGTTAGAGTCTTTCTTTCAGTTTGTGGGAATCCATTTCATTGCGAAAACTCAGTTCTACAAATACCAAACCGATTATCTATTTCCAGCCATTAGCAAAGCTTGGAGAATGGAAAAAATGTCTATTGATAGTACATTCGCGGGCAAACGGTTCAGGCTAGCCGATGATGGACAGTGCGACAGCCCAGGATTTTCAGCCAAGTACTGCACCTAACACTTTCAGGACATGGAAAGTAAGAAAATTGTGAGTTCGGTGGTCGTGCAGGTGTCACAAAGTACATCCTCAGTGGCCATGGAGAAAGTTGGCTTTGTAGCATCATTGCAAGAACTACAATCCCGGGGAATGATGATCGACCTGATAGCCACGGACAGACACGTTTCAATTGCCAAGACAATGAGAGAAGAGTACAAAAATATAAATCACCAATTTGACGTTTGGCTTCTTGCAAAAACAATCAATAAAAAAATGTCGGCTGCAGATAAAAAAAAAGATATGCAAGGTATTTCACAGTAGTCCAAGTCAATCAGCAACCATCTTTGGTGGAGCTCAAAAACATGTGGAGGGTCGTTGGAAATTCTACTGGAAAAATGGCGGTCAGTAATGCTACACTGTAGCAACGTTCACCGCTGGACCACAAACCAACATTTCCACAATTGTGAACATGGCCATTTGTCCACAGAGGAGGCACAGAAGAAGAAGTGGTTGATTCCTTCATCACCCACTCACAAAGCCATTGAAAAGATTGTATTTGATAAAACTATAACAAGAGATTTGAGGGGACTCACGGAATTCTGCCACACAGGAGATTTGGAGGTGTTCCACAATATGTGCCTAAAGTACAGGCCAAAACGATTGCATTTTGGCATGGAGGGCATGATAAATCGGACTCTTCTAGCGGTCTTGACACATAACCATAATGTTGGCCGTCAACAAAGTAGAACGACCGGAACTTTAGGGACGCTTCGCTACAATAAGGCCTTCACTAAAAGAAGTAAACAATGGGTTATCAAACCAGTGTTTGAGGATATGCAATATGACTTTATTGAGAGACTTATTGTTGATGTCCTAGATAGGCACATACATGGAGTTGTGAACGAACCTGTGCAGGGGACAACTGCATTGCCACCCAACATTGTCTCTGTTCCATGTTCACCTAAAGAAGAGCTCATTGAGAAATACACATCACGGTTTAAATGATTGTAATTTGATTGTCTGTTCTCTCGAGTCTCCTCATGTCGCAGGCCCATTGAATATGTGTAGCTATGTATTGTGTAAATAAAAGTGATTGCTCTGTGAGTCCTGTGAGATGGCCTTACACTGAATGTAGCTAACTAGGAATGTGTGCTCGTTCAAAGTGAAGGTCAGCTGCTTTGATTTTTTCTCGGGTGCCGGAAATGCCCACGACTCAGTATAAGGTTCTATTGTTATTTGACCTTGACAGGCCGGGACCATCCCGAAAGACTTCTTTTTGGGGGTGTGGGGCAATAACGTAAGAAACGATAATGAATATAATTTCAGAAACGAAAGCCATTTAATGTTCGTTCATTAGAAGAAATAACGTCGGCATAGAAGGAGTGGTATTTCGGGGCTGCCCTACGCACAGACACAATGGAAAATGCAAACATAATGTAAGTAACACTTTAGATGAGTTTATACCACAATTTAATTACTATACAGTAGCTTTAAAGACGGGTTAAGTTGTACTTGTTCGTTCTATGTGGCATATTGTTTTGTACCGCGCACTATCTTGAGGAGAACCATCTCCTTTTACGGAAGCACCTCAAAACCTTCCTCTTTGCTTCTGCTTTCTCTCTCCCTCTCCCCTGCTACAACTGGTCCACTGTCTGCGACCTCGGTCCTGGGCCCTTCCACTCTCCACCTGCACTGCCTCCCTGTCAACCCCTGCACTGGGGGACTGTCTCAGTATCCTACAGCCCCCCCTTGACGTATAATACCCAGTTGCACTGTCCTAGCTATGAAATAATTTCCCGACCTAATATATAAAATGAATAATTTTAATAAAGATCTGATGGTGAGACTAATTTCATTTTTTATGTTTTTAAAACAGGTACATCCTTCATTATTGTATGTGTCACGAGTACCAGACACCGGTGGATGGCTTTTTCAACCGCCAGTTGCTTCTCCGCGTGAACAACGTTACCACCCTGACCATTTTATGGGACGATCGCCAAGTACAAGTATGCCCTTACGCGGTACTAACGGCTAGATGCAACATACAGACCGTTGTGGTGGCCTAGTGCCTCGTTGTTGGAACAGCCATGCGATTATCAGTGCGACCGAAGAGCTTATTTTATCGTAAACCAACACCCTGTGTACTGCACACGAACATCGCTTGCCTCAAGACGAACTATTTTGGATCGAGAGCAAAGAAAAATGCAAATCGCTGAATATTCTCTAAACATTTGATATCCAATAAATGTACAATCTTGCCGTTTGCTTTTAAACCACAGTTTCATATTCCGAATTTTGGCGCTGTATTGTGAGATGATCTAAGATCCTGTGTACAGCAAAGGAACATCGCGTGCCTCAAAACAAACTTTTTGGAACGTGAGCAAATAAAAATGAAAATCGCTGAATATTCTCTAAACATTTGATGTCAAATAAATGTACTTTACCAAATTTACAATCTTGCGGTTTGATTTAAAAGTACAGTTTCATATTCCCAATTGTGGCGCGCTGTGTTGTGAGCTGATCTGTGTTGGTTTCCAGGTTCTGTGTGGAGTCGCGTAGAAGACGCCTGGGCGCGTTTGCCTACGCAGCACAGTCACGTCACGGATAGAGGCGGGGAATATGAATGTTTTGATCAAGTCTGTTTCAGGGGCGGGGGATTTGAATTAGTGCCGCAAAAGCAGGTGAGCCAGGGCGATGGGGGGAAATGATAGGATTATCAGAAAATGGCGGCTGATTTCGAGTGCGTTAATGGACGAAAAGTCGGGTAAGGTCCATAGGAAAGTTTTCTACGATCTACCGATTTATGCTTAAAAACACATGGCCGATCCGTAGGGACAATAAAAAAAAAGTCCCGGAACTATCCTTTAAAATCAATGGGGAAATCCCATAGAGAATATTCCGGTGGAATATTTTGCGTGGTAACCACTGCCACCAGCCAGAAAATCGACGAGGGGGGACGGGACAGTGCCCCCTCGAAAACAGACCCAAGGGCAATCGAATTACCCCTTACCAGTACTTCCACAATATGATGGTTTGTACTGGTTCTGTTCACAATTTTGGACTAGTAAAGCCAATGGTGACTTTACATGCCCTGGGGGACAGTAGTCAGTCCCAGGGTATGGAGTCTATGTTTGGGGGTCACTGTGACACCCCTGTGGTACTGCACTGCACTGAGGGTGCTGAGTACCACACATACAGAAAACAGATGATGCCCTATGGGTAAAAAGGAACCCCATATCCCATAAACACATAACAAGTCAAAGACATACCTCAAATCATGCCTAAGAGTGGGAGTAAAAGAGTCTCACTCTTAGCAGGAGAAAAAAACAAACCCCAAAAAATCCAGCAAAGCTGCTGGGGGACTCACTAGGTTTGGGAAATTAGCCTTATAAGAGAATTCTCCCTAACACTAACATACACAGAAGGAGCGGAACCAGGAGAAGGGGGGACATCCTACCATACACAGAAGGAGCAGAACCCTCAAAAGGGGACATCCTAACATACACAGAAGGGTCAGAACCAGGAGAAGGGGGGCATCCTAACATACACAGAAGGAGCGGAACCAGGGGAAGGGGGCATCCTAACATACAAGAAGGAGCGTAACCAGGAGAAGGGGGCATCCTAACATAAACAGAAGGAGCAGAACCAGGAGAAGGGGGGCATCCTAACATACACAGAAGGAGCGGAACCAGGGGAAGGGGGTATCCTAACATACAAAGAAGGAGCGTAACCAGGAGAAGGGGTGCATCCTAACAGACACAAAAGGAGCGGAACCAGGAGAAGGGGTGCATACTAACATACACAGAAGGTGAGAACCTGGAGAAAGGGGACATCTACCATACAGAGAAGGAGCGGAACCAGGAGAAGGGGGGCATCCTAACATACACAGAAGGAGCGGAACCAGAAGGGTGACAACCTAACATACACAGAAGGAGTGGAAGCAGGAGAAGGGGACATCCTAACATACACAGAAGGAGTGTAACCAGGAGAAGGGGGGCATCCTAACATACACAAAAGGGTCAGAACCAGGAGAAGGGGGGCATCCTAACAAACACAGAAGGGACAGAACCAGGAGAAGGGGGGCATCCTAACATACACAGAAGGAGCGGAACCAGGACAAGGGGACATCCTAATATACACAGAAGGAGCGTAACCAGGAGAAGCGGACATCCTAACATACACAGAAGGAGCGGAACCAGAAGGGGGGCATCCTAACATACACAGAAGGAGTGGAACCAGGAGAAGGGGACATCCTAACATACATTGAAGGAGCGGAACCAGGAGAAGCGGTGCATCCTAACAAACACAGAAGGAGCGGAACCAGGAGAAGGGGTGCATCCTAACAAACACAGAATGGTCAGAACCAGGAGAAGGGGGGCATCCTAACAAACAGACGGGTCAGAACCAGGAGAAGGGGGCATCTTAACAAACACAGAAGGGTCAGAACCAGGAGAAGGGGGCATCCTAACATAAACAGAAGGTGAAAACCAGGAGAAATGGAACATCCTACCATATACAGATAGGGCAGAACCAGGAGAAGGTGGGCATCCTAACAAACAGACGGGTCAGAACCAGTAGAAGGGGGGCATACCAACAAACACCAGGAGAAGGGGGTCATCCTAACAAACACAGAAGGGTCAGAACCAGGAGAAGGGGGCATCCTAACATACATGGAAGGTGAGAACCAGGAGAAAGGGGCATCCTAATAAATACAGAAGGAGCGTAACCAGGAGAAGGGGACATCCTAACACACCGAGAAGGGTCAGAAACAGGAGAAAGGGGACATCCTACCATACACAGAAGGAGCGGAACCAGGAGAAGGGGTGCATCCTAACATACACAGAAGGGTCAGAACCAGGAGAAGGGGGCATCCTACCATACACAGAAGGGTCAGAACCAGGAGAAGGGGGCATACTAACATACACAGAAGTAGCGGAACCAGGAGAAGGGGGGACATCCTAACATACGCAGAAGGAGCAGAACCAGGAGAAGGGGGCATCCTAACATACACAGAAGGAGCAAAACCCGGAGAAAGGGTGCATCCTAACAAACACAGAAGGAGCGGAACCAGGAGAAGGGGTGCATCCTAACAAACACAGAAGTAGTGGAACAAGGAGAAGGGGTGCATCCAAACAAACACAGAATGGCCAGAACCAGAAGAAGGGGGGCATCTTAACAAACTCAGAAGGGTCAGATCCAGGAGAAAGGGGACATCCTACCATACACAGACGGAGCAGAACCAGGAGAAGGGGTGCATCCTAACAAACACAGAATGGTCAGAACCAGGAGAAGGGGGGGAGCCTAACAAACAGATGGGTGAGAACCAGGAGAAGGGGGGCATCCTAATACACACAGAAGGTGAGAACCAGGAAAAAGGGGACATCCTACCATATACCGAAGGAGCAAAACAAGGAGAATGGGTCATCCTAACATACACAGAAGGTGAGAACCAGGAGAAGGGGGCATCCTAACAAACAGACGGGTCCGAACCAGGAGAAGAGGGGCATCCTAACAGACGGGTCAGAACCAGGAGAAAGGGTGCATCTCAACAAACACAGAAGTAGTGGAACCAGGAGAAGGGGGCATCGTAACATACACAGAAGGAGTGGAACCAGGAGAAGGGGTGCATCCTACCATACACAGGAGGAGCGGAACCAGGAGAAAGGGTGCATCCTAACATACACACAAGGGTCAGAACCAGGAGTAGGGGGCCATCCTAACATACACAGAAGGGTCAGAACCAGGAGAAGGGGGACATCCTAACATACACAGAAGGAGCAGAACCCTGAAAAGGGGGCATCCTAATATAAACAGAAGGAGCAGAACCAGGAGAAGGGGACATCCTAACATACACAGAAGGGTCAGAACCAGGAGAAGGGGGGGCATCCTAACATACACAGAAGGAGCAGAACCAGGGGAAGGGGGCATCCTAACATACAAAGAAGGAGCGTAACCAGGAGAAGGGGGCATCTTAACATAAACAGAAGGAGCAGAACCCGGAGAAGGGGGCATCCTAACATACACAGAAGGAGCAGAACCAGGAGAAGGGGACATCCTAACACACACAGAAGGGTCAGAACCAGGAGAAGGGGGGGATCCTAACATACACAGAAGGAGCGGAACCAGGGAAGGGGACATCCTAACATACACAGAAGGAGCGGAACCAGGAGAAGGGGGGCATCCTAACATACACAAAAGGGTCATAACCAGGAGAAGAGGGGCATCCTAACAAACACAGAAGGGTCAGAACCAGGAGAAGGGGGGCATCCTAACATACACAGAAGGAGTGTAACCAGGAGAAGGGGGGCATCTTAACATACACAGAAGGAGCGGAACCAGGACAAGGGGACATCCGAATATACACAGAAGGAGCGTAACCAGGAGAAGGGGACATCCTAGCATACACAGAAGGAGCGAAACCAGAAGGGGGACATCCTAACATACACAGAAGGAGCGTAACCAGGAGAAGGGGGGCATCCTAACATACACAGAAGGGCCAGAACCAGGAGAAGGTTGCCATCCTAACATACACAGAAGGGTCAGAACCAGGAGACGCGGGCATCCTAACATACACAGAAGGGTCAGAACCAGGAGAAGTGGGCATCCTAATATACACAGAAGGAGCGGAACCAGGACAAGGGGACATCCTAATATATACAGAAGGAGCGTAACCAGGAGAAGACGTGCATCCTAACATACACAGAAGGAGCAGGACCCGGAGAAGGGGGGCATCCTAACATACATTGAAGGAGCGGAACCAGGAGAAGCGGTGCATCCTAACAAACACAGAAGGAGCGGAACCAGGAGAAGGGGTGCATCCTAACAAACACAGAATGGTCAGAACCAGGAGAAGGGGGCATCCTAACAAACAGACGGGTCAGAACCAGGAGAAGGGGGGCATCCTAACAAACACAGAATGGTCAGAACCAGAAGAAGGGGGCATCTTAACAAACTTAGATGGGTCAGAACAAGAAGAACGGTGGCATCCTAACAAACACAGAAGGGTCAGAACCAGGAGAATGGGGGCATCCTAACAAACACAGAAGGGTCAGAACCAGGAGAAAGGGGACATCCTACCATACACAGACGGAGCAGAACCAGGAGAAGGGGTGCATCCGAACAAACACAGAATGGTCAGAACCAGGAGAAGGGGGGGAGCCTAACAAACAGATGGGTCAGAACCAGGAGAAGGGGGGCATCCTAACAAACATAGATGGGTGAGAACCAGCAGAAGGGGGGCATTCTAATACACACAGAAGGTGAGAACCAGAAGAAAGGGGACATCCTACCATACACCGAAGGAGCGGAACAAGGAGAATGGGGCATCCTAACATACACAGAAGGTGAGAACCAGGAGAAGGGGGCATCCTACCATACACAGAAGGAGCGGAACCAGGAGAAGGGGGCATCCTAACAAACAGACGGGTCCGAACCAGGAGAAGAGGGGCATCCTAACATAGACCGGTCAGAACCAGGAGAAGGGGTGCATTTCAACAAACACAGAAGGAGCGGAACCAGGGGAAGGGGTGCATCCTAACAAACACAGAAGTAGTGGAACCAGGAGAAGGGGTGCATCCAAACAAACACAGAATGGTCAGAACCAGAAGAAGGGGGGCATCTTAACAAACAGACGGGTCAGAACCAGAAGAAGGGTGGCATCCTAACAAACACAGAAGGGTCAGAACCAGGAGAAGGGGGGCATCCTAAAATACACAAAAGGTGAGATCCAGGAGAAGGGGGCATCCTACCATACACAGAAGGAGCGGAACCAGGAGAAGGGGGCATCCTAACATAGACGGGTCAGAACCAGGAGGAGGGGTGCATGCCAACAAACACAGAAGTAGTGGAACCAGGAGAAGCGGGCATCCTAACATACACGGAAGGTGAGAACCAGGAGAAAGGGGCATCCTAACATACACAGAAGGAGAGGAACAAGGAGAAGGGGGCGTCCTAACATACACAGAAGGTGAGAACCAGGAGAAAGGGGCCATCCTAACATACACAGAAGGAGCGGAACCAGGAGAAGGGGGGCATCCTAACATACACAGAAGGAGCAGAACCCAGAGAAGGCGGCATCCTAACATACACAGAAGGAGCAGAACCCAGAGAAGGGGGACATCCTAACATACACAGAAGGAGCAGAACCAAGAGAATGGGGCATCCTTACATACACAGAAGAAGCGGAACCAGGAGAAGGGGGGCATCCTAACATACGCACAAGGGTCAGAACCAGGAGTAGGGGGCCATCCTAACATACACAGAAGGGTCAGAACCAGGAGAAGAGGGGAATCCTAACATACACAGAAGGTGAGAACCTGGAGAAAGGGGACATCTACCATAGAGAGAAGGAGCGGAACCAGGGGAAGGGGTGCATCCTAACAAACAGGCGGGTCAGAACCAGGAGAAGGGGGGCATCCTAACATAGACGGGTCAGAACCAGGAGAAAGGGGGCATCCTAACAAACCCACATGGGTCAGAACAAGGAGAAGGGTGGCATCCTAACATACACAGAAGGAGCAGAACCAGGAGACGGGGTGCATCCTAACAAACACAGAAGTAGCAGAACCAGGAGAAGGGGTGCATCCTAACAAACACAGAATGGTCTGAACCAGGATAAGGGGGACATCCTAACAAACATAGATGGGTCAGAACCAGGAGAAGGGGGGCATCCTAACAAACACAGAAGGGTCAGAACCAGGAGAAGGGGGGCATCCTAACATACACAGAAGGTGAGAACCAGGAGAAAGGGGACATCCCACCATACACAGACGGAGCAGAACCAGGAGAAGTGGAGCAGCCTAACAAACAGACTGGTCAGAACCAGGAGAAGGGGGGCATCCTAACAAACACAGAAGGGTCAGAACCAGGAGAAGGGGGGCATCCTAACAAACAGACGGGTCAGAACCAGAAGAAGGGGGGCATCCTAACAAACAGAGAAGGCTCAGAACCAGGAGAAGGGGGGCATCCTGACATAAACAGAAGGTGAAAACCAGGAGAAATGGGATATCCTACCATATACAGACAGGGCGGAACCAGGAGAAGGGGGGCATCCTAACAAACAGACAGGTAAGAACTAGAGAAGGGGGCATACTAACAAACAAAGACGGGTCAGAACCAGGAGAAGGGGGCATCCTAACATACATGGAAGGTGAGAACCAGGAGAAAGGGGCATCCTAATAAACACAGAAGGAGCGGAACCAGGATAAGGGGACATCCTAACACACCCAGAAGGGTCAGAACCAGGAGAAAGGAGCATCCTAACATACACAGACGGTGAGAACCAGGAGAAAGGGGACATCCTACCATACACAGAAGGAGCGGAACCAGGAGAAGGGGTGCATCCTAACTTACACAGAAGGGTCAGAACCAGGAGAGGTGGGCCATCCTAACATACACAGAAGGGTCAGAACCAGGAGAAGGGGGCATCCTACCATACACAGAAGGGTCAGAACCAGGAGAAGGGGGCATACTAACATACACAGAAGGAGCAGAACCAGGAGAAGGGGGACATCCTAACATACACAGAAGGGTCAGAACCAGGAGAAGGGGGGCATCCTAACATACACAGAAGGTGAGATCCAGGAGAAAGGGGACATCCTACCATACACAGATGGAGCAGAACCAGGAGAAGGGGTGCATCCTAACAAACACAGAATGGTCAGAACCAGGAGAAGGAGGGAGCCTAACAAACAGACGGGTCAGAACCAGGAGAAGGGGGGCATCCTTACAAACATAGATGGGTGAGAACCAGGAGCAGGGGGCATCCTACCATACACAGAAGGAGCGGAACCAGGAGAAGGGGGCATCCTAACAAACAGACGGGTCAGAACCAGGAGAAGGGGGGCATCCTAACATAGACGTGTCAGAACAAACACGGAAGGTGAGAACCAGGAGAAAGGGGCATCCTAACATACACAGAAGGAGCGCAACCAGAGAAGGGGTGCATCCTAACATACACAGAAGGGTCAGAACCAGGAGTAAGGGGCCATCCTAACATACACAGAAGGGTCAGAACCAGGAGAAGGGGGCATCCTACCATACACAGAAGGGTCAGAACCTGGAGAAGGGGGTATCCTAACATACACAGAAGGGTCAGAACCTGGAGAAGGGGGCATCCTACCATACACAGAAGGGTCAGAACCTGGAGAAGGGGTGCATCCTAACATACACAGAAGGAGTGGAACCAGGAGAAGGGGGGACATCCTAACACACACAGAAGGAGCAGAACCCGGAGAAGGGGGCATCCTAACAAACAGACGGGTCAGAACCAGGAGAAGGGGGGCATCCTAACAAACACAGAAGGGTCAGAACAAGGAGAAGGGGGCATCCTAACATACACAGAAGGAGCAGACCCAGGAGACAGGGTGCATCTTAACAAACACAGAAGTAGCGGAACCAGGAGAAGGGGTGCATCCTAACAAACACATAATGGTCAGAACCAGGAGAAGGGGGGCATCCTAACAAACACAGAAGGGTCAGAACCAGGAGAAGGGGGGCATCCTAACATACACAGAAGGTGAGAACCAGGAGAAAGGGGACATCCTATCATATACAAACGGAGCAGAACCTGGAGAAGGGGGTATCCTAACATACACAGAAGGGTCAGAACCAAGAGAAGGGGGGCATCCTAACAAACACAGAAGGGTCAGAACAAGGAGAAGGGGTGCATCCTAACATACACAGACGGAGCAGACCCAGGAGACAGGGTGCATCCTAACAAACACAGAAGTAGCGGAACCAGGAGAAGGGGCGCATCCTAACAAACACATAATGGTCAGAACCAGGAGAAGGGGGCAACCTAATACACACAGAAGGTGAGAACCAGGAGAAAGGGGACATCCTACCATACACAGAAGAAGTCGAACTAGGAGAAGGGGTGTATCCTAACATACACAGAACGGTCAGAACCAGGAGAAGGGGGCATCCTACCATACACAGAAGGAGAGGAACCAGGAGAAGGGGGGCATCCTAACAAACACAGAAGGAGTGGAACAGGAGAAGGGGGGCATCATAACATACACATAAGGAGCGTAACCAGGAGAAGGTCGACATCCTAACATACACAGAAGCAGTGGAACCAGGAAAAGGGGTGCATCTTAATATACACAGAAGGAGCGGAACCAGGAGAAGGGGTGCATTCTAACATACAGAGAAGGGGTGGAACAGGAGAAGGGGGGCATCCTAACATACACCAAAGGAACGTAACCAGGACAAGGGGGCATCATAACATACACAGAAGGAGCGGAACCAGGAGAAGGGGTGCATTCTAACATACACAGAAGGGGTGGAACAGGAGAAGGGGTGCATCCTAACATACACAGAAGCGTCAGAACCAGAAGAAGGGGGGCATCCTAACATACACCGAAGGAGCGAAACCAGGAGAATGGGGCATCTTAACATACACAGAAGGAGCGGAACCAGGAGAATGAGGCATCCTAACATACACAGAATGAGTGGAACAGGAGAAGAGGGGCATCCTAACATACACTGAAGGAGTGTAACCAGAAGGGGGCATCTTAACATACACAGAAGGAGCAGAACCAGGAGAAGGGGTGCATCCTAACAAACACAGAAGGGTCAGAACCAGGAGAAGGGGGGCATCCTAACATACACCGAAGGAGCGAAACCAGGAGAATTGGGCATCGTAACATACACAGAAGGAGCGGAACCAGGAGAAGGGGGGCATCCTAACATACACCGAAGAAGTGGAACTAGGAGAAGGGGTGTATCCTAACATACACAGAAGGGTCAGAACCAGGAGAAGGGGGCATCCTACCATACACAGAAGGAGCGGAACCAGGAGAAGGGGGGCATCCTAACAAACACAGAAGGAGCGTAACCAGGAGAAGGTCGACATCCTAACATACACAGAAGCAGTGGAACCAGGAGAAGGGGGGCATCCTAACACACACAGAAGGAGCAGAACCAGGAAAAGGGGTGCATCTTAATATACACAGAAGGAGCGGAACCAGGAGAAGGGGTGCATTCTAACATACAGAGAAGGGGTGGAACAGGAGAAGGGGGGCATCCTAACATACACCAAAGGAGCGTAACCAGGACAAGGGGGCATCATAACATACACAGAAGGAGCGGAACCAGGAGAAGGGGTGCATTCTAACATACACAGAAGGGGTGGAACAGGAGAAGGGGTGCATCCTAACATACACAGAAGGGTCAGAACCAGAAGAAGGGGGGCATCCTAACATACACCGAAGGAGCGAAACCAGGAGAATGGGGCATCTTAACATACACAGAAGGAGCGGAACCAGGAGAATGAGGCATCCTAACATACACAGAAGGAGTGGAACAGGAGAAGGGGGGCATCCTAACATACACTGAAGGAGTGTAACCAGAAGGGGGCATCTTAACATACACAGAAGGAGCAGAACCAGGAGAAGGGGTGCATCCTAACAAACACAGAAGGGTCAGAACCAGGAGAAGGGGGGCATCCTAACATACACCGAAGGAGCGAAACCAGGAGAATGGGGCATCGTAACATACACAGAAGGAGCGGAACCAGGAGAAGGGGGGCATCCTAACATACACTGAAGGAGTGTAACCAGAAGGGGGGCATCCTACCATACACCGAAGAAGTGGAACTAGGAGAAGGGGTGTATCCTAACATACACAGAAGGGTCAGAACCAGGAGAAGGGGGCATCCTACCATACACAGAAGGAGCGGAACCAGGAGAACGGGGGCATCCTAACAAACACAGAAGGAGTGGAACAGGAGAAGGGGGCGTCATAACATACACAGAAGGAGCGTAACCAGGAGAAGGTCGACATCCTAACATACACAGAAGCAGTGGAACCAGGAGAAGGGGGGCATCCTAACACACACTGAAGGAGCAGAACCAGGAAAAGGGGTGCATCTTAATATACACAGAAGGAGCGGAACCAGGAGAAGGGGTGCATTCTAACATACAGAGAAGGGGTGGAACAGGAGAAGGGGTGCATTCTAACATACACAGAAGGTGAGAACCAGGAGAAAGGGGCCATCCTAACATACACAGAAGGAGCGGAACCAGGAGAAGGGGGGCATCCTAACATACACAGAAGGAGCAGAACCCAGAGAAGGCGGCATCCTAACATACACAGAAGGAGCAGAACCCAGAGAAGGGGGACATCCTAACATACACAGAAGGAGCAGAACCAAGAGAATGGGGCATCCTTACATACACAGAAGAAGCGGAACCAGGAGAAGGGGGGCATCCTAACATACGCACAAGGGTCAGAACCAGGAGTAGGGGGCCATCCTAACATACACAGAAGGGTCAGAACCAGGAGAAGAGGGGAATCCTAACATACACAGAAGGTGAGAACCTGGAGAAAGGGGACATCTACCATACAGAGAAGGAGCGGAACCAGGGGAAGGGGTGCATCCTAACAAACAGGCGGGTCAGAACCAGGAGAAGGGGGGCATCCTAACATAGACGGGTCAGAACCAGGAGAAAGGGGGCATCCTAACAAACCCACATGGGTCAGAACAAGGAGAAGGGTGGCATCCTAACATACACAGAAGGAGCAGAACCAGGAGACGGGGTGCATCCTAACAAACACAGAAGTAGCAGAACCAGGAGAAGGGGTGCATCCTAACAAACACAGAATGGTCTGAACCAGGATAAGGGGGGCATCCTAACAAACATAGATGGGTCAGAACCAGGAGAAGGGGGGCATCCTAACAAACACAGAAGGGTCAGAACCAGGAGAAGGGGGGCATCCTAACATACACAGAAGGTGAGAACCAGGAGAAAGGGGACATCCACCATACACAGACGGAGCAGAACCAGGAGAAGTGGAGCAGCCTAACAAACAGACTGGTCAGAACCAGGAGAAGCGGTGCATCCTAACAAACACAGAAGGAGCGGAACCAGGAGAAGGGGTGCATCCTAACAAACACAGAAGGGTCAGAACCAGGAGAAGGGGGGCATCCTAACAAACAGACGGGTCAGAACCAGAAGAAGGGGGGCATCCTAACAAACAGAGAAGGCTCAGAACCAGGAGAAGGGGGGCATCCTGACATAAACAGAAGGTGAAAACCAGGAGAAATGGGATATCCTACCATATACAGACAGGGCGGAACCAGGAGAAGGGGGGCATCCTAACAAACAGACAGGTAAGCACCAGAGAAGGGGGCATACTAACAAACAAAGACGGGTCAGAACCAGGAGAAGGGGGCATCCTAACATACATGGAAGGTGAGAACCAGGAGAAAAGGGGCATCCTAATAAACACAGAAGGAGCGGAACCAGGAGAAGGGGACATCCGAACACACCCAGAAGGGTCAGAACCAGGAGAAAGGAGCATCCTAACATACACAGACGGTGAGAACCAGGAGAAAGGGGACATCCTACCATACACAGAAGGAGCGGAACCAGGAGAAGGGGTGCATCCTAACTTACACAGAAGGGTCAGAACCAGGAGAGGTGGGCCATCCTAACATACACAGAAGGGTCAGAACCAGGAGAAGGGGGCATCCTACCATACACAGAAGGGTCAGAACCAGGAGAAGGGGGCATACTAACATACACAGAAGGAGCAGAACCAGGAGAAGGGGGACATCCTAACATACACAGAAGGGTCAGAACCAGGAGAAGGGGGGCATCCTAACATACACAGAAGGTGAGATCCAGGAGAAAGGGGACATCCTACCATATACAGATGGAGCAGAACCAGGAGAAGGGGTGCATCCTAACAAACACAGAATGGTCAGAACCAGGAGAAGGAGGGAGCCTAACAAACAGACGGGTCAGAACCAGGAGAAGGGGGGCATCCTTACAAACATAGATGGGTGAGAACCAGGAGCAGGGGGCATCCTACCATACACAGAAGGAGCGGAACCAGGAGAAGGGGGCATCCTAACAAACAGACGGGTCAGAACCAGGAGAAGGGGGGCATCCTAACATAGACGTGTCAGAACAAACACGGAAGGTGAGAACCAGGAGAAAGGGGCATCCTAACATACACAGAAGGAGTGCAACCAGAGAAGGGGTGCATCCTAACATACACAGAAGGGTCAGAACCAGGAGTAAGGGGCCATCCTAACATACACAGAAGGGTCAGAACCAGGAGAAGGGGGCATCCTACCATACACAGAAGGGTCAGAACCTGGAGAAGGGGGTATCCTAACATACACAGAAGGGTCAGAACCTGGAGAAGGGGGCATCCTACCATACACAGAAGGGTCAGAACCTGGAGAAGGGGTGCATCCTAACATACACAGAAGGAGTGGAACCAGGAGAAGGTGGGACATCCTAGCACACACAGAAGGAGCAGAACCCGGAGAAGGGGGCATCCTAACAAACAGACGGGTCAGAACCAGGAGAAGGGGGGCATCCTAACAAACACAGAAGGGTCAGAACAAGGAGAAGGGGGGCATCCTAACATACACAGAAGGAGCAGACCCAGGAGACAGGGTGCATCTTAACAAACACAGAAGTAGCGGAACCAGGAGAAGGGGTGCATCCTAACAAACACATAATGGTCAGAACCAGGAGACAGGGTGCATCTTAACAAACACAGAAGTAGCGGAACCAGGAGAAGGGGTGCATCCTAACAAACACATAATGGTCAGAACCAGGAGAAGGGGGGCATCCTAACAAACACAGAAGGGTCAGAACCAGGAGAAAGGGGGCATCCTAACATACACAGAAGGGTCAGAACCAGGAGAAGGGGGGCATCCTAACAAACAGAGAAGGGTCAGAACAAGGAGAAGGGGTGCATCCTAACATACACAGACGGAGCAGACCCAGGAGACAGGGTGCATCCTAACAAACACAGAAGTAGCGGAACCAGGAGAAGGGGCGCATCCTAACAAACACATAATGGTCAGAACCAGGAGAAGGGGGGCAACCTAATACACACAGAAGGTGAGAACCAGGAGAAAGGGGACATCCTACCATACACCGAAGAAGTGGAACTAGGAGAAGGGGTGTATCCTAACATACACA
Organism: Ambystoma mexicanum; assembly: GCF_040938575.1. Classification (NCBI taxonomy): domain Eukaryota; kingdom Metazoa; phylum Chordata; class Amphibia; order Caudata; family Ambystomatidae; genus Ambystoma; species Ambystoma mexicanum. Next base: position 14,639,053 of record NC_090940.1, read on the forward strand.
GAAGGGTCAGAACCAGGAGAAGGGGGCATCCTACCATACACAGAAGGAGCGGAACCAGGAGAAGGGGGGCATCCTAACAAACACAGAAGGAGTGGAACAGGAGAAGGGGGGCATCATAACATACACAGAAGGAGCGTAACCAGGAGAAGGTCGACATCCTAACATACACAGAAGCAGTGGAACCAGGAGAAGGGGGGCATCCTAACACACACAGAAGGAGCAGAACCAGGAAAAGGGGTGCATCTTAATATACACAGAAGGAGCGGAACCAGGAGAAGGGGTGCATTCTAACATACAGAGAAGGGGTGGAACAGGAGAAGGGGGGCATCCTAACATACACCAAAGGAGCGTAACCAGGACAAGGGGGCATCATAACATACACAGAAGGAGCGGAACCAGGAGAAGGGGTGCATTCTAACATACACAGAAGGGGTGGAACAGGAGAAGGGGTGCATCCTAACATACACAGAAGGGTCAGAACCAGAAGAAGGGGGGCATCCTAACATACACTGAAGGAGTGGAACAGGAGAAGGGGGGCATCCTAACATACACTGAAGGAGTGTAACCAGAAGGGGGCATCTTAACATACACAGAAGGAGCAGAACCAGGAGAAGGGGTGCATTCTAACATACACAGAAGGGGTGGAACAGGAGAAGGGGTGCATCCTAACATACACAGAAGGAGCGGAACCAGGAGAATGAGGCATCCTAACATACACAGAAGGAGTGGAACAGGAGAAGGGGGGCATCCTAACATACACTGAAGGAGTGTAACCAGAAGGGGGCATCTTAACATACACAGAAGGAGCAGAACCAGGAGAAGGGGTGCTTCCTAACAAACACAGAAGGGTCAGAACCAGGAGAAGGGGGGCATCCTAACATACACCGAAGGAGCGAAACCAGGAGAATGGGGCATCGTAACATACACAGAAGGAGCGGAACCAGGAGAAAGGGGGCATCCTAACATACACAGAAGAAGCAGAACCAGGAGAAGGGGGGCATCCTAACAGACACAGTAGGAGCGGAAACAGGAGAAGGGGACAACCTAACAAACAAACAAGAGTCAGAACTAGGAGAAGGGGTGCATCCTAACATACACCGAAGGAGCGTAACAAGGAGAAGGGGGCATCTTAACATACACAGAAGGAGCAGAACCAGGAGAAGGGGAAATCTTAACATACACAGAAGGAGCGGAACCAGGAGAAGTGGGGCATCGTAACATACACAGAAGGAGCGTAACCAGGAGAAGGGGTGCATCCTAACATACACAGGAGGAGTGGAACAGGAGAAGGGGGGCATCCTAACATACACAGAAGGAGCGTAACCAGGAAAAGAAGGGGGCATCCTAACAAACACAGAAGGGTCAGAACCAGGAAAAGGGGGCATCCTAACATACACAGAAGGGGCGTAACCAGGAGAAGGGGTGAATTCTAACAAACCGTCCTGGGAGGATAGCTCAGCGGCAACATGCTCGCCTTGGAAACAAGATGACACAAAGCAACACAGGTTTGATACCTGGGTCCGCGCTTAGAAACCTCTGGGGATTTAAGCATGTTATAAATACGCAACTCAGACAAGAACTTCTGTAACAGCGACTCAATGCCCCCGGGCTGTGCGAGTGCTTTAAAAATATGCAAAATAAATCAAATTAAAATAAAAAACACAGAAGGGTCTGAACCAGGAGAAAGGGGGCATCCTAACAAACACAGAAGGGTCAGAACAAGGAGAAGGGTGGCATCCTAACATACACAGAAGGAGCAGACCCAGGAGACAGGGTGCATCCTAACAAACACAGAAGTAGCGGAACCAGGAGAAGGGGTGCATCCTAACAAACACATAATGGTCAGAACCAGGAGAAGGGGGGCACCCTAACAAACATAGATGGGTCAGAACCAGGAGAAGGGGGCATCCTAACATACACAGAAGGTGAGAACCAGGAGAAAGGGGACATCCTATCATATACAAACGGAGCAGAACCTGGAGAAGGGGGTATCTTAACAAACACAGAAGGGTCAGAACAAGGAGAAGGGGGGCATCCTAACATACACAGACGGAGCAGACCCAGGAGACAGGGTGCCTCCTAACAAACACATAATGGTCAGAACCAGGAGAAGGGGGGCGTCCTAACAAATATAGACGGGTGAGAACCAGGAGAAGGGGGCAACCTACCATACACCGAAGAAGTGGAACTAGGAGAAGGGATGTATCCTAACATACATAGAAGGGTCAGAACCAGGAGAAGGGGGAATCCTACCATACACAGAAGGAGCGGAACCAGGAGAAGGGGGGCATCATAACATACACAGAAGGTGAGAACCAGGAGAAGGGGGCAACCTACCATACACCGAAGAAGTGGAACCAGGAGAAGGGGGGCATCATAACATACACAGAAGGAGCAGAACCAGGAAAAGGGGACATCTTAACATACACAGAAGGGGCGTAACCAGGAGAAGGGGTGAATTCTAACAAACCGTCCTGGGAGGATAGCTCAGCGGCAACATGCTCGCCTTGGAAACAAGATGACACAAAGCAACACAGGTTTGATCCCTGGGTCCGCGCTTAGAAACCTCTGGGGATTTAAGCATGTTATAAATACGCAACTCAGACAAGAACTTCTGTAACAGCGACTCAATGCCCCCGGGCTGTGCGTGTGCTTTAAAAATATGCAAAATAAATCAAATTAAAATAAAAAACACAGAAGGGTCTGAACCAGGAGAAAGGGTGCATCCTAACATACACAGAAGGAGCGGAACCAGGAGAAGGGGTGCATTCTAACATACACAGAAGGAGCAGAACCAGGAGAAGTGGGGCAGCCTAACAAACAGACTGGTCAGAACCAGGAGAAGGGGGCATCCTAGCATACACAGAAGGAGCGGAACCAGGAGAAGGGGGGCATCCTAACAAACACAGAAGGGTCAGAACAAGGAGAAGGGGAGCATCCTAACATACACAGAAGAAGCAGAACCAGGAGACAGGGTGCATCCTAACAAACACAGAAGTAGCGGAACCAGGAGAAGGGGGCACCCTAACATACACAGAAGGAGCGTAACCAGGAGAAGGGGGCGCCCTAACATACACAGAAGGAGCGTAACCAGGAGAAGGGGGCGCCCTAACATACACAGAAGGAGCGTAACCAGGGTTAGGGTTAGTTTTTTTTTAACTTTTGCTTGATTTATAATCAGCTCTTCATTTGACGAGCCGATTTCATTCAGTTTATTATTCATCTGTTCCTTCAAAGTACTTATTGATCTACCAGAGTTGCTCGTTTGTGCTTCTTTCCATTTTGCAGTTGAAATAGATAGGGGGAATAGAGAATGCCATGTGAGTGATGGGGAAGCGAGGAGGGAAACAGACATGGGGAGCTGCAAAATGCACAAATTAACTCACAAGGCAGCCTAGCAGCCAGCAGGCACAGATGAAGGGGTGCGTTTGAGTCAGGTATGTTCAAGGTAACAGGTTATTAGGCACTGTGAAAAACCAGAGGATGTTTCACAACCTAGTCCCGGGGGATACCTTACTCCGGTGGCTAGGGAAAGGCCATCACTTTTGCATCTTGACCATGGGGGTGGACAAGTGAGGTAGGATCACCTTGGTGGGGGTGCTTGGGGAGTGGGGCAGAAACACCTGATGGTGAGACATGGTATCCCCCTATTTCCACAACCCATCTAACCCCTAGCCTTGCTTATTTTATGGGAAACTACAGATCCCATAATTCCTCCCCATGCTACATTGGCAACACTACTGAGCCGAGTAAGATGAGGAATAAGGTCAGGCAGATTACCTCTACTGACTTGCAATGGCTCTGTCCTTGCAATGAGGCCAGGCAGAGTCAGGCACGTAATCCTCACTATATACACCTGCCACTTGTTAACACTCCTGTTCAGGTGAATAAATGGTGGCGCACACAGGGACACTCTGAGCGAGGCCGGGTACGAGAAGGAACAGCTGTGAACCAGGTTATGAAAGTCAGAAGGCCAAGGGGTTGATCTGCAGTTACAAAGATCGAGAGAGAGCCAGGCGAGAATCCCACACCTTCGGGAAGCCATAAGCGTTCTAAGACTGAAACCGAGTGAGCAGAAGAAAGAAACCTTCAAGGTATTTAAAAGCAGCCCACAACCCTCCCCGGTGAATGGGAGGAGCAGAGGAGGCGTTGGAAACGGCCTTGACTGCTGCATGAAGAGCACTGATGAAAGAAGGCTGATTAACACAACCTGTGAGTTCTCGAAGTCAACAAATGTCTGGTTTGTGTTAAAAGCAAAAGTAACTCACTCAAAAGTTGAAGGTTGCGCGTATGCCGATAAAACGCATCATGGAAAGGACAATTGCTGAGTTATAAGAGGAATGGATATAAAGTAACAGAGTGGTCCTGTGACGCCGGATCGCACATTCCAAATTTCTGTGAAATGTTCTGCGTTGATTGGGAACCAAAGGCAAGAAAGCAATCTCGATCCTGAAAGAAAGTTGAATGATTGAAAAGCAAAGTATGTGAACTCTGAATATGCCAAAAGGGCAAAATATATGAACTGTGTACGTGGCCAAGAAGGCAACCCAAAGAGAATAAGAAAGTACAAGTACCAAGAGGCATTAGTTTTGTAAGAGGAGGAAGATTGTGGATTGTAGAATTATTGAAAGAGAGATCGAAGTGGTCATGCAGAGATCAATGAAAAATCCTTGCAGTTTCGAAAGTCTTCGACAGTGAAACGACACCCGAGACAAAACGTGGGGAAGGGAACCCCCACGAGGTAAAAGCCTGGCTCGAGCCCAGCAGAGGGGAAGCCTGTACAGTAAAGTTCAATAGTGGAACTGTATATTTATGACAAGGCAGACCAAGCCTAAGGAAGTGATTGGACTACAAGAAGCACGAAGCACAAGCCTGAACTTTTGAACTGTTAAACTGAAGCAGTAAGCCAAAGTGTGCAAGACTGAAAGAACTGTGCCATCCACCTATCCTTTTTAGGAAACTCTCGAGACCCCGTGCTGCTGAACGTGGGGAAGGGAGTTGTTACATAAGCCATTCTGACATTCTTTGTGAGACGCTATTTTCCTTTTGTATTCCCTCAACACATTTGTCATTTTGAGAAGGAGGGCAAGGTTCGTTTTTTGTAGTATAGGCCTTTTTATTTTGACTAGGCTGACTGGGACAGTTTATTTATCTAAGGGCCGAGATTACTCCCATTCTAGAGTTGGGCTAGTTAGGATTACTACCAACCCAACCAAAACACCAAAATAAAGGTTTTCGAAAACTTGTATCCATGGTGTCTGTGTCTGCTATTGATAACATGCCTTCCTTACAGTATCCTGGCTGGTTCTGTCATTGTGGTTCTGCCCCCCGGTTCTTCTCCGAAGGCCCCTAGTTACATTTTACGACCCGTTGCTCACTTAGTGTTGAAACCAAGTATCCTTGAACTATTGCGATTAATTACTTTACCAGCTGCCCTCCTGTCAGTCCAGAGTGCATCCCTTTTCCTGCTTGAAACTGTCTGTCCTCTGCCTTCCCTTACAGGGTGGATTGTGTTTCATAGCATGCTAGAACTGTCTGTTGTGATATTAATAAATATATTAATATTACAAAAAGAATGACAGCTTTTTCTTGTTTCCTTTCATTCCTTGCTTGGGGCTGTGCTCCGCCCCTTGATCCCAGAATCCTATAAGCCTTCGTGGCCGCACGCCACAGCGAGCGCTCCCATCGCAAAGGTATCGTTAAGGCTGTTTGCTGTCCGCAGCGAGCTGCGTCTGCCGGATGTGTAGGTTTGTTTAAGCTTCTGCTTTTAGCTATGATCCTTCTTTGGAGCTGTACATTTGGACTCCTCTATAATCTGCTCCGGACTGTTTTTCAGAGTTTTCCATTTATTGGCTCTTTTTGGGTTGGCTTCTCTAACGCGTGGAGTCTTTTGGTTTCAAAGCACGTAAAATACAAGGCAGCATTATGAAGATAAAAGTGCCCAAACCAAAAAAGAAGCTTGGCAGTGAATACAAGGAGAGCCAGCTTGGCAAGAGCTGCTGCATTACTGCTACCTCCACTCACAGAAAACGAAGATCTGTTGGAATGTGCCCAACATTGCTCTAACGAATTAAGAAATGCAGCTTCTTCGCAATCCTTATTTTCGGAAGAGGGAGCAAAAATCAATGTCTTGCCTAATCCATCTTTATCGATGAATAATATTCAATGGGTAATAACACCGATCTTTCCCCTATTGATACACCACAGATTTTTCAGAGTGGTGAAACAACCTTGCTTGGGCCATCTATCCACGAGGATGGGGCTTGTGATAAATCCCATGAAGAACCTTTTTCTACCTACATTTCCGAAATTACCTTTGCTATGGGTCTATATAAGAATGTCCTGTTAAAAGAACTGAAAACCCAAACAAACATATTGAGTGACATATTTAAGGAGTTAAGAATGATTCCGGACAAATGTAACGGAACATTCCAGGTTTTCTTAACAGGCTTGTTAAAACATATACTAGCCTCCTTATTAAAAGAGAATGAGCAGGTGGGGGCCATAGTAGGAAAAAGTGGGAAGCAGAGTGGTCTAGGAAGTTTATTGCCGGAGAAAGTTTTGTCGCTTGAATTAAATGTAAACGGAGCAATGTAAACTGCTCCGGGGTATAAGAACGATGGCAGAGATGAGAACAAGGAGGGGTGCAGTGAAGTTATAGATTGCGTGAGTGAGGCCGCTGATGTCATCATATTGGATACTCCCTCGCAAGACGTAACAGAGCCCTCTGTGTTCATAACCAAGATATCAAAAAACCAAGAAAAAAATTAAAACAAAGGAGAGCACAGGCTCTAAAAACCCAGAATAAATCATCAAGGAAGTTCCTCAGGGACTCCGGCCTGCATCATAGAATTGACAATGATCGACAGGAGGTAGATTCTATGAAGATAGTGAATCCAATAAGAGAGAAAGGACCCTTAGTTCCATCAAATGACCCTAAGTCAAGGAGTGGGGTGGATGGCACAGGCGGTGTAGGGCAATATCAAGATGGCACGAATACCATCTCTGAAGTTATTAAGAATAAGAAAGATTATGGAAGCATTGAGATGCAATTAAAAACCATTGAATAGGTTTAAATGATATATTTGAAATGTTTAAGAATCCAGCAGCTATTTCAATAACGGTAACGCCAATATCTAGTGACCCCACACATTTTGAACAATTTAACCTGGACTCTATAAAAACCAAAGAGTCATCGACAAATGAAGTTGTTTTGAAACAGGGGGAGAGACGTATTACATACCAGAATGATGATAAACTGTCCTCTGTGAATTGTGGTTTGGGACACAAAAGCTCTCAGAAAGAAGGAGCTAATGTAAATGGAGAGACAATTAGCACCATAGGTCCTTTGGTGAACTCTAAAGTTTTGGGGGGTTTAGCAGAGACAAAAGTGACCCATCATGTAGATGCAGGGGATGGTAAAACCAATTCGGTTGAAATAGAGGAACTAAGGTCTCTTGTAGAAAGCATGATGGCCAGGGGGAAGTATGAACTTAGTCAAAACCTGAAGTAACCGGCACAGTTTTAAATTACTGGCCACTTCCTAGCATACTTAAAGTAGGGCAAGATTGTGGCAATCCTTATGAAAGGAATGACAGATTCAATGTAACCAACGAGAAAAGGATGGAGTATGAGACTTTGGTAACTGCAAATGAAGGGTATGAACGTCCAAATGGGAACCCTCGAGACAGTGTTTATAAACCCCCAATATATCCAGAAATACCGAGCCTCGTATTAAGCTTTCTGTTTGAAGATGGGGGTCCTCCACCTCTGAGTAGGGCCTATATTCTATCCTTGTTCTCAGAGATTCCCGAACTCAATTTAATCTCCTCAGCAGGCATTCTGTTAGTCATATCTTCTTCGATGAAAGAATTCGACTATGTAAGGCTCGTAATACCCTCCCCCCGGTGAGATCTTCAATTCTGAAGGCAGCATTATGAAGATAAAAGTGCCCAAACCAAAAAAGAAGCTTGGCAGTGAATACAAGGAGAGCCAGCTTGGCAAGAGCTGCTGCATTACTGCTACCTCCACTCACAGAAAACGAAGATCTGTTGGAATGTGCCCAACATTGCTCTAACGAATTAAGAAATGCAGCTTCTTCGCAATCCTTATTTTCGGAAGAGGGTGCAAAAATCAATGTCTTGCCTAATCCATCTTTATCGATGAATAATATTCAATGGGTAATAACACCGATCTTTCCCCTATTGATACACCACAGATTTTTCAGAGTGGTGAAACAACCTTGCTTGGGCCATCTATCCACGAGGATGGGGCATTTGATAAATCCCATGAAGAACCTTTTTCTACCTACATTTCCGAAATTACCTTTGCTATGGGTCTATATAAGAATGTCCTGTTAAAAGAACTGAAAACCCAAACAAACATATTGAGTGACATATTTAAGGAGTTAAGAATGATTCCGGACAAATGTAACGGAACACGGAACATTCCAGGTTTTCTTAACAGGCTTGTTAAAACATATACTAGCCTCCTTATTAAAAGAGAATGAGCAGGTGGGGGCCATAGTAGGAAAAAGTGGGAAGCAGAGTGGTCTAGGAAGTTTATTGCCGGAGAAAGTTTTGTCGCTTGAATTAAATGTAAACGGAGCAATGTAAACTGCTCCGGGGTATAAGAACGATGGCAGAGATGAGAACAAGGAGGGGTGCAGTGAAGTTATAGATTGCGTGAGTGAGGCCGCTGATGTCATCATATTGGATACTCCCTCGCAAGACGTAACAGAGCCCTCTGTGTTCATAACCAAGATATCAAAAAACCAAGAAAAAAATTAAAACAAAGGAGAGCACAGGCTCTAAAAACCCAGAATAAATCATCAAGGAAGTTCCTCAGGGACTCCGGCCTGCATCATAGAATTGACAATGATCGACAGGAGGTAGATTCTATGAAGATAGTGAATCCAATAAGAGAGAAAGGACCCTTAGTTCCATCAAATGACCCTAAGTCAAGGAGTGGGGTGGATGGCACAGGCGGTGTAGGGCAATATCAAGATGGCACGAATACCATCTCTGAAGTTATTAAGAATAAGAAAGATTATGGAAGCATTGAGATGCAATTAAAAACCATTGAATAGGTTTAAATGATATATTTGAAATGTTTAAGAATCCAGCAGCTATTTCAATAACGGTAACGCCAATATCTAGTGACCCCACACATTTTGAACAATTTAACCTGGACTCTATAAAAACCAAAGAGTCATCGACAAATGAAGTTGTTTTGAAACAGGGGGAGAGACGTATTACATACCAGAATGATGATAAACTGTCCTCTGTGAATTGTGGTTTGGGACACAAAAGCTCTCAGAAAGAAGGAGCTAATGTAAATGGAGAGACAATTAGCACCATAGGTCCTGTGGTGAACTCTAAAGTTTTGGGGGGTTTAGCAGAGACAAAAGTGACCCATCATGTAGATGCAGGGGATGGTAAAACCAATTCGGTTGAAATAGAGGAACTAAGGTCTCTTGTAGAAAGCATGATGGCCAGGGGGAAGTATGAACTTAGTCAAAACCTGAAGTAACCGGCACAGTTTTAAATTACTGGCCACTTCCTAGCATACTTAAAGTAGGGCAAGATTGTGGCAATCCTTATGAAAGGAATGACAGATTCAATGTAACCAACGAGAAAAGGATGGAGTATGAGACTTTGGTAACTGCAAATGAAGGGTATGAACGTCCAAATTGGAACCCTCGAGACAGTGTTTATAAACCCCCAATATATCCAGAAATACCGAGCCTCGTATTAAGCTTTCTTTTTGAAGATGGGGGTCCTCCACCTCTGAGTAGGGCCTATATTCTATCCTTGTTCTCAGAGATTCCCGAACTCAATTTAATCTCCTCAGCAGGCATTCTGTTAGTCATATCTTCTTCGATGAAAGAATTCGACTATGTAAGGCTCGTAATACCCTCCCCCCGGTGAGATCTTCAATTCTGAAGGAAGCAGGTTCCCTGCAGCAGAGGGGTTTTGATGTTATCAATTATAGAGGTCCGGATGACAATAATTATAATCAAATACCCCAAAGGGACAATGTAGCTACAGATAAATCTATGGGCGGACCCAAGAACGAAGAGAAAACTAAGGTGGGGAATGCACAAAACTATAATCCTAATGGGGTAGATACTAAGGATTGGAGGTGGCTGGCATTGTCTTTGAGGGAATCAATTGAACAGTTAAAGTCCTTGGGGAAACCACTTTAGAGTACCAAGCTATTGGGCTCTACTCTCATGGAATTCAAGAGGGAATACTAACCTCCTATATAATGATCCAATTAAGGAGGAATTACATCATTTTGACTTTATTCTATTACAGGAGACCTGGGTTCGTGGTAACATTGCGTGGGATGGATGTGAGGTCCTATGTTTGAATGCACAAGGAGGCACTTGTGGGCATCCTAAGGGTGGCTTTTTGTTAGGCAATAACAAGGAATTGACATAAGACTAGAAGTTTGGAGAATCTGGAATGCTTTTTTGGTCGCAACTTTTAAGTTGGAAAATTATGAAGGAATACCATTCCTGATGATTATTAATATATATTGGAACCCGGCAGACTATACTGACTCCCAACTAGCAGAGGCCTTAGTTATTTTAGGTGAGGTTATTGATTGTGGATCACTGGCTTTATCTGAACTTGGGTGGCCAGGTAATAATGGTAGGATATCTTAATGCAGACTGTAACTTGAAACCCCCTGAAGATAGAGTCTGGCTGGCATCTGTAGGAGATCCGTCATATAAGAGTGGGAATAGAAATATACGTGGCGCACAATAGTTAGCTTTTAGTAATAATTGGGGCCTCAATAAAGTCCCCAACACTCGGCCCACTTGGACAGCGTGGGGTATGCCTTCTACAATTGACTATATTTTCATCTGTTGTCAAATGTATGACTCTCTGTTGAATTTTGAACTTAAACCATCCCTATGTAGTGATCATTTAATGTTTACTATAACTCTTGATTGTCACGTGAAAGATCTCTGTCAGACGTATTTTCATTAGGGTACTGAGGTCTGTGCACGAGGAAATAATATAAAGTGGACTCAAAGGAGAACTACCAGATTTATGAATGCAATTGTGCTTGATTATGACTCCTTGGGGTTGGAAAGAAAACTGTAAGTATATACAGTGGATAACTTCCCTGAATATCTTTGTGGCAAATTAACTGATAGTGTAAGTATTACCAATTTGGGGGGAAGGGCCAAATTGCCACATAAACATATTTTTGATAAGGAAACACAAGAACAAGAAATTATTGTAATGGGGAGAAGTATAAGATCAATATTGAAGGAGGGGGGACCCTGAAGTAGTTAAAAGTATGATAAAAAGTGTAAGGCAAAAATATGGCGATTTCCCATCAAGGTATTATTGCTCAACACAATGGGGAAGCAATGTTAAAGGCATTGAGGGATCATAATCAGGCCAATTTTTGGAAATTGGTGAATAATCCAGGGGCTCCCTTGGATCACAATCTAATCAATCACATTGCAGAAAATATTTGGGTGGAGTACTTCTCGTCAATGTATGGTGATAAAGGAGATGGTAAGATACCTCAAGAAACTGAGTTAATTTGGAATTTAGATATTAGAGTGGATAACATAAGATCACTCATAATGAAATCAAAGAATTTGGGCATTCCTGGTCCGAACAACCTCTCAAACAAATTACTAAAAGCAAATGTACCATTATGGTCTAGGATATTACACTTACTGTTTCTGGATATTGTTAAAACAAAAAATATGCTTATTTCATGGAATCAATCATATGTTATCTCAATTTTTAAAAAGGGGAATAGATATTGTCCTAGAAGCTACAGACCTATCGCTATTGCGGACGTTGAGTCTAAAATCTTTGCTTCCTTAATTCTGAACAGAATCCAGGAATGGATAGATGAAAAAGACATCTTGAATGTCAAACAGATTGGTTTCAAAAAGTATATAGGAACAGACTGGTCTCATTCTCAGGAGTATTCAAAAGAAAGCATTTGGAAAGAATCCCAAACGTATTTATAGCATCAATGGACCTCTCAATGGCCTTCGATATGGTTGATCATCCGACCTTATGGAGAAGGCTTGTTGAATTGAATATACCAGCGGGCCTATTAGATCTGATCATCTTTATGTACTCACAAATGAAAATGAGAGTGAGATTGAATTCTATGGGTCTTTTGACACAAGAAATAGAAACTTTCAAGGGTCTAAGGCAGGGGTGTATGTTAGCTCCCACCCTCATCAATCTATACACCTCTGGAGTGGTACTAAACTGGATGAGGTAGGTATGATTGCACCAAAGATCGGAAGGGTGGCTGTAAATGGGATATCTTATGCAGATGACTTCCTCCTCTTAGCCAGCACTAGAGTTGGTTTGCAACGTTTGATAACTGACTTTGGGATCTTTGCGAAGGAGATAAAACTTCAGATTAACCCGTCTAAAACCATAATAGTTACGATCGGCAGAAGGACCAAGATTCAATCTAATCTCTCCTGGGTATGTGAAGGTAAACGCATTAAGTGTATTACAGCTATGAAATATTTGGGCTATACGTTTACTTCTACAGGCTCTTTATCTGTGGTTAAAAGTATTCTTAAAGAAAAGGCCTTGGTAGCATTATGACAGATGTGTTTGATTGAGAGAAAATATTGCAAATTCTCAATGGCACCATGCATAAAATTTTATAGAATGAAGGTGATGCCCAGTCTCCTGTACGGGATGGAGTTTTATGCACATGAATTTGTGGATTTCTTGCACATAATTGAAGGAATATGGAAAGGATTATTGTTTTTTCTGCCCAAGAGTAGTCCGGTACAGCTAATAAGGTATGAATTTGGTACTCAATCTCTTAAATCATCTTTTCAATGGAAGAGAATTGCTTTGTGGAGAGAATGTCTGGTTGCAAAGAAGGACGACCTCTATGGATTACTTGCTTTAGACGAGACCGATGTATTTATGACAGAGCTGTAGGAAGAGGTTGAAGATACTTTATCCAATCTTGGTTTAACAATTAGCATCCCCATTGGCAATCCTGTTACGGTAAGAAAGATACTGAAGTGCAATGACTGGAATGAGACAATTGCACATATCGGGAAATCCAAGATTTCTGTGCAAGTAGCCTCAGTTTGGATGTTCCATCCAGACCTTGAAGGATATCTAATTAAATATCCTAGTAGATCTATGTGAAATGAATTCATGAGGTTCTGCTTAAACGTTATGAGGACGAATGAGATTTTAAATATGAGGCACTTGAATGGGATAGAAGGGAAGACGTGTAGATTCTGTGAGTTGATGGAAGAAGAAGAGTTGCTTCAGCACTTATTACTTGTATGTAAACCTCTACTTCCACAGAGATTCTTGTATTTTTCTAAATTTGTGTACTCAACCTCATGCGTTAACCGTGAATTAGTATGGTTCACAATGCTTCATGGGAACATAATTGTGCTAAAGATCAGAATGATTTTCTTCCTTTGTGTGGCTTGACTTAATAATGTGTCATGATTATTGAGTTGATGAATTTGATACGCTCAGGCTTACATTTTGAGAATTATGTTTGTTTCTTTTTCCAACTATTGAAACGGAATTTAAATCCTATTTCTGTTCAAAAAGTATTTTTTTTTAAAAAAGGATGTTTTTAAGTGTAAGATTATATTTTACCTTAAGTATTTATGAAGAATTGAAAATCTGTACATTTGAATTTGTATTACAGATTTGTAAAGGTTTATGTAAACCATAAACAAATAAATAAATGAACACACTAATAAAGTAGATATTTTTATACACCCTTGACTGGACAGACCCTTTTATCATTGGATAATAATTGTATTTTCGCGGTGTTGCAACTAACCAACGATCCACAACCTTTGGGAGATAAGCCTGCCGTTCCGTCCACATTACCAAAATTGGACATGGAGGTTTATAATTCGCTTATATTCCAATCTGTTCGAATCCCTTCTGGTCTACTAGAGGTGTGGGGCCGATTGATGGTTTAGAACCCGATATTCATCCCTGGACCACTGGGGCCCCGGAAGGTGATTCGTCACAGTCGGAGCCAAGTAATTTAGGAGACAACTCCAAGCTACCCAGTTCTGGCCTCTCACATGGTGTCTTGAGGCCACCACAGTGGTAGCTGGCATAGTGTAAAAGCTTCATAACACTGTGCAGGAGGTGCCAACCGTGCCATACAGGCAGCCCTGCAGGCGACTGTGGAGGGAGGGGCAGGAGGGAGAGAGCTGTGAACTCTGGGTTGTGAAATACCGCTAGATTAGATTACAGAAAAAAAAGCACCTGGAAGTGCCGCATTTCACACTCTGGACATCAATGGCATGCCCCACAGTCACCACATGAGCTCTTAAGTGTTTCTACTTTGTTTTCTGAGATCAGCTAAGCTGGGCCTGGCACGGGCAGGATGGCAGGACACCCAGAAAAGACATCTGCCTGCTTGGACTCGTTCTGTACCGACCTCACATTTCTTCCCTTGCTGCTCCCAGATCTTTCTGCTTTCATTTTCAATCACTCGTCACCTCACGGTCCTTCTCCAGCAATAGGGAGGGAACTCAAAATAACGAATTCTAAGGCAAAGAGCCCAGCCCAGCATTTTTAAATACACTTTTCAGCAGACCTGTGTCCAGTCTGTGCCTCCCTGACCACCCTGCATCTCTGTGACTAGACTGCGTTTCCCCAATCAGTCTGTGCCACCCTACCCTGACTGTGCTTCCCTGGTCATTCTGTGCCATCCTACCCTCACTGCACTTCACTGATTATTCTGAGCAACCCTACCCTGACTGCGCTTCCCTGATTAGGCTCTGCCACCGTACCCTATCTGCACATCCTTGGTCATTCTGTGCCACCCTACCCTGACTGTGCTTCTTTGATCAGTCTGTGCCAACTTACCCTGATTGCGCTTCCCCGATTACCCTTTGCCACCCTACCCTGACTGCGCTTCACTGATTATTCTGTGCCACCCTACCTTAACTGTGCTTCACTGATAAGCTTTGCACATCCCTGGTCATTTTATGTCACCCTACCCTGACTGCGCGTCCCCTATCAGTCTGTACCACATTACCCTGACTGCCCTTCACCTATCATTCTGTTTCATCCTGCCCTGACTTAATCAAGTCAGGGTAGGGTGGCATAGCTTAATCAAGCTTTAATCAAGCTTAATCTAAGCTTCAATTTAATTTAAGCTTTAATCAAGCGTAATCAAGTTTAATCAAGCTTTAATCAAAGTTTAGGGGCCTGATTCACAGAGCATTTTCCAATGGGATGGCACCTTTATAAAATGCGTCTGTGAATCAGGCCCTAAAGGTTTCACATAGCGTGGAAAGAAGGGGGCGGTGCCTGGTCCACAAATATACCAACCACCAGTGGTGGCTGGTGAGTTGTTTTTTTGGCGAGTGTAAATATTTGCCACAAATATGTGATTGCGACTGAGTATAGTGAGGGGGCCCGAACTAACAAAAACAGGTTTGGGGGGTCATAGAGGATTCTTCCCCCACCCCTGAGAAAATATTTTGAATAATGGGTTAAAATGGTACATTACACGGCACACTTTCTGTGAACATTTGTAGAGTGTAGGGTAAAAAAAAAGTACAATACATGCAAGTCATCAAAAGTGCGTAGGGCATTTCCCAATGGATTATCATGCCAGTTCCTGCAATATAGGCCAGTATAAAAAAAATGTCATGCTGGCTCCAGCAACATATGCTAGTATTCCCATATAAGGCCATACTTATGTTTGCCTTAAGACGTTTTTCTATAGTATCATTACTGTAACTGGGCACAAAACTGGCTCTGCCAATACACACCAGTACTCCTTTGTAAGAACATACTCCTGTTGGTTTGGCCATTAAAAGTGACATGTCGCAATATGAAAACCTGTCCAAACTGGTTCCAATGTAAGATAGTCTAGACCCGTAACAACACTTATCACACTTGCTTCATCAAAGATGCTCGCTTAATAAAAAGTAATGCTACAGTAAAAAAATATACAGGCAGCTAAGACAAAACATCAGTCTAGCGAGCTAACACTACTTATCATGCTTGCATTTTTAAAGGTCCGGAGTAATACATGTCATGCCACAGTAAGCAATGGCTAGACTGCACCAAAATGCCAATCTAGCCAGGTAATGACAGACATAAACTTGGCTCTGCCCGAAAATACCAGTAAACATGACATGTCAATAAATGAAGTGTCAAAAATGCTCTAGTGTACCCCAGGTAACCAGGGCCTTGCACACACATGCATCCCCTTTAACCCACCGGTCACTCACCCATACATCCCCTCTCACATTCATTCACACTGCATTCACCACACAGGCACACACCCACCCACCCACAACATTCAAACACACACCATCACATTCAAACGTATTCACCCACCAGTCACTCACTCACACCTTCTCTTACATCCACTCATTGCATTCTCTACACAGGCACACACCTACTGTGAAGGCATCATAAAACAAGACACAGATAACAGACTTAAAGTTCAAAGTGAAATACTTTATTAAATCAAATGCCAGGATGATAACTTGCCCTATACTAAGGTGGGATTTCCCTACCCGAATGAAACTAAGGAAAGTCTGAGTCAAAGAGTTCAATTTAAAAGTCTGTGTCCAAAATCTAACCTTCCCCTCACAACTAAAGCTAAGTAATGTGTAGGGATGTCAACATCAAAAGAAACAGTGTTCAACTCTAACTTCTGAGCTTCTTCCAGCTCATAGCTTCCTTTCAGCTCCCCTCCCCTAAGTGTAAGAAAGTTCCACAAAATAGTCTCAAGATGACCTTTCTCCAGTTCACGGTTATACAGTTCAATATTGTTCAAAAACAATCCTTGGGGTTCCCTTCCCCAAGTCCCGAACAACACAGTTCACAGAAAACAAAAGGTCTTGAGTCTTTGTTCTCAAGACCACACAATAAAGCTCCTTAAGTCTCGGGGGTCCCTTCCCCAAGACTTTCACTTCATCATCACAATGTCTTTGGGTGTTCCGCATTCAGGGCTCCCTGGTATGAGCGCAGTTGTCAGATGAAATGGTCCACCCATCACATGTCAGGCCACCAGGATCCCTGAATTTCGCCCTCTGGGCTTTGATGTGTAGCTTTACAATCTTCTGGCTTTTCCTTATCAGCTTCTTGGCTCTTCCATCATATGCCACACATCATTTCCAGTCTTTGGGCCTTGTCACTCTGCATTCATTCATAAAAGTTCAGTTGAGGGTGTTTAACTGACACCCGCCTTCTTATTACTCTGTCACACTTGTGCCCTTTTCTGTAATTTGCTTTCATCCGGACATTTGGGTTATTCACTTTATTTGCTTGATTTATTCCATTCAATCCTTAGGGCCTCATTGGGGGTTGGGCGGAGCGGTAAAAATGCAGCAGTAATAGATTTACTGCTGCATTACCGCTCTGCCCAGTTCCAAGTTCTAGCGGAAAGTTCGAGATGTACCTCCAGCTTTAAGCTTAAGGTAAATCTGGCTACTTTCTGCCGGTTTTGGTGCAATTAACGCGGCAAAATTTGTGCTGCAGTAATTGTGCCGATACTGCCCCATGGAGTCCTATGGACTCTTAAATAAAATGGTGAGTAGCAGCAACACTATTTGCATTGGGCGGTATCCCGGCAGATTTACATCAGGGTACCTCCCAACTTCAGATGAGGCCCTTAGAATGCCTAATTTCAGGCTTTCATTCAATTCAGTGTTCGATAAGCATTCATGCCGCTTATTTGTAAAGTTCCTTTCAGTGCGGTATTCAATATGCATTGGTTTCACTGTATTTTAGAGTTCTATCCAGTTCAGTATTCAATAAGTATTAGTTTCGCTTAATTTTACATTTTCCTTCAATTCGGTAATGCATAAGCATTGTTTCACTTAATTTTTAAAGTTTCATTTAGTTTGGTATTCAATGAACATTGTTTTCACTCAATTTGCAAAGTTCCATTCATTCGGTATTCAAAGAACATTTTAATAGCGCCCGCCGCACAAGCGTCTTCACCTGACACTTACCGGCTTGTGGCGTCTCCTTCTGGCGGTTCCCTCTGCTTCTCCTGCACTGTGCAAACCCGGAAACTTACCCTCTCGCGCCCCGCTCGCTTGCCACGTGTCTTCCTCTGCACGCCGGCATCCGGAATGCTACTTTGTGGACACGGACACGTCCTTTCTTCTTTGTGCTCTCTTGCAGCTCCTGCTGCTGAGCACGGTTCATGGAGGCTCCAGACTGTCAATACTTACACGGGCCACTGGCTACAGTCTGTGTAAGCCTTCTGGGGAGCTTCCTGGGGTCCTGGCTCCTCGTCTGATCCCACCGCGGCTTCCTCCTCTGAAGCACGGTCCCCTGTTGGTTTCTTCCACACAGGCCACCTTCTTGCTCTCTGCTCTGCTCCACTGGTCTCTTTCTATACACCGGCAGCCCCTTGACAGGCTGCAGGTGTGGATCTCTAATGAGAATAGCCTGACCATAGTTAAAGGGACGCATACATACATCTGACACGCACTTTACAAATGCAAAATACAAATCATATTTTTTTAAAAGCCTTCTTACCTTTTTCTTGCAGCTTCAGCCGTTCTTCTATGCCACCCTCTGCACCTCTGTGCTGCTCACAAACAGGAATCAGGAAGCCTCGAGAGCTTCCTGGTTCCTTTATGTGAGGTGCAAGGAAGCTGAGGGAGAAGGGGCTGGAGCTGAACGTGGCATGTGACGTGCCTATCCTATCCTGATCACCGGCGGCGTCCCACAGGCATCATGCGTCTCACCAACGCTATATAGCATCTTCCCTAAGCCCCTGTTTGATGACTTGGACCATCTGGGTATCACCTACACGAATTATGCAGATGATACCCAGATCCTCCTTCCTCACTCAGGGGACTATGGCGAGGACCTAGCAATGGTGAACAGAATCTACAGCATCGTTCAGGCATGGATGGCCACTCATGGCCTCTGGCTGAACGATGACAAAACAGAGCTCCTTATCCTGGGCACCTCCTCCCTCATCAATAAACTAAGCACAAATTACTCGACCATCATCAACGAAAATTGCATCCAAGTAGCTAAGGAAGAAAAAACGTTAGGCATCTACCTTGACTCTACCCTATCATTTACCAAACAGGTAAATACACTAGCCTCCTCAACAGCTTACACATGTAAACTTATTAGAGCTGGGAAACAATTCTTATCCCAGAATAGCTGCCTTACACTAGCTAGAGCCCTAATCATTTCTAAATTAGACTATTGTAATGCCTTGTACATTGGAGCAACCAAATCCACTATCAACAAAATTCAGATACAACAAAACAATGCGCTTCGAGCAGCACTGAACATCCCCAAGAGAGAACATATCTCGGAAACAAGAAGGAAACACGAATGGCTTACCACTTATTAGAAAATTAGACTTAAAACAGTATCCCTCCCACACAAAGCTTTAAACAACAAAGCCCCTCAATACTTATCCGATAAATTCTCCAGAACGAAATCTACTAGATAAACTAGACTAGCTAACACTAATCGCCTTCAAGTACCTCGAATCAAACTCAACACTGTAGGCGGAACTAGCTTCCCTGTCAAAGCTGCGCAATTGTGGAACGAGTTACCTGTCCCATTGAGAACAGAACAATCCTCTACCAAATTCAGGGAAAACGCGATCAGTTGGTTGATAGCGACAAATGTTAAATAATTGAATGAACCTTCTCCTGTTTGTTTAAAGACATGCCTGCCACAACAGCTATCCATGACTGCTATTTCTCTAGTTATTACTTGTTAACCTTTCACATGTATAACATTCTGTAACCTGCAACCTTGCAACAAACTGTACGTTTTCTTATCTCCTGCGCCTTTATACCATAAGGTCTGGTGCGCATAATAAATACTAAACAAACAAACAGCAGCGAACCCTGGTGACCCCCAAATGACGTCCCTGTCGGAAGCCCAAGGCACAAAAGGTTGGGCACAAAAACACAACATGCTGTGTGTTGCGCTTCCGGGACGTAGTATCTAGAGCGCAAATGTTGAAGGAAGGAGGCAGCTGGAGGCCGGAGCCTGCAGCAGGTAAGAGAGCGGGTAGAGGATGCCGCACAGCAGTTGGGGTTCAGAGGGGAATGGGTGAGTGACGGTTACAAAAGGCTGCACCTGTGGAATGCGGCCTTTTGTGCTGGAATCCGCAGGTATGTCCTTTTGTAAGCAGCTTTTGGACATAGATCCAAAGGAAGGGATCCATTAGATCAGTACGTTGCGACTCTTGTTCTCTGTCACTGAAGCTACTGCTCTTTTCTCCATGAGGACATAGCCTAAACTCTTCTTCCTGTAAACCCCTCTGCATTCTCACTTCTTATATATTTGATCTCATGTTTTTACTTCATGTCTCACCTTCTGAGGTTGTGATCTACCTCTTCTGTTAATTGCAGCTAAAGGCACCCATTAACTTGCTCCTACTAAATCTATCACTGTTTCACCAACAGGGTCTTCTTTACTGTCCATGTCTTCCTTCCCCATCTCAGGACTTTGCTCTCTGACCTTTGGAAGCTTTGGACACAAGTTATATTTCCAGAATAGACCTTTGAAAAATAGGGCTCAAAGATCATTTACTACACAGGTCTGCAACCTTTGGCTCTCCAGATGTTTTGAAAGCTCGCATCAGCCGTAGCCAGCGGGCTCAATGGTAAGGGCTCATGTAAAGTGTA
Source organism: Ambystoma mexicanum (assembly GCF_040938575.1). NCBI lineage: Eukaryota > Metazoa > Chordata > Amphibia > Caudata > Ambystomatidae > Ambystoma > Ambystoma mexicanum. The sequence continues at coordinate 14,659,715 of NC_090940.1, forward strand.
GGCCAAAAGCTCTACAGAGCTGCAGGTTGCAGACCCCTGATTTGCTTAGTTTGGACTGTCCAGAACTTTTTCAAGCTGCACTGACAGGCTTCTTTTGTGGGGTCTGTGAATCGCTGTGCTAGAAGCCTGGCCCCAGGGAGGCCAGGCTTCTTTTCCCAAGTCTTTCTAGCCCCCCCTGGCATCCTCCCTCTTCCTCTCCTGATCACTCCCTTTTCCCAAGTCTTTCTAGACCTCCCTGGCATCCTTCCTCGTCATCTCCCTCCTCCAGGGTCTTCCTCCGTGTTCCTGATCACTCCCTCCTCCCAGGCCTTTTTAGCCCCTCCCTAGCATCCTCCCTCTTCCTCTCCTGATCACTCCCTTTTCCCAAGTCTTTCTAGCCCCCCCCCTCTGGCATCCTTCCTCCTCATCTCCCTCCTCCAGGGTCTTCCTCCATGTTCCTGATCACTCCCGCCTCCCAGGCCTTTTTAGCCCCCCCCTGGTAGCCTCCCTCTTCCTCTCCTGATCACTCCCTTTACCCAAGTCTTTCTAGCCCCCCCCGGCATCCTTCCTCCTCATCTCCCTCCTCCAGGGTCTTCCTCCATGTTCCTGATCACTCCCGCCTCCCAGGCCTTTTTAGCCCCCCCCCTGGTAGCCTCCCTCTTCCTCTCCTGATCACTCCCTTTTCCCAAGTCTTTCTAGCCCCCCCCTGGCATCCTTCCTCCTCATCTCCCTCCTCCAGGGTCTTCCTCCATGTTCCTGATCACTCCCTCCTCCCAGGCCTTTTTAGCCCCTCCCTAGCATCCTCCCTCTTCCTCTCCTGATCACTCCCTTTTCCCAAGTCTTTCTAGCCCCCCCCACCCCCTGGCATCCTTCCTCCTCATCTCCCTCCTCCAGGGTCTTCCTCCGTGTTCCTGATCACGCCCTCCTCCCAGGCCTTTTTAGCCCCTCCCTAGCATCCTCCCTCTTCCTCTCCTGATCACTCCCTTTCCCCAAGTCTTTCTAGCCCCCCCCCTGGCATCCTTCCTCCTCATTTCCCTCCTCCAGGGTCTTCCTTCATGTTCCTGATCACTCCCTCCTCCCAGGCCTTTTTAGTCCCCCCCCCTCGGCAGCCTCCATCTTCCTCTCCTGATCACTCCCTTTTCCCACGTCTTTCTAGTCTCCCGCCCCCCCCCCCGGCATCCTTCCTCCTCATCTCCCTCCTCCAGGGTCTTCCTCAGTGTTCCTGATCACTCCCTCCTCCCAGGCCTTTTTAGCCCCCCCGACCCCCGGCAGCCTCCCTCTTCCTCTCCTGATCACTCCCTTTTCCCCAAGTCTTTCTAGCCCACCCCCCCCTGGCATCCTTCCTCCTCATCTCCCTCCTCCAGGGTCTTCCTCAGTGTTCCTGATCGATCACTCCCTCCTCCCAGGCCTTTTTAGCCCCCCCCGGCATCCTCCCTCTTCCTCTCCTGATCACTCCCTCCTCCCAGGCCTTTTTAGCCCCCCCCACCCCCGGCAGCCTCCCTCTTCCTCTCCTGATCACTCTGGCATTCTTCCTCATCTCCCTCCTCCATGGTCTTCCTCAGTGTTCCTGACCGCGCGCAAGCTAAGTGATAGGGTGGGAAGGGTAGTGCAGGGCAAAGAGCAGAGAGTGCAAGTGAAAGGTGGGGGTGGAGGGGGAGGGAAGGGAAGGGACACAGGGGCTAGGAGAGTGCTAATGGGAGGCCAGGTGGGCAAGTGCCAGGGATTGCATAGAGTGCAGGGGGTGAGGGTCCACATGCTAAGTGCGAGGAGAGGGGAGAACTAGGCGGGGCACGGTGCCTGGTGCCCAGTAGAATTCGGAGGGAAACCAGGCAGCCTATCACAGCGGCAGACAGGGGAGTTAGCAGGGGAGGGGGAGAGGAAAGTAAGAAGAAAAAGGGAGGGTCATGAGGAGCTTCCAGAACTTAAGGAGATCCGGCTCAAGCCAGAGAGGGGCAGGGAGACCATTCCAGAGGGAGGCTCCTGCAGAGGAGAGAGAGCTCTAGCCCCCACTCTCTGCTTAGAGACGCTTCTGATCTGCAGAGAGTTGTAGCTAGAAGACCAAAGGGCTCTAGCAGGGAGGTATTTAGGGGGAAGACAGCTGGAGATAGCAGAGTCCCAGGACCCAGAAAACCTTGTGGGTGATGCAGAGCATCTTGAAATTCATCTTTGCAGCCACCGGGAGACAGTGGAGAGATTTCAGGGCTGGAGAGATACAATCCCTTGGCTTGATACCAAGGACAAGCCTTGCAGTCCTGTTCTGGATTAGTTGAAGAGGGGCAAAGGGAGGATAAAGGGAGATTAAGGAAGAGGCTGTTGCAGCAGTCCAGCCTGGAGAGGACCAGATCCCTGGAGACATTGAGTTTCTGGGTGAAGGTGAGAAAAGGGAGAATGCCTCTGAGGAGGTGTAGCTGAAAGTGGGCCTTCTTGGCGAGGTCTGATGTGAGGTGAGAAGGAGGGAGAGGAGTCAAAGATGACACCAAGTGTTTTTTCCTCACAAGAGGGTGAGGGGAGGGGACCCATAGAGAGTGGCCGGAGGGAAGGAAGGAGCTGGGGTCTCTATGATAAGCATCTCAGTCTTAGTGGCATTAAGGTAGAGATCATTGGCAGCACACCATACCTGAACGGCCGTCAGACAGTCAGGGATGAGAGAGGAGGAAGGGGAGGGAAGAATGAAGGAGAGCTGCGGGTCATCTGCATAACACTGGAAGTGAGGAGAGAAGGAGGAGATCAAGTGGGCCAGAGGGGCACGGTAGATGTTGAAGAGCCACGGCAAGTGGATAGAGCCTTGAGGGCCTCTGCAGGTGGAGAGTGTGATAGGGGAGAGAAAAGGGCCCAATTGAACCTGGCAAGGTCTGTCAGAGAGGAATGAGGCCAGCCAGTCCAGTGCCAGGCCTGTGATGCCAAGGGTGTCACACAGCCGATTTGTCAGGGTTGCGTGATTAACCATGTCGAAGGCAGAAGAAAGATCCAGAAGGAATATGAATGAATGGAGAGTTGGAATCGAGATTTGAGAGCAAGTCATCACAGGTGTTTAGGAGAGCAGTTTTCATGCCTCTGGAGCCAGACTGGTGGTCGTGGAGACAACCAACAGATTCATAGTGATGGATCCGTTGGGAGATGACAAGCTTCTCCAGGAGTTTGCCCAAGAAGGGGGCAATGGAGAAAGGGCGGTAGTTAGCTGGGCAGTAAGTGTCAGCAGAGGGCTTTTTGAGGGGGATGCACAAGGAAGTGATTGAGGGGTAACAGGAAGGTTCCAGTGGCAAAAGAGTGATTACAAAAATCAGCAATGGGAGGCAATGTTGTCCTGGATAGTTCTGGAGGTGCAGGGGAGCACCTGTTTGGAGGAGACATTCATTGAGAGGACCTGTCTAGAGAGCTCATACGGTGCAATAGGCGAGAAAGAGGAGAGTAGGAGGGGAGGAGAGAGGAAGGTGAAAGGGGCCCTGAGAGCTGGGAAGGGATGAGGGAGGAGAGTTAGGACAGGATTTCCTGAGTTTTTGTTAAGACGTGGGAGGCCAGTCAAGTACAGAGAGTCAGGGATGACAGGGGAGAAGTGGAGACTGCAGTAGGGCTGGCGAAGACTTTGTTTTCCAGATTGGGCGTTATTGGTTGTGGAAATCTGATGTTGCACTAGCGTCTTTTGGAAGGAACAGGTCTCAGAGGATTGTACAGGTGATACATATCGTGCTTAATGATGGACTCCTTTCACTTCCAAGCATCAGGCAGAGAATTGAAACAATGTGTCTTGTTCTGTTGCCTCGGGGCTATCCAACCTACCTCTCCATTTCAGATAAGAACTTCTTAGTACTTAGGGAGGACAACGTATCCATGGAAACACAGGTTAGCTCAGCAATCAAGAGGGGCTTTTGTACTTTGGGGACCCTAAAGAGAATATTCCCTTTTTTTGGATCCCAGCAAAGGTTCAAAACCAACATTTTGCAAGTCCTTTCTGTTATGGACTATGCAAATAGGGCCTAAATAATGTGTGGATGTGTGTACATATGCATAGGAAAGGCATGTGTGAGCATACCTGCCTACATTTCTAAATCATTTATGAGACGCAATGCCATGCCCACAGCTATTCGAGACTCCACCCACCCGCCCCGCCGACATGTTATGAAAAGAACTTCAAACTGGGTGCTATATACCATACTCTTGCCATGGTGAGCATGATCAGACTCCTCCTGGCCTCATTGCACTTCTAAGGCTCCCAACATTTGCACCCATTCCCTATGGCCAGATAAACAGCCGCTAGCATACGAGCAAGAATACCCCTACAAATGTTACTAAAAAACACACCAAATACCCATAAAGGCATAAGAGAAAAATACACTGTAAACTATTTTCATATCAAAAATCGGCAAAGGGCGGTCTTCTGACAGAACAAAAGCAGGGGGGCCACCATCGTTCAAGGAGGGACCCAGTTTCCCAGATCACCTTTGATTGTCGTTAAGGTGCGGGTCACAGCCTCGAGTGAAGTCAGTTTGCAGCCGTGAATCAATGGCCCTCATTACTTTGGAATCCCAGAGGTTTCTCGCTCTTCCCCAGAGACGAACATAAAAACACTGAGACTCCGGTGTAAACCCGGAGACTAGGCAGGTATGTGTGTATGTTTCTATATCTGAATGTACGGTTGTGTCCGATATGGAACTTGTATTGCTTAGACCAAGCTAGAAAGCAACAGAGCACTTTGCAATTGACAGGCGACCCAGGGCAGGGGCAGGAAGGGCTGGGTCACCAGGTGGGCAAGAGAAGATACACCTGACTGGCACTCATGTGCTCTACGGAGTTACTAGAGGGAGTGCGTGCACAACCTGCTCGCCAATCTTTTCCTGAATTACAGAAGCCATGTTGCTGTCTCTAGATATGTTAGGATGGTGACGGGGCAGCCAGTCTCAAGTATTTTTCTTGCCAATATATTTTGGTTTCCAGTCTTGCAATTTTGCAGCTTCTGGAATTGCCCTCGCCTCCCGAGATGACCAGCAGCGTTTGTGCATGCCTGCATGTGAATGATTGTGTGTTGGGCATGCTTGTATAGAATTGGTGGTCTATAGGCCTCATTAAAAGCATGTCGGTCTGGAAACAACGGTGCCCGTAGTTCCGTACCGGCACTTTTCACAGGACCGGCACAGTCTGGGTTGCGATGCTGGTAACACCGGCACCTCAAGTGACCCACCTCATCTGGCAACACCAAGCCAGTATCTGCGGAGTGATGCGGCAGCCGTGCCCGACATACCGCCATGGCGTTACTAAGTGCACGGACACGCAATTACCGACGTGAGATTGATGCCAAAAACCCAGGCATCGCGGACCAGGCGGTAAGTAGATTCATGTGTGTAGAAACATGCCACAGGTGCAAATAAATCAGCACAGGTGGTACAAATGAGCAGTGCTACAGCACAAAAGGACCACTCCCACACCCCACACCCCTTACAACACCACAATGCTAGCAGTACTGGAGCTGGAGGCCATGTGTGCAGAACGATTACTTGAAGAGGCAGGGAGGCAGAGGATGCAGCGGATGCGCTTGAGGAGAAGGAGGGCCATCATGGCCCAGCAAAACCCCATTGTCCAGCCGGTTGCATCACGCAGACAGCCAACAATCCCTCGGTTAAGAGCCACACCATTAAACCTGAGTGAAAGGCAGATCCACACCCAGTACCGGCTAGACAAGGACACCAGCATTTATATAGTGAACCTGATCCATGACAGCCTGGTCAGCCTCATAAATATATGCTCAGCCATCCCCCCTTGCTCAAGGTAGTGTCTGTGCTACACTTCCTTGCCACAGGCACAAACCAGCACACAGTTGGTGAGCTGCATGGGATATCGCAACCCTGTTTTTCACATGTCCAGTTCCAGGTCATTGATGCACTCCTACATCATGTTCGAGACCACATCAGTCAACCCAGGACAGCAGACCAGGTCATTATCACGAAAATAGTCTTCCGTGTCCTGGCAGGCATGCCAAACGTTATTGGTGCCTTGGACTGCACACATGCAATAACTCAGTCAAGCAAACACACAACACCTGCTGCACAGACAGAGAATACTTCTGCACCCACCCACACAACAGCGTTTGTCAACACACCAATTATTCATGTCCCCTGCCTATTGGAACCACACACGCATCTCACTTATCTAAAAGTACCCTAGTACAAGGACATCTTGTTAATTTTTCCTTCATAACTTCATAACACAATAATGACAGATCCAGCATTTCAATTTCTGTCTTTTGTACTAAATGGGTCAGAGGTCATGTTGTCTGTGAACGTCCCAAGTGAATGCCCCTGCAGACCACACATCCCACACACATTTTGATGTAGCGCATTTCAGGTTCCTGGTAAAGGACATGCTACCTGGACTAAACTTTGCATGTGCATGTCTGTCCACTTAAATGAACACTATAGAGCCTGTGCCAACATGACATGGCCAGAAAAATGGCATGTACAATTTCTGTTGCCCCTGTGCAGGGGATTCTGGTTACCCCCTGATGCAATGGTTGATGACACCCTGTGAGGCAACCACACAACATCCACGAGCAGGCCTACAATCGTGCCCATGTACGTTTTTGGGGCACAATTGAACAGACATTTGGCCTGTTGAAGGCAAGGTTCTGCTGCCTGAGCAGATCGGGGGGAGCACTGATGTACAGCCCATAATAAAAGGTGGGAAAGATAGTGCTTGCCTGTGCCATGTTGCACAACATGTGCAACAGACGCAACGTCCTCCTGCCCCCCGACATGGACATGCACCCACCAGAGGCTGAGGACGACAGTGATGAATATCAGGCAATTGGCCAGCGATGTGATGGCATGGATGGACGTGTTGCACAACATGAACTTATAGAGCACTACTTCTAATCACCTGTCACACACGCACCACAGCCCACCTAGCGCACTGGGCACTGCACGTAAATAAATACATTCACACTGAATAACCAATGTCCAGTCATTATTTCTGTTTGCCACACCAGCTGTAATTTGTGATTTGAAAATATGTACAATTGTGAAATTACTACACTAATACTGTGCTCCCCAAACCCCCTCCCCAAATATCCTTCACCACACCCCCTCCCCAACTATCCCTCACTACACCCCCTCCCCAACTATGATATGATAGGTTATTTATAACACGCTTAATACCCAGAGGTTTCTAAGCGCGGACCCAGGGAACGAACATGTGTTGCTCCATGTCATCTTGCTTCCAAGGCGAGCACGTTGCCCCTGAGCTATCCTCCCAGGACTCCCGGGATTATCCCTCCCCACACCCCCTCCCCAACTGTCCCTCTGCACATCCCCTCCCCAACTGTCTATAGCCAACACCTGCCCTGTTTTCCTATGTACATTTGCAAAAGTCACTGACAGGGCACCTATGGGTCTATAGCCTATTAGCGACCTATTTTATGCTCCGGTGTGCAGCTGTGTGCAGGAGACAGCTGCGTGGAGCACCGCCGTGGGCTGCTCTGAACTGAACTCCCTGGTGTGGTGCTAGTTGAGGGAGCCAGTGGTGTTGACAGGGGCCTTCGGTCCAGTGAGGCCTGGAGCAACATAGCCATAGTTTCTGCAATTGAGGACATGACGCTGTTGCCCTCCCTCAAGCTGCGTGACATTTGAACTATGGCACGTGTGCATCGCACCAGTGCCTGTGCATTCCGCCTTGAACCGGCCTGCACACTCTCTTGCATCAGCTGTGCCTCATTAAGGTGCTGTTGGGTAGTGATGTAAGAGCATCCTGGTGTTGCTCCACCCGGGTTAGACGGCCTTCTATGTCCCTCACATTGTGGAAGGGTTGAGGTCGAGGGCTCATTGGGCCCATGGAACTGAAGGGCAGGGGTTCTTCAAAGCTTTGGTCTGTGTCACCCGTATCGGGACCACCCTAGTCAGTAGAGTTTTTGTCAAGACACCCTTGTGCACGTCCTTGTGGCTGTGGTGGAGGTGCCACCGGGATCTGTGGTGGCTGTGGTGAAGGTGCCACCAGGATCTGTGGTGGCTGTGGTGGAGGTGCCACTGGGATCTTCGACGGCTGTGGTGGAGGTGCCACCGGGATCTTTGGCAGCTGGAGGGATGCGGCTGGGGTAGCATGTCTGCCTGTTGAGTCCTGTGTTGAGGTGGTGGTGGTGCTTTGGTGGCGAGGCCTGGTGCCCCTCGATGTACTGGGCTGGCCGTCCTCATTGCCAGATGATGTGCTTGAGGGAGTCAAAAAGGCAGGGTGTCAATGATGAGCGTGGATTGATGAGACAGACATGAATGCTTCTACTTTTTGATGACAGTACTTTGTAAGGGTCAAGGTGGGGGACATGGCAGGGTGCACACATGCTAGTGTCATGGATACTGTGCGGGTGGATGTATGATGGGCCTACATGGTGTGTGCAGTGCCAGACATACTTCCGTGGTGTACTTGTGTTTTCTTGGTAGGGTGTTAGGGGTGTGGCACACAAGCTGTGTGGTGTTGTGTTGTGGCAGGTTGTGCCATGGATGTGTTACACATGTTTAGTTTAGTTTAATTTATTATTTGATAATGTGCTCCAAACCCAGGGGTAGCTGGGCGCAGCAGTCACAAGAATACTTAAGGTTAGGTTACATACATAGGATATATACAAAAAATGCAGTACATGTATTATTGATGAATTTGCAATACAGGTATACAGAATGTACTGTGAATACAAGATACAAAGTACGGGTCCCTTACATGCGATAGTCTATTGTGATGTTTTAGAGGTATCAGGTAGTTAAATGGGATAATCGATCCAGGCCTAGCGCAGAGGCGTCAATTGTAGGTCATCATTAGTCCAGAGCCAACTTTTCACATTACATCTAAATCTGGTGTAGGGTAGGTTGGCTCTCAGTGCGGTGAGGAGTGCATTCCAGGCACGGGAAGCTCTAACAGGGAAGCTTGCTCCACCCGCTTTAGATAGTCTAAATCTGGGTATTTCAAGAAGGAAGTGGTTAGAGGCTCTGGTGTGGTGAGTAGAGGATTTTCTAGTCAGTCTGGCCGAGATATAGGGGGGAGCAGTATTGTTCAGACCTTTATAGGTGAGGGATAGCGTCTTGAGGAGGACTCTGTCACTAATTTTTAACCAGTGATGGTCTTTCCTGATGTTGGATATGTGAGCTCTGCGGCGTATGTCCAGAGCTGCTCTAAGAGCATTGTTCTGCAGTATTTGCATTTTATTTATGACAGTTTTGCTGGCGCCTGCATAGAGGGCATTACAGTAGTCCAGTTTGGACATTACTAAGGCATTGGCTAGTGTAATGCAGTTAGTTTTGGAAAGGTAAGGTCTGCAGGCCCTGATTAATTTGCAGGTGTAGGCTGTAGAGGAAGCTAGGGAATTAACTTGTTTTTTGAGAGATAATGTGGAGTCGAGGTAAAAACCTAGTGTTTTTACCTCAGTTGCCACTTTAATTATGTTGCCATCTATGTTGAAGGCACAATAATTAGGGCTATGTTTTTTGAGGTTAGAGTCGGAACCCAGGATCAGTATCTCTGTTTTGTCATCATTCAGGCAGAGGCCGTGGGAGGCCATCCATGCCTGAATGATGAGGTCAATCTTATTTACTAGAGCTGTGTCTTCGACAAAGTTACCAGATAGAGGTATGAGGATCTGCGTGTCGTCCGCATAATTGGTATAAGTTACCCCCAGTCTGTCCAGTTTGTCGAAGAGTGGCTTAGTGAAGATATTGTACATAGTAGGGGAGACACATGAACCTTGTGGGACGCCACAGGTGATTTGTGTTGGGTCCGCTGAGACTGATGGGGAAAACACTCTCATCGTACGGTTGGCTAGGAAGGATTGTACCCAGGCTATAGCTTCACTTGAGAAATGGACGGCAGACGCTAGGTGGTTGCATAACACTGCATGGTCCACCAGGTCAAAGGCCACCGATAAGTCAAGGAGGAGGAGCATAGCTGTTTTACCTTTATCCTTCAGCTCGTCGATTTGTGTCTTAAGATCGATAAGGGCCGTTTCAGTGCCATGTAATGGTCTGAATCCAGATTGGCGTGATCCTAGTAGTTGGTTCGTCTCCAGATAGTTTTGGATCTGGAGGTAGGCTACTCTATCGATGATTTTAAGGAGGAATGGGACCGTGGTGATAGGCCTGTAATTGGTAGGGATGGCTGGGTCAAGGGTCTGTTTTTTTAGAAGGGGCAGTAAGGTTAGTGGGTACAGTGCTAGATCTAAAGGAAGCATTAATTAGTTTTGAGATGAAGGGTGCTAAATCTCTTGCTGCGTCCTTAATGACTTGTGCTGGGCAATTGTCACCTTGGCAGTTAGAAGGCTTCAGTGATGAGATCACCTTTTCAGTTTCCAGAATGGATATGTTAGTAAATCTGAAAGGTTTGCAGTTACTTTGGGTGGCTGTTCTGGGTGTGTCGGTCAAGTGGGTGGTATGGGTTCTTGTAGGGCTCAGGGATGCTTTCTTTGCAATTTTGGTTTGTAAGGTTGCAATTGTGTTAGCTAAGGCCTTTTGGATGCTAGTGCACCATTGTTTGTCATTGGGGATGTTATCTGTGGGGGCAATGGGATTTTCCATTTCCCGAAGGATGCAGAAGAGTTCTTTGGAATTAAGTTAGCTTTGCTAATTCTTTCATTAAATGTGTCTTTTTTAGTTTGGATTATTTCCTTCTTATATTTTTTTGCGAGGTTGTCAAGAAGGTTTTTATTCTCCACCGACGGTGTGTGCCTCCAGATAGCTTGGAGTTTACGTTTTTGGATTCGTAGTTCTTTTAGGTGCGGGGTGAACCATGAGTTAAGATGAGATTCTCGTTTACCTTTACGTAGTTTGATAGGGGCAATTATATCCAGGACTGTGGACATAGCGTTGTTAAATGTCTCAACTAGCGTATTAGGGTCAGTGATAATATCGCTAACAGTGAGGGCTGGTAAAAGGAGGGGAAGCACATTTTCTGACTTAATATCTTTTTTGCTTCTAGTTGGCATAGGAGGTACTAATTCCTGATTATTTGGTTTAGGCGTCTCTATAGTTAATGAGAAGCAGATGAGGTGGTGATCAGTCCACGTTTGTGGTAGAATGTTAGCGATGGTAGAGGTACAGTTTCGGTTGGCTATCCAGTCTAATGTCCGTCCTTTTATGTGCGTGGGGGCTTGAACTTTCTGGGTAAGGCCATGATCAACTAGGATTGATTGAATGGATGAGGCTTGCTTGTCCTCATTATCATTAAAGCCCAGATTAAAGTCAGCTAATAGAAGGAGCTGGGTAGAGTCTTTGTTGTTATTGGTAAGGAGGCTGGATAAGTCTTCCTCAAAGTTACCTAGTGGGCCTGGTGGTCTATACACCAGGAGGACAGTTAGTGTACTGTTATTAGAGATAGGTATTTTGGCTGAGAGTAGTTCGCAAGATGTTATTTCTGGGTGACGGGTAAGTCTTACATCTAGTTTAGTTTTGGCAAAGATGGCCAGGCCACCTCCTCTAGAGTTGGGCCGATCGACTCTTAGTATGTTGTAATTGTCAGGTACGGCAATCATGAGTGCAGGACCTGCGGCATCGTGGAGCCAGGTCTCAGTGATTGCGAGGGGATCTAAGTTGTCCATGGCAAGTATGTCGGCAATCTCCGTATTGTGAGCTATGAGGGACCTCGCATTAATGAGGGCACCTGATAAGGTGGAAGTTGTATTTTTTCTTGGGTGAGTCTAGGATTGGGAGTGTTGGGCCTCTTCTGGTTATAGAGGAGGTTAGTTTGTGTTTTATGGCGCCTTTCTGCCACTGGGGCAAGTGGGTTAGGGTCGGACGCAGTAGGGTGCCTGCTGCCTGTGGCACTTACTGCGTCAGTGATAATTTGGCGTCATGAGTCGTGCTGGATGGGACGAGGGGGGTCACATGTTTCTTTGGTGTGTGATGCTGGTCATTTGTTGGTGGTGTAGGTGCTTGGCACTGATGTGTCTTTGGGCCTGTGCTAGCACGGAGGAAACAACACAAGTTATGCTGTGGCAGGGGGATGCTTGTCTGAGTGTCAGCAGAAGCATGTTGTGAGAGCAATACACGGTGCCTGTGATATGTTCACTGTGTGAATGGGGTATGAGTGAGGTTTTGTGGCAAGGAGTATGTTGATGTGTGCAGTGGTGCGGTGCCCGGCAGGGCTATACTGGTGTTGTGCACAACGTACTTGACATGTTTGGCAACTCCATTGTGTGCCGGGTGGACAGTGAAGTTGATGTGACATTGGGGTTACGTGTACTCAACATCCTCCTCGGATGTCACGCCTCCGGCCTGCGCAGCACCAACTCCCTCAATAGATTCAAGGTGCAGCGCACTGCTGCAGGTCCCCTCCCAGGGTTGCAGGATGCAGTGCTGTCTCCTGTGGCCATGCCCTGGGTGCGCTGGGCCGACAGGATGTTGCTCACCCCCAGGCGCAGGAGTCCCACCTTTTATGGCAGTCCCGCACAATACGGGGGGTTGGGCCAACTGCAGTGACCTTCGGTGCCACCTCCTGCCAGATGGCCTTTTTTGTTACCTGTGCCTGGCTTTGTAGGTCTGTGCTGAATAGTTAATCGACAGGCTCCACAATTGTGCCTGCCAGCATGTTGAGTTCTGACTCGCTAAAGCAGGGTTTGTGCCTCCGGGTTGCAGGTACCCTTGATGTCATCTCTATTTCTCAGGATCAGTGCTCTGAGGATGGCATTGGATTGTGTTTTATTAATGGCCGCCGGTCGATTTCCTGTTCCGGCTAACACTGTATTTCCGGACACGGTAATAGCAGCACTGTGGTTACCAGTGCCGGTGGGACCGGGAGCGTGATGCCGGAATCGAAGTCACCGGCACTGAGGGTGGCAGTGTTGGGATTTTGGGAGGAGTTTGGTGAAATTACCAGCATGCCGGTGCCACCATATCCAGCATGCCGGAATGCCAACATGGAATCAACCGTTGTTTCCGGCAGCAGTGCTTCGCGGACACGGTAGCACCGGCATGCCACTAATTATGATTTTTTTCACCACCAGACCCGCATGAGGCCCTCTGTGTCTGTGAGTAAAAGTAGGGCAGTGTTTGCAAATGTCCACTCGTTTTTCCGCTCCGATTTCAGCCATTCTCTTGTCTAATTTCCCTTTTCTATCACGCCCTCCCCACACCTCCCCTCCCCTTCCTTTCCTTTCCACAGAGTTAAGGTCTGGAGACACCCGGCAGCAGAGGTCAACGTGGGCAGGAACTAAAGGGTAAGCTCCCCAACTTCTCAGGGAACCCCGTCATCATTCCCATGTTCTTTAAGGAGGTGCGAACGCAGGGTGGAGGGGGCTGCATGAAGGTGCGTGCGAGTGGGGCAATAAAACACAATGCAGGGTGCAGCGGAGGAAGGAAAGACGCGGGAATAGGGTTTGACAGGGGGGTGCCACGAGCATTGTGGGAGTGGGCAGAATGGGCGGCGGGGTGAGGGAACATAGTTCCACACTCCCACCACTGCCGGGCAGGGTCGCAATATGCCACCTTTCGGAGCAGGCCAGGCGCTGCAGGACCACTACTTTGGTGAAGGTTGGATTACGTAACATTCGCGTGTTTGTGGGACTTCTCGAGTCTGCGGTGCTGCGGTGCCTGTGCCCCCTTGCGTCTGCGTGCTCAAGGCTACACGAGTGCACGAGGCATGCAGAGAGCACGGGGCCTTCGCCGGCGCTGACAGTTAACTGCTCTGCCTGAGCGCCTTGCACGACCTCCGCCTCGGGTGTGGTGGTGATTCTGCCCGTTGCCTGCCACCGCCACCCCGCAAGCAGCTATGCAAATCTGCCATTTGCTTAGATTTCCATAGAATATTCCCCTCCAGGCCTCGCCGTTCCAGCGGGCGGGCGCTGCGGGGATGTGGGGCACGGGCCAGACGCTTGCAGCGCACGGGGGATGAATGGGGAGCCACACAAAGCGTATGCACAGAATACCGACACGCCGCGGACACCCCCGAATGCGTGCCTACACGCCAACCAGCGCAGCGAACACATGCATGCCACCCACCACACGCCATGCCACACATCGGATCGCGCACACACACAATCCCCCCTGCACGAAGATGCTGAAATTAGACACGCCACTCACTGCACGGTCGGTCTTTGCAACATGCATGCTGCAGGCACTGTTTGCACACACACAATTCAGGTGTAATGACTGAAGCATGTAGTGTAGTTGATATGTACATGGGCATGGCACACACCCGTGCTGCACGCTGCCAGAGAAGGACGCATGCAAACGCAAACCAACCTGCTCAGAATCACCGCGGGCCCCTAAAGAGCACAGACTGTATACATGGACGGAGGCGCACACAGCATGAAAGGACGCCCAGGTGGACGCCCTCGGGCGCTAAGGGCGCGTATTTTCGTCCTGTAGCATGGACCGAGCTCCCCATTTCAGGGTCTGCTGCCCCTTCATACAGTGTGTCTCTCGCAACCTTATGCATTTATACCACGTGTATCGCCGGGCATCTGCCCACCCTCCTGGGTAAAAACCTGAGCCGCACAGTAGCAGTGCGACATGCAGGTGTAAAGCAGGGACTGGGGCGCGTGGCAGCACTTACCTCTGCACCTTGTCGTCTGCCCCCCGCAGCCTCGCCTCCAGGGCGGCGCTCTCTGAGGCCGCCTGCTGGGCCTGCACCAGCAGCGCCTCGTTCTGCTGCTGGGTGATGAGCGCCACCTGCTCGCGGTTCTTCAGGGCTTCCTCGTAGGTCTGGATGGCAGACTGGAACTGCTCCTTAAGATCCTCCTCCTGCGACAGCGACTGGTGCAAACTGCAAGAAAGAGCAGAGGGTTCAGGAGCCGGGATGGCACCCAGGGTGCATGCAGTAAACATTGCCCACGCTCTGCCATGACTGGCACCAAATCCAGCAAACACCAACACACAATCAACTGAGTGGCAGCGGCCAACCCCGAGTACAGTGCCCTAACCAGAGGGGCACAGCCCAACCATGAGTGGCAGCGGCCAACCCCGAGTACAGTGCCCTAACCAGAGGGGCACAGCCCAACCATGAGTGGCAGCGGCCAATCCCGAGTACAGTGCCCTAACCAGAGGGGCACAGCCCAACCATGAGTGGCAGCGGCCAACCCCGAGTACAGTGCCCTAACCAGAGGGACACAACCCAACCATGAGTGGTAGTGCCCAACCCTGAGTGGCACAACTCAACCATGACTGGCACAATCGAACCATGAGTGGTAGTACCTAACCCTGACAGGCAGTACCCAACCCTGTGTGGCAGTACTCAACCCTGTGTGGCAGTACTCAACCCTGTGTGGTAGTACTCAATCCTGAGTGGCAGTACCGTGAGAGGTCAGTAAAGCGAGGCTTTACCAAATATGCCATTTTATTCTCAAAATAAATGTACTAAAATGCATCACTATCCCCACTGTGCTGAGGATTTCCCTGCCTAACAAAAGCAAAGGGAAAACACTAACTCAGGATATCTGACCCTCGCGCTAAGCAACAAATACACAAAGAAAATATATGACAATACAACATAACAAACCACATTTGCAGTTTCTGAATAACCTTCTGATGTCCGGGGGAATTTCCTTCCCCTTGATTCAAGGCCAATTCTGCTAATATTCAACCAGAGAAAGAAATGACTCGGATCAGTGTAGAAGTGTGTTAATTAAAGTTCCAATGATAGCGAACTGCTTCTCCACTTCCCCCAAATAGCACCAATGGGAATCCCAGCCACGATGCCTTGCAGCTCTCCAAGAAGACTTCCCACAGGTCAAAGAAATGCAATATCCACATCTGCCAGTGATACACAGTTCGTGGTTAACAGTTAATATGTCCTTAGTTACAGCTTTAGAATTCACAATGGTGCGTGTGTCAGGATGACTTCACAGCGCTGCTGCTTCCACTTCAACAGCTCCACTTCTACTCGACTCACTATGAGAACAGTCACGTTCGTCTCATAGTAGTCCACTTCGTTTCGGCTCCTACAATGTTGCATCCACTGACAGCCAGATATACCACCACAGCTTCAGTACTTTGGACCACTACCACAGCTTCAGTACTTTGTACTTCTAGACGAGCTTCGACATGATACACTTTAAAATACTTCAACACCTACAAGTGGGCAAGATCCTCTGAATATCTCTCTTCAAAAGGGGCAGCCTCTTGCCTTTCTTGTCTATCTGCCACAATAGCAACCTGGATTTGCCTTTCAGACTGACCTCTCTCTGTCTTCCACAGTCTCTGGCAATACAGGCTGTGTCAACTTCAGAGTACTCTTTACAGGCAGCCAGTTTGCCTTCCCCAACTTTGCCTGTGCCTTCCTGAGTGGCAGTACCCGACCCTGAGTGGCAGTACCCGACCCTGAACGGCAGTTGTTGCAGTAAAGGCATGCATTCAGCACACAACAACCACCTCCTCTGGTCATGGATGTACAACAGCTGCCCGGCAACGGTTGTTAAGACATGTACAGCACGCTGGATACCATTAATTACCAAAAGTGTTAACTGTTCTTTCCGGGAAAACGTGGTCCTAGCCTAAAACAGGCATCGTTCTCCCCATTACTCTAAAAAGATCCCTTGGCTCTGCTCAACCTGAGAATGATCGCCCAATTTCTAATATTCCATTCCTGCTCCAGCTAAAGATTTTGGACAAGGCTGCACATATCCAGATTCATGAGTTCTTGGAACTCCATAACATAGTAGGGTCAAAGCAATTCGGGGTTCAGGAATGCCCATAGTACTGAACCCGCCCTGCCCCCGTTAGATTTGAAGAGAAGCATCTTACATCACTTTGAGAGAGGTAGCACAGTACTTGTGATGCTGCTTGATTGGTCTTCGGCCTTCAGTCTTGTGGACCGTGCTGTCCTTGTCTCAAGGCCACAGGCATCAGCCCATTTCTCCTGGGAGGCAGCAGAGTGGGATAATGATTTTCTCTCTGGATGGAAAGCTCAAGTGTTCTACAGCGAATCAAAGGCTGAGGACTTCTCAATCTCGTGTGGAGAACCCCGGCCGTGTGTGTTTCACCCATAGTCTTCAGCGTCTTTGCAATCCTTCTCTTTGAGAGGCTGGAGGACTTAGGGGTGGGAAGATACGCAGTGTCTGATCCGTTGTCGGGGAATCACGTAAAAGACACCATCACTGTGAAGACCATCTACAGCTCGATTGAATCTCGTGCAAGGTCAACACTGACAAGCTCTTAACAAGCTCATGATCGCGGGTACAGCACCCCAGCTGCGGAAGCTTAGCTAGGAATACCGGTCCTTTACCATCGCAGATTGCACCATATCCACCTTGACTAAAGTGAAAACGCTGGGCGTGGTGCTTGGTCTTGTCTCTAGTTCAGCATACTACCCGAGGCTACTAGCCAAACTTAGCCCCTTTCTACACCCTCCCAACTGCACCACGATTGGAGGGGCAATTAGCGGGGCCCATTTAGACTAATGTGCAAGTCTCTTGCAGGGCATTGGTAAAGGGGAAATGCTTTGCTTGCAGGTAATTCAGAACAATGTGGTCCACGTGGTGGAAGGCCTGCGGAGGACCGAGCATGTCTCCAAGGCAAGGCGGGCTTTGAGCCACATCTTGCGCCCTTTGCCCCAGGCCCCGTGGTGTGCAAAGCACGACACGATGGAGGGCCTGGGGGTTAGGCGCGGGGTGGGGGACAAACAGCGCGAAAATAAGGGGAGGGGCAGCCGAATGGCGCCCCCACCCTTGGAGTCAGCCAGGGAAGGACAATAGCAGCAGAGGATAGGTGTGAGGTGTTAGCAGCAGGGGGGGGCGGCAGGAAATCCGGCCACCACAAGGCACATCAAAGAGGCAGGGGGGTATAAGAGACCCCAACGCTAGGCAGGTAAGTACAACCAGGCCAAGGAGCTCACCTCACTCGGGTAGGCTCCAAAGACCTGGCGAAGAAGGACAAGGATACGTTTTTGCCTCTACGGGCTTTTTCGTTTATCCTGTTACTTTTGCTGAGACGATTTTGCCTCGTTGCAACGTAGCGGCTCGTCGGAAGAGCAAGGACTCACCTCTGCTTCGGACGGCGGCCACGGACGAAAACCCGACCCAGGGAAGCGAGGAGACGACCATTGGGCAAAGAATCAGGAGTTTCGTCGAGCAACAGCTGGAGGTGTGGAGGCGGTCGGGGGACTTCAGGGAAGTAGCTGCAGGACCGTCGAGAGCCGGGATCGCAGAAGCAGGCAGTCAGCGTCGTGGAAGCCCGCAAAAAAAACAGGAGGGACGCGACAGAGAAGGGACGTGGCCGGCAACGATAAGAGCGGCACGCGGTGTTAAAGGGACAGACCAAGGGCGCCGGTTCAATCCTCGTATTGACCACTTTTGCAGCTATTAAACCCAAAAGGCAGAGAAAGACAGTATAAAGCCCAAAAGAGTACTTTTTCTTTTTCAAGGAAGCAGGATGGCTGAAGAAAGGGCAAAAAGGGCGGAAGAATTTGCGCTTTGGGTGAAGAAAGCAGCAAGCGAATATGGAGCAGAATGGGTACAGGAGGTGATGCAGAAGGAGGGCAAGGCAAGGGCAATGTCGCCTCTGCTACTCGAGGACTCCAGCAGTGGCGAAGAGGAAGCAGGATTACCATCAGGCCAGAAAAGGGCGAGAGAGGTGGCAGGAGGATCGCAACAACAAACAGAGGAGCCAAAGAAAAAACAAAAGAAAAGCAAGGGCGAAGGTACTGTAAAAATCAATAATGCAATGGGTAACAAAATTTTAAAAATGTTAAAAAAATGCGTCACGGCTCAGGGTAAGTCACCCAGAACCCGTGGAGCGAAGGAAAGCAAGCATAGGAAACAGGAAGAGGGAGGGGAGACAGCCGATTCAGGAAGTAGTGGGGACGAGGAGAGGGAGCATTTGAGAGCATGGGTAAAAGGGAAAGGGATAATAAAGAAGAAGAAACAGGAAGTGGCGGAGGGTCAAGGGGCAGGGGGGCCAGGGGCAGCAAACAATGTGGTCCCCCTAGCGCAAGGAACACCACACACAGAGATGACGAAATATGGCAGGCCCACGATCGGCAAAGACACGGCAGGCAGGGCTATGAAGGCACACACATGGTATATTAGCGAAAAGATAAAGGAGAAAATATGGAGGAAGGAATTCATTGATGTATATACTTTGCTAGATTGCCAAAAGAGAGGACAGGATGTACCCATAGAAGACATAAAGGAAGATGAGAAAAGCTTATTGAAGAGGCCAGCAGTAGCAAGGAACTTTGACAACTGGTTGGCTGCTTTTCAAATAATGTCCAGTATCATTCTGCAGAAATTCCCAGAGGACGGGGTAGCATTAGTGACATACCAGCAGAGGGTGTTGAAAGTGTACAAAGCATTTGGGGGCGATGCATGGAAGGAATATGATCATGAATTTAGGAAAGAGATGGACTGCTTTCCCGATATAGAATGGGATGAAGAGAATTACAACCTGTATATATTTAATGTTTTGAAGGAGAAATGGGACACCAAGGAACAGAATGTGGGAGGGTATCAGAGGAGGCAATACTGGCAAAACGAGTACAGAAGGGAGTACAAATACAACAACAGGAGATATGATAACAGCTATGATAGAACAAGGGAGCACAATTTTCGGAGCAAGCAACATGAGTCACAGAGAAGTTGGCAGAGCAGCATACCTCCAACAGCCCAAGGGGGAGGTAGGGGTACGCAGGGGTCAACAAAAACAGAGGCAGGGCAATGCCGCAACTTTGAGAGCGGGACACCATGCAGTTGGGGAAAAAAATGTAAATTCAGCCACAGGTGCGAGAATTGTAAGGGAGAGCACAGTACCGCAAAATGCACCAGGGCAAGAGCAAGCACACCTAGAGGACCAGAGAAAAGAAATTAAGGGAAGTGAAGAGAAAGGGGCCACACCGGTGAGGATTGGGAATATGGAAAAGTGGCTGAGGGTTTTTCCAGACCAGGAAGGGGCAGAGACAATCAGGAGAGGCTTCCAGGAAGGCTTCACCATCCCGTTCAAGGGCCAGGGATCTCAAAACACCCCTAAAAATCTGAAATCCGCATTAGAAAACAAAAAGCTAGTCAGCATGAAAATCGGGAAGGAAAGAGAGCTGGGGAGAATGGGGGGCCCTTACAAAACCCCCCCCGTTTAATGAATACATGTGCTCACCACTGGGGCTGGTCCCAAAGAAAGAAGCAGGTGAATTCAGACTGATTCACCACTTATCATACCCACCAGGGGCATCAGTGAACGATGGCATACCACAAGACGTGGTGTCAGTGACTTATTCAGATTTTCAGGTGGCAGTGGCGTGGTCAGGAAAGCAGGGAGGGGGGCATGGATGGCAAAGGCCGACATAAAATCTGCATTTCGTCTGCTACCAGTTAACAGAGAGTCACAGAAATGGTTGTGCATGCATTGGGAGGGAGAATATTTTGTGGACAAATGTCTCCCGATGGGATGCGCAATACCATGCGCTTACTTTGAGAAAGTAAGCTCTTTTTTACAATGGGCAATCACAAAAAAGATGGAGGGGGCCCAAGTAGTCCACTACCTGGACGATTTCCTATTCGTGGGACGGCAGGGATCCAACCTATGCAAGGCCACACTAGACGAATTCATAGCAGTAACAGAAGACTGGGGTTTCCCCTTAGCAGAGGAAAAGACCACGGGTCCTACACAAGCAATACAATTTCTGGGTATAGAAATCGACTCGAAAGAGGGGGTGTGCAGGATCCCGGGGGACAAGGTGGTAGATCTTTTAGGAACAATCAAAAACACGAAAGGAAGAAACAAAGCTACTGTAAAAGAGTTGCAGTCCCTAGCGGGGAAACTTACCTTTGTAGGTAGAGTCATCCCCCAAGGCAGGATATTCCAAAGGAGCATTGAGCTAAAAACCAAGGGGCTCAGAGAAGGACACCACAGAATAAGATTGGGTGGTGGGGTCAAGAGAGACCTGGAAGTGTGGGAAGAGTTTCTGATGTCATTCAATGGGGCGGTGATTTGGCGCTCACCGTTAAATGAAGAGTGCAAGAGGGTGTTGTTCACGGATGCAGCCGGGGGTTTTGGCTTCGGGGCTATCATGGGGAGAGAATGGTGTGCAGAAAAATGGCCAACAAGATGGCGGGAGGCAGCATGGACAAACAACATTACATTGTTAGAGCTGTTCCCCATATGGGTAGCGCTATGCGCGTGGGAGGCAGACCTGAAAGATAAAGAGTTGAACGTATGGTCAGACAACATGGCGGTAGTGCAGGTCATAAATAAGGGGGGCGCATCATGCCCGCTGGTGCTGGAGTTGATGAGGGCAATAACGCTGGGTTGTCTGAGGAATAATGTGTGTCTAAGGGCGAGACACATCGCAGGGGAAACAAACTTGGTTGCTGACGCCTTGTCTCGTTTCCAGTGGGACAAATTCAGAAAACTGAGACCAGAGGCAAGCAGGATAGGAACGCCTACGCCAGAAAAGGCATGGGTCCCATTAAGAAAACTGGAGAAAAAACGGTCAACTACAAGGTTGAATCAAAAGAAGAGGAAAAGCAAGGCCAGGTGATTGAACGGTTGGCAGCAAACGCCATAACATATAAGACTGGTAAGCAATACAAGAAACATGTCATGGAGGTGTTAAAAGAAGTGGGGGTACAAATGATTGGTGATATTACAACGGCTAACATGTGTGAATTTTTGGAAAAAGCATTTGCACAAGGTAGAAGGAAGAGCTGGGCGGCTGCACATTTGACAGCAGTGGCATGCACAACAAAGGTAGCCGGGCTGCCAGATCCCACAGATAGCTCACGGTTAAAATACGCTATGAAAGGTTGGGGGAAATTGGAAGGAAAGAAAGCAGACAGCAGAAGGCCACTAAATTTCAGGAAAATGATAAGGCTGTTACAGTTGTTGCAGGCCACATGCAGCGACGGGTATGAGACACGATTGTTCAGGGCAGCTTTTGCACTAGCTTACTATGGGGCATTCAGGATTGGGGAGCTAGTAGCCAGGAACACGGTATCAGGGGACGGGCTGGCAAAAGATGACATAAGCATCGGGTCAAAAGGTATGTCAATACGGCTTAGGAAGTCAAAAACGAACCAGGAAGGGAAAGGGAGGCTAATAGAGCTAAATTGCATCAAAGAACGGGATCATTGTCCCAGATGCATAACACAGGAGTTCCTGGAGGTAAGACCGGTAGTTGGGGGGCAGCTATTGATTCATAAAGACGGAAGGGCACTCAGCAGATATCAATTCCAAGCAGTGCTAAAGAAAACTATCACAAGGGCAGGGTGGGACGCAGCAGAATTTGGCACCCACTCTTTCAGAATAGGGGCAGCCACATCAGCATGGGTAGGAGGCCTATGTACAGAACGGGTGAAAAAAATTGGAGGGTGGAGATCGCAATGCTTCAAAAGATACGTGAGGGAAAGCTTAATATGATTCCTCTCCCCCCCCCACAGATACAGGCCCTTACAAGTCGGCGTGGATAGTCGGCCATTCCTTCGTGACGAGGGCAGGCAGGTGGATTGAAGACTACAAGGAGGGGCTGCAATTCAAAAAGACAATCACATCATGGTGGGGCCTCCCAGGAATGCTCTGGGAGGACATCCACGACAGGCTATCCGACCTGATCGGGTTCAGAGACCCGCCGGAATATCTGGTAATACACTTGGGGGGCAATGACTTAGTCAGGACCAACAGAGGGGCATTGATGCGTAGCATGTGCGAATCTTTAAAGGCCATTGCGCACTGCTGGTGGAAAACTGAGATTTTTATGTCAGAGATCTTACCCCAAAGGGTATGGTACGGTGCACATAGGAGGCACGCCATCGAGACGTCAAGGAAAAAGCTAAACAAGACAATAGAAAAGTATTGTAGAGGTACCGGCCTCCAGTTTATAAAACACAGTATGTCACAGAACAATCCAGAATGGTTCCACCAAGACGGTATACACCTGTCCAACAAAGGGATGGCAGTATTTACAGCTAACATTTTTAGGGCCCTAGCAGACCGGGGTTGTAGATAGATCTCGTTTTGGGGGGACCTGAGCGGCCTAGGTAACACCCACTCAGGTGTGGCGGCACGTGTCCAGGAACGGATGCCCCGGGATAACGAAGAACAGCCTAGGACCAGGCTGGGCATCCACAAACCCTGGACACGAGGTGCCCAAAAGCGAATTATGTCATTTTGGTTTGTTATGATGAGTGAGTGTTTGTTATTTTCGGTAGAAAATAAAAACAAGCCTACGGCCAATAATTTTGCACGTACAGAATTGTCTGTCTCATTTTTGCCTACTAGCAGGTACCAGGGAATGTTGGGGGGACAGGTGCAAAGGGGGGCCCACACTACTCAGCCTATGCCCCAGGCCCCGTGGTGTGCAAAGCACGACACGATGGAGGGCCTGGGGGGTTAGGCGCGGGGTGGGGGACAAACGGCGCGAAAATAAGGGGAGGGGCAGCCGAATGGCGCCCCCACCCTTGGAGTCAGCCAGGGAAGGACAATAGCAGCAGAGGATAGGTGTGAGGTGTTAGCAGCGGGGGGGGGGCGGCAGGAAATCCGGCCACCACAAGGCACATCAAAGAGGCAGGGGGGTATAAGAGACCCCAACGCTAGGCAGGTAAGCACAACCAGGCCAAGGAGCTCACCTCACTCGGGTAGGCTCCAAAGACCTGGCGAAGCTGGACAAGGAAACGTTTTTGCCACCCGCCCACCCGGCAAAAAAAAAAAAAAAAAAGAAGAAAGACAAGAACGAGGAGCAAGAACACCGAGTACTTTCTTCGGTACACGGTAGAAGGGAGTCGTAGGAGGCGGCACGTGTCCAGGAACGGATGCCCCGGGATAACGAAGAACAGCCTAGGACCAGGCTGGGCATCCACAAACCCTGGACACGAGGTGCCCAAAAGCGAATTATCACATTTTGGTTTGTTATGATGAGTGTTTGTTATTTTCGGTAGAAAATAAAAACAAGCCTACGGCCAATAATTTTCCACGTACAGAATGGTCTGTCTCATTTTTGCCTACTAGCAGGTACCAGGGAATGTTGGGGGGACAGGTGCAAAGGGGGGCCCACACTACTCAGCCTATGCGTCACCCACAAGTGCCTCTACGGCAAGAGCATGCTACCTGCCCGAGAAAATGTGCTGGCTCCCCACACGCAGAGTCCTCCCATCTAATAACTCCCATCTTTAGCAATGTCCCACCTGACCCACCTCGAAGCTGGCCATAGTTGCACAGGGATCCTTTCCGCACTCCAGGCCTATATGCTGCAAGGCCCTGGCCCCGGATATAAGGGCGTGCCCCAGACTCTCGATCTTCAATTGTGAACTTACAACTTCACTTTTCCACTAACCAGACCCCCGCCACGGCTTCTTGACTGCCTGACTCTGACATTTTCTCTTTGACTTGTTTTTGTATTTTGTGTGTGTGTTACGTCTGGCGCTGTAATTCCTGTGGGCCGCGTCTATGCGCTTTACAAAGAAAATAAAGTACGATTGACCCAGTTTCTATGCGCTGTACACTGAACAAAACACAAAGAACAACATAACCTATGATGATGACCCTCCATGACCTATCCACATTAGAGGGGTACATACAGTGCATCAGGTTAACGTGCCTTAAACGCCAGTAAGGAATGGCACCCTCTACTCTCAAAGACTTGCCACCTAATCGTGAGCTCAGGAATGTGCCATCAGGGAGGAAATGCAGTGAGGTGTAGCCAGACTTCGGCTCCGGAGCAGGGAGACCTGGACAGGTAGGTAGAAGCAGGGAAGAGTCTCCAGGCGAGTAGCACGAATGCGGGTCCAACTCAGCCAAGCCTCGGCTCAGGAGCAGGGAGACATGGAAGAGTAGGAAGAAGCAGGGAAGAGTCTCCAGGCGAGAAGCACGAATGCGGGTCCAGCTCAGCCAAGCCTCGGCTCGCGAATAGGGAGACCTGGAAGGGTGGGCAGAAGCAGGGAAGAGTCTCCAGGCGTGTAGCACGAACGCACGCCCTGCTCAGCCAAGCCTCGGCTCAGGAGCAGGGAGACCTGGAAGGGTGGGCAGAAGCAGGGAAGAGTCTCCAGGCGTGTAGCACGAACGCACGCCCTGCTCAGCCAAGCCTCGGCTCAGGAGCAGGGAGACCTGGAAGGGTAGGCAGAAGCAGGGAAGAGTCTCCAGGTGTGTAGCACGAAAGTGGGTCCAGCTCAGCAAAGCCTCGCCTCAGGAGCAGGGAAACCTGGAAGGGTAGGCAGAAGCAGGGAAGAGTCTCCTGGCGTGTAGCACAAATGCGCATCCTGCTCAGCCAAGCCTCGGCTCAGGAGCAGGGAGACCTGGAAGGGTGGGTAGAAGCAGGGAAAAGTCTCCAGGCGAGTAGCACGAATGCAGGTCCCGCTCAGCCAATACTCGGCTCAGGAGCAAGGAGACCTGGAAGAGTAGGCAGAAGCAGGGAAGAGTCTCCAGGCGAGTAGCACGAATGCGTGTCCAGCTCAGCCAAGTCTCAGCTCGGGAGCAGGGAGACATGGAAGGGTGGGTAGAAGCAGGGAAGACTCTGCAAGCGTGTAGCACAAATGCAGGTTCAGCTCAGCCAAGCCTCAGCTCGGGAGCAGGGAGACCTAGAAGAGTAGGCAGAAGCAGGGAAGAGTCTCCAGGCGAGAAGCACGAATGAAGGTCCAGCTTAGCCAAGCCTCGGCTCGGGAGCAGGGAGACATGGAAGGGTGGGTAGAAGCAGGGAAAAGTCTCCAGGCGAGTAGCACGAATGCGGGTCCCGCTCAGCCAATACTCGGCTCAGGAGCAGGGAGACATGAAAGGGTAGGCAGAAGCAGGGAAGAGTCTCCAGGCGAGTAGCACAAATGCAGGTCCAGCTCAGCCAAGCCTCGGCTCAGGAGCAGGGAGACATGGAAGGGTAGGCAGAAGCAGGGAAGAGTCTCCAGGTGTGTAGCACGAATGCGGGTCCAGCTCAGCCAAGCCTCGGCTCAGGAGCAGGGAAACCTGGAATGGTAGGCAGAAGCAGGGAAGAGTCTCCAGGCGTGTAGCACGAATGCGCGTCCTGCTCAGCCAAGCCTCTGCTCAGGAGCAGGGAGACCTGTAAGGGTAGGCAGAACCAGGGAAGAGTCTCCAGGCGTGTAGCACGAATTCTGGTCCAGCTAAGCCAAGCCTCGGCTCAGGAGCAGGGAAACCTGGAAGGGTAGGCAGAAGCAGGGAAGAGTCTCAGGCGTGTAGCACGAATGCGCGTCCTGCTCAGCCAAGACTCGGCTCAGGAGCAGGGAGACATGGAAGGGTAAACAGAAGCAGGGAAGAGTCTCCAGGCAAGTAGCGTGAATGCGGGTCCAGCTCAGCCAAGCCTCGGCTCTCGAGCAGGGAGACATGGAAGGGTAGGCAGAAGCAGGGAAGAGTCTCCAGGCGAGTAGCACGAATGCGGGTCCAGCTCAGCCAAGCCTCGGCTCGGGAGTAGGGAGACCTGGAAGGGTGGGTAGAAGCAGGGAAGAGTCTCCAGGTGTGTAGCACGAATGCGGGTCCAGCTCAGCCAAGCCTCAGCTCGTGAGTAGGGAGACCAGGATGGGTGGGTAGAGGCAGGGAAGTGTCTCCAGACGAGTAGCAAGAATGCGGGTCCAGCTCAGCCAAGCCTCGGCTCGGCAGCAGGGAGACCTGGAAGAGTAGGCAGAAGCAGGGAAGAGTCTCCAGGCGAGTAGCACGAATGCGAGTCCAGCTCAGGCAAGCCTTGGCTCTGGAGCAGGGAGACCTGGAAGGGTAGACAGAAGCAGGGAGGAGTCTCCAGGCGTGTAGCACATATGTGGGTCCAGCTCAGCCAAGCCTCGGCTCAGGAGTAGGGAGACTTGGAAGGGCAGGCAGAAGCAGGGAAGCGTCTCCAGGCAAGTAGCATGAATGTGAGTCCTGCTCAGCCAAGCCTCGGCTCAGGAGCAGGGAGACCTGGAAGGGTAGGCAGAAGCAGGGAAGAGTCTCCAGGCATGTAGCACGAATGTGCGCCCTGCTCAGGCAAGCCTCGGCTCAGGAGCAGGGAGACATGGAAGGGTAGGCAGAAGCAGGGAAGAGTCTCCAGGTGAGTAGCACGAATGCGGGTCCAGCTCAGCCAAGCCTCGGCTCAGGAGCAGGGAGACATGGAAGGGTAGGCAGAAGCAGGGAAGAGTCTCCATGTGTGTAGCACGAATGTGGGTCCAGCTC
The DNA here is from genome assembly GCF_040938575.1 of Ambystoma mexicanum. Classification (NCBI taxonomy): domain Eukaryota; kingdom Metazoa; phylum Chordata; class Amphibia; order Caudata; family Ambystomatidae; genus Ambystoma; species Ambystoma mexicanum. The sequence goes on from NC_090940.1 coordinate 14,686,708, forward strand.
AGCCATGCCTCGGCTCAGGAGCAGGGAAACCTGGAAGGGTAGGCAGAAGCAGGGAAGAGTCTCCAGGCGTGTAGCACGAATTCGGGTCCAGCTCAGCCAAGCCTCGGCTCAGGAGCAGGGAAACCTGGAAGGGTAGGCAGAAGCAGGGAAGAGTCTCCAGGCGTGTAGCATGAATGCGCATCCTGCTCAGCCAAGACTCGGCTCAGGAGCAGGGAGACATGGAAGGGTAAACAGAAGCAGGGAAGAGTCTCCAGGGGAGTAGCGTGAATGCGGGTCCAGCTCAGCCAAGCCTCGGCTCAGGAGCAGGGACACATGGAAGGGTAGGCAGAAGCAGGGAAGAGTCTCCAGGCGAGTAGCACAAATGCGGGTCCAGCTCAGCCAAGCCTCAGCTCAAGAGCAGGGAGACCTGGAAGGGTAGGGAGAAGCAGCGAAGAGTCTCCAGGTGAGTAGCACGAATGCGGGTCCAGCTCAGCCAAGCCTCGGCTCAGGAGCAGGGAGACCTGGAAGGGTAGGCAGAAACAGGGAAGAGTCTCCAGCCGTGTAGCACAAATGCGGGTCCAGCTCAGCCAAGCCTCAGCTCAGGAGCAGGGAGACCGGGTCCAGCTCAGCCAAGCCTCAGCTCAGGAGCAGGGAGACCTGGAAGAGTAGGCAGAAGCAGGGAAGAGTCTCCAGGCGTGTAGCACGAATGCGGATCCAGCTCAGCCAAGCCTCGGCTCGGGAGCAGGGAGACCTGGAAGAGTAGGCAGAAGCAGGGAAGAGTCTCCAGGCGTGTAGCATGAATGCGCATCCTGCTCAGCCAAGACTCGGCTCAGGAGCAGGGAGACATGGAAGGGTAAACAGAAGCAGGGAAGAGTCTCCAGGGGAGTAGCGTGAATGCGGGTCCAGCTCAGCCAAGCCTCGGCTCAGGAGCAGGGACACATGGAAGGGTAGGCAGAAGCAGGGAAGAGTCTCCAGGCGAGTAGCACAAATGCGGGTCCAGCTCAGCCAAGCCTCAGCTCAAGAGCAGGGAGACCTGGAAGGGTAGGGAGAAGCAGCGAAGAGTCTCCAGGTGAGTAGCACGAATGCGGGTCCAGCTCAGCCAAGCCTCGGCTCAGGAGCAGGGAGACCTGGAAGGGTAGGCAGAAACAGGGAAGAGTCTCCAGCCGTGTAGCACAAATGCGGGTCCAGCTCAGCCAAGCCTCAGCTCAGGAGCAGGGAGACCTGGAAGGGTAGGCAGAAGCAGGGAAGAGTCTCCAGGCGTGTAGCACGAATGCGGATCCAGCTCAGCCAAGCCTCGGCTCGGGAGCAGGGAGACCTGGAAGAGTAGGCAGAAGCAGGGAAGAGTCTCCAGGCATGTAGCACAAATGCGGGTCCAGCTCAGCCAAGCCTCGGCTCAGGGGCAGGGAGACCTGGAAGGGTAGACAGAAGAAGGGAATAGTCTGCAAGCGTGTAGCACGAATACGGATCCAGCTCAGCCAAGCCTCGGCTCGGGAGCAAGGAGACCTGGAAGAGTAGGCAGAAGCAGGGAAGAGTCTCCAGGCATGTAGCACGAATGCGGGTCCACCTCAGCCAAGCCTCGGCTCAGGGGCAGGGGGACCTGGAAGGGCAGGCAGAAGCAGGGAATAGTCTGCAAGCGTGTAGCACGAATGCCGGTCCAGCTGAACCAAGCCTCAGCTCGGGTGCAGGGAGACCTGGAAGGTTACGCAGAAGCAGGGAAGAGTCTCCAGGCGAGTAGCACAAATGTGGGTCCAGATCAGCCAAGCCTTGGCTCAGGAGCAGGGAGACATGGAAGGGTAGGCAGAAGCATGGAAGAGTCTCCAGTCGAGTAGCACGAATGCGGGTCCTGCTCAGCCAAGCCTCGGCTCAGGAGCAGGGAGACACGGAAGGGTAGGCAGAAGCAGGGAAGAGTCTCCAGGCGAATAGCACGAATGCGGGTCCAGCTCAGCCAAGCCTCGGCTCGGGAGCAGGGAGACCTGGAAGGGTAGGCAGAAGCAGGGAAGAGTCTCCAGGTGTGTAGCACGAATGCGGGTCCAGCTCAGCCAAGCCTCGGCTCGGGAGCAGGGAGACCTGGAAGAGTAGGCAGAAGCAGGGAAGAGTCTCAAGGCGTGTAGCACGAATGCGGGTCCAGCTCAGCCAAGCCTCGGCTCAGGAGCAGGGAGACCTGGAAGGATAGGGAGAAGCAGGGAAGAGTGTCCAGGCAAGTAGCACAAATGCGGGTCCAGCTCAGCCAAGCCTCGGCTCGGGAGCAGGGAGACCTGGAAAGGTGGGCAGAAGCAGAGAAGAGTCTCCAGGCGTGTAGCGTGAATGCATGTCCAGTTCAGCCAAGCCTCGGCTAAGGAGCAGGGAGACCTGTAAGGGCAGGCAGAAGCAGGGAAGAGTCTTCAGGCGTGTAGCACGAATGCAGGTCCAGCTCAGCCAACCTTCGGCTTGGGAGCAGGGAGACATGGAAGGGTAGGCAGTGTTAGGCAAGATTGTATGCAGTATCCTTTGGGTGCACTACAACTACCCTGACCTCCTGGCAATAGGAACCCAACCTTTGGTATAAGTCTGTACTACACATGTTGGTAGCGTGTTGTGCAGCCAGGCTTATCTCAAGAGGGGTCAATGTGAGCTATAGGGGAGTTACACAGAGATTCACAGTGACAAGTATTCAAATAAACACTTACACACAAGGTTTCTTGAATAAACAATTATTCATTTATTTATCAGTCAGTTAGAATAAGCCTTCTTCATAAGGGAGCAATATGAAAGCAATACACAAATACACTCCAAAACTACACACTCTTAGTTTCTAAATAGGTAAAGACCCTTTTGGGATGGCCCACTGTCACAACCTACACCCTCAGGTGACTTCAATAGCTAGGGTGATGGGAACATTAATATCTTACTGTTGCATTTAGAACATTCTTAGGAGTTGGTCAAAGGAAAAGGTTATTAGAGCAAACAAGAGCTTACAAATATTCTTAAGCAGGAAAATACTTTTTGATCCCCTAAGCAGAGTCATTCAGTATAACAGGTTAAGCCAAAGTCAATGTGCAAAAGTCTTATATGAGCTGAAGCACTTCTGGTAGGTAAGTCTTTGCAGAATGTCTGAGAAGACTTAGACTTGTGAGTAGTAGAAGATGCAAGCAAGTCTACAATAAGAGCGGGGGGGGGCAGCTCCAAGATCCACCAGTGGCAGTGGTGGATAGAAGGTGGTCAGTTCATTGGATGGGCTTCTGGTTGTAAGTTTGGTCGCCCAGTGGGGCAGACAGTGCTCAAACGTGGCAGGTTTGAGGCTCCCCGGTGGCAGCGGTGAGCTGAAGTTATTGTTTCTTGTTTTGTTGGCTTGGGCTTTGTATTTGGAATTGGGTTGAGCACGTGTTTTGGGGTATGCATCTGTTGTGTGTAAGAAAGGGAGGTGTGGTGTCTGTCTGGTCAGGTTGAAGGAAGGGAGGTGTTAGGAATGGTATTCCTATTATATGTTTGTTCCCTGCTCTATCCTCCCCCCCTAATGCATGCTGAGCGTCTGTAGGTGTGCGGTCATGAATGGAATGCCTGGAGTGTGACTGACGGGAATGCTGAGTGTGTGAGATTCCACCCGGGGCAGTTGATGCTGATGTAGCCTGGGTGGTGGGAGCCAGTGGGCTTCCCTAGAACTGTACTTCCTATCTCCTTGTGGTGAGACCTGATTAAAGTAACCTGAAGATTAAAAAAAAACCTCTACAATAAGAGGTAAGTTCTCTCAGACTTTACTGTACCTTTGGATTGAATAAAAAAATGCAGCAGATGACTCCTGTTCCTGTGCAGCTTTGCAGATCTCACTGTTCCTGGGCCTCAGTTGTGGGGACAAGAGGGAGGACTTCTGGGGACTCCTCCACTGCAATGGGACGGTCAACGCTCGCAACCGGAAATCCTCAAACAAGTGGCCCTTTGGTGCTTTAGCTTCTCGTGACTACCGCAAATAGCAACACAGTGGTTCCTGGCTGTCGAAATGGACTTTCCTTGCTTCTGGGGTCCCGCACTATGTTGAGGGGGCTCAGGCTCAGTCAGACCTACTTCCTGGGAGTCCGGAGGATCTTCCTGGGGCTCTTGGCCAACTTAAAAGCAACGCACACAATCTGGTGTTCCTCTCTCTGGCTATTTGGTTTCCAGCAACAACTCTGTGGAAATTCGACCAGCTCCGAGAAGATGTCCAGTTGGCTTACTTTGGAGTTGATTGGTCCCACCAACTCAAGGGGAGAAGTCGTCCTTGCAGGGGCTTCTCTGTCGATACGAATTTGGAGTTTCAGCACAGCAGCAGGGCTTTACCGGGCAAACCAACGGTCCAGGAGTTGCAGCAGGAGTTGCAGCAGTCATTCTCTTCAAGTTCTTCTTCGGTTCCTTCGTCCAGTGGTCGACTCTGCCTTCCAAGCCAAAAACCTCGCCTTTTATTCAGGTTTCTCCCATTCATTCCAGTCTAGCCAGAGGCGGGCTTCACTCGTAAATCCCGTCAAACGCATAGCAAAATGGACAAAGGGACCAAACCTGGTTTGGCGCTTAGAGTAAATCTCAAGAAGGACCTTTTCCAACAAGAAATGGTGAAAAAAGAAGACCGGGGCCATTTTGACAAAATGGGCACTCATAGGTGCAAATGCAGCCCCCGGTAAATGCACACCACAGTACTTAAAAGTAAACCACTGCCACCAGCCATTCATTAAGGAAAAGGGTAACAAAAAATACTACATGAGAAGCTAGACAAAGGGGATACTAAGTGACCCCTCCAGCATCGTATGGTAAGATAGTGTGTGCTGGGGCTAGAAAGTTACAAAGGTAAGTAAAGTCAATTTCACTTCACTGTTCTGGGAAGCAGTAGTTTATCCCAGAGAAGGTATTTAAACCTTTGGGAAATCTGAAAGACTTCCCTGGGCCACTGCACTGAAGGTGCTGCGACACAATGTAAAAGATGATGCCTATGGAGTTTGTCAGTCTCCACAACCAAAAGAAACACAGAGTTCAAACATCACATTAAATTACATGACAGAGTGGGAAAAAGGGTCTCACTCTCTCCAGGTTAAAAAACTCAAGTCCTCAAAATCCAGCAAACTTGCTGGGGGTCTCTAAGATGGAGGGAATAAGCACATTTCTGAGAATTCTCCATAAAAGGCAGAAGGCGTGTATTGTGAATGTGCACCTCTATGCGGGCCCAGCTCAGCCAAGACCCTGCCCACGTCCTCCCCGGCAGAGTGACCTGCCGCACTGGGCTCCCCAGAGAACCAGTGCCTGCACGGAAGATTGCCAGTGAGTCTCATCTAATGAGTGCCCACATCAGCCTGCCTTAGGCTGTATAGATGAACGTGTGCCAATGCCACCACTGCACCCACCTGCTGAGAAAAGGACAATCAGCTGTAGGGACAGAACAGCACTGCGAGATGTAATTGCCAGCTGCACCCTCTGGCTCCTAGCCTTAAAAACAGACAAGTGTTTTCAGTGTAAGTGACAGAACCCAGACCTGGGCCACTCACCCGTGAGGTGTATTCAGTGTGAATGACAGAACGCAGACCTGTGCCACTCACCCGTGAAGTTTATTCAGTGTGAGTGGCAGAACCCAGAACTGGGCCACTCACCCATGAGGCGTGTTCAGTGTGAGTGGCAGAACCAGACCTGGGCCACTCACCCGCCAGGTGCATTCAGTGTGAGTGGTAGAACCCAGACCTGGGCCACTCATCCCCGAGGTGTACTCAGCGTGAGTGACAGGACCCAGACCTGAGCCACTCACCCACGAGGTGTATTCAGCGTGAGTGGCAGGACCCAGACGTGGGCCACTCACCCGCGAGGTGTATTCAGCGTGAGTGGCAGGACCCAGAGCTGGGCCACTCATCCGCGAGGTGTATTCAGCGTGAGTGGCAGGACCCAGACCTGGGCCACTCATCCACGAGGTGTATTCAGTGTGAGTGACAGGACCCAGACCTGGGCCACTCATCCACGAGGTGTATTCAGTGTGAGTGGCAGAACCCAAAGCTGGGCCACTCATCTACAAGGTGTATTCAGTGTGAGTGGCAGGACCCAGACCTGGGCGACTCACCCGGAAGGTGTATTCAGTGTGAGTGGCAGAACCCAGAACTGGGCCACTCACTGGGAAGGTGTATTCAGTGTGAGTGGCAGAACCCAGACCTGGGCCACTCATCTGCGAGGTGTATTCAGTGTGAGTGGCAGAACCCAGACCTGGGCCACTCACCGGGAAGGTGTATTCAGTGTGAGTGACAGAACCCAGACCTGGGCCACTCATCCACGAGGTGTATTCAGTGTGAGTGGCAGAACCCAGACCTGGGCCACTCACCGGGAAGGTGTATTCAGTGTGGGGAAGGTGTATTCAGTGTGAGTGGCAGAACCCAGACCTGGGCCACTCACCCGCAAGGTGTATTCAGTGTGAGTGGCAGAACCCAGACCTGGGCACTCACCGGGAAGGTGTATTCAGTGTGAGTGGCAGAACCCAGACCTGGGCCACTCACCCGCAAGGTGTATTCAGTGTGAGTGGCAGAACCCAGACCTGGGCCACTCACCTGCATGGTGCATTCAGTGTGAGTGGCAGAACCCAGACCTGGGCCACTCATAGGCGAGGTGTTTTCAGTGTGAGTGGCAGAACCCAAAGCTGGGCCACTCATCCACGAGGTGTTTTCAGTGTGAGTGACAGAACTCAGACCTGGGCCACTCACCTGCATGGTGCAATCAGTGTGAGTGGCAGAACCCAGACATGGGCCACGCACCTGCATGGTGCATTCAGTGTGAGTGGCAGAACCCAGACCTGGGCCACTCATCCGTGAGGTGTATTCAGTGTGAGTGGCAGAACCCAGACCTGGGCCACTCATCCGCAAGGTGTATTCAGTGTGAGTGACAAACCAGACCTGGGCCAATAATCTGCGAGGTGTATTCAGTGTGAGTGGCAGAACCCAAAGCTGGGCCACTCATCCACGAGGTGTATTCAGTGTGAGTGACAGAACTCAGACCTGGGCCACTCACCTGCATGGTGCATTCAGTGTGAGTGGCAGAACCCAGACCTGGGCCACTCATCCGCAAGGTGTATTCAGTGTGAGTGACAAACCAGACCTGGGCCACAAATCCACGAGGTGTATTCAGTGTGAGTGGCAGAACCCAGACCTTGGCCACTCACCGGGAAGGTGTATTCAGTGTGAGTGGCAGAACCCAGATCTGGGCCACTCACCTGCATGGTGCATTCAGTGTGAGTGGCAGAACCCAGACCTGGGCCACTCATCTGCGAGGTGTATTCAGTGTGAGTGGCAGAACCCAGACCTGGGCCACTCACCTGCATGGTGCATTCAGTGTGAGTGGCAGAACCCAGACCTGGGCCACAAATCCACGAGGTGGATTCAGTGTGAGTGCCAGAACCCAGACCTTGGCCACTCACCGGGAAGGTGCATTCAGTGTGAGTGGCAGAACCCAGAACTGGGCCACTCACCTGCATGGTGCATTCAGTGTGAGAGGCAGAACCCAGACCTGGGCCACTCATCCACGAGGTCTACTCAGTGTGAGTGGCAGAACCCAGACCTGGGCCACTCACCCGCAAGGTGTATTCAGTGTGAGTGGCAGAACCCAGACCTGGGCCACTCACCTGCATGGTGCATTTAGTGTGAGTGGCAGAACCCAGACCTGGGCCACTCACCCGCGAGGTGTATTCAGTGTGAGTGGCAGAACCCAGACCTGGGCCACTCATCCGCAAGGTGTATTCAGTGTGAGTGGCAGAACCCAGACCTGGGCCACTCATCCACGAGGTGTATCCCGTGTGAGTGACAGAGCCCAGACCTGGGCCACTCACCCGCAAGGTGTATTCAGTGTGAGTAGCAGGACCCAGACCTGGGCCACTCACCGGGAAGGTGTATTCAGTGTGAGTGGCAGAACCCAGACCTGGGCCACTCATCGGGAAGGTGTATTCAGTGTGAGTGGCAGAACCCAGACCTGGGCCACTCATCTACGAGGTGTATTCAGTGTGAGTGGCAGAACCCAGACCTGGGCCACTCACCGGGAAGGTGTATTCAGTGTGAGTGGCAGAACCCAGACCCGGGCCACTCACCGGGAAGGTGTATTCAGTGTGGGGAAAGTGTATTCAGTGTGAGTGGCAGAACCCAGACCTGGGCAACTCACCCGCAAGGTGTATTCAGTGTGAGTGGCAGAACCCAGACCTGGGCACTCACCGGGAAGGTGTATTCAGTGTGAGTGGCAGAACGCAGACCTGGGCCACTCACCCGCAAGGTGTATTCAGTGTGAGTGGCAGAACCCAGACCTGAGCCACTCACCTGCATGGTGCATTCAGTGTGAGTGGCAGAACCCAGACCTGGGCCACTCATCCACGAGGTGTACTCAGTGTGAGTGGCAGAACCCAGACCTGGGCCACAAATCCACGAGGTGTATTCAGTGTGAGTGGCAGAACCCAGACCTTGGCCACTCACCGGGAAGGTGTATTCAGTGTGAGTGGCAGAACCCAGATCTGGGCCACTCACCCGCAAGGTGTATTCAGTGTGAGTGGCAGAACCCAGACCTGGGCCACTCACCGGGAAGGTTTATTCAGTGTGAGTGGCAGAACCCAGACCTGGGCCACTCACCCTTCAAGGTGTATTCAGGGTGAGTGGCAGAACCCAGACCTGGGCCACTCACCCGCATGGTGCATTCAGTGTGAGTGGCAGAACCCAGACCTGGGCCACTCACTCATCCACAAGGTATATTCAGTGTGAGTGACAGAACTCAGACCTGGGCCACTCACCTGCATGGTGTATTCAGTGTGAGTGGCAGAACCCAGATTTGGGCCACTCACCTGCATGGTGTATTCAGTGTGAGTGGCAGAACCCAGACCTGGGCCACTCATCCGCGAGGTGTATTCAGTGTGAGTGACAGGACCCAGACCTGGGCCACTCACCCGCAAGGTGTATTCAGTTTGAGTGACAGGACCCAGACCTGGGCCACTCACCCGCGAGGTGTATTCAGTGTGAGTGGCAGAACCCAGACCTGGGCCACTCACCGGGAAGGTGTATTCAGTGTGAGTGACAGAACCCGACCTGGGCCACTCATCCACGACGTGTATTCAGTGTGAGTGGCAGAACCCAGACCTGGGCCACTCACCCGCAAGGTGTATTCAGTGTGAGTGGCAGAACCCAGACCTGGGCCACTCATCTGCAAGGTGTATTCAGTGTGAGTGGCAGAACCCAGACCTGGGCCACTCATCCGCCAGGTGTATTCAGTGTGAGTGGCAGAACCCAGACCTGGGCCACTCATCCGCGAGGTGCATTCAGTGTGAGTGGCATAACCCAGACCTGGGCCACTCATCCACGAGGTGTATTCAGTGTGAGTGACAGAACCCAGACCTGGGCCATTCACCGGGAAGGTGTATTCAGTGTGAGTGGCAGAACCCAGACCTGGGCCACTCACCGGGAAGGTGTATTCAGTGTGAGTGGCAGAACCCAGACCTGGGCCATTCACCCACAAGGTGTATTCAGTGTGAGTGGCAGAACCCAGACATGGGCCACTCACCTGCATGGTGCATTCAGTGTGAGTGGCAGAACCCAGACCTGGCCCACTCATCCGCGTGTTGTATTCAGTGTGAGTGGCAGAACCCAGACCTGGGCCACTCACCGGGAAGGAGTATTCAGTGTGAGTGGCAGAACCCAGACCTGGGCCACTCACCCGCAAGGTATATTCAGTGTGAGTGGCAGAACCCAGACCTGGGCCACTCACCTGCATGGTGTATTCAGTGTGAGTGGTAGAACCCAGATCTGGGCCACTCATCCACGAGGTATATTCAGTGTGAGTGGCAGAACCCAGACCTGGGCCACTCATCCGCGAGGTGTATTCAGTGTGAGTGACAGGACCCAGACCTGGGACACTCACCCGCGAGGTGTATTCAGTTTGAGTGACAGGACCCAGACCTGGGCCACTCACCCGTGAGGTGTATTCAGTGTGAGTGGCAGAACCCAGACCTGGGCCACTCATCCGCGAGGTGTATTCAGTGTGAGTGGCAGAACCCAAAGCTGGGCCACTCATCTGCAAGGTGTATTCAGTGTGAGTGGCAGAACCCAGACCTGGGCCACTCAACGGGAAGGTGTATTCAGTTTGAGTGACAGGACCCAGACCTGGGCCACTCACCCGTGAGGTGTATTCAGTGTGAGTGGCAGAACCCAGACCTGGGCCACTCATCCGCGAGGTGTATTCAGTGTGAGTGGCAGAACCCAAAGCTGGGCCACTCATCTGCAAGGTGTATTCAGTGTGAGTGGCAGAACCCAGACCTGGGCCACTCACCGGGAAGGTGTATTCAGTGTGAGTGACAGAACCCAGACCTGGGCCACTCATCCACGAGGTGTATTCAGTGTGAGTGGCAGAACCCAGACCTGGGCCATTCACCGGGAAGGTGTATTCAGTGTGAGTGGCAGAACCCAGACCTGGGCCACTCACCGGGAAGGTGTATTCAGTGTGAGTGGCAGAACCCAGACCTGGGCCATTCACCCACAAGGTGTATTCAGTGTCAGTGGCAGAACCCAGACCTGGGCCACTCACCCGCAAGGTGTATTCAGTGTGAGTGGCAGAACACAGACCTGGGCCACTCACCCGCAAGGTGTATTCAGTGTGAGTGGCAGAACCCAGACCTGGGCCATTCACCTGCATGGTGCATTCAGTGTGAGTGGCAGAACCCAGACCTGGGCCACTCATCCACGAGGTGTATTCAGTGTGAGTGGCAGAACCCACACCTGGGCCACTCATCCGCGAGGTGTATTCAGTTTGAATGACAGGACCCAGACCTGGGCCACTCATCCACGAGGTGTATTCAGTGTGAGTGGCAGAACCCAGACCTGGGCCACTCATCCACGAGGTGTATTCAGTGTGAGTGGCAGAACCCAGACCTGGGCCACTCACCGGGAAGGTGTATTCAGTGTGAGTGGCAGAACCCAGACCTGGGCCACTCACTGGGAAGGTGTATTCAGTGTAAGTGGCAGAACCCAGACCTGGGCCATTCACCCGCAAGGTGTATTCAGTGTGAGTGGCAGAACCCAGACCTGCGCCAATCATCCGCGAGGTGCATTCAGTGTGAGTGGCAGAACCCAGACATGGGCCACTCATCCACGAGGTGTATTCAGTGTGAGTGACAGAACCCAGACCTGGGCACTCACCCGCAAGGTGTATTCAGTGTGAGTGGCAGAACCCAGACCTGGGCCACTCACCCGCAAGGTGTATTCAGTGTGAGTGACAAACCAGACATGGGCCACTCATCCGCGAGGTGTATTCAGTGTGAGTGACAGAACCCAGACCTGGGCCACTCATCCACGAGGTGTATTCAGTGTGAGTGACAGAACCCAAAGCTGGGCCACTCATCCACGAGGTGTATTTAGTGTGAGTGACAGAACTCAGACCTGGGCCACTCACCGGGATGGTGCATTCAGTGTGAGTGGCAGAACCCAGACATGGGCCACTCACCCGCAAGGTGTATTCAGTGTGAGTGGCAGAACCCAGACCTGGGCCACTCATCTGCGAGGTGTATTCAGTGTGAGTGGCAGAACCCAGACCTGGGCCACTCATAGGCGAGGTGTTTTCAGTGTGAGTGGCAGAACCCAAAGCTGGGCCACTCATCCACGAGGTGTTTTCAGTGTGAGTGACAGAACTCAGACCTGGGCCACTCACCTGCATGGTGCAATCAGTGTGAGTGGCAGAACCCAGAGATGGGCCACGCACCTGCATGGTGCATTCAGTGTGAGTGGCAGAACCCAGACCTGGGCCACTCATCCGCGAGGTGTATTCAGTGTGAGTGGCAGAACCCAGACCTGGGCCACTCATCCGCAAGGTGTATTCAGTGTGAGTGACAAACCAGACCTGGGCCAATAATCTGCGAGGTGTATTCAGTGTGAGTGGCAGAACCCAAAGCTGGGCCACTCATCCGCGAGGTGTATTCAGTGTGAGTGACAGAACTCAGACCTGGGCCACTCACCTGCATGGTGCATTCAGTGTGAGTGGCAGAACCCAGACCTGGGCCACTCATCCGCGAGGTGTATTCAGTGTGAGTGGCAGAACCCAGACCTGGGCCACTCACCCGCGAGGTGTATTCAGTGTGAGTGACAGAACCCAGACCTGGGCCACTCACCCACGAGGTGTATTCAGTGTGAGTGACAGAACCCAAAGCTGGGCCACTCACCCGCAAGGTGTATTCAGTGTGAGTGGCAGAACCCAGACCTGGGCCACTCATCCGCGAGGTGCATTCAGTGTGAGTGGCAGAACCCAGACCTGGGCCACTCATCCACGAGGTGCATTCAGTGTGAGTGACAGAACCCAGACCTGGGCCACTCACCCGCAAGGTGTATTCAGTGTGAGTGGCAGGACCCAGACCTGGGCCACTCACCCGGAAGGTGTATTCAGTGTGAGTGGCAGAACCCAGACCTGGGCCACTCACCTGCATGGTGTATTCAGTGTGAGTGGCAGAACCCAGACCTGGGCCACTCATCCACGAGGTGTATTCAGTGTGAGTGGCAAGACCCAGACCTGGGCCACTCATCCGCAAGGTGTATTCAGTGTGAGTGGCAGAACCCAGACCTGGCCCACTCACCCGCAAGGTGTATTCAGTGTGAGTGGCAGAACCCAGACCTGGGCCACTCACCCGCATGGTGTATTCAGTGTGAGTGGCAGAACCCAGACCTGGGCCACTCATCCACGAGGTGTATTCAGTGTGAGTGGCAGAACCCAGACCTGGGCCACTCATCCACGAGGTGTATTCAGTGTGAGTGGCAGAACCCAGACCTGGGCCACTCACCCGCAAGGTGTATTCAGTGTGAGTGACAGGACCCAGACCTGGGCCACTCATCCGCGAGGTGTATTCAGTGTAAGTGGCAGAGCCCAGACCTGGGCCACTCATCCGCGAGGTGTATTCAGTGCGAGTGGCAGAACCCAAAGCTGGGCCACTCATCTGCAAGGTGTATTCAGTGTGAGTGGCAGGACCCAGACCTGGGCCACTCACCCGCAAGGTGTATTCAGTGTGAGTGGCAGAACACAGACCTGGGCCACTCACCCGCAAGGTGTATTCAGTGCGAGTGGCAGAACCCAGACCTGGGTCACTCCCCTCCATGGTGCATTCAGTGTGATTGGCAGAACCCAGACCTGGGCCACTCATCCACGAGGTGTATTCAGTGTGAGTGGCAGAACCCAGACCTGGGTCACTCACCGGGAAGGTGTATTCAGTGTGAGTGGCAGAACCCAGACCTGGGCCACTCACCCGCAAGGTGTATTCAGTGTGAGTGGCAGAACCCAGACCTGGGCCACTCACCGGGAAGGTGTATTCAGTGTGAGTGGCAGAAACCAGACCTGGGCCACTCACCCGCAAGGTGTATTCAGTGTGAGTGGCAGAACCCAGACCAGGTGAGGTGTATTCAGTGTAAGTGACAGAACCCAGACCTGGGCCACTCATCCGCAAGGTGTATTCAGTGAGTGGCAGAACCCAGACCTGCGCCACTCATCCGCGAGGTGCATTCAGTGTGAGTGGCAGAACCCAGACCTGGGCCACTCATCCACGAGGTGTATTCAGTGTGAGTGACAGAACCCAGACCTGGGCACTCACCCGCAAGGTGTATTCAGTGTGAGTGGCAGAACCCAGACCTGGGCCACTCACCCGCAAGGTGTATTCAGTGTAAGTGACAAACCAGACATGGGCCACTCATCCGCGAGGTGTATTCAGTGTGAGTGACAGAACCCAGACCTGGGCCACTCATCCACGAGGTGTATTCAGTGTGAGTGACAGAACCCAAAGCTGGGCCACTCATCCATGAGGTGTATTTAGTGTGAGTGACAGAACTCAGACCTGGGCCACTCACCTGCATGGTGCATTCAGTGTGAGTGGCAGAATCCAGACATGGGCCACTCAGCTGCATGGTGCATTCAGTGTGAGTGGCTGAACCCAGACCTGGCCCACTCATCTGCGAGGTGTATTCAGTGTGATTGGCAGAACCCAGACCTGGGCCACTCACCGGGAAGGTGTATTCAGTGTGAGTGGCAGAACCCAGACCTGGGCCACTCACCGGGAAGGTGTATTCAGTGTGAGTGGCAGAACCCAGACCTGGGCCACTCACCCGCAAGGTGTATTCAGTGTGAGTGGCAGAACCCAGACCTGGGCCACTCACCTGCATGGTGTATTCAGTGTGAGTGTCAGAACCCAGACCTGGGCCACTCATCCACGAGGTGTATTCAGTGTGAGTGGCAGAACCCAGACCTCGGCCACTCATCCGCGAGGTGTATTCAGTATGAGTGACAGGACCCAGACCTGGGCCACTCACCCTCAAGGTGTATTTAGTGTGAGTGGCAGAACCCAGACCTGGGCCACTCACCCGCATGGTGTATTCAGTGTGAGTGGCAGAACCCAGACCTGGGCCACTCATCCACGAGGTGTATTCAGTGTGAGTGGCAGAACCCAGACCTGGGCCACTCATCCACGAGGTGTATTCAGTGTGAGTGGCAGAACCCAGCCGTGGGCCACTCATCTGCAAGGTGTATTCAGTGTGAGTGGCAGGACCCAGACCTGGGCCACTCACCCGCAAGGTGTATTCAGTGTGAGTGGCAGAACACAGACCTGGGCCACTCACCCGCAAGGTGTATTCAGTGTGAGTGGCAGAAACCAGACCTGGGCCACTCACCTGCATGGTGCATTCAGTGTGAGTGGGAGAACCCAGACCTGGGCCACTCATCCACGAGGTCTATTCAGTGTGAGTGGCAGAACCCAGACCTGGGCCACTCATCCACGAGGTGTATTCAGTGTGAGTGGCAGAAGCCAGACCTGGGTCACTCACCGGGAAGGTGTATTCAGTGTGAGTGGCAGAACCCAGACCTGGGCCACTCACCCGCAAGGTGTATTCAGTGTGAGTGGCAGAACCCAGACCTGGGCCACTCACCGGGAAGGTGTATTCAGTGTGAGTGGCAGAACCCAAAGCTGGGCCACTCATCCACGAGGTGTTTTCAGTGTGAGTGACAGAACTCAGACCTGGGCCACTCACCTGCATGGTGCAATCAGTGTGAGTGGCAGAACCCAGACATGGGCCACGCACCTGCATGGTGCATTCAGTGTGAGTGGCAGAACCCAGACCTGGGCCACTCATCCGCGAGGTGTATTCAGTGTGAGTGGCAGAACCCAGACCTGGGCCACTCATCCGCAAGGTGTATTCAGTGCGAGTGACAAACCAGACCTGGGCCAATAATCTGCGAGGTGTATTCAGTGTGAGTGGCAGAACCCAAAGCTGGGCCACTCATCCACGAGGTGTATTCAGTGTGAGTGACAGAACTCAGACCTGGGCCACTCACCTTCATGGTGCATTCAGTGTGAGTGGCAGAACCCAGACCTGGGCCACTCATCCGCGAGGTGTATTCAGTGTGAGTGGCAGAACCCAGACCTGGGCCACTCATCCACGAGGTGTATTCAGTGTGAGTGACAGAACCCAGACCTGGGCCACTCACCCGCAAGGTGTATTCAGTGTGAGTGGCAGAACCCAGACCTGGGCCACTCACCCGCGAGGTGTATTCAGTGTGAGTGGCAGAACCCAGACCTGGGCCACTCACCCGCGAGGTGTATTCAGTGTGAGTGGCAGAACCCAGACCTGGGCCACTCATCCGCGAGGTGCATTCAGTGTGAGTGACAGAATCCAGACCTGGGCCACTCACCCGCAAGGTGCATTCAGTGTGAGTGGCAGAACCCAGACCTGGGCCTCTCACCCGCAAGGTGCATTCAGTGTGAGTGGCAGAACCCAGACCTGGGCCTCTCACCTGCATGGTGTATTCAGTGTGAGTGGCAGAACCCAGACCTGGGCCACTCATCCACGAGGTGTATTCAGTGTGAGTGGCAGAACCCAGACCTGGGCCACTCACCCGCAAGGTGTATTCAGTGTGAGTGACAGGACCCAGACCCGGGCCACTCACCCGCGAGGTGTATTCAGTGCGAGTGGCAGAACCCAAAGCTGGGCCACTCATCTTTAAGGTGTATTCAGTGTGAGTGGCAGGACCCAGACCTGGGCCACTCACCCGCAAGGTGTATTCAGTGCGAGTGGCAGAACCCAGACCTGGGCCACTCATCCACGAGGTGTATTCAGTGTGAGTGACAGAACCCAAAGCTGGGCCACTCATCTGCCAGGTGTATTCAGTGTGAGTGGCAGGACCCAGCCCTGGGCCACTCACTGGGAAGGTGTATTCAGTGTGAGTGGCAGAACCCAGACCTGGGCCACTCACCGGGAAGGTGTATTCAGTTTGAGTGGCACAACCCAGACCTGGGCCACTCATCTGTGAGGTGTATTTAGTGTGAGTGGCAGAACCCAGACCTGGGCCACTCACCGGGAAGGTGTATTCAGTTTGAGTGACAGAACCCAGACCTGGGCCACTCATCCACGAGGTGTATTCAGTGTGAGTGGCAGAACCCAGACCTGGGCCACTCACCGGGAAGGTGTATTCAGTGTGAGTGGCAGAACCTAGACCTGGGCTACTCACCGGGAAGGTGTATTCAGTGTGAGTGGCAGAATCCAGACCTGGGCCATTCACCCGCAAGGTGTATTCAGTGTGAGTGGCAGAACCCAGACCTGGGCCACTCACCGGGAAGGTGTATTCAATGTGAGTGGCAGAACCCAGACCTGGGCCACTCACCGGGAAGGTGTATTCAATGTGAGTGGCAGAACCCAGACCTGGGCCACTCACCGGGAAGGTGTATTCAATGTGAGTGGCAGAACCCAGACCTGGGCCACTCACCTGCATGGCGCATTCAGTGTGAGTGGTAGAACCCAGACCTGGGCCACTCATCCACGAGGTGTATTCAGTGTGAGTGGCAGATCCCAGACCTGGACCACTCATCCACGAGGTGTATTCAGTGTGAGTGACAGAACCCAAAGGTGGGCCACTCACCCGCAAGGTGTATTCAGTGTGAGTGACAGGACCCAGACCTGGCCACTCATCTGCAAGGTGTATTCAGTGTGAGTGGCAGAACCCAAAGCTGGCCCACTCATCCGCAAGGTGTATTCAGTGTGAGTGACAAACCAGACCTGGGCCACTCATCCGCGAGGTGTATTCAGTGTGAGTGGCAGAACCCAGACCTGGGCCACTCATCCGCAAGGTGTATTCAGTGCGAGTGGCAGAACCCAAAGCTGGGCCACTCATTCGCAAGGTGTATTCAGTGTGAGTGGCAGAACCCAGACCTGGGCCACTCACCGGGAAGGTGTATTCAGTGTGAGTGACAGAACCCAGACCTGGGCCACTCATCCACGAGGTGTATTCAGTGTGAGTGACAGGACCCAGACCTGGGCCACTCACCCACGAGGTGTATTCAGTGTGAGTGACAGGACCCAGACCTGGGCCACTCACCCACGAGGTGTATTCAGTGTGAGTGACAGGACCCAGACCTGGGCCACTCACCCGCAAGGTGTATTCAGTTTGAGTGGCAGAACCCAGACATGGGCCACTCATCCGCAAGGTGTATTCAGTGTGAGTGGCAGAACCCAGACCTGGGCCACTCACCCGCAAGGTTTATTCAGTGTGAGTGGCAGAACCCAGACCTGGGCCACTGCTGCATGTGGTGTTTGCAGTGTGAGTGGTAGAAGACTGAGTGATGATGGAACCCAATGCTAAGGATGACAGTACCGTACCTGGAGTGACAGTGCAGCTATCCTGAGTGACAGGCCCAATCCTTAGAGTGACAGTACCGTACCCGGAGTGACAGTGCAGCTATCCTGAGTGACGGGCCCAATCCTTAGAGTGACAGTACCGTACCCGGAGTGACAGTGCAGCTATCCCGAGGGAAGGGCCTAATCCTCAGAGTGACACTACAGTACCCTGAGTGGAGGTGCAGCTATCCTGAGTGATGGGGCCCAGTCCTCAGAGTGACAGTACCGTACCCTGAGTGACCGTGCAGCTATCCTGAGTGATGGGGCCCAGTCCTCAGAGTGACAGTACCGTACCCTGAGTCTGAGTAGGGGTATCCTGAGTGATGGGGCCCAGTCCTCAGAGTGACAGTACCGTACCCTGAGTATGAGTAGGGGTATCCTGAGTGATGGGGCCCAGTCCTCAGAGTGACAGTACCGTACCCTGAGTGACCGTGCAGCTATCCTGAGTGATGGGGCCCAGTCCTCAGAGTGACAGTACCGTACCCTGAGTATGAGTAGGGGTATCCTGAGTGATGGGCCCAGTCCTCAGAGTGACAGTACCGTACCCTGAGTATGAGTAGGGGTATCCTGAGTGATGGGGCCCAGTCCTCAGAGTGACAGTACCGTACCCTGAGTATGAGTAGGGGTATCCTGAGTGGTATTACCCAAATTGACCTTCTGCACAATTGACCTTTATATTATTTTAGTTATTTTACATATGAATTGGGTTGGTTTTGGATTATAAATAATATAAAGGGATTGGGTGGGGGGTTGCAGGGGTTTTCCCCCCGCATATATGTCCTAATTGACCTTCTAAATTAGATCAATTCTCACGAGGTCAATTGTTAAAAGGTCAATTAGTATAGAACCTCCTGAGTGACAGGAACAGCCAGATACATTGCAGTGGGTGTGTGTGCCTCTGCATTTTACTACAGCTCCCAACACCATCCCTTTCTATTCCCCTTACACTGCGCCCCCACAGCCCCCATCCCCCCATTCCCTCTTTTGCTCACACTGGACTCTGGCCTTTCTACTTCTGTTCGGAACCTGCCTCTGGCAGTGGTAAATCATCAATTTGCTTCACGTGCTTCTCGTGGCGGGCCTCCAGCCGAGATGCCCCATCCTCTCTGGATGGGTTGCAGGACTTACCTTCCTAACACCGCACAGACTCATGGCCTTATTTTCCCATTAGCTCGACCCTAGCTCGGCCCACGCGCAGGGTCATTAGACCACAGAGAGAGAAGACAGACTCAAATTTAGATCTTCCCTTTGGTCTGAAGGTCATTTCATCCCAAAGCACATGGCCGTCTGCACCCTACAACAGCACTGTGACTTCACATGGCCTTCTGCATCCCAACAGCAGCCCTGTGACTGCAAATGGGCTTCTGCACCCTACAACAGAACTGAGTCTTCACATGGCCGTCTGCACCCTACAACAACACTGTTACTTCACATGGCCGTCTGCACCCTAAAAAAGAACTGTGACTGCACATGGCCTTCTGCACCCTACTTCAGCACTGTGAGTTCACATGGCCTTCTGTGCCCTACAACAGCACTGTGACTGCACATGGCCTTCTGCATCACAATAACAGCACTGTGACTGCACATGGCCTTCTGCATCCCAATAACAGCACTGCGACTGCACATGGCCTTCTGCATCGCAAGAACAGCATTGTGACTTAACATGGTCATCTACATCCTACAACAGGACTGTGACTTCATGTGGCCTTCTGTGCCCTACAACAGCACTGACTTCACATGGCCTTCTGCAGCCTACAACAGCACTGACTTCACAATGCCTTATGTGCCCTACAACAGTGCTGTGACTTCACAATGCCTTCTGTGCCCTACAACAGCACTGTGACTAGACTACACATGGGCTTCTGCGCCCTACAACAGCAGTGACTCCACATGGCCTTCTGCACCCTACAATAGCACTGCAACTTCACATGGCCTCCTGCATCCCAACAGCTCTGTGACTTGACATGGCGTTCTGCACCCTACAGCAGAACTGTGACTGCACATGGCCGTCTGCACCCTACAACAGCAGTGACTCCACCTGGCCTTCTGCACCCTACAATAGCACTGCAACTTCACATGGCCTCCTGCATCCCAACAGCACTGTGACTTGACATGGCGTTCTGCACCCTACAACAGTTCTGTGACTCCACGTGGCCTTCTTCACCCTACAATAGCACTGTGACTTCACATGGCCTTCTAAACACCGCAGCAGCATCGAGATTGTACACGACCTTTCTGCACCATAGAGCAGAACTGTAAGTGCACGTTCCCCTTTGCATCGTAAACCGCACATCATCCTTCTGAACCCACCGCAGCACCGTGACTGCACCTGGTTCTTCTGCGCCGTGCAGGGCCCCTCCTTCGCAGTTCGAACATGGCACAGGGGTCTACATGCAGGAGAAACACCACAGAACACGCCGCTGCGCCCTTAACCCCCCTCCAGACTGCAAGCTCAAGTGGCGCACAGGGGGCACCGTGCCCGTGGCCTGTGCTGTGCTGGCGCCTCTGAAGAGGAATACACGCTGGCGAGCGGCGGGCCACCTTTGGGTCCCCTCTGCACCCCCGTCAAGGAGCGTTTGACCGATGCCGGGGTGTGGGGGGCGGGGGATGGGGGAGGGAGGGCGCCGCAATTACTCCTGAGCCCCAAATGTCAAGGCCTGGCAGCCGCGCAGGAGGAGGGGAGTTTAATATCCAGGGAATGTCAGAGGCACGAGGCGAACAAGGAACAATATCAGCGCTTGATGAGCGCCGGAATATATTAGGCGCCGGACACATCTGTACATCTATAGGCGCGTGACGCCCGCACATCCCTCCAGATATACAGAACCCCGTAACCCGGGCGTCTATGGGCGATACACGCAGAGTGGGGTCTGCACTGACGACCAATGCGCTAGGACACACATGAGAAACGAGGCCAGGGACGTCATTTCACCAAAATGCCAGGGGTAGGGAAGTGACATCACATGACCCTTGACCTCTGATGACATCACAGGAAGTGGTGCCATTTGACCCCACCCCAAAGTGACATCACGGAATGCGACGGAACATGACCTTTCACCCCTGACAAAACAGGAAGTGGCATTTTTTTCCCAGTAGAGGGCGCTGTGTGTCGCTGCCTGGTCGAGTCGATGTCCCTCAGAGGTCTCTGTCCTGACGTTGACGTCATCACTGGTATAAGTAGCACGCGCAGCGTCCGTTGCTCAGTTCCGGTTTGAAGAGCGAAGCACTGTCTTGAGTTAGCCGGTTACTACCCTTGAGGGAGCACAGACTGTAACCACAAGGGAAGTTTTACTGCAGGGTTGGCTGGGAGGGGCGATAAGGAATACGTGGAAGGAACATCCAGTCAAAAGACCGTTACCATGGGTAAGTAACTTGTTCTTCAAATTGATTGTGTCCTCCCTTGGACTCCTTATCTCTAATACTTTCTCAAAGCAGTTACTTTATTTGGAGGAGGGAGTAAAATTGAAGTGATCAAGTATGCACCGAGTGCAGTACTGCCTTTCCGAAAACAGACTCTTGGGTAGTGGAGGAATCCAGACTGTAGTATTTCATAAAGGCGTGTCCAGAGGACCATGTGGCAGCTGCACAAATATCCTTTAATGGAACTCCCCTCTGCAAAGCAGACAAAGTTGCGATACCCCTGGTGGAGTAAGCCCTTAGATATTCTGGGGGGCCTTTACCGGCCAGTCTGTAACATTCTGAAATTGTTAGAGTAATCCATCTAGATATGGTTTGTTTGGTCATGGCTAGACCCAGTTTACGACCTGTATAGCCCACAAACAACTGATCATTCTGTCTCAGTTTTGCTCGTCTGGTAATGTAGAAACTCAGTGCATACTTAGGGTCGAGTCTGTGAAGCCTTTCTTTCTATTTTGCCAGGTGTGGCGGAGGATAAAATGATGGTAAGGTTATTTTCTGAGTCATGTGAAATTCAGAAACAACCTTAGGGAGAAAATTAGGCTTCACTTTCAATACCACTCTGTTTTTATGAAAAAACAGTATGAGGAGGCTTGCAGGATAAAGCCTGTAGCTCACTCACCCTTCGGGCAGATGTTATAGCCACTAAGAAAACTGTTTTCAAGGTGAGAAGTCGCAATAGGCAAGAATGAAGAGGCTCAAAAGGAGCACCCATTAGAAAGTTTAAAACCAAATTGAGATCCCACAGTGGTACTTGAAAGGGAGTCGGAGAATAATATTAGTTAATCTCTTTAAGAATTGAATTACCAGAGGAATCTTAAAATAGGAGACTTCCCCTGCGGTTCGCTTGAAGATGGATAGCGCTGCTAGATATCCTTTGATGGTTCCAATCTGTAGCCCCAGATTTGACAAGTGTACAAGAAAAGATAACACCATCGGTATATTGCATTAGAAAGGATCAACATTCTTCTCTCTACACCAGCTGCAGAACTTATTCCAACCGCAGCGGTATAAAGATTTGGTTGCTGGCCTTCTGGCCGAAAGCAACACCTCCATTACATTGTCCGGGAGTTCCCAAGCCTTTCAGAAACCATGCATGAAGGCTAAGAGTCCTGATATCCGGATGGAGAACCTGATATCTCTCTCTCTCTCTCTCTCTCTCTCTCTCTCTCTCTCTCTCTCTCTCTCTCTCTCTCTCTCTTTCTCTCTCTCTCTCTTGAGAGAGAGAGAGAGAGAGAAGGTCCTCTCTTAGTGGAAGATGAATCGGAGGGCAGATGGAAAAGGTCTGGGTACCACGTCCTCCTGGCCCAATCCGGGGCAATTAGGATCATGGATTTCTTGAACCTTCTCAACCTCCTTATTACGGGAGGAATGACAGGGACTAGTAACACGTAAACAAGTGGAAATTCCCAGTCCACCACAAATGAGTTACGTAGAGCTCCTCTTGGGGGAAATTCCCTTGAGCGGTACAGTTCACACTTCTGGTTGGCACCAGTCGCGAACAGATCCACTTTGGGTGGTTCCCCAAAGGGTTAAGATCCCTTGAAGGACTTCTTGAGCTAGTTCCGACTCGTGGGAGCCTGTGCTCTGCCTGCTCAGAGCATCTGCCGTCGTGTTCTCTTCTCAGGCTAGGTGAACTACTGATAGAGAGATTCTTTTTCGTAAAGCCCAGAACCATAGCAGCATTGCCTCTCTGCACAGTGGTAGTGACCCTACACCACCTCTCTTGTTGAGGAGATGCATGGCCACTGTATTGTCTGTCATTAACAGGACATTCTTCCCTCGTACAGAGGACAGAAAAGCCTTCAGGGCTAGCCTGACGTCCCTCAGCTCTAAAAGATTGATATGTAGTTTGGCTCTGATGGAGACCAATGACCGCTGATGGTCAAATCGTTGGTATGGGCTCCCCACCCCGTCAGTGAGGCGTCCGTCACTACCGTTATCTCTGGCCATGGTTGACAAAAAGGTACTCCTTTCAAGATGTTTTCCCGACAGGCCCACCACTGAAGATCCAGTGAGACTCTGGGCCTCATTACGAGTAGGGAGGTAGCCATGCCGCTTTTAGCGGCATGGCTACCCCCATTCCGGGTTCCAGGAATAGGGAATTACCGGGCCATGCCGACTTTGGCAGGCCCAGTAATTCCCAATCTCGGGACCCGGACCCATTACATCCCCATTACAGCCCCATTCCCATTTGAGTCCCCATAGGGATCAATGGGAATGGGGAGGATGCTAACAACGGGCCCGTTAATGACGGGCCCGTTGTTAGCATCCTGGTCTGCTAGTGAGTCCCGCTAAGGACGCCTGGTCTGACCAGGCGTTCCAGAGCAGGACTCGCTGCAGACCTCGTAATAGGGCGACCCGGAATGAATGGTGCCGGTCCCTTACCGGCACCATTCATTCCGTGGCCGCCTTACATGTAATGAGGCCCTCTGTCTGGGATTTGTAGGAGATCTGACATCCTTCCTGAGAATTGTGATCACTGAGGGTGTCCGGTTAAAGTACCTAAATCAAAAGATCAAAAGGATCGAATGCCAAAGGTGAGAGTGCATTCGACCGAAAACAAAAGGATCAACATTTTTATTAAATGTATATATTTTTTTGTGTGCTATAGTTTAGCTAAAAAAAAGGTGTTTTTACACCAAAAAACAGGGGTTTGGGGTGTGGGACCACCCCCCAAAAAAAAAAAAAAAAAAAAAAAAAAAAATTGGATCCTTTTTTTTTCAGTCGAATTGACTCGACCCTTTTGTCATTCGACCCTTTTGAGTCGATACTTTGACCTATAACCATCACTGAGTCTTGAGAGCCCACTGGAGAGATCTCATTCTCAGGTGAGCCTCTGGCACCAGAAAAATGCAGGATGCCATGAGACTGAGGAACCTCAGGAAATTAAAGGCCGGAAGATATTGGGCATTCTGGAATTTTGTCACCATCTGCAGAATGTTTTGAGCCCTCACCTCTGGTGGTGAGGCTTTTTCCCAGAGAAGCATCCAGGATTGCTCCGATTGCAAAGACTTGTGAAGGTATAATTTGGGACTTCTTGAAGATTAAGGAGAAGCCCAGCCTGTGCAGGGAGCGGCAAGTATAGCTGAGGTGATCCAGGACTTGTTCTTGGGAACTGGTCCTGATCATTCAGTCGTCCAGGTAGGAATAGAAGTGAATCCTCCCTCTCCTGACATTCGCTGCCACTACCGCCATCAGTTTGGTGAAAACCCTTGGGGCGGAGGTTAGCCCAAATGGCAGAACCTGAATCTGATAGTGAGAGTTGCCAATGGCGAACCTCAGGTACTGTCTGTGCTTGTGTTGGATCGGCACATGAAAGTGAGCATCCTGAAGGTCCAATGATACCAACCAATCCTGAAGATGGAGGGCCCGAAGGATCTGAGAAGGGTTTAACATCTTGAACTTGTCCTTCCTGAGGAACTTGTTCAAGTCTCTTAAGTCCAAGATGGGTTTCACTCCTCCGTCCTTCTTTGGAATTAGAAAATAAGGGGAGTACCAACCCTTGTTCCTCTCCGCTACATGTACTTGTTCTATGGCACCTTTCTCCAGCAGGATTAAAATCTCCTGCTTAAGGAGCAGATCCAGAATCTTCAAAGAGTTGTCTTCCTGGTGATGACTCTGATGTTTTAGCAGGAGAGGAGGGCAGTAACCCTCCGCAACTGTTTCCAACGCCCAAACATCTGAAGTAATAGCCTGCCATTCTGTCAGATGTTGTGTTAACCTGCCTCCTAATGCCATCTTGTGATGTAAGACCTCAGAGAGGTTTTGGAACGGCTGATGCAGAGGATGAGGGTAAAGCAGCCCCTGCTGTTGCGGTCTTAGAACCTCTACCCCGTCCACCACAGGGAAATCGTCTCTGACTTCTTTCAGATGGCTGTCCTCTGCCTTTTTTCGGAATGCGGAATAAAAGCAAAAGGACCTACCCCTCCAGGGCGCACCTGTGTGGCAGTTTGGAGTTTGCCTTATTGCAGCTCTAAGGGATTTGGCCACTGCTTTGGAAGTTTGCAGCTTCTCCAAACTTTCATCAGCTTTGTTCCCAAATAGATGTGTGCCATCAAAGGGCATATGAGAAGTCTGGACTGAACGTCTCGGGCAATTCCTAACTTCCGCAATTAAGCAAATCTGCGGATGACAGTACTAGCCACCATGGCTCTGCTGATGCTGTTAAGAGTTGAAACCGTTCTGGAGGGATTCGCACTCAGCGTCCTTCCCATCCTTGACAATGTTCAAGAAACCGTCTCGTTCATCCCCTTTGGGGATGTGGTCAGCCGCCATCAAAATATAGTCCCAAAGGGTGTGGGTAAACCTCGCCAGTGTGCATGTCGCATTTGCAGACTTTAACGCCATACATCCGGCCGAGAAAACCTTCTTGGCCATGGTATTGTGGGATAGGCATTTTGTTTGCCAGAAGAAGTAGCAGGCTGTACTATCATGCTTTCTGGTGTCCGATGTTTCGAAAGGTATAGAGGGTCAGAAGATAAAGCTATGTATTTGGCTGTTAGCCTCTTATTGACTGCCGGGACAACCTCAGGTGTTTCCCAGTTGGAAGCTACCCTCCTCTGCAGAGCCCTATGAAATGGGACAATATGGTCTTCCTGTGGTCCTTTATCTAGCATGTCCATTAAGTCATCCTGTTCAAAAACTGGCGTGGGCCTGGAACATGTATTCCATAACTCTAGTCATGAGTTGTCTATAGTTATCTTCAGCATGATCCCCTGGATCTGCTTTACCAAATTCAACTTCAAGGAAAGTGCCAATGCCACTTGCCTCATCTAGGGAGTCCTGTAGGTTCTTTATCCGAGACTCTTCTGATACAAGTTCCTCTGGAACAGAAGGTGTACCATACGCTAGACCAAAAGGTCTTTCTGCGTCAGATGAATGTTCATCATACTCATAAATTGAGAAAAGAGTCTTAAAATACCCTGAACGAGGTTGAGGAGTATAAATCCCCTCAAAAGAAGAAGGTGCTATGGAGGTCATAATGGGAGCTGTCAATGTCGAAATCGTCGATGTTGACGGCTTCGACAAAACTGTCGACGGCTTTGAAGGTTTCCCCGAAGACGTTGATGGCTTCGCCACAAACGTCGAGGTTTTCGACAGTAACGTTGAGGCAATTGTCGTATACAGCGTCGAGGCGGGTGACACTCGAGGCGTTGATATTCATTCCTTTGATTTTGGCGCCAAGGGCATCGATGACACACTCTTTGGGCTTGCCATACGGCCTTTATTTGGCATCCGATGACGCCGATTTCTTGTGTGTCAGAGAGGCTTTCTCTCAATTCGAGGGAATAGATCGCTCTTGAGGAGTTTCCACAGCTGGGGTCGAGGACTCTGTGCTTCCCAGGTTTGTCTGGGGTATCGCCTCTAGGTGTTTTTGAGGAGGGCAAGGCTACCTTCTCAAACACCTTCAACTTACTCATTCTGAATTCCTCCCATAGGGTTGGGGTACTATATTCAGAGGGACAAACGGCCCTTTAGGGTGAACTGGATGAGGAAGTGGACGGCGATCTATGGCGCCTCTTTTTGCCATGCCTTGAAGACGAGGAATGATGTGACCCACTTTGCGACCCGGGAACGGGAGCGTTTATGTTTTTTATGACAGGGAGACAAAGGTCTCGACTCATCAGAAGATTTACCTTTGGACGAAGTAATAGATTTTAGAGGCCTACCTCTCTCCAATTTCCCTCAGCGCTCCCTCAAGGCTTTGGCCATGATCGACATGCATTCGTCGCATTCCGAACATGGGTGTTCAGCCCCTAGACACCACAGGCAGATCCTGTGTGGGTCCGTCATGGACATTTTAGCACCACAGTCGCAGCATTTTTTTAAACCGGACCGAGGAGTCAACGGAGCTGATGAGGAATCCATCTCGTCGAAAAACTGAAGAATTTTCTCAAGAAACTCGAAGAAATTTGAATAATCACTGAACCAAGCGTTACGATAACCAAAGCTGTGAAGCGCAGAAAAAAGGAACTGAGCAACGGGCACTGCGTGCGCTACTTATGCCAGTGATGACGATGGCGTCAGGACAGAGACCTCCGAGGGACATCGACTCGACCAGGCATCAGCGCACAGCACCCTCTACTGGGAAATTCTGTTTCCTAAGCAGCAAGTTGGATATTAGGAAATATAAAAGCTTAGGAATACGTGAGAGGACCACAATCCATTCGAAATATGGTTACAATATCACTGTAAAGTGATATACATTTCATACAAGAACGATCACCATATGTATCATTAATATCAGTGCATATGCAAGCAGACGTCCAGGGCCAAATGAAAATGATGTGTTATTATATAGCACTTACGCTTAAGCGCTTCATATAGAACAAATATACATACAATATCACCCAACCTGTGTTGGTACACATTTATCAACCTCAGAAGGATGAAAGGCTGAGTTGACCTTGCTGGGAGTCAAACCTGCAACCTGCAGATCACATACACATTGAGCAGCCAGTGCTAAACCCACTGAACTATCTTACCGTCTATAGCTATCAGAAAACCAGCCACTCCAGAAACAAAGAGCCACATGCTTCTGGCCACAGATAATAAGCCTCAATAAAAAAAATTTAAAAACTGAGGGTAGCAAGGGAGACCTCAGGGGTCGCAGTTGCGACCCCTGACGACCCCTAAATGAGGTCCATGAACAAGGCTGGATACAGTGGGGGATATACAAAAAGTGAGGCCAGTAATGATGACCTATATGCTAGGCTACACATGGAGAATGAGGCCGGATACAGTGGCCGATATACGCAGAGTGAGGCCTGTACTGACAACCTATATGCTAGGTCACACATGGATAACAAGGCCAGATACAGTGGGCTATATACGCAGAGTGGGGCTTGTACTGACAATCTATATGCTAGGCCACACATGGAGAACGAGGCTGGATACAGTGGGTGATAGACGCAGAGTGGGGCCTGTACTGACAACCTATATGCTAGGCCATACATGGAGAACGAGGCTGGATCCAGTGGGCGATATACACAGAGTGAGGCCTGTACTGACGATCTATATGCTAGGCCACATATGGAGAGCGAGGCTGGTTACAGTGGGCGATACGCTCAGAGTGGGGCCTGTAGTGATTATCTATATGCTAGGAAACACATGGAGAACAAGGCTGTTTCCAGTGGGCGATATAAGCAGAGTGGGGCCTCTACTGACGATCTATATGCTAGCCAACACATGGAGAGCGAGGCTGCATCCAGTGCGCGATATACGCAGAGTAGTGCCTGTACTCATGACCTATTTGCTAGGCCACACATGGAGAACGAGGCTGGATACAGTGGGTGATATACGCAGAGTGGGGCCTGTACTGATGATCTATATGCTAGGCCGCACATGGAGAACGAGGCTGGATACAGTGGGCGATATATGCAGAGTGGGGCCTGTACTGACAACCTATATGCTAGGCCACACATGGAGAACGAGGCTGGATCCAGTGGCGATATACGCAGAGTGGGGCATGTACTGACGATCTATATGCTAGGCCACACATGGAGAACGAGGCTGTATCCAGAGTGTGATACATGCAGAGTGGGGCCTGTACTGACAACCTATATGCTAGGCCACACATAGAGAACAAGGCTGTATCCAGTGGGCGATATCATGGGGCCTGTACTGACAACCTATATGCTAGGCCACACATGGAGATCGAGGCTGGATACAGTGGGCGATATCATGGGGCCTGTACTGACAACCTATATGCTAGACCACACATGGAGAACGAGGCTGGATACAGTGGGCGATATATGCAGAGTGGGGCCTGTACTGACAACCTATATGCTAGGCCACACATGGAGAACGAGGCTGGATCCAGTGGGCGATATACGCAGAGTGGGGCCTGTACTGACAACCTATATGCTAGGCCACACAGAAAACAAGGCTGTATCCAGTGGGCGATATCATGGGGCCTGTGCTGACAACCTATATGCTAGGCCACACATGGAGAACAAGGCTGGATACAGTGGGCAATATATGCAGAGTGGGGCCTGTACTGACAACCTATATGCTAGGCCACACATGGAGAACGAGGCTGGATACAGCGGGCGATATCATGGGGCCTGTACTGACAACCTATATGCTAGGCCAACATGGAGAACAAGGCTGGATACAGTGGGCGATATACGCAGAGTGAGGCCTGTACTGATGATCTACATGCTAGACCACACATGGAGAACGAGGCTGGATACAGTGGATGATAGGCGCAGAGTGGGGCCTGTACTGATGACCTGTATGCTAGGCCTCACATGGAGGATGAGGCTGGATACAGTGGGCAATATACACAGAGTGGGGCCTGTACTGACGACCTATATGCTAGGCCACACATGGAGAATGAGCCTGGATACAGTAAGCGATATACGCAGAGTGGGGCCTGTACTGACAACCTATATGCTAGGCCACACAGAAAACGAGGCTGTATCCAGTGGGTGATAGACGCAGAGTGGGGCCTGTACTGACGACCTGTATGCTAGGCCACACATGGAGAATGAGGCTGGATACAGTAGGCGATATACGCAGAGTGGGGCCTGTACTGACGACCTATATGCTAGGCCACACATGGAGAATGAGGCTGGATACAGTGGGCGATATACGCAGAGTGGGGCCTGTACTGACGACCTAAATGCTAGGCCACACATGGAGAGAATGAGGCTGGATACAGTGGGCGATATACGCAGAGTGGGGCCTGTACTGACGACCTATATGCTAGGCGACACATGGAGAATGAGGCTGGATACAGTAGGCGATAATCGCAGAGTGGGGCCTGTACTGACAATATGATACAATATATTTTATTTATAGCATGCCTATACATAAGTGATTCAAGGCAAGACGAGGCAAGGTAGGGAAACAAGGGAGGACAAGACAATGATCTTACTAGGGTCAGTTACATTAAGATCGCGCAAGTGCAGGGCAAAGGGTAGGGGGAAAAGTGCCGGGGAAGGGGAGGAGGAGAAGTGCGAGAAATAGGATCAAAACATAGAAAAAAAAAAAACGCCAGCAGGCGGCAGTGCAGGGGTTAAGTGCAGACAACAAGTGTTAGATAAGGCCAAGTAGGGGGACGGTAGGGTTGCAGATACAGGCCCAAGCACAGGGTTGTCAGGAGGTTGTGCAAGTGTGCAACTGGGCGGGCAGGGACCTGGGTCAGTGGTTCAGAGAGTAGCCAAGTAACCAGTGCAGTAACAGACAGTAGATCAGCAGGGAAGTGGAAGAAAGAAGGCAGACGCAAAGAGGAAAGTCTTGAACTGCTTCCGGAACAGGAGATGGTTCTGCTCAAATTTCAGAGAGGCAGGGAGGCTATTCCAGAGGGCGGAGTAAGCCGAACAGAGAGATATAACCCCAACTTGTTGCTTAGAAAAGCGACTGACCCTCAGGGATTTTCAGGTGGAAGCGAGAAGAACTCGGGAAGGAAGATACTTCAGAAGAGAAAGCTGGAGGTATTTTGGTCCCAGGCCCCAGAAGGCCTTGTGGACAATGCAAAGGGTCTTGAATTGCATCCTTGCAGCCACTGGGAGCCAATGGAGAGATTTCAGTGGTGGAGAGATACGATCCCTGGGCCTGAGCACAAGGACAAGTCTTACAGTCCTGTTCTGGATTAGTTGAAGAGGACGAGTAAGGCGGGTAGATTTAAAAAGAGGCTGTTACAGTAGTCAACCAGAGCTCTGGAGACAGTGAGCTTCTGAGAGGAGACGAAAGGAAGAATACCTCAGAGGAGGTGCAGTTGGTAGTTTGATTTCTTAGAGACGTCGGAGATGTGAGGAGAGAAGGAGAGTGTGTAGCCGAAGATAACCCTAAAGTTCTTAGCTTCACAGGTGTGAGCAGGAAGGCGGCCAAGGGAGGCCGGCTAGAGAGTGGCGGGAAAGAGGGATGCAGGTGTGTCAATGAGGAGGATCTCTGTCTTACTGGCATTAAGGCAGATATCATTGGCAGCACACCACTCCTGTATTGCAGACAGACAGTCCGGGATGAGAGAAGGAGAAGAGGTGGCAGAGGGGAGCCTGAAGGCGAGCTGGGTGTCATCCGCATAGCACTGGAAGTTGGGGCAGAGATCAGCAATGCAGTGGGCGATAGGTGCCAGGTATTGGTTGAACAACCAGGGAGAAAGGTTAGTCCTGGGGAGACACCAGAGGTGGAGAGAGAGACAGAGGAGAAGAAGGGCCCAAGTTGGACCTGGAAGGGTCGGTAGGAGAGGAAAGAAGTCAGCCAGGCCAGAGTCTGATCAGGGATACCCAGATCATGACGGAGACAGTTGAGCAGGATGGCATGGTTGACCGTGTCAAAGGCAGAGGAGAGATCAAGTAGGATGAGGACAGAGGGGAGGTTAGAATCAAGGTTAGAGAGCAGGTCTTCACGGATGTTCAAGAGAGCAGTTTCCATGCTTCTGGCTACTCTGAAGACAGACTGATGGTCATGGAGACAACCGATAGATTCTGTGTGAAGATTAAGCTGGGAGATGGCCAGTTTTTCTAGGAGTTTGCCAAGGAAGGGGGTGACAGAGATTGGGTGATAATTAGCCGGGAGGGGAAGGTTCTGGAGGCGAAAGGGTGGTTGCAGGAGTCAGCCAAGGCTCGGACGAGCCTGTCAATGTGGTTCTTGATGGTTTTGGAAGAACATGGAAGAACCTGTTTAGATGAGGTTTTCATAGCTCGGACTAGTCTGGAAACCTCGTCAGGGGAGAAGAGAGGAAAGGCAGAGAAGGGTGGGGGTGGGGGGCTGCCTCAATGCGGCCAGAGGAGGAAGAGGAGAAAGCGGAGGGAGAAGCAGGAGAAGAAGTGAGGGTGAACATGATGTCCCGGGTTTTAGAGATCAAGTTAGAAGTCAGGGCCATACAGATGGCCTGGGAGGGGATGGGGCGGTAGAAACTGCGGCAGGATTGACCGGCTTCTTGCAGATTTTAAACAGTTCGGCCGAGTTGTTAGATGTCGCAGAAACTCAGGCTTGGATGTGAGCTCTCTTCTTAGTGAGGACAGAGAGTCTGTATTGCCTTCAGAGCAGGTGGAAGGCTAGTTTGTTAGAGGATGTAAAAGATGCCAGCCATTTCCTCTCAGCCACCCTACACTTGCGTTTAAGGGTGACGAGGTCTGAGTCGTACCAAGAGTTGCACTTGATTTTAGGCTTTATGCAGATCCTCATGATAGGGGCCAGTACATCAAGAGTGTCAGAGATAGCAGAGTGGAGAATGGAGAGGGCTATGTCAGGGTGTGAGTCAGCCAGAGGTGCATGAGGGGGAGAGAAAGATGCGGCGAAAGCCTCAACTGACACACACTTCATGGGTCCAATGACTGAGAAGGTGGGTGGCAGTTTGGGGGTAGGATTGGCCTGGGGGTAGTGAGAGAGAGATGAGAGGAGAGGAGAAAGTGGTCACTCCAGGAGAGAGGAGTGATGAAAGGGTTAGAGAAGGGGAGGTCTGAGGAGATCAGAACATCAAGAGTGTGCCCTGCAGAGTGAGTTGGGCCAAAGGGAAGAATAGAGAAAGTCGCAGAGGTCATGAAAGTGTCTTGTGGCAGGACAGGAAGCATCTAGATGGATGTTGAGGTCTCGAAGGAGGAGGAGTTGAGTGGTCAAGGCCAGGAGGGGGGAAGAAAGGTCTGCCCACTCAGAGGAAGGATGTGACCTAACCAGGTGGCCGGTAGATAGTAGCCACTGTGAGAGAGTGGGCAGGAGAGATAGGTAACCTGCAGACCAGGCATTCAAAGGAGGAATAGGCCTCCATAGGAACGATAGAGGCAGGGATCCACTTCAGGTAGATCAAGGCTACACCACAAAGGAACAGTTGGATCTGGGCACGGAGAGGATCTTGTAGCCATCAGGAAGGAGAGTGTCAAAGCACGCGACAGACCTGGCCATGAACCATGTCTCGGTGAGACCAAGGACATCAAGGTCAAGTTCTTCCAGGAGACGGCAGATGTCAGAGGAGTGTTTAACAGCAGAGCGAGAATTAAGAGTGCAGAGGTGGAGAAGGTTGCCATCCTTGAAAGACTTCCGGGGAGGGGTACAAATCCAAGGTACTCCTTGTGGAGACAAAGAAGGAGCCAGAGGGTGGTAGGAGGAGAGGGAAAGATAGCTGAGGAGGAGGAAGAGGGTGCCAGAGAAGTGGCAGAGGGTGGAGGCAAGGAAGCCAAAGAAGGTAGAGAAGGGACAGCAGGAGAGGAAATTAAATGGATAAGTTGTGGGAAACGTCTGTCAAAGAGGAGGAGGTTGGCCTGAGAGCGTTGGACCAACACGGTGCCATTAAGGTAAACATTAATGATGACCTCAGAGGAGTGGAAGGAAGCCAGAAGGTCCTCCCAACGGGTGCCATCGTTAATGGGGAAAGAAGAGAAAGGAAAGAGCACAGAGACCATATGAAGTTTCCATAGGTCTGGCGAAGGAATGACAAAGAGGATGTCGGTGGGGGTCTGTCTGGAGGAAGCACTGGTGTAGGTGTCAGCGATAGGGAGGCCCGGGTTGGAGACCAGGATATCCTTTTTGAACTTCTTCCTACCAGACTTAGTGAGAAGGGTAGGATAGTCGATGGTGAAACAGTTGGAGAAGATAGGAGAAACAGAGAGCACCATGGGTGATGTGGAAGAGGAGAGAGGGGGGTGGCTGGGGAATGAGAGAAGGGGGTGGAGGCACTGGGCGAGAACACAGTAGGGGTGTGCAAGCAGAAGA
This sequence comes from Ambystoma mexicanum, assembly GCF_040938575.1. Lineage (NCBI taxonomy): Eukaryota > Metazoa > Chordata > Amphibia > Caudata > Ambystomatidae > Ambystoma > Ambystoma mexicanum. Next base: position 14,720,388 of record NC_090940.1, read on the forward strand.
GATGGAATAAGACAGGAACAGTAGGACAGAATGAGACACAAAGCAGCCACTGGGCACAGCTAAGTTCGAAATATAGCAGGACAGAATAACACAATGCAGTCCTGGGCACAGATAAGTTCGAAATTTAGCAGGACACAATAACACAATGCAGTCACTGGGCACAGCTAAATTCAAATTTAGCAGGACAGAATAACACAATGCAAAGTGTGGCAGAAGTGTTCTACCGTGCCCTCTATCATTTGGAAGCTGCTGCAGAGAATTGGAATGTTGGAGAGAATCTTATATCTGGAAATTGCTACTTCCTTTCTGCTCGCTGGCCAGAGCGTGTACTGAAGCTTTAAGTGGGAAGGACATATAAACCTCCAAGCTACGCAAATTGTGGCAGAAGTGTTCTGCCGTGTTCGGCGGTGGAGGCATATCAGCTGCAGTAAGTCAGTAAGTGCATCGTTTCCTTTTTCCTCCCCAAACGTTTCTTGCTGACTACAATACACCTATTGCTGGAACAGTGTTTGCTGGGCTAGGTAACGGTGCCAACTGCTGACATAATTGAAGGCGCTGGGGTGACTGTTGGTACTTGTTACCTTTGAGCCCCTGCAGCCTTGTAAACGTGCCTAGCTCGCGCTTGCATCTCCCCAATAAATCTTAACAAGGTGCCTGCTCTTCAGGAATTGCCCTGGCCAGGGATACTTCGTTTTGTTGACGCCCACTATGACCAGCGGGATCTGCGTAGGTAACTTGGCTTCCCCATCACCAACCTCTCCCCCTCGCCAGCCTTGCTCTCTGCTCCCCATCTCCAAAACTGCCTTCCTGCCCCTGCTTTCATTGTAGCACTTTGAAACTGCTCCAAGGACCTATGGCATGCTATACCAGGAGACAAACCTTCATAATACATCTTTCTGCTGTATTCTTTTCTTGCCCTCCAAACGCCTCCTCTTTCTCCACAGCCCCTCCCCCTCTTCTCCATGTAGAAGAAATCGGTGATTGTAGTTAACCAAGAATACTTGTTCACCCATCTAGCCTAGCCATAAGTCACGTTTAGGAAGAATTTAGAAGATTGGCCATATGTCACACTTAGGAAGAATTCTGAAGATTAGCCACGCGCCACATCTAGAAAGAACTGTGAAGATTAGCCTGGCGTCATATTTAGGAAGAATTGTGAATTTTAACCATGTGTCACTTCTAGATAGATTTGTGAAGGTTAATCATGCATCACATTCAGGAAGAACTGTGAAAATTAGCCATTCATCACTTCTAGATGGATTTGTGAAGATTAGTCACATGTCACATTTAGAAAGAAATGTGAAGATTAGCTTTGCGTCACATTTAGGAAGAATTGTGAATTTTAGACATGTATCACTTCTAGATAGAATTGTGAAGATTAGGCAAAGAATTGTGAATTTTAGACATGTGTTAATTCTATAAAGAATTGTGAAGATTAGATATATACGTCAAATTTAGAAAGAATTGTGAAGATTAGACATATGTCACATTTAGAAAGAATTGTGAATTTTAGCCATTCATCACTACTAGATAGAATTGTGAAGATTAGACAAAGAATTGTGAATTTTAGCCATGCGTTAATTCTATAAAGAATTGTGAAGATTAGATATTATTAGGGAGAATTCTCTCTTTAGGCTGAATTTCCTAACCTAGTGAGTCCCCCAGCAGCTTGGCTGGATTTCTGGAGTTTGTTTTTTTCTTCTGCCAAGAGTGAGACTCTTTTTCTCCCACTCTTGGACATGATTCATGGTGTTCCTTTGACTGCTAATGTGGGCTGTGGGGTCCTTTACTCCATAGGGTCTCATGTGTTTTTACTATGGGCCTCATTACACGGTAGGCGGTAAAAATCGCTAATTACCGGCATGGCGTAATAAGCGTGTCCGCCCTCGCAAGAGGCCGCAAATTGCGTGCCATTACGAGATCGCGGGCACGAGCCTACCGCCATGCCGGTAATGAGCCTACCACCATGCCGCAAAAGTCCCCAAAAAGTCCCTTAACCGCATCGTCGAAAGCGCTGTTAGCACTTCCGACCTGCCGTCACATGCAAATAGGGGTCTTCGCAAATAGCGGTGACCGCCATTAGCGGTCACCGCTGATAGTGGTTACCATAATTTTTGCGGAACCGGAAATAGCGTCATCGCACCGGAACGGGAAAGAGCACGGCGGCCATCTTTAAAAACACAATCCATTGCCATCCCCCTTATCCAGGATACCTTACCAGGAACCACGTTGGAAAATACACCAAGGACACCGTTAAGATGCCCAAGGCCGTTAAAAAATCGTCTGAGCGGCAACGCAAGGAGAAATTTAGTAAGGATGAGCTCCTTATGCTCACCCAGACACTAGCAGACAATGCTCAGGTCGTCTTCAATAACGACATGCGTCGGGAGACCATTGTGAAGAAGAAGGCCATCTGGGAAGAGGTAGCCCACAAGGTCAGCGCGGTAGGCACCACAACCCGCAAAGTCAAAGACTGCCGAAAGAGGTGGGATGACCTCCGGCTCCGTGTGCAGAACATTCTATCCGTTAACCGCAACCTGGCTACGGGCACAGGAGGAGGCAGTGAATCGCCAATCAAGCTCACTGAGTGGCAGGAGACGTGTGCATCAACTATCAGGGTGGAATCCATCGAGGGAGTTGGACAAATGGAGCATGGCGTGGCCATTTCGTCCGATGGAGGTGAGTGTATGCATCAAACAATGCACAGTGAAGTGTGATGTTCCCCCCAATCATGTGTCCATATGAATGCCATGGATCCAGCCACAAACAGACATGCATGCATCACCACATACCCGTACAACACAGAGCCATTCATGCATGACCCACCCAACATCCCCATTACCTGCATCCACACTAAAGAGCCCTAAATGCATAGAACGGCATGACGTATTCATTTCGCTCAAGGCAGGTCGACCCATGACTGATGGTTGTCAACATTTCTCACCCTTACAGGATCACACACTGACACTGAGGAGGCACGCACTTCAACACCTGCTCCCACATCCAGCAAAAAAGCCAGGAGGGATGCCACAGGGGACACCGCCACATCCGCAAGGGCAGCCAGGACGAGTGACCATGACCACAGGGGCAAAGGCAGCCGGAACATCAGTTGCACGCATCCACAGGCCATGCCTGCTCCCGTCGTGGCACCCAGGGAAGTGTGTCTCCCAGCAAGTGAGGGCAGCATCGAGGGAATGCACTCTGCTGCCACCAGCTCAACGGGTGAAGCAGCAGCCACTGCCCCACCTTCAGATGAGGAGGAAACACCTACCATTGATGCTGATAGCCAGAGCCCCAGACCAGCAAGCCCCTTACTGGCAAGCCTGAGGTACTCTTCAAGTCCGGGTAGTCATGGAGCTTCACCCACCCCTGAAGGGATATGGAGCCCCCAGATATCCTCTCCTGATGCAAGTGCAATGGGTCCAGGTGCATCAGCCATCCCACCAGCACCAACCATGCGACATGACCTCTCGACCATCTTTCAGAGGCAGACCGAGATGAGTGGCCTAGTAGGGCAACATGTGGCAGAGACAGCCCGCCTGAGGGAGGACATTGCTACACTTGCACAGCAGACAAGGAAGGGCATGGAGGCATGCACCAACCAAATCTGCAGTGAAATGGCCCAACTGCGGCAGGCCATGAACCGCATAGCAGCGCTATTGAGCGTCGGTGCCCACTCACGGCCCAGGAAGAACCTCCTCGTCTGGGAGTTCACGCCATACTAGTCCCCTACGCCGGTCTATGCGGAACCTGCGGCGCACCGCTTCACAACCACCAGATGACGATGCAGGCACTGGCAAATAGGGCCACCAAGATTCGGGTGCCACATGTGTCGATGGACACATTCACGCCATGAGACTCACATGGGAGTGTTGAGGGGGGAGGGGTGTAAGGGTGTATTTGGGTGTGTTGAGGGGGGAGGGGGGTAAGGGTGTATTTGGGTGTGTTGAGGCGGGAGGGGGTAAGGGTGTATTTGTGGAGTTGGGGTAATGCACTTTTTATCACATTATGTTCAATATACACTGTTCAGAGTTTGAAACCCAAGTGTGGTCTCCATTATTGTGTATGTGTCATTCATTGTGGACAGGGTCCTTTGTGGGCCTCGAAACATGCACCAGGGCAACAATTCCCATCTACGTCCATGCCATTTCACCTTGGTGCATGATGAGATTCCAGAATCAGATGCTGATGCACATCGTGTGCCTCCTTGGCGCTGCCTCTTTCATGTCCTGCCGGGGCATTCCACCCGCACTCATCCCCAGCCACATCATACTCTTCTGGTGGTTGCATGTCAATTTCAAGTGGCATAGGCACATTCCATCATATGCACATTTTGTGATGCTCTACACATGCCATGGTTGTCTTTGCCACTTTGACACGGCCGTACAGGAGTGCCACACCCAGGCCGCTTAGGCAGCGGAGCACTGTCATTGGAAGGATGTACAATATTGTTGTCCTCTTCCTGATGGTTCTGTGGGTTCCGTACAGGGGTTAGGAGCCACCTACTCAGTGGATAGCTGTCATAGCCTGTATGGTGTGAGGAATGGGTATCTGTTACGGCTTACCTCTGGTGCTGGCTGTTATTGTTGGTGCTGCACTGCTATCATGTACTACAGCCCATCATGTCATGCTGCTGCTATTGGGACCATCTTGGTGTGGGAAGAGGTGTGGTGTGCTCTTTTGTGCTGCCTGTCTCCATTACATACACCTGTGCTGATTGTGTCCACCTGTGGCAGATGGGTACACTGCTCAGGTCTCTTAACGGGTTCTTTTCGATGCCGTTATTTGCGCCATGCCGGTAAGGGGTTTTTAGGTGTTTTCCATGCCGCTAATGCCATGTCCGCATGGCTTGTGATGCCCTGGTATTAGCGCCATGGCGCTAATTCCGGCATGGAAAGTCGCGCGCACGCGGACTTGCCGCTATTAGTGGCACCGTAATTAACGGGTGTGCTAATAGCGGTGGGTCCAGCTCGTGATTGGCTTGGGAAATTACCGGTACCGGTAATTCATTACCGGTACCGGTATTCCCTTACCGCACAACGTGTAATGAGGCCCAATGTGTGTTACACAGCACCCTCCGTGCAGTGACACAGGGGTGTCATAGTGACACCCCACGATAGACTCCATACCCTGGGACTGACTACTGTCTCCCAGGGCATGTAAAGTCACCATTGGCTTTACTAGTCCCAAATTATTAACAGAAACCAGTACAAACCATCATATTGTGGACGTACTGGTCGGGGCAATTCGATTGCCCCGGGGTCTGTTAGTCGAGGGGGCACGTCTCCGTCCCCCCTCATCGAGTTTTGGCTGGTGCCAGTGGATACTACTTTTTATATTCAACCGCGAATATATTCCTATGGGATTTTCCCATTGTTCGAGGCTACCAACTTTAATTATTTAATTCTCATAGCCTCAAACATACCGCCGGTTTATTTATTTATTAATTCGCCGGTTGGTATTTTTTGCCAGGACTCGATTCTAAAATGGCGTTTGTGTTCTCTTCTGTGACTCCAACCCAAGTCGAGCCCTTTGTTCCACTTTTTGGCAGGCTTCTCCACAGAAGCCTCCAAAAGTGGTGCCACTCTGTCTGGGTACCACAGGGGGTGTGGGAGGGGGTTTAGGCACCCTGGACTGAGTTACCTTGGTAACTCAAGTCACACTCTTGTGTGATTGGCCCAAGTGGTGAGCCGGCCGGCTCACCACTTAGCATGTTTGATTGACAGCTAGGCTGAGTGAATGGGGGTGTTCTGCATAAAAGCAGGGCTTTGGGGACTGGAACTTCAGAAGTCGCCACAGGACCTGAGATTCCGACGAGGGAGAAGCTGAGCTGACCTACCACCACGACACCACCGGTGGAGCCCTGCGGAACCACTGACCACTTCCCGACAACAGAGAAGATCTCCCGGCTGGAGAGGCTTCTTCCCCTGACTGGTGGGCACAACCAGTTTACCTTCTTCTCTTTGCATCCCAGACCGGCTTGTGGTCGAATTGCCCGTGCCAAGCACCCCGGCAACCGGATAGCCACTTACCACTGGACCGCGAACTAAAGGACCGTTCCTTTTAACTGAGAACTCCGCGGCTGGTTTCTTCCCTGGCAGTGCAACGGACTCCTGTCTTCCTCCCCGACGAGATCCTCTCTTCCCCGGACGAAGCACCGACTTGCACCCGCTGCCAGGAACAACTGCCCCCGCTGGAGTATTCTCACCACTTTAAGGTACCGTGTCCGCCAGGCCTCCCTTTCTAAAGATTGCTACAAGGTAATAATAACCCCTTAACCTTCTGGACTGGGCTGGCCGCCTTGACCGTCTAACTGGTCCCTTTCTTTGGTCCAACTCCTTTTTGAACCGTTACAAGACTTTTGTGCACTGCAACCGTGTGACCTTGGACACATTTCGTTTTGATCCTCTTAAAGTGGATCCGGCCTACTGAACTCTAACTTCACGGTTTTACTTTGCCTTCCTCTCTTGTTGTGTTCTTGTAAAAGTGTTGGGACCTGTTTCAATTTACTGTCTGCTTTTCTCTCCCTTTTAAAAACGAATTATTAAAGTGCCATCTGCGTTAAGCGCTCACCGCTGTCTGAAAATAAGTGGGGCTTTACTTATGACTTGTCTAATATTCTTCTAAGGGATTGTATATCTTTTAGTGACTGTGTTTTGGAATTGCTTACTATTAGTGCCTGTGTGTTTTTATAGATGTGGTTTTAAATAAATAATTATATCTCTTTTACACCAAGCCCTGGTCAGTGTTTACTTGTTCTATGGTGTTCTTTTGACCTATTGTGAATACTCTGTATACTGCCTAACTCTTCTTGAGGGAAGTCTGACTGCTCAGCCACAGCTACCAAGTGAATCTGTGTGGTACAGACTGCTACCAAGTGGGTTTACTGCCAAACACCTGTAGGCTTAAATCTTTTGCAGTGGTCCCAGAGGGAACTGCACAGGTTTCTGCCTAACAGATATATACGTCAAATTTAGAAAGAATTGTGAAGATTAGACATATGTCACATTTAGAAAGAATTGTGAATTTTAGCTATTCATCACTTCTAGATAGAATTGTGAAGATTAGACATATGTCACATTTAGAAAGAATTGTGAATGTCAGCCATGCGTTAATTCTATAAAGAATTGTGAAGATTAGATATATACATCAAATTTAGAAAGAATTGTGAAGATTAGCCATGAACGTTTATTGTAGCTAGAGCACTGGGGCTCTCATTAAGTCACAGCCAATGCTTTTTAACATGTTGCCCTCCATGCTTATGGAACTTTAGCTGAAGGCACGGCCACAGACCTGCATGTATCTGCCATCATAGACCACTCAAAAACACGCTGCACAACACCTATGCCATAAGAATGCAGCTATCGTCTATGACAAAAATTCGATATTTAGCTGCACACATGATAACTATACCGCTCTCGCATACCCCCTCTAGACGGCATCTCACCACCCATCCACATGCCTGCTCAACATGGGTGGCTAGCAGGGACTTGGTCTCCCCTTCCTATCTTCGTACTGGCCGTTATGAACGCAAGCACGCATACCAGCACTTCTTGAATGTTGCTCTACCTGGACTTCTGTCCCCTGAGGGCGTTCAACCTACAGTACTTTGGGAACATACCAACGGTGAATGGTGCTATACAAATGATACAATACAATACAATCTAATAACTTCACGTCAGAGGGCGCCCCAAAGAGTGAACCAGGACACTGCTGCCCCCCCCCCCAACCCTCTAGTAAGTCAGCCTATTTGTAGTTTGTCCACATGCATGACACCATCCCAGGTCACAACCTGCACGCATGTAGCTTAACTAAGGTAGAACAAGGCATTCAGATAAGGTTCGTACTAGGCCTTTTAACACATGAAAATCTTGTAACTACGACAGCTTTATTATTTTCCTGTGTACATTTACGCACATGTTAAGAGCAGAGAGCAGTGCACAGGTCAGGTTACTTGACAGAAACCAGTACACTTTAGATTTTTATCTACATGGATGTAATTGCAAGCCATGGAGATAAGCCTCTGAACCAGAATGTATTACTCTGAAGCCTCTCAACAAAAGAATCTGCATACCGTCATAAAAGGAATGGTTTATTTCCATTCAGCTTCTGCTGTGTTGATGCTCATGGAGCAAACAGAAGCAGTGTGCATATTTATATTCCTAGCATTTTAGGATTGTAAAATTTATGAGATGGAAAAATAGGTTGCAATTGAGAATGAATCTTTTGTAACAAATTATGCTTTTTTTCCAGTGAAAGCAAACCAGTATTGAACAATTGTATTTTTCAGAGTTCCTGTGCTGTGTACATAATCATGCAGAGGCAGATCATGTTTACACTTATAATTTAATGTACACTCTAATCATAAAAACAGTGTGCAAAATGATGACTATCCACGGCCCACTTTACATCCATTCAACCTTGCATTCAATGGGGACATTACTATAAATGGTCAGTGGCAGCAGAGTTTTTGCTCAAGGGTGAATGGTTGTCATTACACCAATCACAGGTGTTATGGCCTTTAAAATCTTAAAGATTTAATTAAAACATCCAAAACGTGACTCTCCAGGAAGTGCAAGAGCTGTTCAAAAACAAGCACATGAAAGTTACATTTGTATTTGAAATAGAAACTCAGCAAAACCTGCCCCAATGATAATCCAGATAGGTATTTACCTTTATGTAGCACTTCATACATGGTTGTCCAACATCTAGGCACTGTGATTATACCTCAGTCAACACTCAGTTTACTAACCTGTAAAGGATGTAAGCAAATAAGAAAGCTCAACTGGTTGAGCACTCATTTCTGTGATCTTTATGTTGCAGGTTCGAATCTCGGCAAGGCCAACTCAGCCTTTCATCCTTTCATGGTCGATAAAGGAGTACCGGCTTTGGTTTGGTGATAATTGTGATTAATATGTTCTATGTACAGCACTTTGCCAAAAGTGCTGTATAAATGACCATTTGACCATGAGATTAGATGTAGAATTTAGCATGGAGTCATTGCCTCTCTGCACTGTTGTATCATAACACTGGCATACCATTAGGTAGTAATAGCACCAGGAAATGAGGACTTTCATTAAACATCAAAACACAATTCTGCTATCGAACCTCACAACACACAATAAAATTCATGTTTGCTTGACTATGTAATTGGCTAGGTTTTTGTGTTTTCAAAATGTAAATATATACAGGAGAAATCAAACGGCCAGACCTTAGAGAAATAATGAAAGGTGTATTCTGTCACAATGCAGAAAGCTTCCGCATAGTAGTAATTTCCCTACAGTTTTTGCACACGTCGGCTTGATGTCACATACATTTTACTCTCTTGCAAAGGAGAAAAGTCATTTTTACTCTCTTGAAATCATATTTACTCTCAAAGTTTAAAAATAGAGAGTAAAATACTCCCATCTCAAAATCTTATCTGGAGCACTGAGTGGAACTTTGTGCGCTTGGAAGTGTGGCTTGTGACAGCACCTGGATTTCAAAAATAAATTTCATAAGAACATTACCCAAGTGCCCCTGACCTGGGACCACATCAAGTCAGGGTCACAGCTCTAAAGACCATGCTTAACCTCTCCTGTCAGAGTAGCTAGGTGAGGACTGTTCCTATCTTAGTCAGGAGGGGTTCAGTCTTACTCAAGGTGCACCTTTCCTCAATAAGAATTCAGTCTTACGCTAGGCGCATCTTCATCACAAGGGATTTAGTCTCACATCAGGCACATCTTCCTCAGAGGGTATTTAGCCTTACGCTAAACGCACCTTCCTCAGAGGGGATTTAGTCTCACATCAGGCGCATCTTTCTCAGAGGGTATTTAGCCCTACGCCAGACCCATCTTCCTCAGAGGGGATTTAGTCTCACATCAGGTGCATCTTCCTGAGAGGGTATTTAGCCCTATGCCAGACGCATCTTTCTCAGAGGGGATTTAGTCTCACATCAGGCGCATTTTCCTCAGAGAGTATTCAGCCTTACGCCAGACACATCTTCCTCAGAGGGGATTTAGTCTCACATCAGGCGCATCTTCCTGAGAGGGTATTTAGCCTTACGCTAAACGCATATTCCTCTGAGGGGATTTAGTCTCACATCAGGCGCATCTTCCTCAGAGGGTATTTAGCCTTACGCCAGGCGTATCTTCCTCAGAAGGGATTTAGTCTCACATCAGGCACATCTTCCTGAGAGGGTATTTAGCCCTACGCAAGACTCATCTTCCTCAGAGGGGATTTAGTCTCACATCAGGCGCATCTTCCTGAGAGGCTATTTAGCCTTACGCCAGGCGTATCTTCCTCAGAAGGGATTTAGTCTCACATCAGGCACATCTTCCTCAGAGGGTATTTAGCCTTACGCTAAACGCACCTTCCTCAGAGGGGATCTAGTCTCACATCAGGCACATCTTCCTCAGAGGGTATTTAGCCCTACGCAAGACTCATCTTCCTCAGAGGGGATTTAGTCTCACATCAGGCGCATTTTCCTCAGAGAGTATTCAGCCTTACGCCAGACACATCTTCCTCAAAGGGGATTAAGTCTCACATCAGGCGCATCTTCCTGAGAGGGTATTTAGCCTTACGCTAGACGCATCTTCCTCAGAGGGGATTTAGTCTCCCATCAGGCGCATCTTCCTCAGAGGGTATTTAGCCTTACGCCAGGCGTATCTTCCTCAGAAGGGATTTAGTCTCACATAAGGCGCATCTTCCTCAGAAGGTATTTAGCCTTACGCCAGACTCATCTTCCTCAGAGGGGATTTAGTCTCATATCAGGCGCATCTTCCTCAGAGAGTATTCAGCCTTACACCAGACTCATCTTCCTCAGAGGGGATTTAGTATCATATCAGGCGCATTTTCCTCAGAGAGTATTCAGCCTTACGCCAGACGCATCTTCCTCAGAGGGGATTTAGTCTCACAGCAGGCGCATCTTCCTGAGAGGGTATTTAGCCTTACGCTAGACGCATCTTCCTCAGAGGGGATTTAGTCTCACATCAGGCGCATCTTCCTCAGAGGGTATTTAGCCTTACGCCAGACGCATCTTCCTCAGAAGGGATTTAGTTTCACATCAGGCGCATCTTCCACAGAGGGATTTAGCCTTACGCCAGACGCATCTTCCACAAAGGGGATTTAGTCTCACATCAGGCGCATTTTCCTGAGAGGGTATTTAGCCTTACGCTAGACGCACCTTCCTCAGAGGGGATTTAGTCTCACATCAGGCGCATCTTCCTCAGAGGGTATTTAGCCCTACGCCAGACGCATCTTCCTCAGAAGGGATTTAGTCTCACATCAGGCGCATCTTCCTCAGAGGGTATTTAGCACCTTACGCCAGACGCATCTTCCTCAGAAGGCACTTAGTCTCACATCAGGCGCATCTTCCTGAGAGGGTATTTAGCCCTACGCCATACGCATCTTCCTCAGAAGGGATTTAGTCTCACATCAGGCGTATCTTCCTGAGAGGGTATTTAGCCTCATGACCGACGCATCTTCCACAGAGGGGATTTAGTCTCACATCAGGTGCATCTTCCTCAGAGGGTATTTAGCCTTACGCTAGACGCATCTTCTGCAGAGGGGATTTAGTTTCACATCAGGCGCATCTTCCTCAGAGGGTATTTAGCCCTACGCTAGACGCATCTTCCTCAGAAGGCACTTAGTCTCACATCAGGCGCATCTTCCTCAGAGAGCATTCAGCCTTACGGCCAGACGCATCTTCCTCAGAAGGGATTTAGTCCCACATCAGGCGCATCTTCCTGAGAGGGTATTTAGCCTTACGCTAGACGCATCTTCTGCAGAGGGGATTTAGTCTCACATCAGGCGCATCTTCCTCAGAGGGTATTTAGCCCTACGCCAGACGCATCTTCCTCAGAAGGGATTTAGTCTCACATCAAGCACATCTTCTTCAGAGGGTATTTAGCCTTACGCCAGATGCATCATCCTCAGAGGGGAATTAGTCTCACATCAGGCGCATTTTCCTGAGAGGGTATTTAGCCCTACACCAGATGCATCTTCCTCAGAGAGGATTTAGTCTCACATCAGGCGCATCTTCCTCAGAGGGTATTTAGCCCTACGCCAGACGCATCTTCCTCAGAAGGGATTTAGTCTCACATCAGGCGCATCTTCCTCAGAGGGTATTTAGCCCTACGCCAGACGCATCTTCCTCAGAAGGGATTTAGTCTCACATCAGGCACATCTTCCTGAGAGGGTATTTAGCCTCATGCCCGACGCATCTTCCTCAAAGGGGATTTAGTCTCACATCAGGTGCATCTTCCTCAGAAGGTATTTAGCCTTAAGCTAGATGCATCTCCCTCAGAAGGGATTTAGTCTCACATGAGGCGCATCTTCCTCAGAGGGTATTTAGCCCTACGCCAGACACATCTTCCTCAGAAGGGATTTAGTCTCACATCAGGCGCATCTTCCTCAGAGGTTATTTAGCCTCATGCCCGACGCATCTTCCTCAGAGGGGATTTAGTCTCACATCAGGTGCATCTTCCTCAGAGGGTATTTAGCCTTACGCCAGACTCATCTTCCTCAGAAGGGATTTAGTCTCACATCAGGCGCATCTTCCTCAGAGGGTATTTAGCCTTACGCCAGACGCATCTTCCTCAGAAGGGATTTAGCCTCACATCAGGCGCATCTTCCTCAGAGGGTATTTAGCCTTACGCCAGACGCATCTTCCTCAGAAGGGATTTAGTCTCACATCAGGCGCATCTTCCTGAGAGGGTATTTAGCCTTACGCTAGACGCATCGTCCTCAGAGGGGATTTAGTCTCACATCAGGCGCATCTTCCTCAGAGGGTATTTAGCCTTACGCCAGGCGTATCTTCCTCAGAAGGGATTTAGTCTCACATCAGGCGCATCTTCCTCAGAGAGTATTCAGCCTTACGCCAGACGCATCTTCCTCAGAAGGGATTTAGTCTCACATCAGGTGCATCTTCCTGAGAGGGTATTTAGCCTTACGCTAGACGCATCTTCTGCAGAGGGGATTTAGTCTCACATCAGGTGCATCTTCCTGAGAGGGTATTTAGCCTTACGCTAGACGCATATTCTGCAGAGGGGATTTAGTCTCACATCAGGCGCATCTTCCTCAGAGGGTATTTAGCCCTACGCCAGACGCATCTTCCTCAGAGGGGATTTAGTCTCACATCAGGTGCATCTTTCTCAGAGTGTATTTAGCCCTATTCCAGACGCATCTTCCTCAGAAGGGATTTAGTCTCACATCAGGCGCATCTTTCTCAGAGGGTATTTAGCCTTACGCCAGACGCATCTTCCGCAGAGGGGATTTAGTCTCACATCAGGTGCATCTTCCTCAGAGGGTATTTAGCCTTACGCTAGACGCATCTTCCTCAGAAGGGATTTAGTTTCACATCAGGCGCATCTTCCTGAGAGGGTATTTAGCCTTACGCTAGGCGCATCTTCCTCAGAGGGGATTTAGTCTCACATCAGGTGCATCTTCCTGAGAGGGTATTTAGCCTTACGCTAGACGCATATTCTGCAGAGGGGATTTAGTCTCACATCAGGCGCATCTTCCTCAGAGGGTATTTAGCCCTACGCCAGACGCATCTTCCTCAGAGGGGATTTAGTCTCACATCAGGTGCATCTTTCTCAGAGTGTATTTAGCCCTATTCCAGACGCATCTTCCTCAGAAGGGATTTAGTCTCACATCAGGCGCATCTTTCTCAGAGGGTATTTAGCCTTACGCCAGACGCATCCTCCGCAGAGGGGATTTAGTCTCACATCAGGTGCATCTTCCTCAGAGGGTATTTAGCCTTACGCTAGACGCATCTTCCTCAGAAGGGATTTAGTTTCACATCAGGCGCATCTTCCTGAGAGGGTATTTAGCCTTACGCTAGGCGCATCTTCCTCAGAGGGGATTTAGTCTCACATCAGGTGCATCTTCCTCAGAGGTTATTTAGCCTTACACTAGACGCATCTTCCTCAGAGGGGATTTAGTCTCACATCATGTGCATCTTCCTCAGAGGGTATTTAGCCTTACGCCAGACTCATCTTCCTCAGAGGGGATTTAGTCTCACATCAGGTGCATCTTCCTCAGAGGGTATTTAGCCTTACGCCAGGCGTATCTTCCTCAGAGGGGATTTAGTCTCACATCAGGTGCATCTTCCTTAGAGGGTATGTAGCCTTACGCTAGACGCAACTTCCTCAGAGGGGATTTAGTCTCACATCAGGTGCATCTTCCTTAGAGGGTATGTAGCCTTATGCTACATGCAACTTCCTCAGAGGGGATTTAGTCTCACATCAGGTGCATCTTCCTCAGAGGGTATTTAGTCTTATGCTAGACGCATCTTCCTCAGAGGGGATTTAGTCTCACATCAGGTGCATCTTCCTTAGAGGGTATTTAGCCTTACGCTAGATGCATCTTCCTCAGAGGGTATTTAGCCTTACGCTAGATGCATCTTCCTCAGAGGGGATTTAGTCTCACATCAGGTGCATCTTTCTTAGAGGGTATTTAGCCTTACGCTAGATGTATCTTCCTCAGAGGGGATTTAGTCTCACATCAGGCGCATCTTCCTCAGAGAGTATTCAGTCTTACGCCAGACGCATCTTCCTCAGAAGGGATTTAGTTTCACATCAGGCGCATCTTCCACAGAGGGTATTTAGCCTTACGCCAGACGCATCTTCCTCAGAGGGGATTTAGTCTCACATCAGGCGCATCTTCCTCAGAGGGTATTTAGCCTTACGCCAGACTCATCTTCCTCAGAAGGGATTTAGTTTCACATCAGGCGCATCTTCCTGAGAGGGTATTTAGCCTTACGCTAGGCGCATCTTCCTCAGAGGGGATTTAGTCTCACATCAGGTGCATCTTCCTCAGAGGTTATTTAGCCTTACGCCAGACTCATCTTCCTCAGAGGGGATTTAGTCTCATATCAGGCGCATCTTCCTCAGAGGGTATTTAGCCTTACGCTAGACGCATCTTCTGCAGAGGGGATTTAGTCTCACATCAGGCGCATCTTCCTCAGAGGGTATTTAGCCTTACGCTAGACGCAACTTCCTCAGAGGGGATTTAGTCTCACATCAGGTGCATCTTCCTTAGAGGGTATGTAGCCTTACGCTAGACGCAACTTCCTCAGAGGGGATTTAGTCTCACATCAGGTGCATCTTCCTTAGAGGGTATGTAGCCTTACGCTAGATGCAACTTCCTCAGAGGGGATTTAGTCTCACATCAGGTGCATCTTCCTTAGAGGGTATGTAGCCTTACGCTAGACGCAACTTCCTCAGAGGGGATTTAGTCTCACATCAGGTGCATCTTCCTCAGAGGGTATTTAGCCTTATGCTAGACGCATCTTCCTCAGAAGGGATTTAGTCTCACATCAGGCGCATCTTCCTGAGAGGGTATTTAGCCTTACGCTAGACGCATCTTCTGCCGAGGGGATTTAGTCTCACATCAGGCGCATCTTCCTCAGAGGGTATTTAGCCTTACGCTAGACGCATCTTCCTCAGAGGGGATTTAGTCTCACATCAGGCACATCTTCCTCAGAGGGTATTTAGCCCTACGCCAGACACATCTTCCTCAGAGGAGATTTAGTCTCACATCAGGTGCATCTTTCTCAGAGGGTATTTAGCCTTACGCCAGACGCATCTTCCTCAGAAGGGATTTAGTCTCACATCAGGCGCATCTTCCTCAGAGGGTATTTAGCCCTACGCCAGACGCATCTTCCTCAGAAG
The DNA here is from genome assembly GCF_040938575.1 of Ambystoma mexicanum. Classification (NCBI taxonomy): domain Eukaryota; kingdom Metazoa; phylum Chordata; class Amphibia; order Caudata; family Ambystomatidae; genus Ambystoma; species Ambystoma mexicanum. Next base: position 14,736,044 of record NC_090940.1, read on the forward strand.
AGATTTAGTCTCACATCAGGCGCATCTTCCTCAGAGGGTATTTAGCCCTACGCCAGACGCATCTTCCTCAGAAGGGATTTAGTCTCACATCAGGCGCATCTTCCTCAGAGGGTATTTAGCCCTACGCCAGACGCATCTTCCTCAGAAGAGATTTAGTCTCACATCAGGCGCATCTTCCTCAGAGGGTATTTAGCCCTACGCCAGACGCATCTTCCTCAGAAGGGATTTAGTCTCACATCAGGCGCATCTTCCTGAGAGGGTATTTAGCCTTACGCCAGACACATCTTCCTCAGAGGAGATTTAGTCTCACATCAGGCGCATCTTCCTGAGAGGGTATTTAGCCTTACGCCAGACACATCTTCCTCAGAGGAGATTTAGTCTCACATCAGGCGCATCTTTCTCAGAGGGTATTTAGCCTTACGCCAGACGCATCTTCCTCAGAAGGGATTTAGTCTCACATCAGGCGCATCTTCCTCAGAGGGTATTTAGCCCTACGCCAGACGCATCTTCCTCAGAAGAGATTTAGTCTCACATCAGGCGCATCTTCCTCAGAGGGTATTTAGCCCTACGCCAGACGCATCTTCCTCAGAAGGGATTTAATCTCACATCAGGCGCATCTTCCTCAGAGGGTATTTAGCCCTACGCCAGACGCATCTTCCTCAGAAGAGATTTAGTCTCACATCAGGCGCATCTTCCTCAGAGGGTATTTAGCCCTACGCCAGACGCATCTTCCTCAGAAGGGATTTAGTCTCACATCAGGCGCATCTTCCTGAGAGGGTATTTAGCCTTACGCCAGACACATCTTCCTCAGAGGAGATTTAGTCTCACATCAGGCGCATCTTCCTGAGAGGGTATTTAGCCTTACGCCAGACACATCTTCCTCAGAGGAGATTTAGTCTCACATCAGGCGCATCTTCCTGAGAGGGTATTTAGCCTTACGCCAGACACATCTTCCTCAGAGGAGATTTAGTCTCACATCAGGTGCATCTTTCTCAGAGGGTATTTAGCCTTACGCCAGACGCATCTTCCTCAGAAGGGATTTAGTCTCACATCAGGCGCATCTTCCTCAGAGGGTATTTAGCCCTACGCCAGACGCATCTTCCTCAGAAGGGATTTAGTCTCACATCAGGCGCATCTTCCTCAGAGGGTATTTAGCCCTACGCCAGACGCATCTTCCTCAGAAGGGATTTAGTCTCACATCAGGCGCATCTTCCTGAGAGGGTATTTAGCCTTACGCCAGACACATCTTCCTCAGAGGAGATTTAGTCTCACATCAGGCGCATCTTCCTGAGAGGGTATTTAGCCCTACGCCAGACGCATCTTCCTCAGAAGGGATTTAGTCTTACATCAGGCGCATCTTCCTGAGAGGGTATTTAGCCTTACGCTAGACGCATCTTCCTCTTGATGTTGGTTCTGGTGGATTCTCCCATGCTAGCAAAGGAACTTGAATAAGCAGGTCTGACTCTGCCATGCTTCTTTCACACTCTGCATTTCCTTAGTCCCTTCTATACTCTATAACCAAGGGCTTAGCTGCATGTGTCTCTTCTGATTGGTTGTGCTTAATTTGAATTCTGTCGTCTGATTGGTTGTTCCCCAAGCAATCTTTACTCCCTCTGTTTCGGGTTTAATTTGTAGGTTCTTTAGATTGTTGAATTACCTTATAGGACTGATCATGCCTAACGAGGCCCAGAAAGGAGTTGGGTGCGGTGTCCGGTGCCATTGTGGAAACTCCTCACACATGGCACGCAGTGCTAGGAGCCTTGCGGTCTTCTCTGATTACGGAGGGTGGTGTGCACTGGAGTATTGAATCGCAAATGCCTTGGCTTTGCTTCTTCTGTTCTTCCACACGTAATGCTATTATCAGATTCCTTTGAAATCCGCGGATGCCGCAAGTTTGCGAACTTTACGCTGCTCAACAAATTGGTCCCTGCATTACGGGTATCTGTTGCAAGAGATTATATGTCATTTCGTTCTGGGAACCACCTTTTGCAAAACCTTCTCCGAATGGAGTTGGGATCTTCATATGACTCAAGATCCTCAAGACCTCCAAAGTCAATTGAACAAAAGGGCTTTTTGTTTCAGCCATGTTTTCATTGCTCATCCCTCAGAATCAGGGACAATTTACTCCATCCTAAAGCACACCAAACAAGAGGGAGGGGGAAGAGGAGGCAGAGGTGGTTAGGACGCCCTTAAAGAACTAGCGTTACATTTTTCTGTTCCCGTTCTAGTCTCCAGAGTTTGGCTTAAGATATCTTCTCCTCAACCCTGGAGAGAAAGCATAAATAAGGAGCTGATCAGAATGAGCTTCGTGTGTGGCCCCTTCTTGACCCATGTCCACCTCATGACAATACTTTTCTCATACAGCGATTCCTCACCGGTGCTTCAGATTCAACACGAGTCAGAATTATAAACACCTATCTTTAACTATTTATGAGCTCTGTTCAACACAGCAACACATAGCTTTGTGCTGCAGCCTCATGCTGGGGCAGATAACATCAGACAAGCTATTTAGGTTTTAAGTGTGCTTTCAGTTTCGTTGTCAACGGTGGTGTGACCAAGATCCCTGTCTGGGACTATGTACTTTTAGGAGAGTGTTCTTGGAGGCCTGGTGCCTGGCCGAGCCAGTGGAGGATAGGCATGGGGAAGGAATGGGGAATACCCCCCCACCGTCCAGGCTGCTTGGCAGGGGACATTCATATTGGAGCCAATAAAACCTCTCCCCTAATTAAGGCAAATATTAGAGGGCTCCTCGCACATGAGGCCCCATGGAAGCCCATGTCCAGTCTCCTACACAACGCTAAGAATGTCATGACCCATAGAACTTGCCCCTTCTGAACTTCCTGGTCCTTATCGCGCCGGGGCTTGTATTCTTTGTTGCTCCCAACATGGCCGCAACAAGCGACTTGCCTCGCACCAGCTTTCACATCGCACACGGCACGTTCTATAAATTGGCCACGGCCCTGCGCGTCTCAACGCTATCATTAGGTAGTGACTTGATGTGTGTGTGCTGTTCTGCGAAACCTCTATTCCTTGTTCCTGGTTGCTTCTTCCTTCCTTCCTTTCACCCTTCCCTTTAATTTGCTCCCGGAATCCTGTTTCCTAGCGACCACTACCTTTTTCCTGGACATCCTGGAACAGCGGCCTTCCCGGAACTCTGAACGTCCTCTGCAGCCGGACGAGACTCGAGCGAGCCTATACAAGACCCGATCCGTCCACAAGAGGAATCCTCCTGTGGAACAGAGCAAGAAGCGATCTCAGGTGAGATGGGGGGAGATTTACGACAAAGAAGGCCCACCAGAATCTATGAAGTTCATGAGCTCTGCGATGAATCTGATGATGTCATCCCTCTTTTCCCAGCAGCAGCCTCTCCCCATGTGGCCAGGGGAGGGAAGCCGCTACCTGATCCTGACCCTTGGGGCGGTTACATGAGGGAGGACTGCATGGGAGGAGGCGACCCCAGGAGGGGTGATACACGATTGGAGGAGACATGGTATCCCTCTTTCCCTTCTAGGGATACCCCTGCCATTTCCCATGCCTTAGTGGCATAACGTGCTGATCCCCTCAACCATCCATAAGACCTACTGGTAACACCTTCCAATACTCTGCACATAAAACACCAAGAACTACAACTCCCATACATCTAAAAATACGGTGACGAAGAGGCTGAATGGAGTAATGCAGATCACCTGGAACGAGAAGCACCAGATACGCTCTAGTGGTGTGACTTTATGAGCAGTGGCAGCATATTTAAGCGTTACCCAGCAAGAACCGGACCTTCCGCAAACATCTAAAACATGGCTCTTCACCTAGGAGCTCTCTCCACCTTGACTTGGTATATACTTGAACATTCTATTGCCTGCAACTTTGTAACCTGCAAAAAGAAATTTGACGTGCAGAACATAACTGTCAAACCAACAAGAAATGAGGTCCTCTTAATACAAAACACAGGGCCATTTGGCTGTATTTGAACAGCACTAAAACTAGAACCAGTAATCATACAAACACAGTTTGGGGTATTTGTAATGCGTAAAAAGGACTGCACAGATGAGAAAAGGAGCTGAAGATCTAGGGAGTAGCACTGAACAGACTTCCATTGGAGAGATTGTAAAGAGCTAAAACAGACATAGAAAGAAGACAGCAATATAAGACCCAGAAACTGATGTTGAGCTGAATAACAACCTTTGGTTGTGTGGTAATACAATATCAATACCAAAATCAACAAGACACTTGCCCTGAAGAAGACCTTTGAAAGGTTGAAACACGTGTTGGCTGGCTGTACAAAGTGTAAACCACAATACATTTTGTCAAAACCTAGAGTAACAGCTCTATTGTTATTATATAGTGCATTGATTGCTAAGGTAGTGGTCCAGGTGCCGGTTAGACCACTAGATTATTTAGAACTTTGAAAACCTGTCCTGCAACTAGTGTCTTGATACCCTCGGGTTTAGTGCGCTGCTACAAATGTAAAAATAAATAAATGAAGGAAGAGAATGCGACTTCGGAACGTCGAGCCCTCTCGGGGTTGACAGAGGGACTGCGAGGACGTCAAAATGAACGTGGAGCCTGCATGCTCGAGAGGATGGCAGGAGACAGAGGACTCCAGAGACTGGTTCATCGTTGTCACGCATTCCCCGATTAGGAGTCCCACCCCCACTTATAGGTCATTCCCCGATCAGGTACACATTCAAATGCACTCACCTGGTCAACACATTAGGGTCAGGCACACTGATAAGGACAAACAAGTTGGCAGACAGTCACGCCGGGGCTTGTGTGCACTACGGCCCTTCCACAAGCAGTTGTCATGGCAGCTAGCACCGCGCTGACGTCTGCGTTGGCGAGTTCGGGAGCTTTCCCACGTGATACGGCTCCACTCGCGAAGGGTGACTGTGCTGACGCACCTGCGTCAACGTGTCTCCATGGTAACGGCATAAATGAACGCCCTCGCCTCGCATTCAACGCTTCTCAGCTGTTGTTGTTTGCGGCGAGTGGCGTTTTCTTGTTGAACTCACAGATATTCTTCACCTTGCCTAACGGACTCTAGTTTTTCCCTTGACTTGCCCTTTTGGATACAACGTCTCTGTTTACTTACTTACACGGATTCCGACCTCAGCATTTCTCCATGTACTTCCTTGTGTCTCACCCTCTGTTACGACGTCTTTGGAAATACTGAAACCATTGCTCATTTTTTTCTGTCTCACAGTCTAAGCAACTTTGTGTTTCCCATTGGAACTTTGGATTTATCCTGGTATTTGTCCAACATCAGAGCACACCACTCTCTGGATCAAGGTCACGGGTGACCCCTTAGCAGTGCCTCCAGACATCTGCTCCAACATGTGTCCTTCTTCACACTGCAAACACCACACTAAGGGGGAACAGGTCAGCACAAAGAAAGAGGGATCAAGTACATACAATTCCTCAGGTATACATTTTCAAGGCAACCCACTGGTAGATGCTGTGTTTCCTATTCCTTCTATTGTGCATATCACTAGACTTGCCACTGTCTAACCACTTCATTGCCCGTTTGCTTCCTTGCAGCCACGTGGAGCCCCAGTGCCCCCTGTTCCAGTCACCTGTGGCCCTAATGACTGGTCAGCGACTATTTACCACCTCTCTGACTGGTGCTTGTGGACGGAGGTATTTATAGTCTACGTGGATCTCGGATCTTGACAATCGTACAGCGAACACAAGATGGAAGGAAGAAGAAACCTCCTAGAAGCCATGGAAACCTGGAAACAGCCTCACCGCCATCCGAACATGGTACAAGGACCCAGAGAAAAGCGAAAGCTGTGAAGGACGTGGAAGCTTTTCGATGAAGTAGGGCAGCTTGCGAGCTGGAGGTGGGACATTGGAGTGTTGCCTCTCAACTAGCAGGAGGGAACTGGATGCCATAAGAAACCGAGGAGTCCTAGAAAGAAAGAATGGGACACTGTGGTGCTTCGGCAACGTTGACAAAGAAAGAGATATACAAGTATTTTGTTGAACAAAGAGCCATGAGGAAAATCCACGACCTTAGGAATTTGATGCGTCTTAAAGAGAAACCTGTGAACTTTATCCACTGAGAACTTTCGTGTTGGAGTTGGAGTTTGTAGAATGTGAGGGCGAGGATAGGATTTCGGACACAGGACATTTTGCTTTGGACATCTTGACACTGGACAGACCTTTCGTTTTGGTTGTGGTAGGGAAACCCCTCCTAGAATAGGGATAGGGAGGCCTTTTCCAAACCCCTTTTATTTTGAATAAAGGTCTATAGCCAAAACTATGAGCTCTCTGTGACCGAGTCTCATTCCTGGCTCCTCACCGCTCCAAAAGGGCTGCATGTCTACTCGTGACATGTGCATGGAGAGTTAGAGCCTGCACGTGTTTTTCAACCCAACTGCGGACGCACAGAGAAAGTCTGTAGAGCGGCAAAATATGTAACATTTCAAAAGAATGTATTAATTTAAGACCAGCTTGAGGGTCCATGTAGATCCTTCAGAGACTTGGTTCCGTACATCGAGCACTCAAGCTTCCTGCTTACAGAAAGCAATCTGACCAATCTCAGCCTTCCAACGTTGTACGCTCAGAGCTGTAGACCCTCCACTTTAGTTTGCCCCTAGGGGGAGGGGACTCATGTTATGAATGCCATCCAGCTCAGAGACAAGTTGTTGGTTGTTGTGAGTCAGTTGTGGTTGGCGGTCAAAGGAGTTACACACGCATGACAGACTGTGGAGGAGAGGAGGTAGCTGGAGGAAGAGTCGGGAGTGGAGGCGGATGCAGCAGTAGAAGTTAGTGCTGAGAAGGTGGTAGAGGCGGTTACATCGGGAGGAAGAGGGAGTAGAAGACTGCAGGAGGAGGAGGTAGCAGGGGGTGGTGCTGTGAAGACAGAGGTGGAGGGTACAACTGGAGAAGATGGTAAAAGGAGGTGGTGGTAAACTGGAGGACGAGGTTACATCAGCAGGAGGCAGTAGAGGACAGATGGTGTAGGCTGCAACAGGTGGACCAGCAAGGCATGATCTTGAGGAGGTGGTGGAAAGAAGAGGAGGTCTGAGAGGATGTCTTAACAAGAGAATAAGGAGAGACATTGGAGGTGGAGGCCAGAGCACAAGGAAGTAAAATATGCAGTCGGAATAGGAAGGAACAAGGAGGCCAGGTTGTTTCAAGGTAGGCAGAAGCTATGGGAGGAGGCACAACCACCAGCCATGCAGAGTAGTGATGCCTGTAGATGCCAGTGGGATCTTGATATATCTGGAGCAGTGAACAAAACTTGGGAACCTAGGGTTCAGCAAGAAAACTCCTGGCTCAACATCTACAATCTCCAGAGGTTCTAATACTACCTGCACTTAATCGAACTGACCCAGAATCCTCTCTCGGAGGGGCTCTAAAGCTGACCAGAGGGCAATACTTTAAGACATTGCCAAAAGTATGGGACAGTGAAAATTTCAAATAGATCTACCCGTCATCAGAGGACTGATTGGAATCTGAATGCTATGCCCTATGCAATAAATAAAACTGAAAACAGACCTTCATTGTCCAGTCCTATCTATCTCCAAGCTGGCCTTGGTGATAGTGCTTGGGAAGGCAGCAATTCTCCTGTCAGTCACTGGCTTAAGTGGTTCACAGGACTGCTCCCCAAAGTCCCAGCATGCAGCATATCTCCTTTCTCTTTTTTTAATGGCTCTGGGAACTTTGGCTTCAAGTTCCAGCACACAGCCTTCCCTCCTCTGCTGAGCTTCTCCAGAATCCAGCTCGTCGCTCTTCTACTTTGAATGTCTTTCTCACTTGGGTCCAACAGGTCTGACTTTGGATAACTCCCTTCTCTTCTGAACTCATGGTCCATACTGGGGTCACTTGTGTATATATGTCCCTCCCTAGCTCTGCTCGCTGCCTGGTCCCTAGCGCACACCTCCCAGCCAGACAGCAGCTGTGCTTGGTCGCAGGCAGCATCTGCCCTTCCTCCACCTCATACTCCCCACCTCTCTCAGTGGTGTCCTATCCTCTGCTGTCTGGGGGTGTTGCTCGCCTTCCACTGGATGCTTCTGCTCAGTCTGTGTTAGGCAGAATCAACTGCAGTACCCTTTGGGAACACTACAGGTAATTAGGACTACAAGTGTAAGCACAATTTCACCTTTGGTACAAGCCTGTACTACACAGTAAAGTGGTAGCGATGGCTGAGCAGCCAGACCTATCTCACGAGTTTAAGTGAGCAGTAGAACAAGTTACACAAAGGACCAACTAATACAGTAATTCAAGTAAACACTTACTCACGGTTTCTCAGTAAAAGAATATACATTTACTCAATCATTTATAAAACATTACACTGGCACATGCAGCTCAATAAAACACACTAATATACCACAAAAATCCACCCGGTAAGTAACTAAACATGTTTAGCTCAAAAATGAAGTGTGAGCAAAATGGCACTTCAGATCCTTAGAAAAGGGAGGAAAAGACAAGGTTATAAGAATAGACAGCCCAAATACAATCATAGGCAGGGCAAAGGTTTCAAGTTAAATACAACCAGCAATTCTTCTCAATAGGCCTGGGCCAAAGTCAATGGTTCAGAGTCTCTTGTATAGGATAGCACAGTTCTGGTATGTAACGGTTAAGTCTTTGCCACAGCTTTTTAAAGAATTTGGCTAGGCGAAAAGTTTGACGAATATTTAGGGAAGGACAAGCCTTCGTAGTCGAGGAAAGTTTCACGCACTTTTTCGATAGCCGAAAAGATTTCCGGACCGCGTTTGCACAGTACCTTTTAGAGCAAGAAAGCTGTAGCTGAGGCAGTTGTTCCTGGCAGTTCGAGCAGATCTTGCAGTTCCTGAGCTTCAGTCGTGGGGACAAGAAGGAGGCGTCGGGAGGTTCCTGCAATGCCCAGGGAAGTGGCCAAAAGCTGTAGCAAGAGGTCAGTTTAAGGTGTGAGTGCCTTAAAGTCCCCCTGGTTTCCTTCCCTCTGGCTATCCAGTTATCAACAGCACTCTGAAGAACATTCGACCAGAATAGGACGGTGTCCGGGTGGCTTGCAAGTTGGTTTTTCCCACCAAACTCAAGGGAAGAAGTTAACCTTGAAGGGCTTCTCTGTCGTCGGAGTTTCGGGAAATTCAGACCTGCAGCAGGGCTTCACCGGTCGTCCAGGAGTTGCAGCAGTCCTCTTCCTTCCTTCCTCTTCGGTTCTTTCGTTCCAGTGGTCGACACTGCTTTCCAAGTCCCACAGACCTGCTTTTAAACAGCTTTCCCCCCATTCATTCAGCCTGGCTGTCACTCACACAGCAGGGTGGCTGTCCTTGCCGGACAGCCAGCCGGACAATCACAACAGAGTGCATTCAGGTCTCCTAGGAGACTAAGCACAGGGAGTTTCGGGCACCTCCCTCACATCCTGTCCACCACAGACACTCTGGCGCCAGAGGAGGGCTTCAGCACAGAAGCTCGCCAAAGGGCACGAACAAAGGGACCAAACCTGGTTTGGCGCGCAGAGACAAACACAAGAAGGACCTTTCCTAAAATAAATGTCGAAAAAAGATGACCAGAGTCTGTTTTTACAGATAGGTCTGGGGCACCATATTGAAAAACATGGCTACTCCTGATTTTGAGCCACCGTTGTTAGCGGTTGCGAAAAATCACGGTAGTTGATCTAAATCACTGCCACCAGCCATTCAAAATAGGAAAAGGTTAACATTTTACTGTTACATGAGTGTTTTGACTCAGGGAAAGCTAAGCAACCCCTCCAGCACTCTATAGTAAGATAGGGTGTGCTGGGTCAGTAAATTTAAAGAGACTAGTAGTCAATATAACTTTACATGCCCTGAGAGACAGTAGTCATTCTCAGGGAAGTTAGTTAAACCTTTGGGGAGTCTGAAAAGACACCCCTGTGACACTGCACTGAAGGTGCTGTGTGACACACAGAAAAAGATGGTGCCACTGGAGTTGTTTAAAAACTCCATAACCAAAGAACACACAAGTGAAACACACACAAAATACATGGAAGAGTGGGAAAAAGGCTCACACTCTTCCCAGGTAAAAAAAATAAAATCCTACAAATCCAGCAAATTTGCTGGGGATCTCAAAAGGTAAGGGAAAGTAGCACATTTGGAGAATTCTCCCTAACAGCCTGCATTCGGGGGCTCCCCACAGCTTCCCTGTGTGCACTGGCACAGCAGCTCCTGCAGTACTCACCTCTCGCTCACCCAGTATGAGTCACACGACTGTGGTCATGGAAGGAAGACTTCAGACTCTTTTGCTCTGTGTCGTGGAAGGCAATTCACCACAACAGTTGCATGTAAATTTCAGAGCGTGACAAGGCCATCGGTCAGATCAGCTGCAGTGTTTTTATGAGGAGGTGGCTAACTCGAGAAGTTGGTCACAAAACACAGTGGCCTCTCCCACGGTCACATAAGCAAATCAAAACAGAACAGGGGATGAACAGACTGTATTGTGGGATCTTGAACTGGTGCCTGCATCCACCAGTCACTGTGGGCCCTGCACTCCTCCCATCATGCATCAGTCACTGTGGGCCCCTGCACTGCTCCCAGAATGCATCAGTCACTGTGGGCTCCTGCACTGCTCCCAGAATGTATCAGTCACTGTGGGCCCTTGAACTGCTCCCTGGTCTCGTCAGTAACTGTGGGGCCCTGAACTGATCCCAGCATTTATCAGTCACCGTGGGGCCCTCTGCTCCCTGAACTCGTCGGTTAATGTGGGCCCCTGCACTGATTCCAGCATTTATCAGTCACTGTGGTGCCCTCTGCTCCCTGAACTCGTCAGTCGTTGTGGGCCTGTGAGAGATTTGACCATTTGCACGGTGGGTGTGCGCTCTCCTGGCTTTTTCATAATTGTAAATGAACTTGAATAATGGTAGATCAACCTCTGGAAAATGTATGGGGTTAATCTGCACACATTGTCCAATGGTCACCGCAAGACATACACACAGACCTTTGTACTCTGTGTGGACAGAGTTTACAGGCACAGTCCCCCCTGTCATATTGTGTTGGGATATGACAGCCAGGATTATAGCATGCCATCTCAGAAGGGGGAAAGCAAAACATTCCCTCTGCCATGGCCAGCCTAATTAACTGTCAAATGCTCCATGGATCTGCCCTGTCCTTTTGTTTAGCTCTGCAGATGGTGGCAGCAATTAACATACTAAAAGAGTATACCTCAAACAGGCCCACACGAGGCCTGGCTGCAGAGGTTAACAAAGGAGACAAGAAACCACAACAACCTTTGATATGCACTGTGTCAACCAGAAGCCAGCTCCCGCCCTTAGTATCAATGGACAGTGACATGTCATGTCGGGCACTGCGTGCATTACAGTAGTAATCCCCATAGTGGGACCCCATTCAGAAGGTACATGTATGTAGATTGACAGCGTCAGAAAGTCTGCTCTCGCTGCAGCTTCAATGGAGACCTGCCGCTTTAATCAGGCACTCCATAGAGCTACAATCACCAGAGAAACCCTTTGATCCACAACAGACAGTAGGATGGGTGGGACTTCATATTACATGTTTTCACCCCTTTACCTTTTTGGTTGCAAAGCACTCTGGTTATGATTCGGGCATACAGGAGATTGTTGGTGGGGACCCAGGATTGGTTCATTAAGGTAGGCTTAGCCTACACCAATCCATGTGGTCCATTTGGCTTTAAAAGAGGGTTGTGCCCCACGTTTGGGCAGATCATCAGAAGACTTTGCAAGGAGTTACAAGAAGAACTCAGCGTTAGACCCTGGCTGAAGGTACAGTCTGCCTTACATCTTCTGCCAACGAAGGAAGGCCAGGATTTCCAAAAGGCAAGCAAGCCCTCCCTTAAAACATCTGCCAGAGAACAGAGGGAGATGCTGAATCCAGAGGACCCTACAGTAGCTCCAGAACTGATACCCAGCCAGCACACAGCGTGCCCTGCTAGTCTCTGCAGAAAGCTTCCTAGATGGCAAGTGCCAGAGAGTGTCTGAACCAAAATAAGGAAAATGCAGCTGCCTGCAACAGTCCTCAGCTATGGACCGTCCCCTTTAATGGACAACACAAGCCCATTGAAGAAGCTAGAAGGAGTGGATCGACAAGCATCTACCAACGTCCGCCCTCTCCTCAAGCACTTCCTTGTGCACCCCCTCCTCAATAAGTCTTCTGCCGATCCTACCTGTCCAGAAAACTATCGCCTGATCTCGATCACTCCTTTCCTAGGCAAACTCCTGGAAAAGCTGGCCATCTCCCAGATGACTCTCCATAACAAATCTGTTGGTTGTTTTCATGATGATCAGTCTGGCTTCAGAGCAGCCAGAGGCACGGAAACTGCTGTCCTGAACACCTGTAAAGATCTACTCTCTAATCATGACTCCAGCATTCCTTCTGTCCTCATCCTCCTTGACCTTTCCTCTGCCTTTGACAATTTCAACCACGCCATCTTGATTAATTGACTCTGTGAGAACCTGGGCATCACAGATCAGGCCTTGGAGCGGCTGACCTCCTTCCTTCTGGGCCGCCGCTCCCGGGTCCAACTGGGGTCATTTATCTGCCCCACCTCCTCTCCAGATGGGGTTCCCAGGGCTCTAACCTCTTTCCCTGGCTCTTTAATGTCTACTTGGCCCCTTTGGCCCATCTGATCTCTACCTTCTCCTCTAACTTTCAGTGCTACGTGGATGACAGCAGCTCTCCTTCAGGCTCCTCTCCTCTCCTCTCCTCTCCTCTCCCACTCATTCCTAATTGTCCATCTGCGATTCAAGACTGGTGCACCTCCAACAATCTCTGTCTTAATGCCAGTAGGACGGAGATCCTTCTCATTGGGACCCCTGCTCCCGCTTTCCCCCTATCACTCTGTCCGCCCTCCTTTGGCCCACTTCCTTCGCCTTCCTGCGAGGTAAAAAACCTTGGTGTTATCTTTGACTCCACCCTCTCCTCACATCTCTGACGTCTCTAGGAAGTCCCACTACGTGCTGTATCTAGGTATTCTTCCTTTCCTCTCCTTCCCCCAGAAGCTCACTGTCTCCAGAGCTCTGATTCTATATAGGCTGAACTACTGCAACAGCCTCTTTCTCAATCTGCCTTACTCTACTCTCTGCCCTCAGCAACTAATCCAGAACAGGACTGCAACACTTATTCTGGGCCTCAAGCCCAGGGACTGTAACTCTCCAGCACTGAAATCTCTCCACTGGCTCCCTGTAGCTGCAAAGATCGCGTTCAAGACCCTCTGCATCGCCCACTAGGCTTTCTGGGGCCAGGGCCTGCACTACATCCAACACATTCTTCCAAAATACCTTCCTTCTCAAGCCATCTGTGCAACTATATCCAATCCGAGGGTCAGACGCTTTGCTAAGCAGGAAGCGTGGAGTAGATCTCTCTCTTCTGCAGATGCCTGCATCTGGAATGGCCTCCCTGCCCCTTGTGAGAAACCAAAGGGTGTCTCACTTTCTATGTCCCGGGGATTTCTCTCACAGGTGGCCAGGGCATGGGTCATCCCCTTTGGATCTAGACCCTGGGGGTGGACCAGTGCGGGAGGATCACCTGGGTGAGGGGTCTTCAGGGAGTGGGGGTGAGGCAACCGACGGTGACACGCGGTATTCCCCCTTTTCCCGTACCTATGCCCCATCCTATTTTATAAGATCCTTCAACTTCCCAACCCCCACCCCTTTCTACACAAACACTGGCCCGAGGAAGAGGGCGACAGAGTAGAGAGGCTAACACATGCATATCTCATTGGACATGTCCCATTAATCGGGTCAGGCACTTGAATTTAACCACATACACATGATACCCATTAGCTCTCCCCACATGGATAAAAGGCAGAACACAGAGACACACTCTGAGCAAGGTGGAACACAAAAAGGAGCAGAACTTCCGGGGCGAAGGCAAACCTACTGGAGAAGGACCATCAATCGAGGGACTAGAGAAAGGGTAGAGGAACCCTGAAGTTCCCAGCAGGAGGTTGTTGCCTTTGGGAAACCATGAAGGAGACGCAGAGAAAGCCAAATCGCAGACGAGAAGAAACCTGCATTGTGTTTCAAGGACGTCAGCGACCCTCCCGGGTGAACGACAGTTGGTGAGGCGTGGCCAAGCCTTTGTTATTAACCTTGACTTGTGAATGATAGCCGCAGAGACAAGGAAGGAACATGTAGAACCGTTGGGTTAGTGAAAGACATAAAAGGCCGGTTTGTGTCAAGGAAAGATAGAAGCCGCAAAAGTGTATCTCACAAGTGAAGGTTGCGCACATGCTAATGAGACGCGAAAGAAAGCTAACCAATGATGAACTTTTAAGGGGCTGATAACTGTGAAGCCAGTGATGCAGAGTAGTGGAGTGGTCCGGTGAAAGGAAGTAGCCCACTCGAAAGTCTCAGCGAAATGTGAAATGTTTTGTTATAAAGCTGCAAAGTGAGCAAACTCTGAAATGCGTAAGTTGCAAAAGCCGTCTGAGATGTCTCGACCAGTGCTTCAGAACCGCCAACCAGCACTGAGACAGCGATTCCTGACCATGAGCCGCCGTGTAGGCCAGCCTGCAGCCGTCCGTCCAGCCTCGCTCACCAAAATACCTGCCGCCCGATACCTGCAGCTGTCTCCCATTTTGAATTCTGTGGCAGAAGCTGTAAAAGCGCCCTGAAACTGACTCTACCCTGTCGAGCACTTAGAACTCCTACAAGCACAAAGTACATTGTGGTTCTGTCCGCCTAGTCTTTCTCCGAAGGCCGACCCATTGCTCCCTTAGGCCCTCATTACAACCTTGGCGGAGGACCATGGTGCTATTAGCACCATGGTCCATGCCGCTAAGGTTACGATTCTGCCATGGTGGATGGCGGAATTACCGCCCCATTCCAAGGTGAGTGGGGCGGTAATTCCCCATTCACCATTTGCCCTTCCCCATTCCCATTTTTGCCCCATAGGGCATAATGGGAATGGGGAAAGGCGCTAAGTTGCGGCACCGTACTTAGCACCAAGGTCACTTTGCGGCATGGGTTTTAACGCCTGCAAAAAGCAGGCGTTAAAACTCGGGACCTCTTAATCAGGCGTTAAGGGTTTAACGGCGCCGTTAAACCCTTAACGCATGACTTGTAATGAGGGCCTTTGTGTTGAAACCAAGTATCCTTTAAGTGTTGTGATTACTTACTATACGGACTACCCTGCTGTCAGTGTCCAGAGTGGATCCCTTTTGCTTCTTTGAAACTGCCTGTCCTCTGCATTCCTTTACAGGGTGGGGCTGTATTTCGTAGTGTTGCTAGAACTGTCTGTTGTGATGACAATAAAGTAGATACGTTTATACCACTATGACTGGACAGTCCCTTTTATCATTGGGTAATAATTGTAGTTTCGCTGTGTTGCAACTAACCAATGATGCACGACCTTTCGGAGACATGCCTGCAGTTCCATCCACGTTACCAAAGTGGACAAGAAGTTTATAATTGACTTGTCTTTCCAATCTGTTTGGATCCCTTCTGGTGTACTAGAGGGGTGGGGCTGATTGATGGTTTAGAAACCGATATTCATCCCTGGACCACTGGTGCCCCAGAAGTTGATTAGTCACAGGGCCACTGCACTGCTTCCTGCATCGGATCCATCAGTCACTGTGGGCCCCTGCATTGCTCGCTGCTTCCAGCAATCACTGTGGGACCCTGCAATGCTCCCTGAACTCGTGAGTCACTGTGGGCCCTTGTACTGCGCCCTGCATCCACCAGTCATTGTGGGCCCCTGCACTGCTCCTGGCATTTACTAGTCACTGTGGGCCCCATCACTGCTCCCTGCAACCACCGGTCACTGTGGAACCCTGCACTGCTCCCTGAACATATCAGTCACTGTGGGTCCCTGGACTGCCCCCTGAACCGACCAGTCACTGCCAAACAGTCACTGTGAGCCCCTGCGCTGCTCCTGGCATTTACCACTCACCGTGGGGCCTGGCACTGCTCCCTGCATCCACCAGACACCGCGGGCCCCTGCACTATTGCCTGAATTCGTCAGTCATTGTGAGCTCCTGCACTGTACCTGGCATTTACCAGTCACTGTGGGCCCCTGCACGCCTCCTGGTAATTCCTGCCACTGCGCCTCAGCTCGCTTTCCAGTGTTTACTAGTCAGTGCAGGCCATGCATTTCTTTCCAATTAGACGGGAGGAAGCAGCAATTAAGTCAGATGGAGTGAAAATCAATGTCTTATTAGATACTGATAAGGAGCGCGCGTGCAGGGTGATTAAAGGCAAACACCAAGGAGTCAAAGTCCAAATTCGTCAGCAAAGCACAACTGGGCCGCAGACCTGCTCTGCTGTACTACAAATAACCAGTACACCTGTAGCACAGTGCACATTACCAATACAACCTTGATACACTGCACACCACCAGCGCACCTGTGCCAGATTATACATTACCAGTACACCTGTGCCACACTGCACATCAACCAACTAGGCCTGTGCCACACATCAGCACAACATGAGTGATGCACAATACATCACCAGCCTTCCTGTGGTGTAACACAGCCTCAACCAGGCAGAGCTTTATAGCACATCACCAGCACACCTGCACCAAATAACATCCCCAGCCAGCCAAGGGTGCACCGCACCAAAGCAGCCATATTGGGTTGCACTGCACATCCCCGGTACACCTGTGTCTCGCTGCACACCATGACCAGTCAACCTGTGTTGAAAAGCACATCAGCAACGACTGACTAATCTGAGGATGCCGCCCCTTCTTCCCTAGGGGGGATATCTTTCCCATGGGGCCAGGGCGGTGTGTCCACAGCCCCCCTGGGGGTGGTGCACCGAGGGACGATCCCATGGGGGAGGAAACCCCCATCAGATTGTAGACGATCTTCACCATAGAACGCGGTATCTCCTGCTTCACTATGTCCAACACCCCATCCAAATCCTCCTGCTCCCACCCTGGACAGGGCTAATATGTATTACTGTCAAGTCAAACCAAACTCACCTACATGACAACAACAAGAAACCAAGTAATCCAAAGTATTATGCATTCAGGCAAACTCACCTACGTGAAAAGAATAAGAAACAAAGTCATCCAAAGTATTATGCATTCAGCCAAACTCACCTACGTGACAAGAATAAGAAACGGAGTAATCCAAAGTATTATGCATTCAGCCAAACTCACCTACGTGACAAGAATAAGAAACCAAGCAATCCAAAGTATTATGCATTCAGCCAAACTCACCTACGTGACAATAAGAAACCAAGTAATCCAAAGTATTATGCATTCAGCCAAACTCACCTACGTGACAAGAATAAAAAACAAAGTAATCCAAAGTATCATGCATTCAGCCAAACTCACCTACGTGACAAGAATAAGAAACAAGTAATCCAAAGTATTATGCATTCAGCCAAACTCACCTACGTGACATGAATAAGAAACCAAGTAATCCAAAGTATTATGCATTCAGCCAAACTCACCTACGTGACATGAATAAGAAACCAAGTAATCCAAAGTATTATGCATTCAGCCAAACTCACCTACGTGACAAGAATAAGAAACCAAGTAATCCAAAGTATTATACATTCAGCCAAACTCAACTACATGACAACAATAAGAAACCAAGTAATCCATTCAGGCAAACTTACCTACTTGACGATATTGTCACGCCTGCACACCTCAGGGTTCCCAATCTTCCCAGTCTCCCCAGTGCCCCCTCCAGTTCCTCTAATCCCACCAGTCCTTATGCCCGATTCCGGGACTCACTTGTGACCTCCTCACTTTGCCGTGTACCATTGCGTGGATTCCGGCCTGCAGCTGCTCACTCGCTGCGACGACCACTTGAGTGGAAACTCCCGTGGCGATTGAAAGACCGGCTTCATGCCGCACTTGCGCATACCATGACCAGAGCTTCTCGCTCACGTGATGTGGCCACGGTCCATGTGACCAAAACAGACACGCACACGTGATGCCTCTGCATGTCACATGATCGGAACTTGCGGATCACGTGTCCGAGAAGGAAACGAAGCGCCAGTATTTAAACAGCCGCATCAGAACATCCGATGCTTCACAGCTATTTAATTTTGGACACTGTTCGGCGCTACGTATTCTGACTTTTGGATTACCTGGAAATTGACCTTAGATTGCCTTACGGATTTGCTCTTGGATCTCCCTGGTTTTGCCTTCTGCTGTTACTGGATTACTCATCACAGACTGTTTTTTTGCACTCCTGCTTGCTCAACCCTTTGGCATTACGTTCGTTTGTTTCCCTTGTCCAGGACTTTAATATCAGGTGGGCCCGGTTCACGAATATTACACCTGACCTACTGGCACACGTCTCCTGCTAGGAGGGCCCTTGGTGGGTCCCGGAAACCATATTAGTACAGACTATCAAGTCACCGCCTCTGTGTGTAAGATCTTTACATTTGTTCTTGTTTGGTCAGTGATGGTTGTTGTGCCATATACTTAACCGGTGCTTTGTTTACAGTGGTCCGGGGTTCCAAGAGGTCTGCGGTTCCGGAAGACAATCTCCCACCTGTGGCCTCAAAGGTTGTACAGGGAGTACTATTAACTCTCTCTGTGCGACACTTGTGGACATAGGACTCTTCTGACTACACGACAGTCAAGACACAACAGACAACAAGAAACCAAGTAACCAAAGTATTATGCATTCAGCCAAACTCACCTACGTGACAATAAGAAACCATGTAATCCAAAGTATTATGCATTCAGCCAAACTCACCTACAAGATAACAACAAGAAACCAAGCAATCCAAGGTATTATGCATTCAGCCAAGCTCACCTACGTGACAACAATAAGAAACCAAGTAATCCAAGGTATTATGCATTCAGCCAAACTGACCTATGTGACAATAAGAAACCAAGTAATCCAAAGTATTATGCATTCAGACAAACTCACCGACGTGACAACAATAAGAAACCAAGTAATCGAAAGTATTATGCATTCAGCCAAACTCAACTACGTGACCACAATAAGAAACCAAGTAATCCAAAGTATTATGCATTCAGGCAAACTCACCTACGTGACAACAATAAGAAACTAAGTAATCCATTCAGCCAAACTCACCTACGTGACAATAACAAGAAAGCAAGTAATCTAAAGTATTATGCATTCAGCCAAACACACCTACGTGACAATAAAAAACCAAGTAATCCAAAGTATTATGCATTCAGACAAACTCACCTACGTGACAATAATAAGAAACCAAGTAATCCAAAGTATTATGCATTCAGCCAAACTCACCTACGTGTGAACAATAAGAAACCCAGTAATCCAAAGTATTATGCATTCTGCCAAACTCACCTACGTGAAAAGAATAAGAAACAAAGTCATCGAAAGTATTATGCATTCAGCACCTACCTGACAAGAATAAGAAACCAAGTAATCCAAAGTATTATGCATTCAGCCAAACTCACCTATGTGACAAGAATAAGAAACCAAGTAATCCAAAGTATCATGCATTCAGACAAACTCACCTACGTGACAAGAATAAGAAACCAAGTAATCCAAAGTATTATGCATTCAGCCAAACTCACCTACGTGACAAGAATAAGAAACCAAGTAATCCAAAGTATTATGCATTCAGCCAAACTCACCTACGTGACAAGAATAAGAAACCAAGCAATCCAAAGTATTATGCATTCAGACAAACTCACCTAGGTGACAATAAGAAACCAAGTAATCCAAAGTATTATGCATTCAGACAAACTCACCTACGTGACAATAACAAACCATGCAATCCAAGGTATTATGCATTCAGACAAACTCACCTAGGTGACAATAAGAAACCAAGTAATCCAAAGTATCATGCATTCAGCCAAACTCACCTACATGACAAGAATAAGAAACCAAGCAATCCAAAGTATTATGCATTCAGACAAACTCACCTACGTGACAATAAGAAACCAAGTAATCCAAAGTATTATGCATTCAGACAAACTCACCTACGTGACAAGAATAAGAAACAAAGTAATCCAAAGTATCATGCATTCAGCCAAACTCACCTACGTGACAAGAATAAGAAACCAAGTAATCCAAAGTATCATGCATTCAGCCAAACTCACCTACATGACAAGAATAAGAAACCAAGTAATCCAAAGTATTATGCATTCAGACAAACTCACCTACGTGACAATAACAAACCAAGCAATCCAAGGAATTATGCATTCAGACAAACTCACCTACGTGACTGTTAGGCAGAAACCTGTGCAGTTCCCTTGGGGAACACTGCAAAAGATTTAAGACTACAGGTAGAGCAGTAAACCCCTTTGGTAGCAGTCTGTACCACCCAGATTTACCTGGTAGCTGTGGCTGAGCAGTCAGACTTCTCTCAAGAAGAGTTAGGCAGTATGCAAAGTATACACAATATGTACTCGGACACAATAGCACAAGCAAACACTGACCAGAGCTTGGTTTCAAAAGTATATAGTTATTTATTTAAAATACACATAAGATAAAAACACTCTAGCAAAATATAGTAAAAACACTTCAAACACAGTTATAATGCAAGCAGTTCCAACCCTTACTCCTATCTAGACAACTCTAAGTTAACACCACATAATTAAAACAGAGGTGAGCGCTTAACGTTAGATGACACTCTAGTAGGTTTAAGAGAGGGGTAAAAAGAAACAGGAATGGGTAAAACACACCACTCTAAGGTCCAGAACACTGGCAATAGACTCACAGAAGCACAAAGTCACAGGTGAGCAAAAGTCACTAGGCAGGGCCCACTCTTAGAGTAGTCGGAGCGAAAATGTGCCCAAGATCACACTGTTGTTAAGGATTCAAAGTCTTGCAAAGAGTTAGAAAGAGTTTAGAGTGGCTTAGAAAGTTTAGCCAGGGTGTCCCAGGCACTCCCAGGTTCGAAAGCCGGGGGCTAAATCTACCCCGTACAGTCGGTGGCAAGGGAAGCCAGGCGGAACACGGTACCTTAAGTGGAAAGGATCCTCCAGCGGTGGCAGTTGTTCCAGGCAGTGGCAGCAAGGCTCGACGTCGGTCAGGGGAGAAGAAGTTCTCGCTGAAGAGCAGAAGAAGAAGGTCGTTGCACTGCCCGGGAAGAAACCAGCCGCGGAGTCCTCCGGTTAAAGGGTTGTACCGACTTTCGTGGTTTGAGGTAAAAGTGGTGGGGTTCCGGTTGCCGGGGTGCTTGGCACTGGCAAGGCGGCCACGAGATACCTCGGGAAGCGAAAAGAAGGCGAAAACTGGTTGTCCCCACCAGTCAAGGGAAGGAGCCACTCCGTTAAGAGTTCTCCTCGGTCGTCGGGAAAAGTGGTGAGACGGTTCAGCAGGGCTCCACCGGGTGGTGTCGTCGAAGCAGGTCGGCTCAGCTCTTCCCTCGTCGGATTCTTGGTCCTGTGGCGACTTCTGAAGTTCCAGTCCCCAAAGCCCTGCTTTTATGCAGCAAACCCCCATTCACCCAGCCTAGCTGTCACTCAAACATGCTAAGTGGTGAGCCGGCCGGCTCACCACTTGGGCCAATCAGGACGGAGTGCGACTTGAGTTACCTAGGTAACTCAGTCCAGGGTGCCTAAACCCCCCTCCACCCCTCCTAAGTACCCCAGACAGAGTGGCACCACTTTGGAGGGCTTCTGTGGAGAAGCCCGCCAAAAGTGGAACAAAGGGCTCCACTTTGGGTCAGAGTTACAGAGGCGAACACCAACGCCATTTTAGAATCAAGTTTTGGCAAAAAGTCCCAACCGGAGTTATAAAAATAAATATATAAACCGGTGGTATGTTTAAGGCTACCGTAAATAAATAATTAAATGTGTTAGCCTAAAACAATGGGAAATCCCATAGGAAAATATTCGCGGTCGAATATAAAACGTAGTTTCCACTGCCACCAGCCAAAACTCGATCAGGGGGGACGGAGACGTGCCCCCTCGACTAACAGACCCTGGGGCAATCGAATTGCCCCAGCCAGTACGTCCACAATATGATGGTTTGTACTGGTTCTGTTCAGGATTCAAGACTAGCAAAGTCTTTGGTGACTTTACATGCCCTGGGAGACAGTAGTCAGTCCCAGGGTATGGAGTCTATGCTGGGGAGTCCCTAGGACACCCCTGGGTCACGGCACAGAGGGTGCTGTGTAACCCACATCACAAAAATACATGAGGCCCTATGGAGTAAAAGACCCCATAGCCCATTCAACACAAGGTTTGTCCAAGATAACACAGTTCAACATGTCCAAGAGTGAGGGTAAAAAGAGTCCCACTCTTGGCAGGAGAAAAAATTAAACCCCAGAAATCCAGCAAAGCTGCTGGGGGACTCACTAGGGAGGGAAATTCAGCCTAAACAGAGAATTCTCCCTAACACTCGCCCCCCCCAGACTAAGGGACAGGAGGATTTAATCCACTCCCGGATGAACCTCATACCTCTAGTCGATGATATACATCCTAGAGAGTCCATCAGCAGTTTGATGGTGACACCTTGACCTATGCTTAAGGGAGAACTCAAAGGTTTTCTTTTGCAAGCTAAAGGACCTACAAACCCTTTGAGGAACATCAGTCTTTTTGTTATAGGGGATCTGGTTGACCAGTCCCTCAGAAGTTGGGACAACTTCTGAACCTATGTTAGGCTTTTTGAAGGGGTCCTTATAAAGGATTCCCTTAGATCTAGAGGGGCCTCCAAGGTTCCTCACCACCTCTCTTGTGGGAGCAGGTTGGGTCTTAGGCCTCTTGGTTGGAGGGGTTGGGGTTAGGCAATGTACCTGCTTCCCCTTCCTCTTAGATCTACCCTTACCTATTTTAGGAGTTTCCCCCCTAATATTAGGATTTGAGTTGGGGTCTTCAGTAGAAGGTCCAACAGTCTGAAGGTTTTTGGCCTTAGACTTTTCTTTTCTGGTCTTCCACCAGCACTGAGAATTACCAGTTCTCTCAGGTCCAGATAGGGGCCTAGTTGGTCTATCCACCTCTTCCTCAGAAGCAGGGGGAGTCAGAGACTCTGAGACTAGGGGAACAATGATGGAGCTTGGTTGGGGCGCCCATGTTCCTAGCATACTATCCTGAAATGTGCCTGGGTTAGAGGTCAACTTACTAACACCAGGGCTTGTAGTGGGGTTCTCAGTAGAGGGTCCCACAGGCTTAGAAGGGTCCTTCAAGGTAGCCTTTCTAGCCAATTTGGTTAAGTTCTGCTTCTCCATACTGGGAGGCCTGGGGGTATGTGACACTACTCCTAGAGTTCTTAGGTCATTCCCTAACAGGACCTTCCCAGGTACCTCAGCCTGAACACTGACAGGGATCCTTACTGTCATGTTGTTACACTGAATGAGGGCTGGTAGGATAGGAACCATTTGGACAGGGCCTCCAGACATCTTAGTGGGACCTTTGGGTGCTTTGGCCACATCCTCAGGTTGAAAGAAGCTTTCATCCACTACTGTTCTGCTGGCCCCAGTGTCTCTCCTGGCAGGAGTATCCTGGCCATTGACAAGAACACTGTCCACATAATACACCTTAGAGTTAACAGGTAGGGAGTTATACACAACCCTATTCTGGGGACTAACCAGACCCATAGGCTCTAAGTTTACAGTTGCTTGAAGACCCAAGGGTTCTTCAGCAAAGAGTTCAAAGTGGGCACTAGCCATCTGTACTTCATCCTCAGGAGTGAAGGCTAAGGAGACTGTGCTGATCCCTGCAGGTTTACCCTTGCACTTGGGATCTCCTTTGATATGGTCAGTACCCTGACAGACATAGCATTGTCCAAATGCTCTCTGGAAGGGTGGCTTGTTCTGACCTCCTTCTGGCTTGTGGCCAGAAGGTACAGTAGCCTGACTAGGTTTCCCATGTGGCTTACCCTGGTTATTTTGTGGTTTGGGGCCCTCTTTGGGATAGGAATTATTAGAATTCTCTTTGGAGTCCTTTTTAGACTGTTTCTCCCCATCCTTCTTCTGAGTTACCCCAGAATCCTTGTGAGTGGCCCTGTTGGCAACCCACAAGTCAGCAGCCTTAGCTAGTTTCCGGGAATCCAATTCCCTGGAATCAGCCAAGTGTTGTCTGAGCTCAGGAGAGCAGGCATCATAAATAGTCTCCAACATAAACAAATTCTTCATACCTTCATAAGTGTTCACCTTGTAACCCTTAATCCATCCCTCTAAGTTTTTCAAACATTCACTCACCCAGGTAGCCCAAGGGGTACCATCATGCTTTTTGAGGTTCCTAAACCTCTTAAGATACTGGGAAGGGGTCTTCCCAAACCTAGCTATCAAAGCTAGTTTCACACATTCATAGTCCTTCCTATCCTCCTCCCCCATCTCCATTACCACATCAGTTGCAACAGGGGGAAGCCTAGAGAACAACCAGGTGAGTAAGTCATTTCCTGTGATGTTCTGGAGCCCATGATTATATTCAAACAGAGACAACCAATCCAACACATCCAACTTAGGCTCATACATACCAACCAATTCTTTAGGCATCCGGGGTCTTTTAGGACTGGAACTTCTAGAGGAGCCAGAGAGAGAAACATTCTCAACAGATAATTTCTTCATTTCTAAGTCATACTTGAGCTCCATTTCCCTTAGCCTTAGTTCTTTGTCAGTTTGAGCATTAAGTTTCTTATACTCCAATTCTAGCTTCATTTTCTCCAGTTCAAAGTACTGAGGACTAAATGTGGGACCTGGTAAAGGTCCAGTAGGCACAGCAGGTAGAGCAGGCAGAGGCCTAGGGGGGACAGTTACAACAGCCTCACCCTCCTCTTCTGACTCTTCCTCAGAATCATCAACATTTTGCTCCATGTTAACTTCAACACTGTCATCTACAGTTGCTGGAGTGGTAGGTTCCTCTGAACCATCACCCAGACTTTGGTTAGCTAACAATCTTTCAATCAGCTCCATTTTCTTGCCCTTAGTCAGGAGATCCTTATGTTTACAGAGCACTCTTAAACAATCAGCAGTTTTGGCTGCAAGGGACTCTTGACTATAGCTTTCTATAACTGACATGTTAGAGGTTTTACTTTTTCAGTGCTAAGCTTTGTGGTTAGTTGCACTAAGGTATCTAAAGCACAATAAAATGTATACTCAATACAAATCCCACCGCTGTACACCAGTGTTAGGCAGAAACCTGTGCAGTTCCCTTGGGGAACACTGCAAAAGATTTAAGACTACAGGTAGAGCAGTAAACCCCTTTGGTAGCAGTCTGTACCACCCAGATTTACCTGGTAGCTGTGGCTGAGCAGTCAGACTTCTCTCAAGAAGAGTTAGGCAGTATGCAAAGTATACACAATATGTACTCGGACACAATAGCACAAGCAAACACTGACCAGAGCTTGGTTTCAAAAGTATATAGTTATTTATTTAAAATACACATAAGATAAAAACACTCTAGCAAAATATAGTAAAAACACTTCAAACACAGTTATAATGCAAGCAGTTCCAACCCTTACTCCTATCTAGACAACTCTAAGTTAACACCACATAATTAAAACAGAGGTGAGCGCTTAACGTTAGATGACACTCTAGTAGGTTTAAGAGAGGGGTAAAAAGAAACAGGAATGGGTAAAACACACCACTCTAAGGTCCAGAACACTGGCAATAGACTCACAGAAGCACAAAGTCACAGGTGAGCAAAAGTCACTAGGCAGGGCCCACTCTTAGAGTAGTCGGAGCGAAAATGTGCCCAAGATCACACTGTTGTTAAGGATTCAAAGTCTTGCAAAGAGTTAGAAAGAGTTTAGAGTGGCTTAGAAAGTTTAGCCAGGGTGTCCCAGGCACTCCCAGGTTCGAAAGCCGGGGGCTAAATCTACCCCGTACAGTCGGTGGCAAGGGAAGCCAGGCGGAACACGGTACCTTAAGTGGAAAGGATCCTCCAGCGGTGGCAGTTGTTCCAGGCAGTGGCAGCAAGGCTCGACGTCGGTCAGGGGAGAAGAAGTTCTCGCTGAAGAGCAGAAGAAGAAGGTCGTTGCACTGCCCGGGAAGAAACCAGCCGCGGAGTCCTCCGGTTAAAGGGTTGTACCGACTTTCGTGGTTTGAGGTAAAAGTGGTGGGGTTCCGGTTGCCGGGGTGCTTGGCACTGGCAAGGCGGCCACGAGATACCTCGGGAAGCGAAAAGAAGGCGAAAACTGGTTGTCCCCACCAGTCAAGGGAAGGAGCCACTCCGTTAAGAGTTCTCCTCGGTCGTCGGGAAAAGTGGTGAGACGGTTCAGCAGGGCTCCACCGGGTGGTGTCGTCGAAGCAGGTCGGCTCAGCTCTTCCCTCGTCGGATTCTTGGTCCTGTGGCGACTTCTGAAGTTCCAGTCCCCAAAGCCCTGCTTTTATGCAGCAAACCCCCATTCACCCAGCCTAGCTGTCACTCAAACATGCTAAGTGGTGAGCCGGCCGGCTCACCACTTGGGCCAATCAGGACGGAGTGCGACTTGAGTTACCTAGGTAACTCAGTCCAGGGTGCCTAAACCCCCCTCCACCCCTCCTAAGTACCCCAGACAGAGTGGCACCACTTTGGAGGGCTTCTGTGGAGAAGCCCGCCAAAAGTGGAACAAAGGGCTCCACTTTGGGTCAGAGTTACAGAGGCGAACACCAACGCCATTTTAGAATCAAGTTTTGGCAAAAAGTCCCAACCGGAGTTATAAAAATAAATATATAAACCGGTGGTATGTTTAAGGCTACCGTAAATAAATAATTAAATGTGTTAGCCTAAAACAATGGGAAATCCCATAGGAAAATATTCGCGGTCGAATATAAAACGTAGTTTCCACTGCCACCAGCCAAAACTCGATCAGGGGGGACGGAGACGTGCCCCCCTCGACTAACAGACCCTGGGGCAATCGAATTGCCCCAGCCAGTACGTCCACAATATGATGGTTTGTACTGGTTCTGTTCAGGATTCAAGACTAGCAAAGTCTTTGGTGACTTTACATGCCCTGGGAGACAGTAGTCAGTCCCAGGGTATGGAGTCTATGCTGGGGAGTCCCTAGGACACCCCTGGGTCACGGCACAGAGGGTGCTGTGTAACCCACATCACAAAAATACATGAGGCCCTATGGAGTAAAAGACCCCATAGCCCATTCAACACAAGGTTTGTCCAAGATAACACAGTTCAACATGTCCAAGAGTGAGGGTAAAAAGAGTCCCACTCTTGGCAGGAGAAAAAATTAAACCCCAGAAATCCAGCAAAGCTGCTGGGGGACTCACTAGGGAGGGAAATTCAGCCTAAACAGAGAATTCTCCCTAACAGTGACAACAATAAGAAACAAAGTAATCCAAAGTATTATGCATTCAGCCAAACACACCTACGTGACAACATTAAGAAACCAAGTAATCCAAAGTATTATGCATTCAGCCAAACTCACTTAAGTGGCAACAGTAAGAAACCAAGTAATCCAAAGTATTATGCATTCAGCCAAACTCACCTATGTGACAAGAATAAGAAACCAAGTAATCCAAAGTATTATGCATTCAGCCAAACTCACCTACGTGAAAAGAATAAGAAACCAAGCAATCCAAAGTATTATGCATTCAGACAAACTCACCTACGTGACAATAAGAATCCAAGTAATCCAAAGTATTATGCATTCAGCCAAACTCACCTACGTGACAATAACAAGCCAAGCAATCGAAGGTATTATGCATTCAGCCAAGCTCACCTACGTGACAAGAGTAAGAAACAAAGTAATCCAAAGTATTATGCATTCAGCCAAACTCACCGACGTGAAAAGAATAAGAAACAAAGTAATCCAAAGTATCATGCATTCAGCCAAACTCATGTACGTGACAAGAATAAGAAACCAAGGAATCCAAAGTATTATGCATTCAGCCAAACTCACCTATGTGAAAAGAATAAGAAACAAAGTAATCCAAAGTATTATGCATTCAGCCAAACTCACCTACGTGAAAAGAATAAGAAACAAAGGAATCTAAACTATCATGCATTCAGTCAAACTCACCTACGTGACAAGAATAAGAAACCAAGGAATCCAAAGTATTATACATTCAGCCAAACTCACCTACGTGAAAAGAATAAAAAACAAAGTAATCCAAAGTATCATGCATTCAGCCAAACTCACCTACGTGACAAGAATAAGAAACCAAGTAATCCAAAGTATTATGCATTCAGCCAAACTCACCTACGTGACAATAACAAACCAAGCAATCCAAGGTATTATGCATTCAGCCAAGCTCACCTACGTGACAAGAATAAGAAACAAAGTAATCCAAAGTATTATGCATTCAGCCAAACTCACCTACGTGAAAAGAATAAGAAACAAAGTAATCCAAAGTATTATGCATTCAGCCAAACTCACCTACGTGAAAAGAATAAGAAACAAAGTAATCTAAAGTATCATGCATTCAGCCAAACTCACCTACGTGACAAGAATAAGAAACCAAGGAATCCAAAGTATTATGCATTCAGCCAAACTCACCTACGTGAAAAGAATAAGAAACAAAGTAATCCAAAGTATCATGCATTCAGCCAAACTCACCTACGTGACAAGAATAAAAAACCAAGTAATCCAAAGTATTATGCATTCAGCCAAACTCACCTACGTGAAAAGAATAAGAAACAAAGTAATCCAAAGTATCATGCATTCAGCCAAACTCACCTACGTGACAAGAATAAGAAACCAAGGAATCCAAAGTATTATGCATTCAGCCAAACTCACCTACATGACAAGAATAAGAAACCAAGTAAACCAAAGTATTATGCATTCAGACAAACTCACCTACGTGACAATAACAAACCAAGCAATCCAAGGTATTATGCATTCAGCCAAGCTCACCTACGTGACAATAATAAGAAACCAAGTAATCCAAAGTATTATGCAGTCAGCCAAACTCACCTACGTTGCAACAACAAGAAACCAAGTAATCCAAAGTATTATGCATTCAGGCAAACTCACCTACGTGACAACAATAAGAAACCAAGTAATCCATTAAGCCAAACTCACCTACGTGAAAATAACAAGAAACCAAGTAATCCAAAGTATTATGCATTCAGCCAAACTCACAACACTAAGAAACCAAGTAATTCAAAGTATTATGCATTCAGCCAAACACACCTACGTAACAACAATAAGAAACCAAGTAATGCAAAGTATTATGCATTCAGCCAAACTCACCTCCGTTAAAACAATAAAAAACCAAGTAATCCAAAGTATTATGCATTCAGCCAAACTCACTTACATGGCAACAGTAAGAAACCAAGTAATCCAAAGTATTATGCATTCAGCCAAACTCACCTATCTGGCAACAATAAGAAACCAAGTAATCTAAAGTATTATGCATTCAGTCAAACTCACCTACGTGAAAAGAATAAGAAACCAAGTAATCCAAAGTATTATGCATTCAGCCAAACTTACCTACGTGACAAGAATAAGAAACAAAGCAATCCAAAGTATTATGCATTCAGCCAAAGTAACCTACGTGACAATAAGAAACCAAGTAATCCAAAGTATTATGCATTCAGCCAAACTCACCTACATGACAAGAATAAAAAACAAAGTAATCCAAAGTATTATGCATTCAGCCAAACTCACCTACGTGACAAGAATAAGAAACCAAGTAATCCATAGTATTATGCATTCAGCCAAACTCACCTACGTGACAAGAATAAGAAACCAAGTAATCCATTCAGCCAAACTCACCTACCTGACAATAACAAGAAACCACATAATCCAAAGTATTATGCATTCAGCCAAGCTCACCTACGTGACAATAACAAGAAACCAAGTAATCCAAAGTATTATGCATTCAGCCAAACTCACCTACGTGACAGGAATAAGAAACAAAGTAATCCAAAGTATTATGCATTCAGCCAAACTCACCTACGTGACAAGAATAAGAAACCAAGTAATCCAAAGTATTATGCATTCAGCCAAACTCACCTACGTGACAAGAATAAGAAACCAAGTAATCCAAAGTATTATGCATTCAGACAAACTCACCTACGTGACAAGAATAAAAAACAAAGTAATCCAAAGTATCATGCATTCAGCCAAACTCACCTCCGTGAAAAGAATAAGAAACAAAGTCATCCAAAGTATTATGCATTCAGCCAAACTCACCTACGTGAAAAGAATAAGAAACCAAGTAATCCAAAGTATTATGCATTCTGCCAAACTCACCTACGTGACAAGAATAAGAAACCAAGTAATCCAAAGTATTATGCATTCAGCCAAACTCACCTACGTGACAAGAATAAGAAACCAAGTAATCTAAAGTATTATGCATTCAGCCAAACTCACCTACGTGAAAAGAATAAGAAACAAAGTAAGACAAAGTATCATGCATTCAGCCAAACTCACCTACGTGACAAGAATAAGAAACTAAGCAATCCAAAGTATTATTCATTCAGTCAAACTCACCTACGTGACAATAAGAAACCAAGTAATCCAAAGTATTATGCATTCAGCCAAACTCACCTACGTGACAAGAATAAAAAACAAAGTAATCCAAAGTATCATGCATTCAGCCAAACTCACCTACGTGACAAGAATAAGAAACCAAGTAATCCAAAGTATTATGCATTCAGCCATACTCACCTACGTGACAAGAATAAGAAACCAAGTAATCCAAAGTATTATGCATTCAGCCATACTCACCTACCTGACATGAATAAGAAACAAAGTAATCCAAAGTATTATGCATTCAGCCAAACTCACCTATGTGACATGAATAGGAAACCAAGTAATCCAAACTATTATGCATTCAGCCAAACTCACCTACGTGACAAGAATAAGAAACCAAGTAATCCAAAGTATTATGCATTCAGCCATACTCACCTACGTGACAAGAATAAGAAACCAAGTAATCCAAAGTATTATGCATTCAGCCATACTCACCTACCTGACATGAATAAGAAACAAAGTAATCCAAAGTATTATGCATTCAGCCAAACTCACCTATGTGACATGAATAGGAAACCAAGTAATCCAAACTATTATGCATTCAGCCAAACTCACCTACATGACAAGAATAAAAAACAAAGTAATCCAAAGTATCATGCATTCAGCCAAACTCACCTACGTGACAAGAATAAGAAACCAAGTAATCCAAAGTATCATGCATTCAGCCAAACTCACCTACGTGTCAAGAATAAGAAACCAAGTAATCCAAAGTATTATGCATTCAGCCAAACTCACCTACGTGACAAGAATAAGAAACCAAGTAATCCAAACTATTATGCATTCAGCCAAACTCACCTACGTGACAAGAATAAGAAACCAAGCAATCCAAAGTATTATGCATTCAGACAAACTCACCTACGTGACAAGAATAAGAAACCAAGCAATCCAAAGTATTATGCATTCAGACAAACTCACCTACGTGACAATAAGAAACCAAGTAATCCAAAGTAGTATGCATTCAGACAAACTCACCTACGTGACAATAACAAACCAAGCAATCCAAGGTATTATGCATTCAGCCAAGCTCACCTACGTGATAAGAATAAAAAACAAAGTAATCCAAAGTATCATGCATTCAGCCAAACTCACCTACGTGACAAGAATAAGAAACCAAGTAATCCAAAGTATTATGCATTCAGCCAAACTCACCTACGTGAAAAGAATAAGAAACAAAGTAATCCAAAGTATCATGCATTCAGCCAAACTCACCTACATGACAAGAATAAGAAACCAAACAATCCAAAGTATTATGCATTCAGACAAACTCACCTACGTGACAATAAGAAACCAAGTAATCCAAAGTATTATGCATTCAGACAAACTCACCTACGTGACAAGAATAAGAAACAAAGTAATCCAAAGTATCATGCATTCAGCCAAACTCACCTACGTGAAAAGAATAAGAAACCAAGTAATCCAAAGTATTATGCATTCAGACAAACTCACCTACGTGAGAATAACAAACCAAGCAATCCAAGGTATTATGCATTCAGCCAAGCACACCTACGTGACAACAATAAGAAATGAAGTAATCCAAAGTATCATGCATTCAGCCAAACTCACCTCCATTACAACATTAAGAAACCAAGTAATCCAAAGTATTATGCATTCAGCCAAACTCACTTAAGTGGCAACAGTAAGAAACCAAGTAATCCAAAGTATTATGCATTCAGCCAAACTCACCTACGTGAAAAGAATAAGAAACAAAGTCACCAAAAGTATTATGCATTCAGCACCTATGTGACAAGAATAAGAAACCAAGTAATCCAAAGTATTATGCATTCAGCCAAACTCACCTACGTGACAAGAATAAGAAACCAAGTAATCCAAAGTATTATGCATTCAGCCAAACTCACCTACGTGACAAGAATAAAAAACAAAGTAATCCAAAGTATCATGCATTCAGCCAAACTCACCTACGTGACAAGAATAAGAAACCAAGTAATCCAAAGTATTATGCATTCAGACAAACTCCCCTACGTGACAATAACAAACCAAGCAATCCAAGGTATTATGCATTCAGCCAAACTCACCTACGTGAAAGAATAAGAAACAAAGTAATCCAAAGTATCATGCATTCAGCCAAACTCACCTACATGACAAGAATAAGAAACCAAGCAATCCAAAGTATTATGCATTCAGACAAACTCACCTACGTGACAATAAGAAACCAAGTAATCCAAAGTATTATGCATTCAGACAAACTCACCTACGTGACAAGAATAAGAAACAAAGTAATCCAAAGTATTATGCATTCAGCCAAACTCACCGACGTGAAAAGAATAAGAAACAAAGTAATCCAAAGTATCATGCATTCAGCCAAACTCAAGTACGTGACAAGAATAAGAAACCAAGGAATCCAAAGTATTATGCATTCAGCCAAACTCACCTATGTGAAAAGAATAAGAAACAAAGTAATCCAAAGTATTATGCATTCAGCCAAACTCACCTACGTGAAAAGAATAAGAAACAAAGTAATCTAAACTATCATGCATTCAGTCAAACTCACCTACGTGACAAGAATAAGAAACCAAGTAATCCAAAGTATTATGCATTCAGCCAAACTCACCTACGTGAAAAGAATAAAAAACAAAGTAATCCAAAGTATCATGCATTCAGCCAAACTCACCTACGTGACAAGAATAAGAAACCAAGTAATCCAAAGTATTATGCATTCAGCCAAACTCACCTACGTGACAATAACAAACCAAGCAATCCAAGGTATTATGCATTCAGCCAAGCTCACCTACGTGACAAGAATAAGAAACAAAGTAATCCAAAGTATTATGCATTCAGCCAAACTCACCTACGTGACATGAATAAGAAACCAAGCAATCCAAAGTATTATGCATTCAGCCAAACTCACCTACGTGACAATAAGAAACCAAGTAATCCAAAGTATTATGCATTCAGCCAACCTCACCTACGTGAAAAGAATAAGAAACAAAGTAATCCAAAGTATCATGCATTCAGCTAAACTCACCTACATGACAAAAATAAGAAACCAAGCAATCCAAAGTATTATGTATTCAGACAAACTCACCTACGTGACAATAAGAAACCAAGTAATCCAAAGTATTATGCATTCAGACAAACTCACCTACGTGACAAGAATAAGAAACAAAGTAATCCAAAGTATTATGCATTCAGACAAACTCACCTACGTGACAAGAATAAGAAACAAAGTAATCCAAAGTATCATGCATTCAGCCAAACTCACCTACGTGACAAGAATAAGAAACCAAGTAATCCAAAGTATTATGCATTCAGCCAAACTCACCTACGTGAAAAGAATAAGAAACAAAGTAATCCAAAGTATCATGCATTCAGCCAAACTCACCTACATGACAAGAATAAGAAACCAAGTAATCCAAAGTATTATGCATTCAGACAAACTCACCTACGTGACAATAACAAACCAAGCAATCCAAGGTATTATGCATTCAGCCAAGCTCACCTACGTGACAACAATAAGAAACGAAGTAATCCAAAGTATTATGCATTCAGCCAAACTCACCTACGTGACAACATTAAGAAACCAAGTAATCCAAAGTATTATGCATTCAGCCAAACTCACTTAAGTGGCAACAGTAAGAAACCAAGTAATCCAAAGTATTATGCATTCTGCCAAACTCACCTACGTGAAAAGAATAAGAAACAAAGTCATCGAAAGTATTATGCATTCAGCACCTATGTGACAAGAATAAGAAACCAAGTAATCCAAAGTATTATGCATTCAGCCAAACTCACCTACGTGACAAGAATAAGAAACCAAGTAATCCAAAGTATTATGCATTCAGCCAAACTCACCTACGTGACAAGAATAAAAAACAAAGTAATCCAAAGTATCATGCATTCAGCCAAACTCACCTACGTGACAAGAATAAGAAACCAAATAATCCAAAGTATCATGCATTCAGCCAAACTCACCTACGTGACAAGAATAAGAAACCAAGTAATCCAAAGTATTGTGCATTCAGCCAAACTCACATACGTGACAAGAATAAGAAACCAAGCAATCCAAAGTATTATGCATTCAACCAGACTCAGCTACGTGACAAGAATAAGAAACCAAGCAATCCAAAGTATTATGCATTCAGACAAACTCACCTACGTGACAATAAGAAACCAAGTAATGCAAAGTATTATGCATTCAGACAAACTCACCTACGTGACAATAACAAACCAAGTAATCCAAGGTATTACGCATTCAGCCAAGCTCACCTACGTGACAAGAATAAAAAACAAAGTAATCCAAAGTATCATGCATTCAGCCAAACTCACCTACATGACAAGAATAAGAAACCAAGCAATCCAAAGTATTATGCATACAGACAAACTCACCTACGTGACAATAAGAAACCAGGTAATCCAAAGTATCATGCATTCAGCCGAACTCACCTACGTGACAAGAATAAGAAACCAAGCAATCCAAAGTATTATGCATTCAGACAAACTCACCTACGTGACAATAAGAAACCAAGTAATGCAAAGTATTATGCATTCAGACAAACTCACCTACGTGACAATAACAAACCAAGTAATCCAAGGTATTATGCATTCAGCCAAGCTCACCTACGTGACAAGAATAAAAAACAAAGTAATCAAAAGTATCATGCATTCAGCCAAACTCACCTACGTGACAAGAATAAGAAACCAAGCAATCCAAAGTATTATGCATTCAGACAAACTCACCTAGGTGACAATAAGAAACCAAGTAATCCAAAGTATCATGCATTCAGACAAACTCACCTACGTGACAAGAATAAGAAACCAAGTAATCCAAAGTATTATGCATTCAGCCAAACTCACCTACGTGACAAGAATAAGAAACCAAGCAATCCAAATTATTATGCATTCAGACAAACTCACCTACGTGACAAGAATAAGAAACCAAGCAATCCAAAGTATTATGCATTCAGACAAACTCACCTACGTGACAATAAGAAACCAAGTAATCCAAAGTATTATGCATTCAGACAAACTCACCTACGTTACAATAACAAACCAAGCAATCCAAGGTATTAGGCATTCAGCCAAGCTCACCTACGTGATAAGAATAAAAAACAAAGTAATCCAAAGTATCGTGAATTCAGCCAAACTCACCTACGTGACAAGAATAAGAAACCAAGTAATCATAATCATTATGCATTCAGCCAACCTCACCTACGTGAAAAGAATAAGAAACAAAGTAATCCAAAGTATCATGCATTCAGCTAAACTCACCTACATGACAAAAATAAGAAACCATGCAATCCAAAGTATTATGTATTCAGACAAACTCACCTACGTGACAATAAGAAACCAAGTAATCCAAAGTATTATGCATTCAGACAAACTCACCTACGTGACAAGAATAAGAAACCAAGTAATCCAAAGTATCATGCATTCTGCCAAACTCACCTACGTGACAAGAATAAGAAACCAAGTAATCCAAAGTATTATGCATTCAGCCAAACTCACCTACGTGAAAAGAATAAGAAACAAAGTAATCCAAAGTATCATGCATTCAGCCAAACTCACCTACATGACAAGAATAAGAAACCAAGTAATCCAAAGTATTATGCATTCAGACAAACTCACCTACGTGACAATAACAAACCAAGCAATCCAAGGTATTATGCATTCAGCCAAGCTCACCTACGTGACAACAATAAGAAACGAAGTAATCCAAAGTATTATGCATTCAGCCAAACTCACCTACGTGACAACATTAAGAAACCAAGTAATCCAAAGTATTATGCATTCAGCCAAACTCACTTAAGTGGCAACAGTAAGAAACCAAGTAATCCAAAGTATTATGCATTCTGCCAAACTCACCTACGTGAAAAGAATAAGAAACAAAGTCATCGAAAGTATTATGCATTCAGCACCTACGTGACAAGAATAAGAAACCAAGTAATCCAAAGTATTATGTATTCAGCCAAACTCACCTACGTGACAAGAATAAAAAACAAAGTAATCCAAAGTATCATGCATTCAGCCAAACTTACCTACGTGACAAGAATAAGAAACCAAGTAATCCAAAGTATCATGCATTCAGACAAACTCACCTACGTGACAAGAATAAGAAACCAAGTAATCCAAAGTATTATGCATTCAGCCAAACTCACCTACGTGACAAGAATAAGAAACCAAGTAATCCAAAGTATTATGCATTCAGCCAAACTCACCTACGTGACAAGAATAAGAAACCAAGCAATCCAAAGTATTATGCATTCAGACAAACTCACCTAGGTGACAATAAGAAACCAAGTAATCCAAAGTATTATGCATTCAGACAAACTCCCCTACGTGACAATAACAAACCAAGCAATCCAAGGTATTATGCATTCAGCCAAACTCACCTACGTGAAAGAATAAGAAACAAAGTAATCCAAAGTATCATGCATTCAGCCAAACTCACCTACATGACAAGAATAAGAAACCAAGCAATCCAAAGTATTATGCATTCAGACAAACTCACCTACGTGACAATAAGAAACCAAGTAATCCAAAGTATTATGCATTCAGACAAACTCACCTACGTGACAAGAATAAGAAACAAAGTAATCCAAAGTATCATGCATTCAGGCAAACTCACCTACGTGACAAGAATAAGAAACCAAGTAATCCAAAGTATTATGCATTCAGCCAAACTCACCTACGTGAAAAGAATAAGAAACAAAGTAATCCAAAGTATCATGCATTCAGCCAAACTCACCTACATGACAAGAATAAGAAACCAAGTAATCCAAAGTATTATGCATTCAGACAAACTCACCTACGTGACAATAACAAACCAAGCAATCCAAGGAATTATGCATTCAGACAAACTCACCTACGTGACAACAATAAGAAACGAAGTAATCCAAAGTATTATGCATTCAGCCAAACACACCTACGTGACAACATTAAGAAACCAAGTAATCCAAAGTATTATGCATTCAGCCAAACTCACTTAAGTGGCAACAGTAAGAAACCAAGTAATCCAAAGTATTATACATTCAGACAAACTCACCTATGTGACAAGAATAAGAAACCAAGTAATCCAAAGTATTATGCATTCAGCCAAACTCACCTACGTGAAAAGAATAAGAAACCAAGCAATCCAAAGTATTATGCATTCAGACAAACTCACCTACGTGACAATAAGAAACCAAGTAATCCAAAGTATTATGCATTCAGACAAACTCACCTACGTGACAATAACAAGCCAAGCAATCCAAGGTATTATGCATTCAGCCAAGCTCACCTACGTGACAAGAATAAGAAACAAAGTAATCCAAAGTATTATGCATTCAGCCAAACTCACCGACGTGAAAAGAATAAGAAACAAAGTAATCCAAAGTATCATGCATTCAGCCAAACTCAAGTACGTGACAAGAATAAGAAACCAAGGAATCCAAAGTATTATGCATTCAGCCAAACTCACCTATGTGAAAAGAATAAGAAACAAAGTAATCCAAAGTATTATGCATTCAGCCAAACTCACCTACGTGAAAAGAATAAGAAACAAAGTAATCTAAACTATCATGCATTCAGTCAAACTCACCTACGTGACAAGAATAAGAAACCAAGGAATCCAAAGTATTATGCATTCAGCCAAACTCACCTACGTGAAAAGAATAAAAAACAAAGTAATCCAAAGTATCATGCATTCAGCCAAACTCACCTACGTGACAAGAATAAGAAACCAAGTAATCCAAAGTATTATGCATTCAGCCAAACTCACCTACGTGACAATAACAAACCAAGGAATCCAAAGTATTATGCATTCAGCCAAACTCACCTACGTGAAAAGAATAAAAAACAAAGTAATCCAAGGTATTATGCATTCAGCCAAGCTCACCTACGTGACAAGAATAAGAAACAAAGTAATCCAAAGTATTATGCATTCAGCCAAACTCACCTACGTGACATGAATAAGAAACCAAGCAATCCAAAGTATTATGCATTCAGCCAAACTCACCTACGTGACAATAAGAAACCAAGTAATCCAAAGTATTATGCATTCAGCCAAACTCACCTACGTGAAAAGAATAAGAAACAAAGTAATCCAAAGTATTATGCATTCAGCCAAACTCACCTACGTGAAAAGAATAAGAAACAAAGTAATCTAAAGTATCATGCATTCAGCCAAACTCACCTACGTGACAAGAATAAGAAACCAAGGAATCCAAAGTATTATGCATTCAGCCAAACTCACCTACGTGAAAAGAATAAAAAACAAAGTAATCCAAAGTATCATGCATTCAGCCAAACTCACCTACGTGACAAGAATAAGAAACCAAGTAATCCAAAGTATTATGCATTCAGCCAAACTCACCTACGTGACAAGAATAAGAAACCAAGGAATCCAAAGTATTATGCATTCAGCCAAACTCACCTACATGACAAGAATAAGAAACCAAGCAATCCAAAGTATTATGCATTCAGACAAACTCACCTACGTGACAATAAGAAACCAGGTAATCCAAAGTATTATGCATTAAGACAAACTCACCTATGTGACAATAACAAACCAAGCAATCCAAGGTATTATGCATTCAGCCAAGCTCACCTACGTGACAACATTAAGAAACCAATAATCCAAAGTATTATGCATTCAGCCAAACTTACCTACATGACAAGAATAAGAAACCAAGTAAACCAAAGTATTATGCATTCAGCCAAACTCACCTACGTTGCAACAACAAGAAACCAAGTAATCCAAAGTATTATGCATTCAGCCAAACTCACCTACGTGACAACAATAAGAAACCAAGTAATCCAAAGTATTATGCATTCATCCAAACTCACCTACGTGACAAGAATAAGAAACCAAGTAATCCAAAGTATTATGCATTCAGCCAAACTCACCTACGTGACAACAATAAGAAACCAAGTAATCCATTCAGCCAAACTCACGTATGTGACAACAATAAGAAACCAAGTAATCCAAAGTATTATGCATTCAGCCAAACTCACCTACGTGACAAGAATAAAAAACAAAGTCATCCAAAGTATCATGCATTCAGCCAAACTCACCTACGTGAAAAGAATAAGAAACAAAGTCATCCAAAGTATTATGCATTCAGCCAAACTCACCTACGTTACAAGAATAAGAAACCAAGTAATCCAAACTATTATGCATTCAGCCAAACTCACCTACGTGACAAGAATAAGAAACCAAGCAATCCAAAGTATTATGCATTCAGACAAACTCACCTACGTGACAAGAATAAGAAACCAAGCAATCCAAAGTATTATGCATTCAGACAAACTCACCTACGTGACAATAAGAAACCAAGTAATCCAAAGTAGTATGCATTCAGACAAACTCACCTACGTGACAATAACAAACCAAGCAATCCAAGGTATTATGCATTCAGCCAAGCTCACCTACGTGATAAGAATAAAAAACAAAGTAATCCAAAGTATCATGCATTCAGCCAAACTCACCTACGTGACAAGAATAAGAAACCAAGTAATCCAAAGTATTATGCATTCAGCCAAACTCACCTACGTGAAAAGAGTAAGAAACAAAGTAATCCAAAGTATCATGCATTCAGCCAAACTCACCTACATGACAAGAATAAGAAACCAAACAATCCAAAGTATTATGCATTCAGACAAACTCACCTACGTGAGAATAACAAACCAAGCAATCCAAGGTATTATGCATTCAGCCAAGCACACCTACGTGACAACAATAAGAAATGAAGTAATCCAAAGTATTATGCATTCAGCCAAACTCACCTACGTGACAACGTTAAGAAACCAAGTAATCCAAAGTATTATGCATTCAGCCAAACTCACTTAAGTGGCAACAGTAAGAAACCAAGTAATCCAAAGTATTATGCATTCAGCCAAACTCACCTACGTGAAAAGAATAAGAAACAAAGGAATCTAAACTATCATGCATTCAGTCAAACTCACCTACGTGACAAGAATAAGAAACCAAGGAATCCAAAGTATTATACATTCAGCCAAACTCACCTACGTGAAAAGAATAAAAAACAAAGTAATCCAAAGTATCATGCATTCAGCCAAACTCACCTACGTGACAAGAATAAGAAACCAAGTAATCCAAAGTATTATGCATTCAGCCAAACTCACCTACGTGACAATAACAAACCAAGCAATCCAAGGTATTATGCATTCAGCCAAGCTCACCTACGTGACAAGAATAAGAAACAAAGTAATCCAAAGTATTATGCATTCAGCCAAACTCACCTACGTGAAAAGAATAAGAAACAAAGTAATCCAAAGTATTATGCATTCAGCCAAACTCACCTACGTGAAAAGAATAAGAAACAAAGTAATCTAAAGTATCATGCATTCAGCC
Organism: Ambystoma mexicanum; assembly: GCF_040938575.1. NCBI lineage: Eukaryota > Metazoa > Chordata > Amphibia > Caudata > Ambystomatidae > Ambystoma > Ambystoma mexicanum. The sequence goes on from NC_090940.1 coordinate 14,776,557, forward strand.
AAACTCACCTACGTGACAAGAATAAGAAACCAAGGAATCCAAAGTATTATGCATTCAGCCAAACTCACCTACGTGAAAAGAATAAGAAACAAAGTAATCCAAAGTATCATGCATTCAGCCAAACTCACCTACGTGACAAGAATAAAAAACCAAGTAATCCAAAGTATTATGCATTCAGCCAAACTCACCTACGTGAAAAGAATAAGAAACAAAGTAATCCAAAGTATCATGCATTCAGCCAAACTCACCTACGTGACAAGAATAAGAAACCAAGGAATCCAAAGTATTATGCATTCAGCCAAACTCACCTACATGACAAGAATAAGAAACCAAGTAAACCAAAGTATTATGCATTCAGACAAACTCACCTACGTGACAATAACAAACCAAGCAATCCAAGGTATTATGCATTCAGCCAAGCTCACCTACGTGACAATAATAAGAAACCAAGTAATCCAAAGTATTATGCAGTCAGCCAAACTCACCTACGTTGCAACAACAAGAAACCAAGTAATCCAAAGTATTATGCATTCAGGCAAACTCACCTACGTGACAACAATAAGAAACCAAGTAATCCATTAAGCCAAACTCACCTACGTGAAAATAACAAGAAACCAAGTAATCCAAAGTATTATGCATTCAGCCAAACTCACTTACATGGCAACAGTAAGAAACCAAGTAATCCAAAGTATTATGCATTCAGCCAAACTCACCTATCTGGCAACAATAAGAAACCAAGTAATCTAAAGTATTATGCATTCAGTCAAACTCACCTACGTGAAAAGAATAAGAAACCAAGTAATCCAAAGTATTATGCATTCAGCCAAACTTACCTACGTGACAAGAATAAGAAACAAAGCAATCCAAAGTATTATGCATTCAGCCAAAGTAACCTACGTGACAATAAGAAACCAAGTAATCCAAAGTATTATGCATTCAGCCAAACTCACCAACATGACAAGAATAAAAAACAAAGTAATCCAAAGTATTATGCATTCAGCCAAACTCACCTACGTGACAAGAATAAGAAACCAAGTAATCCATAGTATTATGCATTCAGCCAAACTCACCTACGTGACAAGAATAAGAAACCAAGTAATCCATTCAGCCAAACTCACCTACCTGACAATAACAAGAAACCACATAATCCAAAGTATTATGCATTCAGCCAAGCTCACCTACGTGACAATAACAAGAAACCAAGTAATCCAAAGTATTATGCATTCAGCCAAACTCACCTACGTGACAGGAATAAGAAACAAAGTAATCCAAAGTATTATGCATTCAGCCAAACTCACCTACGTGACAAGAATAAGAAACCAAGTAATCCAAAGTATTATGCATTCAGACAAACTCACCTACGTGACAAGAATAAAAAACAAAGTCATCCAAAGTATCATGCATTCAGCCAAACTCACCTCCGTGAAAAGAATAAGAAACAAAGTCATCCAAAGTATTATGCATTCAGCCAAACTCACCTACGTGAAAAGAATAAGAAACCAAGTAATCCAAAGTATTATGCATTCTGCCAAACTCACCTACGTGACAAGAATATGAAACCAAGTAATCCAAAGTATTATGCATTCAGCCAAACTCACCTACGTGACAAGAATAAGAAACCAAGTAATCTAAAGTATTATGCATTCAGCCAAACTCACCTACGTGAAAAGAATAAGAAACAAAGTAAGACAAAGTATCATGCATTCAGCCAAACTCACCTACGTGACAAGAATAAGAAACTAAGCAATCCAAAGTATTATTCATTCAGTCAAACTCACCTACGTGACAATAAGAAACCAAGTAATCCAAAGTATTATGCATTCAGCCAAACTCACCTACGTGACAAGAATAAAAAACAAAGTAATCCAAAGTATCATGCATTCAGCCAAACTCACCTACGTGACAAGAATAAGAAACCAAGTAATCCAAAGTATTATGCATTCAGCCATACTCACCTACGTGACAAGAATAAGAAACCAAGTAATCCAAAGTATTATGCATTCAGCCATACTCACCTACCTGACATGAATAAGAAACAAAGTAATCCAAAGTATTATGCATTCAGCCAAACTCACCTATGTGACATGAATAGGAAACCAAGTAATCCAAACTATTATGCATTCAGCCAAACTCACCTACGTGACAAGAATAAGAAACCAAGTAATCCAAAGTATTATGCATTCAGCCATACTCACCTACGTGACAAGAATAAGAAACCAAGTAATCCAAAGTATTATGCATTCAGCCATACTCACCTACCTGACATGAATAAGAAACAAAGTAATCCAAAGTATTATGCATTCAGCCAAACTCACCTATGTGACATGAATAGGAAACCAAGTAATCCAAACTATTATGCATTCAGCCAAACTCACCTACATGACAAGAATAAAAAACGAAGTAATCCAAAGTATCATGCATTCAGCCAAACTCACCTACGTGACAAGAATAAGAAACCAAGTAATCCAAAGTATCATGCATTCAGCCAAACTCACCTACGTGACAAGAATAAGAAACCAAGTAATCCAAAGTATTATGCATTCAGCCAAACTCACCTACGTGACAAGAATAAGAAACCAAGTAATCCAAACTATTATGCATTCAGCCAAACTCACCTACGTGACAAGAATAAGAAACCAAGCAATCCAAAGTATTATGCATTCAGACAAACTCACCTACGTGACAAGAATAAGAAACCAAGCAATCCAAAGTATTATGCATTCAGACAAACTCACCTACGTGACAATAAGAAACCAAGTAATCCAAAGTAGTATGCATTCAGACAAACTCACCTACGTGACAATACCAAACCAAGCAATCCAAGGTATTATGCATTCAGCCAAGCTCACCTACGTGATAAGAATAAAAAACAAAGTAATCCAAAGTATCATGCATTCAGCCAAACTCACCTACGTGACAAGAATAAGAAACCAAGTAATCCAAAGTATTATGCATTCAGCCAAACTCACCTACGTGAAAAGAATAAGAAACAAAGTAATCCAAAGTATCATGCATTCAGCCAAACTCACCTACATGACAAGAATAAGAAACCAAACAATCCAAAGTATTATGCATTCAGACAAACTCACCTACGTGACAATAAGAAACCAAGTAATCCAAAGTATTATGCATTCAGACAAACTCACCTACGTGACAAGAATAAGAAACAAAGTAATCCAAAGTATCATGCATTCAGCCAAACTCACCTACGTGAAAAGAATAAGAAACCAAGTAATCCAAAGTATTATGCATTCAGACAAACTCACCTACGTGAGAATAACAAACCAAGCAATCCAAGGTATTATGCATTCAGCCAAGCACACCTACGTGACAACAATAAGAAATGAAGTAATCCAAAGTATCATGCATTCAGCCAAACTCACCTCCATTACAACATTAAGAAACCAAGTAATCCAAAGTATTATGCATTCAGCCAAACTCACTTAAGTGGCAACAGTAAGAAACCAAGTAATCCAAAGTATTATGCATTCAGCCAAACTCACCTACGTGAAAAGAATAAGAAACAAAGTCATCGAAAGTATTATGCATTCAGCACCTATGTGACAAGAATAAGAAACCAAGTAATCCAAAGTATTATGCATTCAGCCAAACTCACCTACGTGACAAGAATAAGAAACCAAGTAATCCAAAGTATTATGCATTCAGCCAAACTCACCTACGTGACAAGAATAAAAAACAAAGTAATCCAAAGTATCATGCATTCAGCCAAACTCACCTACGTGACAAGAATAAGAAACCAAGTAATCCAAAGTATTATGCATTCAGACAAACTCCCCTACGTGACAATAACAAACCAAGCAATCCAAGGTATTATGCATTCAGCCAAACTCACCTACGTGAAAGAATAAAAAACAAAGTAATCCAAAGTATCATGCATTCAGCCAAACTCACCTACATGACAAGAATAAGAAACCAAGCAATCCAAAGTATTATGCATTCAGACAAACTCACCTACGTGACAATAAGAAACCAAGTAATCCAAAGTATTATGCATTCAGACAAACTCACCTACGTGACAAGAATAAGAAACAAAGTAATCCAAAGTATTATGCATTCAGCCAAACTCACCGACGTGAAAAGAATAAGAAACAAAGTAATCCAAAGTATCATGCATTCAGCCAAACTCAAGTACGTGACAAGAATAAGAAACCAAGGAATCCAAAGTATTATGCATTCAGCCAAACTCACCTATGTGAAAAGAATAAGAAACAAAGTAATCCAAAGTATTATGCATTCAGCCAAACTCACCTACGTGAAAAGAATAAGAAACAAAGTAATCTAAACTATCATGCATTCAGTCAAACTCACCTACGTGACAAGAATAAGAAACCAAGTAATCCAAAGTATTATGCATTCAGCCAAACTCACCTACGTGAAAAGAATAAAAAACAAAGTAATCCAAAGTATCATGCATTCAACCAAACTCACCTACGTGACAAGAATAAGAAACCAAGTAATCCAAAGTATTATGCATTCAGCCAAACTCACCTACGTGACAATAACAAACCAAGCAATCCAAGGTATTATGCATTCAGCCAAGCTCACCTACGTGACAAGAATAAGAAACAAAGTAATCCAAAGTATTATGCATTCAGCCAAACTCACCTACGTGACATGAATAAGAAACCAAGCAATCCAAAGTATTATGCATTCAGCCAAACTCACCTACGTGACAATAAGAAACCAAGTAATCCAAAGTATTATGCATTCAGCCAACCTCACCTACGTGAAAAGAATAAGAAACAAAGTAATCCAAAGTATCATGCATTCAGCTAAACTCACCTACATGACAAAAATAAGAAACCAAGCAATCCAAAGTATTATGTATTCAGACAAACTCACCTACGTGACAATAAGAAACCAAGTAATCCAAAGTATTATGCATTCAGACAAACTCACCTACGTGACAAGAATAAGAAACAAAGTAATCCAAAGTATTATGCATTCAGACAAACTCACCTACGTGACAAGAATAAGAAACAAAGTAATCCAAAGTATCATGCATTCAGCCAAACTCACCTACGTGACAAGAATAAGAAACCAAGTAATCCAAAGTATTATGCATTCAGCCAAACTCACCTACGTGAAAAGAATAAGAAACAAAGTAATCCAAAGTATCATGCATTCAGCCAAACTCACCTACATGACAAGAATAAGAAACCAAGTAATCCAAAGTATTATGCATTCAGACAAACTCACCTACGTGACAATAACAAACCAAGCAATCCAAGGTATTATGCATTCAGCCAAGCTCACCTACGTGACAACAATAAGAAACGAAGTAATCCAAAGTATTATGCATTCAGCCAAACTCACCTACGTGACAACATTAAGAAACCAAGTAATCCAAAGTATTATGCATTCAGCCAAACTCACTTAAGTGGCAACAGTAAGAAACCAAGTAATCCAAAGTATTATGCATTCTGCCAAACTCACCTACGTGAAAAGAATAAGAAACAAAGTCATCGAAAGTATTATGCATTCAGCACCTATGTGACAAGAATAAGAAACCAAGTAATCCAAAGTATTATGCATTCAGCCAAACTCACCTACGTGACAAGAATAAGAAACCAAGTAATCCAAAGTATTATGCATTCAGCCAAACTCACCTACGTGACAAGAATAAAAAACAAAGTAATCCAAAGTATCATGCATTCAGCCAAACTCACCTACGTGACAAGAATAAGAAACCAAATAATCCAAAGTATCATGCATTCAGCCAAACTCACCTACGTGACAAGAATAAGAAACCAAGTAATCCAAAGTATTGTGCATTCAGCCAAACTCACATACGTGACAAGAATAAGAAACCAAGCAATCCAAAGTATTATGCATTCAACCAGACTCAGCTACGTGACAAGAATAAGAAACCAAGCAATCCAAAGTATTATGCATTCAGACAAACTCACCTACGTGACAATAAGAAACCAAGTAATGCAAAGTATTATGCATTCAGACAAACTCACCTACGTGACAATAACAAACCAAGTAATCCAAGGTATTACGCATTCAGCCAAGCTCACCTACGTGACAAGAATAAAAAACAAAGTAATCCAAAGTATCATGCATTCAGCCAAACTCACCTACATGACAAGAATAAGAAACCAAGCAATCCAAAGTATTATGCATACAGACAAACTCACCTACGTGACAATAAGAAACCAGGTAATCCAAAGTATCATGCATTCAGCCGAACTCACCTACGTGACAAGAATAAGAAACCAAGCAATCCAAAGTATTATGCATTCAGACAAACTCACCTACGTGACAATAAGAAACCAAGTAATGCAAAGTATTATGCATTCAGACAAACTCACCTACGTGACAATAACAAACCAAGTAATCCAAGGTATTATGCATTCAGCCAAGCTCACCTACGTGACAAGAATAAAAAACAAAGTAATCCAAAGTATCATGCATTCAGCCAAACTCGCCTACGTGACAAGAATAAGAAACCAAGCAATCCAAAGTATTATGCATTCAGACAAACTCACCTAGGTGACAATAAGAAACCAAGTAATCCAAAGTATCATGCATTCAGACAAACTCACCTACGTGACAAGAATAAGAAACCAAGTAATCCAAAGTATTATGCATTCAGCCAAACTCACCTACGTGACAAGAATAAGAAACCAAGCAATCCAAATTATTATGCATTCAGACAAACTCACCTACGTGACAAGAATAAGAAACCAAGCAATCCAAAGTATTATGCATTCAGACAAACTCACCTACGTGACAATAAGAAACCAAGTAATCCAAAGTATTATGCATTCAGACAAACTCACCTACGTTACAATAACAAACCAAGCAATCCAAGGTATTAGGCATTCAGCCAAGCTCACCTACGTGATAAGAATAAAAAACAAAGTAATCCAAAGTATCGTGAATTCAGCCAAACTCACCTACGTGACAAGAATAAGAAACCAAGTAATCATAATCATTATGCATTCAGCCAACCTCACCTACGTGAAAAGAATAAGAAACAAAGTAATCCAAAGTATCATGCATTCAGCTAAACTCACCTACATGACAAAAATAAGAAACCATGCAATCCAAAGTATTATGTATTCAGACAAACTCACCTACGTGACAATAAGAAACCAAGTAATCCAAAGTATTATGCATTCAGACAAACTCACCTACGTGACAAGAATAAGAAACCAAGTAATCCAAAGTATCATGCATTCTGCCAAACTCACCTACGTGACAAGAATAAGAAACCAAGTAATCCAAAGTATTATGCATTCAGCCAAACTCACCTACGTGAAAAGAATAAGAAACAAAGTAATCCAAAGTATCATGCATTCAGCCAAACTCACCTACATGACAAGAATAAGAAACCAAGTAATCCAAAGTATTATGCATTCAGACAAACTCACCTACGTGACAATAACAAACCAAGCAATCCAAGGTATTATGCATTCAGCCAAGCTCACCTACGTGACAACAATAAGAAACGAAGTAATCCAAAGTATTATGCATTCAGCCAAACTCACCTACGTGACAACATTAAGAAACCAAGTAATCCAAAGTATTATGCATTCAGCCAAACTCACTTAAGTGGCAACAGTAAGAAACCAAGTAATCCAAAGTATTATGCATTCTGCCAAACTCACCTACGTGAAAAGAATAAGAAACAAAGTCATCGAAAGTATTATGCATTCAGCACCTACGTGACAAGAATAAGAAACCAAGTAATCCAAAGTATTATGTATTCAGCCAAACTCACCTACGTGACAAGAATAAAAAACAAAGTAATCCAAAGTATCATGCATTCAGCCAAACTCACCTACGTGACAAGAATAAGAAACCAAGTAATCCAAAGTATCATGCATTCAGACAAACTCACCTACGTGACAAGAATAAGAAACCAAGTAATCCAAAGTATTATGCATTCAGCCAAACTCACCTACGTGACAAGAATAAGAAACCAAGTAATCCAAAGTATTATGCATTCAGCCAAACTCACCTACGTGACAAGAATAAGAAACCAAGCAATCCAAAGTATTATGCATTCAGACAAACTCACCTAGGTGACAATAAGAAACCAAGTAATCCAAAGTATTATGCATTCAGACAAACTCCCCTACGTGACAATAACAAACCAAGCAATCCAAGGTATTATGCATTCAGCCAAACTCACCTACGTGAAAGAATAAGAAACAAAGTAATCCAAAGTATCATGCATTCAGCCAAACTCACCTACATGACAAGAATAAGAAACCAAGCAATCCAAAGTATTATGCATTCAGACAAACTCACCTACGTGACAATAAGAAACCAAGTAATCCAAAGTATTATGCATTCAGACAAACTCACCTACGTGACAAGAATAAGAAACAAAGTAATCCAAAGTATCATGCATTCAGGCAAACTCACCTACGTGACAAGAATAAGAAACCAAGTAATCCAAAGTATTATGCATTCAGCCAAACTCACCTACGTGAAAAGAATAAGAAACAAAGTAATCCAAAGTATCATGCATTCAGCCAAACTCACCTACATGACAAGAATAAGAAACCAAGTAATCCAAAGTATTATGCATTCAGACAAACTCACCTACGTGACAATAACAAACCAAGCAATCCAAGGAATTATGCATTCAGACAAACTCACCTACGTGACAACAATAAGAAACGAAGTAATCCAAAGTATTATGCATTCAGCCAAACACACCTACGTGACAACATTAAGAAACCAAGTAATCCAAAGTATTATGCATTCAGCCAAACTCACTTAAGTGGCAACAGTAAGAAACCAAGTAATCCAAAGTATTATACATTCAGACAAACTCACCTATGTGACAAGAATAAGAAACCAAGTAATCCAAAGTATTATGCATTCAGACAAACTCACCTACGTGACAATAACAAGCCAAGCAATCCAAGGTATTATGCATTCAGCCAAGCTCACCTACGTGACAAGAATAAGAAACAAAGTAATCCAAAGTATTATGCATTCAGCCAAACTCACCGACGTGAAAAGAATAAGAAACAAAGTAATCCAAAGTATCATGCATTCAGCCAAACTCAAGTACGTGACAAGAATAAGAAACCAAGGAATCCAAAGTATTATGCATTCAGCCAAACTCACCTATGTGAAAAGAATAAGAAACAAAGTAATCCAAAGTATTATGCATTCAGCCAAACTCACCTACGTGAAAAGAATAAGAAACAAAGTAATCTAAACTATCATGCATTCAGTCAAACTCACCTACGTGACAAGAATAAGAAACCAAGGAATCCAAAGTATTATGCATTCAGCCAAACTCACCTACGTGAAAAGAATAAAAAACAAAGTAATCCAAAGTATCATGCATTCAGCCAAACTCACCTACGTGACAAGAATAAGAAACCAAGTAATCCAAAGTATTATGCATTCAGCCAAACTCACCTACGTGACAATAACAAACCAAGGAATCCAAAGTATTATGCATTCAGCCAAACTCACCTACGTGAAAAGAATAAAAAACAAAGTAATCCAAGGTATTATGCATTCAGCCAAGCTCACCTACGTGACAAGAATAAGAAACAAAGTAATCCAAAGTATTATGCATTCAGCCAAACTCACCTACGTGACATGAATAAGAAACCAAGCAATCCAAAGTATTATGCATTCAGCCAAACTCACCTACGTGACAATAAGAAACCAAGTAATCCAAAGTATTATGCATTCAGCCAAACTCACCTACGTGAAAAGAATAAGAAACAAAGTAATCCAAAGTATTATGCATTCAGCCAAACTCACCTACGTGAAAAGAATAAGAAACAAAGTAATCTAAAGTATCATGCATTCAGCCAAACTCACCTACGTGACAAGAATAAGAAACCAAGGAATCCAAAGTATTATGCATTCAGCCAAACTCACCTACGTGAAAAGAATAAAAAACAAAGTAATCCAAAGTATCATGCATTCAGCCAAACTCACCTACGTGACAAGAATAAGAAACCAAGTAATCCAAAGTATTATGCATTCAGCCAAACTCACCTACGTGACAAGAATAAGAAACCAAGGAATCCAAAGTATTATGCATTCAGCCAAACTCACCTACATGACAAGAATAAGAAACCAAGCAATCCAAAGTATTATGCATTCAGACAAACTCACCTACGTGACAATAAGAAACCAGGTAATCCAAAGTATTATGCATTAAGACAAACTCACCTATGTGACAATAACAAACCAAGCAATCCAAGGCATTATGCATTCAGCCAAGCTCACCTATGTGACAACATTAAGAAACCAATAATCCAAAGTATTATGCATTCAGCCAAACTTACCTACATGACAAGAATAAGAAACCAAGTAAACCAAAGTATTATGCATTCAGCCAAACTCACCTACGTTGCAACAACAAGAAACCAAGTAATCCAAAGTATTATGCATTCAGCCAAACTCACCTACGTGACAACAATAAGAAACCAAGTAATCCAAAGTATTATGCATTCATCCAAACTCACCTACGTGACAAGAATAAGAAACCAAGTAATCCAAAGTATTATGCATTCAGCCAAACTCACCTACGTGACAATAAGAAACCAAGTAATCCATTCAGCCAAACTCACGTATGTGACAACAATAAGAAACCAAGTAATCCAAAGTATTATGCATTCAGCCAAACTCACCTACGTGACAAGAATAAAAAACAAAGTCATCCAAAGTATCATGCATTCAGCCAAACTCACCTACGTGAAAAGAATAAGAAACAAAGTCATCCAAAGTATTATGCATTCAGCCAAACTCACCTACGTTACAAGAATAAGAAACCAAGTAATCCAAACTATTATGCATTCAGCCAAACTCACCTACGTGACAAGAATAAGAAACCAAGCAATCCAAAGTATTATGCATTCAGACAAACTCACCTACGTGACAAGAATAAGAAACCAAGCAATCCAAAGTATTATGCATTCAGACAAACTCACCTACGTGACAATAAGAAACCAAGTAATCCAAAGTAGTATGCATTCAGACAAACTCACCTACGTGACAATAACAAACCAAGCAATCCAAGGTATTATGCATTCAGCCAAGCTCACCTACGTGATAAGAATAAAAAACAAAGTAATCCAAAGTATCATGCATTCAGCCAAACTCACCTACGTGACAAGAATAAGAAACCAAGTAATCCAAAGTATTATGCATTCAGCCAAACTCACCTACGTGAAAAGAGTAAGAAACAAAGTAATCCAAAGTATCATGCATTCAGCCAAACTCACCTACATGACAAGAATAAGAAACCAAACAATCCAAAGTATTATGCATTCAGACAAACTCACCTACGTGAGAATAACAAACCAAGCAATCCAAGGTATTATGCATTCAGCCAAGCACACCTACGTGACAACAATAAGAAACGAAGTAATCCAAAGTATTATGCATTCAGCCAAACTCACCTACGTGACAACGTTAAGAAACCAAGTAATCCAAAGTATTATGCATTCAGCCAAACTCACTTAAGTGGCAACAGTAAGAAACCAAGTAATCCAAAGTATTATGCATTCAGCCAAACTCACCTACGTGAAAAGAATAAGAAACAAAGTCATCGAAAGTATTATGCATTCAGCACCTACGTGACAAGAATAAGAAACCAATTAATCCAAAATTATGCATTCAGCCAAACTCACCTACGTGAAAAGAATAAGAAACAAAGTAAGACAAAGTATCATGCATTCAGCCAAACTCAACTACGTGACAAGAATAAGAAACCAAGCAGTCCAAAGTATTATGTATTCAGCCAAACTCACCTACGTGACAATAAGAAACCAAGTAATCCAAAGTATTATGCATTCAGCCAAACTCACCTACATGACAAGAATAAAAAACAAAGTAATCCAACGTATCATGCATTCAGCCAAACTCATCTACGTGACAAGAATAAAAAACAAAGTAATCCAAAGTATCATGCATTCAGCCAAACTCACCTACGTGAAAAGAATAAGAAACCAAGTAATCCAAAGTATTATGCATTCTGCCAAACTCACCTACGTGACAAGAATAAGAAACCAAGTAATCCAAAGTATTATGCATTCAGCCAAACTCACCTACCTGACATGAATAAGAAACCAAGTAATCCAAAGTATTATGCATTCAGCCAAACTCACCTATGTGACATGAATAAGAAACCAAGTAATCCAAAGTATTATGCATTCAGCCAAACTCACCTACGTGACAAGAATAAGAAACAAAGTAATCCAAAGTATTATGCATTCAGCCAAACTCACCTAGGTGAAAAGAATAAGAAACAAAGTCATCGAAAGTATTATGCATTCAGCACCTACGTGACATGAATAAAAAACAAAGTAATCCAAAGTATCATGCATTCAGCCAAACTCACCTACGTGACAAGAATAAGAAACCAAGTAATCCAAAGTATCATGCATTCAGCCAAACTCACCTACGTGACAAGAATAAGAAACCAAGTAATCCAAAGTATTATGCATTCAGCTAAACTCACCTACGTGACAAGAATAAGAAACCAAGTAATCCAAACTATTATGCATTCAGCCAAACTCACCTACGTGACAAGAATAAGAAACCAAGCAATCTAAAGTATTATGCATTCAGACAAACTCACCTACGTGACAAGAATAAGAAACCAAGCAATCCAAAGTAGTATGCATTCAGACAAACTCACCTACGTGACAATAAGAAACCAAGTAATCCAAGGTATTATGCATTCAGCCAAGCTCACCTACGTGATAAGAATAAAAAACAAAGTAATCCAAAGTATCATGCATTCAGCCAAACTCACCTACGTGACAAGAATAAGAAACCAAGTAATCCAAAGTATCATGCATTCAGCCAAACTCACCTACATGACAAGAATAAGAAACCAAACAATCCAAAGTATTATGCATTCAGACAAACTCACCTACGTGACAATAAGAAACCAAGTAATCCAAAGTATTATGCATTCAGACAAACTCACCTACGTGACAAGAATAAGAAACAAAGTAATCCAAAGTATCATGCATTCAGCCAAACTCACCTACGTGAAAAGAATAAGAAACAAAGTAATCCAAAGTATCATGCATTCAGCCAAACTCACCTACATGACAAGAATAAGAAACCAAGTAATCCAAAGTATTATGCATTCAGACAAACTCACCTACGTGAGAATAACAAACCAAGCAATCCAAGGTATTATGCATTCAGCCAAGCACACCTACGTGACAACAATAAGAAACGAAGTAATACAAAGTATTATGCATTCAGCCAAACTCACCTACGTGACAACGTTAAGAAACCAAGTAATCCAAAGTATCATGCATTCAGCCAAACTCACTTAAGTGGCAACAGTAAGAAACCAAGTAATCCAAAGTATTATGCATTCAGCCAAACTCACCTACGTGAAAAGAATAAGAAACAAAGTCATCGAAAGTATTATGCATTCAGCACCTACGTGACAAGAATAAGAAACCAAGTAATCCAAAATTATGCATTCAGCCAAACTCACCTACGTGACAAGAATAAGAAACCAAGTAATCCAAAGTATCATGCATTCAGCCAAACTCACCTACGTGACAAGAATAAGAAACCAAGTAATCCAAAGTATCATGCATTCAGATAAACTCACCTACGTGACAAGAATAAGAAACCAAGTAATCCAAAGTATTATGCATTCAGCCAAACTCACCTACGTGACAAGAATAAGAAACCAAGTAATCCAAAGTATTGTGCATTCAGCCAAACTCACCTACGTGACAAGAATAAGAAACCAAGCAATCCAAAGTATTATGCATTCAACCAAACTCAGCTACGTGACAAGAATAAGAAACCAAGCAATCCAAAGTATTATGCATTCAGACAAACTCACCTACGTGACAATAAGAAACCAAGTAATGCAAAGTATTATGCATTCAGACAAACTCACCTACGTGACAATAACAAACCAAGTAATCCAAGGTATTAAGCATTCAGCCAAGCTCACCTACGTGACAAGAATAAGAAACCAAGGAATCCAAAGTATTATGCATTCAGCCAAACTCACCTACATGACAAGAATAAGAAACCAAGCAATCCAAAGTATTATGCATTCAGACAAACTCACCTACGTGACAATAAGAAACCAGGTAATCCAAAGTATTATGCATTAAGACAAACTCACCTATGTGACAATAACAAACCAAGCAATCCAAGGCATTATGCATTCAGCCAAGCTCACCTATGTGACAACATTAAGAAACCAATAATCCAAAGTATTATGCATTCAGCCAAACTTACCTACATGACAAGAATAAGAAACCAAGTAAACCAAAGTATTATGCATTCAGCCAAACTCACCTACGTTGCAACAACAAGAAACCAAGTAATCCAAAGTATTATGCATTCAGCCAAACTCACCTACGTGACAACAATAAGAAACCAAGTAATCCAAAGTATTATGCATTCATCCAAACTCACCTACGTGACAAGAATAAGAAACCAAGTAATCCAAAGTATTATGCATTCAGCCAAACTCACCTACGTGACAATAAGAAACCAAGTAATCCATTCAGCCAAACTCACGTATGTGACAACAATAAGAAACCAAGTAATCCAAAGTATTATGCATTCAGCCAAACTCACCTACGTGACAAGAATAAAAAACAAAGTCATCCAAAGTATCATGCATTCAGCCAAACTCACCTACGTGAAAAGAATAAGAAACAAAGTCATCCAAAGTATTATGCATTCAGCCAAACTCACCTACGTTACAAGAATAAGAAACCAAGTAATCCAAACTATTATGCATTCAGCCAAACTCACCTACGTGACAAGAATAAGAAACCAAGCAATCCAAAGTATTATGCATTCAGACAAACTCACCTACGTGACAAGAATAAGAAACCAAGCAATCCAAAGTATTATGCATTCAGACAAACTCACCTACGTGACAATAAGAAACCAAGTAATCCAAAGTAGTATGCATTCAGACAAACTCACCTACGTGACAATAACAAACCAAGCAATCCAAGGTATTATGCATTCAGCCAAGCTCACCTACGTGATAAGAATAAAAAACAAAGTAATCCAAAGTATCATGCATTCAGCCAAACTCACCTACGTGACAAGAATAAGAAACCAAGTAATCCAAAGTATTATGCATTCAGCCAAACTCACCTACGTGAAAAGAGTAAGAAACAAAGTAATCCAAAGTATCATGCATTCAGCCAAACTCACCTACATGACAAGAATAAGAAACCAAACAATCCAAAGTATTATGCATTCAGACAAACTCACCTACGTGAGAATAACAAACCAAGCAATCCAAGGTATTATGCATTCAGCCAAGCACACCTACGTGACAACAATAAGAAACGAAGTAATCCAAAGTATTATGCATTCAGCCAAACTCACCTACGTGACAACGTTAAGAAACCAAGTAATCCAAAGTATTATGCATTCAGCCAAACTCACTTAAGTGGCAACAGTAAGAAACCAAGTAATCCAAAGTATTATGCATTCAGCCAAACTCACCTACGTGAAAAGAATAAGAAACAAAGTCATCGAAAGTATTATGCATTCAGCACCTACGTGACAAGAATAAGAAACCAATTAATCCAAAATTATGCATTCAGCCAAACTCACCTACGTGAAAAGAATAAGAAACAAAGTAAGACAAAGTATCATGCATTCAGCCAAACTCAACTACGTGACAAGAATAAGAAACCAAGCAGTCCAAAGTATTATGTATTCAGCCAAACTCACCTACGTGACAATAAGAAACCAAGTAATCCAAAGTATTATGCATTCAGCCAAACTCACCTACATGACAAGAATAAAAAACAAAGTAATCCAACGTATCATGCATTCAGCCAAACTCATCTACGTGACAAGAATAAAAAACAAAGTAATCCAAAGTATCATGCATTCAGCCAAACTCACCTACGTGAAAAGAATAAGAAACCAAGTAATCCAAAGTATTATGCATTCTGCCAAACTCACCTACGTGACAAGAATAAGAAACCAAGTAATCCAAAGTATTATGCATTCAGCCAAACTCACCTACCTGACATGAATAAGAAACCAAGTAATCCAAAGTATTATGCATTCAGCCAAACTCACCTATGTGACATGAATAAGAAACCAAGTAATCCAAAGTATTATGCATTCAGCCAAACTCACCTACGTGACAAGAATAAGAAACAAAGTAATCCAAAGTATTATGCATTCAGCCAAACTCACCTAGGTGAAAAGAATAAGAAACAAAGTCATCGAAAGTATTATGCATTCAGCACCTACGTGACATGAATAAAAAACAAAGTAATCCAAAGTATCATGCATTCAGCCAAACTCACCTACGTGACAAGAATAAGAAACCAAGTAATCCAAAGTATCATGCATTCAGCCAAACTCACCTACGTGACAAGAATAAGAAACCAAGTAATCCAAAGTATTATGCATTCAGCTAAACTCACCTACGTGACAAGAATAAGAAACCAAGTAATCCAAACTATTATGCATTCAGCCAAACTCACCTACGTGACAAGAATAAGAAACCAAGCAATCTAAAGTATTATGCATTCAGACAAACTCACCTACGTGACAAGAATAAGAAACCAAGCAATCCAAAGTAGTATGCATTCAGACAAACTCACCTACGTGACAATAAGAAACCAAGTAATCCAAGGTATTATGCATTCAGCCAAGCTCACCTACGTGATAAGAATAAAAAACAAAGTAATCCAAAGTATCATGCATTCAGCCAAACTCACCTACGTGACAAGAATAAGAAACCAAGTAATCCAAAGTATCATGCATTCAGCCAAACTCACCTACATGACAAGAATAAGAAACCAAACAATCCAAAGTATTATGCATTCAGACAAACTCACCTACGTGACAATAAGAAACCAAGTAATCCAAAGTATTATGCATTCAGACAAACTCACCTACGTGACAAGAATAAGAAACAAAGTAATCCAAAGTATCATGCATTCAGCCAAACTCACCTACGTGAAAAGAATAAGAAACAAAGTAATCCAAAGTATCATGCATTCAGCCAAACTCACCTACATGACAAGAATAAGAAACCAAGTAATCCAAAGTATTATGCATTCAGACAAACTCACCTACGTGAGAATAACAAACCAAGCAATCCAAGGTATTATGCATTCAGCCAAGCACACCTACGTGACAACAATAAGAAACGAAGTAATACAAAGTATTATGCATTCAGCCAAACTCACCTACGTGACAACGTTAAGAAACCAAGTAATCCAAAGTATCATGCATTCAGCCAAACTCACTTAAGTGGCAACAGTAAGAAACCAAGTAATCCAAAGTATTATGCATTCAGCCAAACTCACCTACGTGAAAAGAATAAGAAACAAAGTCATCGAAAGTATTATGCATTCAGCACCTACGTGACAAGAATAAGAAACCAAGTAATCCAAAATTATGCATTCAGCCAAACTCACCTACGTGACAAGAATAAGAAACCAAGTAATCCAAAGTATCATGCATTCAGCCAAACTCACCTACGTGACAAGAATAAGAAACCAAGTAATCCAAAGTATCATGCATTCAGATAAACTCACCTACGTGACAAGAATAAGAAACCAAGTAATCCAAAGTATTATGCATTCAGCCAAACTCACCTACGTGACAAGAATAAGAAACCAAGTAATCCAAAGTATTGTGCATTCAGCCAAACTCACCTACGTGACAAGAATAAGAAACCAAGCAATCCAAAGTATTATGCATTCAACCAAACTCAGCTACGTGACAAGAATAAGAAACCAAGCAATCCAAAGTATTATGCATTCAGACAAACTCACCTACGTGACAATAAGAAACCAAGTAATGCAAAGTATTATGCATTCAGACAAACTCACCTACGTGACAATAACAAACCAAGTAATCCAAGGTATTAAGCATTCAGCCAAGCTCACCTACGTGACAAGAATAAAAAACAAAGTAATCCAAAGTATCATGCATTCAGCCAAACTCACCTACGTGACAAGAATAAGAAACCAAGTAATCCAAAGTATTATGCATTCAGACAAACTCACCTACGTGACAAGAATAAGAAACCAAGTAATCCAAAATTATGCATTCAGCCAAACTCACCTACGTGACAAGAATAAGAAACCAAGTAATCCAAAGTATCATGCATTCAGCCAAACTCACCTACGTGACAAGAATAAGAAACCAAGTAATCCAAAGTATCATGCATTCAGATAAACTCACCTACGTGACAAGAATAAGAAACCAAGTAATCCAAAGTATTATGCATTCAGCCAAACTCACCTACGTGACAAGAATAAGAAACCAAGTAATCCAAAGTATTGTGCATTCAGCCAAACTCACCTACGTGACAAGAATAAGAAACCAAGCAATCCAAAGTATTATGCATTCAACCAAACTCAGCTACGTGACAAGAATAAGAAACCAAGCAATCCAAAGTATTATGCATTCAGACAAACTCACCTACGTGACAATAAGAAACCAAGTAATGCAAAGTATTATGCATTCAGACAAACTCACCTACGTGACAATAACAAACCAAGTAATCCAAGGTATTAAGCATTCAGCCAAGCTCACCTACGTGACAAGAATAAAAAACAAAGTAATCCAAAGTATCATGCATTCAGCCAAACTCACCTACGTGACTAGAATAAGAAACCAAGTAATCCAAAGTATTATGCATTCAGACAAACTCACCTACGTGACAAGAATAAGAAACCAAGTAATCCAAAGTATTATGAATTCAGCCAAACTCACTTACGTGAAAAGAATAAGAAACAAAGTAATCCAAAGTAACATGCATTCAGCTAAACTCACCTACGTGAAAAGAATAAGAAACAAAGTAATCCAAAGTATCATGCATTCAGCCAAGCTCACCTACATGACAAGAATAAGAAACCAAGTAATCCAAAGTATTATGCATTCAGACAAACTCACCTACGTGACAATAACAAACCAAGCAATCCAAGGTATTATGCATTCAGCCAAGCTCACCTACGTGACAACAATAAGAAACTAAGTAATCCAAAGTATTATGCATTCAGCCAAACTCACCTACATGACAACATTAAGAAACCAAGTAATCCAAATTATTATGCATTCAGCCAAACTCACTTAAGTGGCAACAGTAAGAAACCAAGTAATCCAAAGTATTATACATTCAGCCAAACTCACCTATGTGACAAGAATAAGAAACCAAGTAATCCAAAGTATTATGCATTCAGCCAAACTCACCTACGTGAAAAGAATAAGAAACAAAGTAATCCAAAGTATCATGCATTCAGCCAAACTCACCTACGTGACCAGAATAAGAAACCAAGGAATCCAAAGTATTATGCATTCAGCCAAACTCACCTACGTGAAAAGAATAAGAAACAAAGTAATCCAAAGTATCATGCATTCAGCCAAACTCACCTACATGACAAGAATAAGAAACCAAGCAATCCAAAGTATTATGCATTCAGACAAACTCACCTACGTGACAATAAGAAACCAAGCAATCCAAGGTATTATGCATTCAGCCAAGCTCACCTACGTGTCAAGAATAAGAAACAAAGTAATTCCAAGTATTATGCATTCAGCCAAACGCACCTACGTGAAAGGAATAAGAAACAAAGTAATCCAAAGTATCATGCATTCAGCCAAACTCACGTACGTGACAAGAATAAGAAACCAAGGAATCCAAAGTATTATGCATTCAGCCAAACTCACCTACGTGAAAAGAATAAGAAACAAAGTAATCCAAAGTATTATGCATTCAGCCAAACTCACCTACGTGAAAAGAATAAGAAACAAAGTAATCCAAAGTATCATGCATTCAGCCAAACTCACCTACGTGACAAGAATAAGAAACCAAGCAATCCAAAGTATTATGCATTCAGCTAAACTCACCTACGTGACAATAAGAAACAAAGTAATCCAAAGTATCATGCATTCAGCCAAACTCACCTACATGACAAGAATAAGAAACCAAGCAATGCAAAGTATTATGCATTCAGACAAACTCACCTACGTGACAAGAATAAGAAACAAAGTAATCGAAAGTATCATGCATTCAGCCAAACTCACCTACGTGACAAGAATAAGAAACCAAGTAATCCAAAGTATTATGCATTCAGCCAAACTCACCTACATGACAAGAATAAGAAACCAAGTAATCCAAAGTATTATGCATTCAGACAAACTCACCTACGTGACAATAACAAACCAAGCAATCCAAGGTATTATGCATTCAGCCAAGCTCACCTACGTGACAACAATAAGAAACGAAGTAATACAAAGTATTATGCATTCAGCCAAACTCACCTACGTGACAACATTAAGAAACCAAGTAATCCAAATTATTATGCATTCAGCCAAACTCACTTAAGTGGCAACAGTAAGAAACCAAGTAATCCAAAGTATTATACATTCAGCCAAACTCACCTATGTGCCAAGAATAAGAAACCAAGTAATCCAAAGTATTATGCATTCAGCCAAACTCACCTACGTGAAAAGAATAAGAAACAAAGTAATCCAAAGTATCATGCATTCAGCCAAACTCACTTACGTGACAAGACTAAGAAACCAAGGAATCCAAAGTATTATGCATTCAGCCAAACTCACCTACGTGAAAAGAATAAGAAACAAAGTAATCCAAAGTATCATGCATTCAGCCAAACTCACCTACATGACAAGAATAAGAAACCAAGCAATCCAAAGTATTATGCATTCAGACAAACTCACCTACGTGACAATAAGAAACCAAGTAATCCAAAGTATTATGCATTCAGACAAACTCACCTACGTGACAATAACAAACCAAGCAATCCAAGGTATTATGCATTCAGCCAAGCTCACCTACGTGACAAGAATAAGAAACAAAGTAATCCAAAGTATTATGCATTCAGCCAAACTCACCTACGTGAAAAGAATAAGAAACAAAGTAATCCAAAGCATCATGCATTCAGCCAAACTCACGTACGTGACAAGAAAAAGAAACCAAGGAATCCAAAGTATTATGCATTCAGCCAAACTCACCTACGTGAAAAGAATAAGAAACAAAGTAATCCAAAGTATTATGCATTCAGTCAAACTCACCTACGTGACAAGAATAAGAAACAAAGTAATCCAAAGTATCATGCATTCAGCCAAACTCACCTACGTGACAAAAATAAGAAACCAAAGAATCCAAAGTATTATGCATTCAGCCAAACTCACCTACGTGACAAGAATAAGAAACCAAGGAATCCAAAGTATTATGCATTCAGCCAAACTCACCTACATGACAAGAATAAGAAACCAAGCAATCCAAAGTATTATGCATTCAGACAAACTCACCTACGTGACAATAAGAAACCAGGTAATCCAAAGTATTATGCATTCAGACAAACTCACCTACGTGACAATAACAAACCAAGCAATCCAAGGTATTATGCATTCAGCCAAGCTCACCTACGTGACAACATTAAGAAACCAAGTAATCCAAAGTATTATGCATTCAGCCAAACTCACCTACATGACAAGAATAAGAAACCAAGCAATCCAAAGTATTATGCATTCAGACAAACTCACCTACGTGACAATAAGAAACCAAGTAGTCCAAAGTATTATGCATTCAGACAAACTCACCTACGTGACAATAACAAACCAAGCAATCCAAGGTATTATGCATTCAGCCAAGCTCACCTACGTGACAACAATAAGAAACAAAGTAATCCAAAGTATTATGCATTCAGCCATACTCACCTACGTGACAACATTAAGAAACCAAGTAATCCAAAGAATTATGCATTCAGCCAAACTCACCTACGTGACAAGAATAAGAAAAATAAGTAATCCAAAGTATTATGCATTCAGCCAAACTCACCTACATGAAAAGAATAAGAAACAAAGTAATCCAAAGTATCATGCATTCAGCCAAACTCACCTACATGACAAGAATAAGAAACCAAGTAATCCAAAGTATTATGCATTCAGCCAAACTCACCTACGTGACAACAATAAGAAACCAAGTAATCCAAAGTATTATGTATTCAGCCAAACTCACCTACGTGAAAAGAATAAGAAACCAAGTAATCCAAAGTATCATGCATTCAGCCAAACTCACCTACGGGACAAGAATAAGAAACCAAGCAATCCAAAGTATTATGCATTCAGACAAACTCACCTACGTGACAATAAGAAACCAAGTAATCCAAAGTATTATGCATTCAGCCAAACTCACCTACGTGACAACAATAAGAAGCCAAGTAATCCATTTTACTATGCATTCAGCCAAACTCACCTACGTGACAACAATAAGAAACCAAGTTATCCATTCAGCCAAACTCACCTACGTGACAATAACAAGAAACCACGTAATCCAAAGTATTATGCATTCAGCCAAGCTCACCTACGTGAAATTAACATGAAACCAAGTAATCCAAAGTATTATGCATTCAGCCAAACTCACCTATGTGACAATAACAAGAAACCCAGTAATCCAAAGTATAATCCATTCAGCCAAACTCACCTACGTGACAACAACAAGAAACCAAGTAATCTAAAATATTATGCATTCAGCCAAACTCACCTAAGTGACAACAATAAGAAACCAAGTAATCCAAAGTATTATGCATTCAGCCAAACTCACCAATGTGACAGGAATAAGAAACAAAGTAATCCAAAGTATTATGCATTGAGCCAAGCTCACCTACGTGACAATAATAAGAAACCAAGTAATCCAAAGTATTATGCATTCAGCCAAACTCACCTACGTTGCAACAACAAGAAACCAAGTAATCCAAAGCATTATGCATTCAGCCAAACTCACCTACGTGAAAAGAATAAGAAACCAAGTAATCCAAAGTATCATGTATTCAGCCAAACTCACCTACGTGACAAGAATAAGAAACCAAGCAATCCAAAGTATTATGCATTGACAAACTCACTTACGTGACAATAAGAAACCAAGTAATCCAAAGTATTATGCATTCAGCCAAACTCACCTACGTGACAACAATAAGTAGCCAAGTAATCCATATTACTATGCATTCAGCCAAACTCACCTACGTGACAACAATAAGAAACCAAGTAATCCAAAGTATCGTGCATTCAGCCAAACTCACGTACGTGACAAGAATAAGAAACCAAGTAATCCAAATTATTATGCATTCAGCCAAACTCACTTAAGTGGCAACAGTAAGAAACCAAGTAATCCAAAGTATTATACATTCAACCAAACTGACCTATGTGACAAGAATAAGAAACCAAGTAATCCAAAGTATTATGCATTCAGCCAAACTCACCTACGTGACAATAACAAGAAACCAAGTAATCTAAAGTATTATGCATTCAGCCAAACTGTCATGCATCATGTCCACATGCTCGCTAGACTCCCTGCAGCACGCCCCGCAGCGTGTCCAATCCCAACATCCGGTACACATGTTGGACGGGGGCTGCGTGAGCAGCTTGGGGTCCATACCTTACATCACAGCAAAAGCCACATTCGGTCCCGGTTGTATCCATTTCTGCATTGGCAACTGCTGTGGCGCATTGGGTCAGGCAGAGTCAGGCGGTCACGTTCACTTCCGGATCACGTGACAAGGAGATCCCGATCACATGATTCTGTTTTAGGTTATGTGACTAGGAATCAAACGGTATAAAGCAGAGTTCCCGCAACAACACATCGCTTCACAGCTGATCTTCACAACTCTGTTTGGCGTTTGCTCTTCAATCTTGATTCTTGGATTACTCGAACTCGGACCTCGAACTATGGACTTCTTTTGGCTTTCCCTTCAGATTTGGTGCTTTTTCTTGTGTATTTCTGGCTGTTTTTTGACCTCAGGACTTTCATACTGGACTTCTTTTGGTTCTTCCCTGGATTGATTTTCGCTTTTCACAAACTTACGTATATCCACGTCAACAACTGCAGGTGGGCTCAGCAACTGGTGACTACTCTGACCACCATTCCAAGTCACCATTACCATCATCTGAAGGTGCTGCTTACGTGACCACATGTTGCTGTATCTCAGGCCCCTGTGTTATTAGCAGCGACCTTACTATTACACTTCGGTAAGCTTCTTCCTGAACAGTACTAGTCCGTTGTGTATACTGCAACTGTGATTGTTTGCACTAATAACTGTTTGCCTTACAGCGGCCTTGGGGTAGTTGGTATGAGTGGAGGCCTGTGAAGGCTTCTTCTTAGGGTGAGGTCTGCATACAGATTGTTTGGGGGTAGATGGCATGAGTGGAGGTCTTTGAAGGCTTCTTGGGGTGAGGTCTGCATATGGCTTGGTTGGGGGTAGTTGGCATGAGTGGGGGTTCTTAAAGGCTTCTTCGGTGAGATCTGCAGGGTGAGATATGCATATCGATTGTTTAGGGGTAGATGGCATAAGTGGTGGTCCTTGAAGGCTTCTTAGGGTGAGATCTGCAGGGTGAGATCGGCATATGGGTTCGTTGAGGGTAGATGGCATAAGTGGAGGTCCTTGAAGGCTTCTTGGGGTGAGATCGGCATATGGATTGTTTGGGGGTAGATGGCATAAGTGGAGGCCCTTGAAGGCTTCTTAGGGTGAGATCTGCACATGGATTGTTTGGGGGTAGATGGCATGATTGGAGGTCCTTGAAGGCTTCTTAGGGTGAGGTCTGCAGGGTGAGATCTACATATGGATTGCTTGGGGCAGATGGTATGAGTGGAGGTCCTTGAAGGCTTCTTAGGGGGCGATCTGCAGGATGAGATCAGCATATGGATTGGTTGTGGGTAGATGGCATGGATGGAGGTCCTTTGAAGGCTTCTTGGGGTGAGGTCTGCATATGGATTGGTTGTGGGTAGATGGCATGAGTGGAGGTCCTTGAAGGCTTCTTAGGGTGAGGTCTGCATATGTATTGTTTGGGGGTAGTTGGCATGAGTGGAGGCCCTTTATTTATTTAATTTATTTATAGCATACGTAGACAAGGGCCGTGGGCATAATAGTGCAAGGACAGACATACAAAAAAAAAATAGATCAGCTCAGGAGCACGGGCAGACAGGGGTGGAGAGAAGGGGTCACACAAACAGGAAGGTCTTCAGATCTTGTTTGATTTTTCCAAAACTCGAACAAGCTCCTAAACCAGGGGATGGTTGTTCCATTGTCTGGGTGCAGCATGTGGAAACGATCTTTGAGCAACTGAAGTGAATTTAGTGCTGGGCAGGGACAAAAAGGTGGGTGGTTTAGAGTGCAGGTTTCTCTTCACTGGCATCCATTCAAGTCTGTTAGACAGATAGGTAGGGCTTAGCCCATGGAGACATTTGTGCACAATGTAAAGGGTCCGGAAGGTCACCCACCTCTCCACCGGGTGCCAGTGCAGCACTCGCCTGGCATTGGTGATGTGGTCCGATCGTTTGAGGCCCTTTATCACTCTCACCACGTTATTTTGAACAACCTGGAGGTGTGCTAGCTCAGTTTTGCAAGTTCCCTGGAGGAGACTTGCACAGTAGTCAATGCGGGAGCCAATAATGGCTTTAGCAGTGGTAGCGCAACTGGACCGGTTAAGGTAGGGTCTGATATGTGCCAGGAGTTTAAGATGGTAGGCAGAGCTGGTAACAAGGCTGCTAATGTGGGGTTTCATGGACAATTCCTGGTCCAGGACCACACACAAGGTTTTGACTTTGGGGAGGGTTGCTATGATACAGCCAGCTACCTCAATTGTCTTATACTCGCTCCCGAGTATCTTTAACTGAGCGGCTGTGACAGCAATCATAAGTTCCGTTTTGCGTGCATTCAGGGCAAGGCCGTCCACCATACAGGCTTCGATTTTGTCAAAGATATTGTTGACCAAGAGCATGTAATCTCCAGAAAGGGTGAGGAGGCACTTGTGTTGTCAGCATAATTTGCATATGGGATGCCCAGCTTATCCAGCATTTCAAAGAGGGGAATGGTAAAAATATGCAACAGTGTCGGTGAGACACATGCTCCCGGTGGCAGCCCACATTGAATATCACAGGGGGATGCCACAGCCTCATTGTAAAAAACTTTAGCTGTGCAGTCTGATAAAAAAAAGAGTTAACCCACTCAGCTGCCTCAGATGAAAAGAGGGGTTCATCACAGAGCCTCTGCACAAGTATCTTATGGCCGACGACATCAAAAGCTGAGGAAAAGCCAAGAAGCATAAGCAGCACTGTGTTGTCTTTATTGAAAGAGTGAAGGTTGTTGGCTTTAAGATCTAATAGAGTAGAGTCAGTGCTAGGGGCCTCCTAAAGCCGGATTGTTTATGAGCCAGTAGGAATTCCTGGACCTGCAAGTCAGCTACTTTTTGTCCAGAAACTTGAGCAGAAAAGGGATGTTGGTGATAGGGTGATGATTTTCTGGGAATGTTTGGTCTAAGGAGGGTTCTTTTAATAGCAGAGTGATCCCGGCTTGTTTAATAAGACTTGGGACATGAATTTCTCTGAAGGAGCAGTTAATGAATGTGGTAATTAGAGGTAAGAGTTGAGTGGCACAGGCTTTAGCAGCTGCTGCAGGGCAGATGCCGTAGGTCCTAAGTGAGCGAATATCTCTGATATGTCCCGCTCAGTCACCTCGTGAAATAAGGAGGGTAACAGGGAAGGGGCCTGGTGTGTCTCAGTGGCTACATCCCTGTGGAGAATAGAGGGTGAGCCTTTGGTACAAACCCTTTAAGGATCCTTGAAGGATTCTTAGGGTGAGATCTGCAGATGGATTGTTTGGGGGTAATTGGCATGAGTGGAGGTCCTTGAAGGCTTCTTAGGGTGAGATCTGCAGGGTGAGATCTCCAAATGGATTGTTTGGGGGTAGATGGCGGGAGTGGAGGTCCTTTAAGGCTTCTTACATTGAGATTGTTTTTCGGGGGGGTAGATGGCATGTGTGGGGGTCCTTAAAGGCTTCTTAGGGTGAGCTCTGCATATGGATTGGTTGGGGGTAGTTGGCATGAGTGGAGGTCCTTGAAGGCTTCTTAGGGTGAGGTCTTCATGTGGATTGTGTTTCGGGGGGGGGGGTAGATGGCCTGAGTGGGGGTCCTTAAAGGCTTCTTAGGGTGCGCTCTGCATATGGATTGGTTGGGGGTAGTTGGCATGAGTGGAGGTCCTTGAAGGCTTCTTAGGGTGAGGTCTTCATATGGATTGTTTTTCGGGGGGGGTAGATGGCATGAGTGGGGGTCCTTAAAGGCGTCTTAGGGTGAGCTCTGCATATGGATTGTTTGGGGGTAGATGACATGAGGAGGTCTTTGAAGGCTTCTTAGGACGAGGTCTGCATATGGATTGGTTGGGGGTAGTTGACATGAGTGGAGGTCCTTGAAGGCTTCTTAGGGTGAGGTCTGCATATGGAATGGTCGGGGGTAGTTGGCATGCGTGGAGGTCCTTTAAGGCTTCTTAGGGTGAGGTCTGCATATGGATTGTTTGGGGGTAGTTGTCATGAGGAGGTCCTTGAAGGCTTTTTAGGGTGAGATCTGCACATGGATTGTTTGGGGGTAGATGGCACGAGTGGAGATCCTTGAAGGCTTTTTAGGGTGAGGTCTGCATATGGATTGGTTGGGGGTAGTTGGCATGAGTGGAGGTCCTTGAAGGCGTTTTAGGGTGAGATCTCCCTATGGATTGAATGGGGGTAGATGGCATGAGGAGGTCCTTGAAGGCTTTTTAGGGTGAGATCTGCACATGGATTGTTTGGGGGTAGATGGCATGAGTGGAAGTCGTTGAAGGCTTTTCAGTGTGAGGTCTGCATATGGAATGGTCGGGGGAAGTTGGCAGGAGTGGATGTCCTTGAGGGCTTCTTAGGTCGAGATTTTGAAATGGATTGTTTTTTGGATGGGTGTAGATGGCATGAGTGGAGGTCCTTAAAGGCTTTTTAGGGTAAGGTCTGCATATGGATCGTTTGGTGGTATATGGCATGAGTGGAGGTCCTTGAAGGCTTCATAGGGTGAGATGAGCATATGGATTGTTTGGGGGTAAATGGCATGAGCGGAGGTCCTTGAAGGATTCTTAGGGTAAGCTCTCCCTATGGATTGTCTGGGGGTAGAAAGCATGATTGGAGGTCCTTGAAGGCTTCTGAGGGTGGACTCTCCCTATGGAATGTTTGTGGGTAGATGGCATGAGTGGAGATCCTTGAAGGCGTCTTAGGTTGAGACCTGCATATGGATTGTTTGCGGGTAGATGGCATGAGTGGTGGACCTTGAAGGCTTCTTAGGTTGAGATCTGCATAAGCATTGTTTGGGGATAGATGGCATGAGTGGTGGACCTTGAAGGCTTCTTAGGTTGAGATCTGCATATGGATTGTTTGGGGGTAGTTGGCATGAGTGTTCGTCCTTGAAGGCATCTTAGGGTGGGATCTCCCTAAGGATTGTTTGGGGGTAGTTGGCATGAGTGGAGGTCCTTGGAGGCTTCTTAGGGTGAGAGGAGCATATGGATTGTTTGGGGGTAAATGGCATGAGCGGAGGTCCTTGAAGGATTCTTAGGGTGAGCTCTGCATATGGATTTTATGGTACTATATTGCATGGGTGGAGGACATTGAAGAATGCACAGTGTGATATCTACACATGGACTGTTTTGGGGTAGATGGAGTGGATGAAGGTCCTTAAAGGGTTCTTAGTGTGAGCTCTTCCCGAGGATTGTTTGCAGGTAGATGGCATGGATGTATGCTTCTTACGGTGAGCTTTTCATATGCATTAATATGCAATCGTTGAAATGGGTGCAGGCCCTTGAGGGCTCCTTAGGGTGAGAGCTGAATGTAGATTGTTATGGGGAAGCTGTCATGGGTGAAGGTCCTTAAAGGGGTCTTTGTGTGATCTCTCCCTATGTATTGCTTGTGGGTAGATGGCATGGAGCAAGGCTTCTTAGGGTGAGATCTGAATGTAGATTGTTATGGGGTAGTTGGCATGGGTGGAGGTCCCTGAGTGGTTGTTAGAGTGTTATCTACACATGGACTATTATTTGTGTCTTCAGAAATGTGGAGCTCCTCAAGAGTTGTTGGGTGGGTTCTGCGCATGGCAAATGTACTCCAGAGGTGAGTAAGGTGTGCCTGTTGGGTAGAGCAAGGCACTCTTTGTGGTAAATAATTAACTTTTTCCTGTATTAGTCAGCACCAGGGACTGGAGAGGAAAGCCTGCCCTCAGTGACACACAACGTTACCGGTGAATCATCGAAAGCCGGAAACTGCCCTGAGACTGATCTCTCATGACCTCAAATAATCTCAGTTTAAGACGCACTGATTAGACAAGTCCTGGGTAGTCCAGCTCAGGACCTCTGAGGAATTCATTCAGCCAGAACTCAAAGACCAGTCTAGGTCAAATCTACCTTCACATCAATATACGATGATCCGTTTATGGAAGCAGAACGAGCACCAATGGGATCTTTAAACGTCATAGGATCCTGTATAAGTCAACACACTTTAATACAGTTATGAGAATCTGGGAATCAACCCTTCTAGGCATTTAAAAGGGAGGCACTCTGTTCTCTGTGGCAGTAGTGATCATAAGAAGACTTTGTTGGCACCAGCAGATGTCGTGAAGAACGGCAGTGATGAAACAACACAAACAGGCAAATGTCAAAAAGGAGAAACGGATTTAAGGGTCTGAGTATTGAAAGGAAGGCATAGTATCAATAGTAGACACAGACGCAATAGATGCAAGTTTTGAAACTTTAATTTTGGTGTTTTGGTTGGGTTGATAGAATTCCTAACTGGCCCAACTCTAGAATGGGAGTAATCTTGACCATTAATTAAATAACAAACAAGTCCAATGTGTTAAGGGAATACAACAGGAAAAATAGTGTGTTAAAATAAATGTCAGAATGGCTTAGGTAGCAACTCCCTCCCCACGTTCAGCAGCACGGGGCCTCGAGAGTTTCTTAAAAGCAATAGGTGGCTGGCACAGTACTTTCAGTCTTGCACACTTTGGCTGACTGGCACAATTCAAGAGCTCTGGCCGGGGCTTCAAGCTTCTGGCAGCTCAATCAATTCCTTAGGCTGTGTCCGCCTTGTCATAAATACACAGCTCTACTTTTGACTTTTATTTTGCCACAAAGCTGGTCTTAACTCTATATTGTTTTACATACAACACATAACTAACATACAACAAATAACTTAACATTCATTCCTGCACGCCATGCCGGGAGTATTTCACATCTTCGATGTCTTGGCACATGGACTTGGTCGTCTAGACTCAGATCTCTTGTTACTTATGTGCATCTGGGTATCTGCATCTTTAGGCTTATCTGATATTAAGTTTGTCTCTTTCCTGCTGGCTTGGCTTCTGTCTAATGATACTCTCCACTTTCCCTGCGTTCATGTCCATGTTTTCCGGTTCGCTGGGGTTTTCCATGTTGTTTCTGTCCCTGGGTGCAAACAGTTCCTGTACCAATAAGTTCCATGCTAGTATCTTATCACTGCTTTTGCGTGCCCCTCTTTGTAATGCCATGGTCCATACTGTTGTTTCAGCTAGTGTCCATCGCTTCAAGTCTGCCCACCATGCCTCTGGTCGGGCCAGTATTGGATTTCCTCGCTATCGCTATTCGACACTTCGCCAGAATACTCATCAAGCCTTTCATTTTGGATAAGTGTGTTCTTAGCTTGCCTCCTCTCGGGAACAGTCCCAGCAGGTAAGACTCTGGTGACCACGCCTGCATTGGGATTCCACCCTCTGCTGCTCTTGCCTTAATGCCATCCCAGAATTTTGTTATTACTGGGCAGGGCCAGAACATATGCAGCATATCTGCATTTTCTGTTGTGCATCTAGGGCAGCTTTGCGCTGCTCTGCTCCCCATCCTGGATATTCTACTAGGCGTGAGGTGTGCTCTTTACGTGACAGAGCTGTGTCTGCCTAAATCTCGCATTTCTGTAGAACTTCTTTATGTACCTTAAGGCTCTTGCCGATTCTTCGTCTGAAGGTTTTTTGGAGTTCTGCTTCCCACTTTCCTTGTACCGGCAGTTCCTGTGTGTTGTGGCTTCTCAGAAGCAGTTCATATAGTCTGGACACTGTGGGCCTCATCACGACTTTGGCGGTAACCCTTAAATCCGGCGGTCGCGCTAATACCGCCAGATTTAAGGGTCCGCCAAATCAGGACTTTGGCGGATTTCGCCCCAGCTCTTTGCTGGGTGGAAATCCACCGAAAATTTGCGCTATTACCACCGGCGGGAAATCCGCCGGTCGGTAAGAGCACGAATTTTCCCCATTGAGCCCAATGGGGAATGGGGCATTCCCGAATGGGCTCAATGGGGAATGGGGAATTACATTACCACCGAACTCGTGATCCGGTGCTATTAGCGCCGGGGAGTTCGGCGGTAGGGTAATACCGCTGGCGTTACCGCCAAAGTCGTGATCAGGCCCTGTGTGTCCTCCTTCAGCCACGTCACACCATGTATCTAGTGTCTCTCCTATGCCGGTTGCTTCTGATAAATCTGGCCATCTCTTTTTTATTGTTTTTATCATGCTATTGTGTAGCATGAATTAACCTTTATGTATGTCATATTCTTCTTGTCACAAGTCTCTCCCCTTCTCACCTGTCTTTCCTGTTTGCTTGCGACCTTCTTTTGTGACTTCCTCTGCACGGTCCAGGATTTATATATACCGCGCGCGGGTCTTCGGATTCCAGCATGCTTCGTTCAGATTGTCCAGGACGGAACCAGGAAGGAATAATGTCAGTGCGCGGAGGCACGGAAACCGTGGCTCGAGCGCAGGTGAAAATCCAGGAAAGTTTGGCAAGTTTGAGGGATGGAAGGAAAGGAGGAGGAATCAAGGAACTGGGAATATAGAGATCAGGAAAATAGCCCCGAGGAACTCCGGCAGCACACGTCCAGCTACGGCGAGCAGTAGCGCTGAGACGCGCAGAGCCGCAGGGCGTGTCTGTTTTGTAGAACGTAGAGCGTGTAACGCAGAGACTGGCAAGCAGCGTTCCGCATCAAGCAGCCTTGTTGGAAGGATTACTGAGTTCAATCCCCTATGTGTCAGGGACCACGAAGTCCAGAAGGGACGCAGACGGCGGTTCATGACACTTCTATCAGAGTCTGAATTTCCACCCATTGTCCCTCCTTCCAAAAGTCTCCAACCTGTGCTATTCCATTGGCTTCCCAATGTCTTCGGTACGCTGCACGGGCTTCAGGTCTGGTGTTTGCAAATCCTGCTAGTGGAATCTGTGCCAAGCAGTGGTCCTGGGATCCCTGGATTTTCCATGCTTTCTTCCATAGGGTCAGGCCCAGTCTGGCCAGGGTGGGCAGCGTTCGGATTAAGGACTTTTCCATCCATATTATCTCTCTCAGATAGCAGTGCCGGAGTGCTTGCTGCAGTAGTAATGTGTCTATAGAGGTCTCATGCCCCAGCCAGTGTATCACAAATTGCCGCTGCCCCACCAGGTAGTATAGTTCAGGATTTGGCAATTTGATCCCGCTGTCACGATCCATGCCACAGAACCCCTCAGATATAACAGCCCCCTGGCAGCAGTGGGGCTAAAGCACTTCCCACTGGCCCCAAGGGCCTTAAAACTCCATCAGAAACGTACATGGAGTCAGTCCTGGCGCCTTTGGCGCCAGGCTCGTTATCAGGAATAAAGCAATACCAGTTTTGGACCTTAATCCAACATAGAGGCCTATCACACAGCTCAGTTCTTTAGAACCAAGCCATGTGGCCTAGTGTGTTGGGTGTGGCTGGGCCTGGAACTACTTGACTACTTGGCCTGGAATGACTTTACCTGGGCTATTTAAACCACACCCAAACAGCAGAGCACGCTTCGCGTTATTCTGCACTCCTGCAGCGTAACTCTCACCGTGTCCAGTTCCTGCTCATCTGCTTCTCCGGCGGCCTGATCTTGAAGCCCTAGATCTGGATTCCATCAATAACCTGGAAGAACAAGAACAGCATTAGCAAGCAAGAACACTTACCTGTGAAGTAACCCGCCTTGAATCCATCTTGCGCTTCGGTTACCTCGCCCATCTCCGCAGTTCGCCGCAACCTGCAAAGGTAAAGAAACAAGGACAGCATTAATACCAATTCTTACCTGGGCAAGCAGCGAGTCCTGGCAGCACCCTGCGCTTCTCTTACCTCGCCCATCTCCGGGTTTCACCGCACCCTTCCATGTGAGAAGGAAAAAGGTCAGCATTAACAAAGCACTTACCGGGGCAAGCAGCGCTTCGATCGCTCATCACTCCGGAACATCACCGCAACCTGTACAAGAAGGGAAGAGAACACAGGTTAGCAATTGACACCAATAAACAGCGCAGCGCTCCGCGCATCATTAACTCACAGTGGTCTTCGCTATTGGTGCGGCAACTCCGAGATCGCAACCATCCCTGTGAAAACAAAAAGAGACATTGTTAGGGAACAGCGTAGTGGAGCAAGACGCAGAGAAGACAGAGAAAACAGAGGGAAAGAAAGAGACAGAATAAAGACAGAAAAGCCTTAACTCACCTGGAAGACAGCAAGCAGAGTCAGAGTCACAGCCGGTCTGGACCCGACATAAGGGCACACGGACCAGTGAACTAACTAGGTCCACGGAACGCCTGCACCAACCACGCGCCCCTGCAAAGAGACACAGGACGGAGAGTTCAACGCACAAAAACCTAAGTTGAGCAATAACCCCAAGGGAGGGGATTTGGACCAGAGGCAGGTGGGAGTCCACCCATCACAGAACCAGTATCTTAACCCTCCATTCTCCTGTTATAGGAGCTAACCAACGTCTGGCACATAACCAAGCAGAAAGGGGTCCGGTATAGTGCTTAGACCCCCATCCAGTATCGCGTGGCGCCCCCGTGGATACCAGGTGAGCGTAGCACCCTCCTGACTCATGGGGCCTCATTACGAGAATGGAGGTAATGAAAATAGGAAGGTGGAATGGTATTACCGCATCGTTAACGGGTCCGGGCCATTACGAACCGACAACCCGCCAAAACCGCCACCGCCCGTACCGTGCCCCTTCATACCGGCTTGCGCGTGTACATGCGCCCCTTTGCGGAGTAAATACCGGGATGCCGTAATAGGAGGGCATCACAACTCACGCGGCCATGCAATAACCAGCATTCCGAAGGCGGTAATTAGGGCCTGCACGATGGCGGCCACACAGGCATCGCGGACCACCCGTAAACAGCAACCTGCAGTCAAGGCAACTGCCACAGGTGCACACAATCACCACAGGTGGAGTAAATGGAGCCTGTCCCAGTATAAAAGGAGTGCATCCACACACCACACCCCTTCCCACACCAAAATGATACTACTTGCTGTTGCAATCATGAGGCTGGATGACATGCCTATACTGCTACAACTACAGCAACAATACCAATTACAACAACAACCACAGCCACATGCAGCACAGAGGAGACACAGGAGGAGAAGGAGGGTGAGACAGCTCCAGCAATTACCACCAGTGCAGCCAGTAGTGCCTCGTAGGCAGCCACCAATCCCTCGCATCAGACCCAGTCCATTCAATCTAACCCCTGAGCAGATCCACACCCTGTACCGGTTGGACCGGGACACCATCACCACCATTGTGGACATGATACATGACAACATTGTCAGCCTCATTGAAATACACACTGCCATCCCCCCTCTACTAAAGGTGGTGTCTGTGCTCCACTTCCTGGCCACAGGCACCTACCAGCACACAGTGGGCCAGCTGCATGGCATTTCACAACCACTCTTTTCACGCATGCTGACCCAAGTGCTAGATGCCCTCCTAAAGCACGCTAGCACCCACATATCCCTACCACAGACTGCCCAGGAGATTGCCGACACCAAAGTAGGCTTCCATGCACTGGCAGGCATGTCCAATTGCGTTGGTGCCCTCGACTGCACCCATGTAGAATTGTTAGTCCCCCGTGCCCTAGAGGCGGTGTACCGCAATCGCAAGAGATACCACTCCATCAATGTGCAGATGGTATGTGACTCCAGCAAGATCATCACACATTGTTGCGACCGATATCCCGGATCGACACATGATGCCATGGTGCTGCGTAACTCCACGCTACCCTGTCACATGGAGCGACATGCTGGACGACGTGCCTGGCTGCTTGGTGAGTTGCCTGACTGGCCCATGGCAGTGCATCGGGGTCGTGAGGTGGGGGGAAGCATACTCCACCTGGGTGGAAATGGGCCGTGAGTGAAGAATGCACGCAGAGCTAAACACTCCTGACCTGAACCTCCCAACCCGAACATGACACATCACTGCCACACATTGGACCAATGCCGTATATCAATGACAACATGTAAGACGCACAACCTGGACACCATGAGTATGTCAAGCAATGCATGACTAAACATGATTAAAAAAGTGCCAATGTGGCTAGTGTGATCACGCACAGTGTAGTATACACAGCAATCATGGGAGGCAAGACATCGCCCTGCATCCACAGTACATCCCCATCAGCATGCAAGTAATCACACTACATCATCTGTTCAACGCCATCCAGACTAGCAGACCATATTGCAGTATACAATGCATCTAAATGATATATGTGCATACGTACATGGACATGTGCATGTCAACAGCAAATTGCTGCGGCCATGGCTGTGAATCCTGAAGGTGCCAGCTCAGAGTGACTCACACAGACCTCTTTGTATTCGCATGCAGGTGATGGAGCATATCTCTTGAAGCCGTGGGTACTTACCCGTGGGCGGAACCCGCGGAACAGCCATGAAGAGGAGTACAATCGGGTTCATACCCGTACCCGTGTCGTGATTGAGCAGACCGTTGGCCTGTTGAAGGCGCGGTTCCGCTTCCTAAGCAGGTCTGATGGAGCACTCCTTTATAGGCCTGAGAAGGTGGCAAAGATCACCATGGCCTGTGTCATGCTGAACAACATGTGCGTCCGGAGAAATGTACCACTGCCACCTGACATTGACATGCATGCACCGGGTGTGGATGATGAGGATGAAGCCGGAGGAGAAGACGCACCCCTGCCAGTATGTGATGCACAAGATGGCCGTGCTGTACGCCAGTCCTGATTGACAAATACTTCTGAACCACAAGGACGTTGATGGATATGTGTCAGTGCTACACTGAGCACTGGGTCAATGTGGACATGCACACAGGGTATGTGGGGAGTTGGGCACTGTGCACTGTCATGAATAAAATGGATACACACGAAATGAACAATGTCCAGGCATTGAATGATTTTTTACACAACGGGTGTATTAATGTAAACTACAGAAAAGTGCTACTCCCCTCCCCCCCAAAACACCAAAGCTACCCATACTCCCCAATGAACTCCCCATACCCCAATGAACACCCCCTTATACACCTATTTTTTTTTAACATATAGTTTATTACAAACTTTTATTACAGTCTTTTCCTCTCATTTCATTGTCCATTTACTCTCTGCACCACATACCACATTTCGCGACTAATAGTTTTCTAAACTCTTTTACAGATCAGACTTTTCATTTTAGTTTAACAGATGATTGTGTCTATAAAATGTATGACTGAACAACTTAAGTGCACAGAACTCCCACTTAATATATGGTACCACCAATCGTCCATATTCTTGTTCAGGGAAGCAAACTTTCCAAGATGCAGAGTTCTCAAGTCTTTAAGCATAGGACATTCTGTTATTAAATGTTTTATAGATTCAATTTTGATCACACAGTATCTACATGCATTGTCCTTAGTAGCCTGATCATATCTCCGCAGCAACCTTTCTTTGGTTTTAATGGCATTCAGTCGCAGACGAAGAAACCCATAGCGGTGATATCGTGACGGAAATTGTTGTAGATACATCAGCATTTTGTTAAATTTATTCATTGTAGGCCTGAGTTCTGGAGCTGTTGCTAATCCGTCAAACTTGGCCAGGTTTTGTATCCACGTCCATTGTTTCAATTTTCTTTTTGCATTTTGCGGTTGCGCCGCCAACATATCCCCGTTTATGTCAGCGGCTTGCAAAATCGCCTTTAGACCTTGAACCCATTGCAAGAGTATTCCAGCATATGGTTGTGTGTTACTAGGGGCAAGTATTTCATACGCCGGTTCCGGATTAGGGATTGTCATCTTTCTTAAGAGTGCCATAGACTTCCAGATCACATTTACGTACAGTTCGTCTATTGCCAACTCGTGTCTGATGATGGTAATCGATATGTATTTTGGCAATTTTAAAACTCGTTTCCAAAATAACCCTTCCAGTTTTGCTCAAATTCTGTGGTCTAAGTTCCACCCTGCTTCTGAGCCGAAGGTGATGGCAGGTATTACCTTTTGCAAATAAAAGGTCCGTATTGGTGTTAAGGTGAATTTTCCGTACAGGTTATGGATTCGTGCACCTTGTAGGGCCAAAGTTTTAGTGCATCGAACAAGGTCTTGCAACCAGCTCCATTCCCGTATTGATCAGAACCCCTAGGTATCTGATTTCAACAATTTCTTCGATAGCTGTATTTTCGATTCTCCAACGGAAATATTTGTTTTTAACTCCTTTTACTGGACCAATTTTCATGATTTTTGTTTTGGTGGCATTTATTTTTAAATAATTGTAGTTCATGTAACGCTGGAGCTTCATCAGCAATCGTTGTAACCCTATCTGGGTTGTGTCAGCCAAAACTAAGTCGTCAGCATAAGTTATGGAATTGATGTGGTGACCATTAATCTTTGGAGTAAAACATTTCACATCGCTCAGGGCCGCAGGCACATCGGCAATAAACAGTTTGAACAAATATGCAGCAATCGGACAGCCCTGTTTCACTCCCTTTTGCGTCTTTATAGCTTCTGATAGTTCTCCTTTTTCATTTATTCTTATTCGAATTGATGTCATTCTGTGTAGGGCTATTATTGGTTGTAAGAGACTATCCGGGCAGTCCCAGTTTTTTAATTTCTGCCACAGCATTTCATGGTTGATTGTATCAAATGCTTGGTGCATATCAATAAAAGCTAAGAAAAGCTTTGACCTTTTTTCTAGAGCAATCAATTTTAGGATATTTACCAGGGCCAGGTTGATTTCATTCCCGACGCCCTTTGTGAAACCAGTTTGTCAACAATCGCTAATTCCTTTCATAATTGCCCAGGCTGTTCATTTCTGCTGCAAGAAGTTTGAGAATATCTTGCCGATTGTGTCTAGTAGGGCAATCGGGCGATAGTTGGCTGGATCAGCCCAATTGCACTTCTTGAAAATCCGGACTATAATTGCCGTTGTCCATGAGGCCGGTATTTTTCTGTGCTCTGCGATTCTAGCAAATAATTTTGCAATAAAGTTCGACCACTCATGTTTGTTTGCTTTCAGCATAACGTTGGTAATGCCGTCTGGCCCAGCCGCGCGCAAGTTTTTCAACTTTGCAATTATGGCACTAATATCTTCGGCTATCTCATTGCAGTCCCATCCAGCCGCCACTTCCTCATGTGCTGGCAGCGCTGTTACATTGTCCTTTGAGAACACTTTATTGTAATGTTTTTTCCAATCACTTTCAGCCACCGCACTAGCCATCCTATCTGCTTGATTTCTAGTGCAGTTATTCAGCATGACCTCTCCTCGTCCTTGATCGCGCAAAAAGGCAAATGCTTTGACCCAATTGCGATATTTTTGCTTCCGTTGTTTAATCATTGCGAGGGCACCCACGCCCCCTTGCATTTTTAGTTTGCGTATTTCTTTGTAAGACTTCTTTTTTCCCTCTTTTACCTTCATGCTCCATTTGTGAGTATGTATTTTAGTTGTTTGTTTTTTCAGTAAAGATCTCCCCTTTGGGCAAGGAAGAAGTGCAAACTTATCTAGTTTTAGGAAATTGTTGGTCAGTAAGGTTATTTGTTTATCAGTTATTCTGAGCCTATTTTGCCCATTAGTTACTTCCAAATCTTGGTCCAATCTCGAAGTTTCTAATTTTAGAGGTAAGGTCATGGCCATTACCAATGCATCATGATTGCTGTTTGTTGTTGGGATTGTTCCCAAGCTCACGATTTTATGCCAAGAATTTTTTGATAGCCAGATATAGTCCAAGGTCTTCTCATAGCCCATGTTATGCCAGGTCTTATTAGGCGGTATGTCGCCCTTTACCTGCCCATTGGCCATGTCGCAGTCGCGTGCCTCCATTTCGGTTTCCCATTTTACCCTTCTTGAATGATAATTCTGCCCTTCCTTCCGGCTCTCTTTGATACAGTCTCCATTTGCATTGAGCCATGTAATATTCATATTGCCACATACAATTATGAGAAGGTCACGGTGAGTTTGTTGATGTTTGTCTATGATCGCCGTTACAGATGACACCCATTTTTCTGAAGTTATCTGAGCCGGGTTCCAGTATATGTTAATTAGCAGTAACTGCTGCGATTTTGAAGTTTTGACAGTGGAATGTTGCATCAACGTACTTTGCACAAACATTTTGGGATTTTCAGATTCGATCACTTCCCAATTTGTCCCAATCTTTATCATTGTTTTAGGCCTGAGAATGGACGTCCCTGGGAGTTTTTCCCTGATGGATTTACAAAGTCACATAGCCATCTTTAACCGGAGCGCTTCTCAACCACATTTCCTAGAGACATATTGCGAGGTTGTTACTCAGATCCACAGGGAAATCGTCATATAAATGTCAGAATCCTCGTGTGTTCCAGGATATCAATGTCGAGGATGTTTCAACGGAGCTCTGGTTTAGCTAATGATTTCTCCCGCCAGTCTTGCCTTTGCCAGATGATTGTTGTGCGTTTGGCACTATGATCAGATGTTGCCTTAATTCATCTCTGCGCTGCTCATTGGTAACCCCATTCGGGCGAATATCATTGTTTCTGGATTGATTTATTTGTGTTTCAAGCATCACTTCTGACACCTCAAAACCCAACAGCAGCAATTCTTCTTTCGCGGACAATATGATC
The DNA here is from genome assembly GCF_040938575.1 of Ambystoma mexicanum. NCBI lineage: Eukaryota > Metazoa > Chordata > Amphibia > Caudata > Ambystomatidae > Ambystoma > Ambystoma mexicanum. The sequence goes on from NC_090940.1 coordinate 14,816,239, forward strand.
TTACGTACGGCCTGAGATTTTATATGTAGGTAGACTCTGTCAGCTTGCTCTTCTGAGATGTATTCGACAATAGAAATGTCACGAGAGAACACAGTTCTTAGAGCCGGTACTGAATGTAGAAGTCGAATTACATTTCCTCTATTCAGGTTGACATCGTTGTCATCCTCAAATATATTCACAACACACATTTTTGAAGTCAAGTGGTTAAGGTCCGCCCTAATTTGTTGTTCAACTTGACTTTGCTCCTTCTGTCTCTGTGCTGCCGTTAATTTAGGATTCAATTTCACTGGCATTTTTAATTTCATTTCTTGAGCAGCCAGTCGTTGGCTTTCTGCAGCTCTTCTTTGGATGACTACGGGTGTACCCTTTTCTTGTCTGATTCCAACTCGTCGTTGTCTGTCCTCCCGTGCTCCCTCGCCATCAGCTTTTGAACCATTTTGAGAATTTACAATCCAAGAATTTGAGGTTGGCATCTCAACCGTTCTATCCTGCCTGTCCAAATCATTGAAGCAAGATGAGCTTGCCTCGTGTCCATCAAAGCTGTTTTCCTCCTCATATTCTTCAGAGTAAGTTGAGAGGTGACATAGCTCTTCAGATGATGTCACTGAGTGGATTGACTGCACGTCAGAGTCCAATCTTTGTTGTTTTTTTGGATTCTGTGATGGCAATTTCGTTGTTGTGACCTCTATGATTTTTATCTCGTCCAAGTGTCTTGATTTGGCCGTCTGTCCATTTTTTTCTCGTACAAATAGGCTTGGTTTGGCCGGTGTAGTTAGATTTCTTATAAACTTTCTTGAATTGCTGGTCGCTTTATTCGGCACACAGTTTTTCTTTTTCTCCTTTTTTTTTTTCGTTTGGCCAGAGCCCGCCTCTTGCAATTTCTGCTTTACATTCACAGTCTTCAAGGTTTTTGCAGCCCCACTAAATATTCCAAATGACATTCTTGTTGTTGAACAGTGTGCAATAACAGGGAACTAAGCTTTTTCAGAAGACTCTTTATTTGTCTTCTTTACGGGTTTGTCAGAGATCACGGGTGGTATAGTTACACACTCAGTATTGAGGATGTCACTGGCCTCTGCCAAGTTTAAACTCGCACTCTGAGTAGATGGTATCTTATTAGAAATCTTAACTGTTGGTGTGTTACTTTCCTCAGGGCTTGTGTTCCTTAATCCTCGTGAGGTGCCAGCAGGTTGAACATCATTTTTCTGCATATTCATGTTGTAAAGCTGAGGGGAGACCTCAGAAGGCAAGTTTACCTGTGTTGTTGCGTTTGAAACGCTACAACTCTTCTCCGAGAGCATATTTGATTTGAGTCTTGGGGTGTCTGTCAATTGTTTCATGCACCCGATCATGGCGTCCATCAGCGTTTTTTTTTCCAGAATGTCTTTCACAGCTATATCATTCAGTCTGTTATGCCACAGTATTGAAGTTGCGGCTTCATTATCCAAACGGCGTTGTAACATTGTGTTCAGACTTTCCATTTTTATTAACTTTTCATTTAGTTGACCCAACATTGCCCCATTATTTTGTACAGCTTCATGTAGATTTTTGTAAAGCTTGGTAAAAAGGGATTAGCGCCAGCAATGTTGCTGCTAGTACATTATTGTGAATCTGTATAGAAGCGGCTACGACAGGTTGGATTTCAAAGCAGATGACGCCTCTTTAAGAACATGCATGTGTTCCTTTTCATTACTCGTGTTAGTCAGTTCATGGTCGCCTTGTACGCCGAGTCCCACAATTCCTTGCAACTGCTGGTCGGCACCGTTTGATTCAGACCGTGTCTTCGGGGTAGAGCAGTGAGACGGGGGCCTTACCGGTAAGACTTTATCTTTAATATTTTGAGGGGGCCCATCGTCCCAATTGCGCAATGCGTCGTTCCCGATCCCCGCGCAAGGTATCGGACGGACGCCAGTTCCTCACGCCGGGTCAGGTCATCACACTGCGCCTGGGCTGCACTGTGCAAGTGCGGAGTGCGAAGCAGAACTCGCGCCTCTGTCACCCGGGAATCCTCTGGATCCAAACCCAGCGTTCTTCCGCTGGAACTTGCAATGCTCTCAGACAATCGCTCCTTCATTGTTTCAAAATCTGCTCTGAGACGCTCTGAGAGCCTAGCTTCCCGCCCAGCAAGATCAAACCCGCCAAGGTATGTGCTTGGTTCTCTTGTCTGCACTAATACCGTTTTTATGGGCGGCTGTGGGGTAATTTTGTGGGTCTTGGTCTGCACACCGTGTTTGTTTTATTAGTATTCTTTTGCGTCTCCATTTTAGACTGTTTCCCAATGACGGATGACTCTGTGGTAGCGCTGTTTACAAAGTTTATACTGCCCACCTTTATTTTCTCCGGAAAAGTACATTTTAAGAGTTTTGTATCCGTGTGAGTCATTGGCACTTCCATCTCCAGCAACTCAATGTCGGTTACATCGAATGGCGATTGAAAGGCAGTAATGTTTACTTCAATCACATTTGATCTTGGATCCAAGTTTTTGTCTGCATTCATATCCGTAATACCATCTGCTTTCATTTTGGATTCACCGCCAGCCTCAGCTGCCTCGCTGGTCGAGACCTGCGCCTCAGCCCGCGGGACGCTTGCAGCAGCGTTAGTGAATGCATCACTGCCATGGTCCTCGACATTGAGAGCTACTGCCATGTTGATTTTTGATTTCCATTGCCGCATTTGTTGCCCTCGTTTGCAGTCTTGCGGCATGCAGACTCTCCATCGCAATTTGCGCAAGGGTTGGTAGATTTATATTTTGGGGTATTTTTGGGGGTGATGATCGGGGGTCAATGCTTAGGGGGCTTTGGGCTCTTGGCAGCACGTCCTCACACTCTTTAGGCTCCCCCTTGACCAATCATATTCCCCCAGCACCCCTGTTAGTTCTGACACATCACCTGGTTGGCGCAGCTTGTTATGATTCACAGCACAGTCTCGCAATTGTAAGGATTGCTTTAACTTTGAGCGTGTCTGTGGGGCAATTTCGGCCATGTGCTGGGGCTTACCTCTGCTTTCAGCTGCGGACTGCTGCAGACTGAACTCTGCGCCCGAACCCCGCATGTGCTCAGCACTTGCCAGGAGTTTTTAAGGGCTGTAGGAGTTGTTTTCCTTAAAGGTGCACTCGCCCAAAAAGCACAAAGCACCTATACACCACCGACACCATCTCCCTCACTCCCATTGTTGTACCACTCTATTTCCATGCTTTATTGGTGTCCGGGGGCAGCATGTCTGACTGCCTTGCACTCCGCCTTGTCAAACCCACAAGGCTGGAGGGAGCAGAGGAGGCAGCTGTGGAGGATGGGCTGGCGCGGGTTGTTGCTGCTGCATGTGCTGCAGTATTGAGGTCAGGACCTGCGTGACGGCCCCCAGAGTTGTCACGCATCATCACCGCAGAGGCATTTATGACGGCAGTGTTTCCTGGAATGGCCTGCGCTATCTCTCGCCTTGTGTCCTCTCCCTCCGCCACATATTGTTGAACAAGTTCCAGCATGGAGTCCTGTCTTGCCTCCACCCTTGATAGCCGTGCCTCAAGGTCGGTGGGAGCAGCAGAGGTTGAGGGTGCTGCGACCGGGTGTGGATTTACAGGGCTGGCCTCGGGGGTGGTGCTGAGGTCTGAACTGTGGAGTGCAGGATCCGCAATGGTGCTGGAGGGTGTGGCCTGAGTTTGGGGTTGGGGGTGGACAGGGGCTTGGGGTGTGTGGACATGCCACATGCATTAGGCCTTCCTCGTCCACATACTCCTCCGCTCCAATTTCGATGTCGCTCAGTGGGGCTGTGGCTGCTGCCTCGCCCACAGAACTTGTTTCTGCAGAATGGGTGCCACTGGTCTCCCCTTCCACTGGTGTTGCCAGCTCGGTGGTCCCGGTCTCAGGCGCAGCTGTGGGGCCCTCATGTGCGGGCATGGCCTGGGCACTCGGCCTGGCTTTTGGTGTGGGCTGCGAGGCTGGGCCTGAGGTGGTTTTGACTGTGGCAGTTGTTTTGGCCCGGGACGTGAATGCCCTTGTGGCTGGTTCCTCACTGGCATCTTCTCCATCGGTGCCTGGGGGCGTAGAGGAGATGCAGGGCATCAGTGATGGTGTTACATGCAAGATGCATTATGTGGTGCTGTGGAGATTTTCATTTATCATGCATTCATATCTTACAGGTGTGTCACACATGGTAGTATGAAGGGGGCATTTTGGCATTTGCCGTGACGTCTCAATTCAGGAATGCTGCATGGCAGGTGGCATGCAATTGTATTGGGGTTTGTGTGATGTATGACATGTGATTGGTCCCTGTGTGTTGGCTGTCTGTTGGTAATGGGATTGGCACGCAGCATACATTTCAGTGTGGCAGGGTTTGGGCCTCCATCTGGACATGGACATGTTGATGTGTGTGTGTTGGGACATGCATTGCCTTGCCTAGGCTCTATTCCAGATCACTTGTGCTACGTCATGGTTTCCCCTACTGGGGTCTGCAGGGTCACTCACCTCCATCTCCAGATGTTGCTGCACCCGTCTCCATCTCACCGAAGCCCTCGATAGACTCCATCTGGATAAAAGTACTACAGGTCTCCTCCCAGCGCATTAGTTTGGTCGGGGAGTGGGCACCCCCGCCTGTGGCCAATGCCTCCCTCTGATTGCTGGCCAGGATGTTGCGGACCCTAAGGCGGAGGTCATCCCACCTTTTCTTGCAGTCTTTGACTGTCCGTGGGGTGGTGCCGACTGCAGATACCTTGCGGGCTACCTCCTCCCATATCTCCTTCTTTCTCTGCTGCGCCTCCCTTTTGAGGTTATGGGTGTTTATGTCCTCAGCATGGGCAGCAAGGGTGTCCGCCAACATGTTTGGTTCCGCATCAGAAAAACGCTTCTTGCGCAGGCGGGGTTTGGATTTTCTGGTTGTCTTAGACATGTTGATTTGGAAGGCCCTGGTCTCTCCTGTGCAACACTGGTGATTTAGGAGGATTGCAATGGATTGTGTTTTTAAAGATGGCCGCCAGTGCATTTCCCGTTCTGACGCGATGACGTTACTTCTGGGTTGGTATTACGAGCCCGGTATTAGCATGATGTTATTACCGGGTTGGTATTAAGGGGTGCCTCCTAGGCGGAGGCAGTATCGGTGGGTCCCGTGATGGCACCATCGGGGTTGGAGGGCCTTTAGCGGCATGGCCATTACCGGCATGGGGGTTCGCGCGAGCTCGCGCACTCGTAATCAGCAGCTATTAGCGGCATCATACGAGCATGGACCCGCAAGTTCCTCAATGCCGGTAATGGCTCCATTATTTGCACACTTCTCGTAATGAGGACCATAGTCTCTTTGCAATGTGTTTAGTGCCAGTCTATTTCTTCCCCCTCCCCACAGGAATTCAGTCCCCGGTATGTTGTGGGGTATGTTTGTGAAATAATACAGGAGGCGGGGTAGTACTGTCATCTTCAGCAGGGCTGCTCTTCCCATCATCCCTAGTGACAGTGTCTTCCAGAATGTTATGGACTTTACAATTTGCTCTAGCGCTACTTGCGTGTTAGCCTTGTGTGTCTCCATATGGTCATGGTATATATCTATTCTCAAATAGCGGTAGATGCGCAGCGGCCATGTCAGCCCCAAGTCCGGCAGTCGGTCTGTGCTAATTTGTCTGAGTCCTGCTAGGGGGTATAGAGAGGATTTCACTTTGTTAATGGATATACCGGACAACTTGGCAAATGCATCTATTACATCTAATAGATACAGTAGGTTATCTTGTGGATTTTTAACATACAGGAGAATGTCGTCTGCGTACAGCGAGACTAGGTGGATGATATCTATTTTAATTCCTGCCTCACTATACTCTGCTCTCAGGAAGACCGCTAACGGTTCTAAGGCGAGTATGTAGAGCATTGGCGACAACAGACAGTCCTGCTTTGTGCCCCTGTGTATTCTCCATGCTGCTGAGATGTGTCTGCCCGTTTTAACCCTCACCCTGTGGTCCCTGTATAGCAGCTTAATCCAATGCATGAAGCCCTGCCCCATTCCAAAGTACTTAAGTACATGCAATAACCAGTTCACAGTCAAAGGCTTTGACTGTATCTAAAGACGCCACCACACATTCCTCTAGTCTTTGGTTAGTCTGGTCTATAATGTGGTGCAGCCATTGCAAATTCCATGTGGTGTTTCGTTCCGGGACGTAACCTGTCTGGTCCGAATGTACCGACATCTGTATAACCCATTTAAACCTGTTAGCCAGGGTTGCTGTCAGGATTTTGCAATCCTGGTTGATCATGGAGATTGGCCTGTATGAGCCACAGACTAGAGATGATTTCCCTGGCTTCAGGATGGTTATGATTAGTGATTCTATCATACTGTCTGGTAATTTGCCCTGTGTGTATGCTTCTTCATAAACTTCCGGTATTTAGGTGCTAGCAACTGCTTGTATAGTAAAACTCTCCGGGCTACCCATCAGGTCCTGGGGTCTTGGCTGTCAGGAGACAAACAAGTTACTCTCTTACCTGGTAACGTTCTTTCGATGGGATGGTCCGACGATGTATTCCATATCTATGATAGTAATCAGCACAGCTGTGCTGCTTCGGAAAATCTTTCGGCGTCTGCGTCCTGCGTCGACGACGTCGATACACCGCCCTCGAGGACCTCCTCCGACGGCCGACGTCACTGGATGTTATAAGTAGGACGCATGACGCCCGTAGCCTCAGTTGTAGTTTTTTCCCAGAACGTGTGGCACCAGTCTTCTGCCAGTCTGACCACACAAAGCCTTGCGGAAACATAAGCTGCCATCGCATAAGAAATTCTGTAGCGGGGAAGGCAGGGAGGGAGCGATATGGAATACGTCATCGGATCATCCCATCGAAAGAACGTTACCAGGTAAGAGAGTAACTTGTTCCTCAAGGGGATTGGTTCCTCCGACGTATTCCATATCTATGACAGACTCCCAAAGCAGTACTAATGCAAGGAGCTGGGAAAAGAATTTAGAAAACAGAAATTTAGAATTCCCAATCAAATTGTGGAGTAAAGGACCGCCTTGCCAAAGGCCAGATCCTGCCCCCGGATGGAATCGAGGGAGCAGTGACGTACAAAAATATGTACCGAAGCCCAGGTGGCTGCATCACAGATGTAACAAATAGGAACACCCGTCTGTAGGGCAGTAGAGGCAGCCATAGCCCAGGTAGAATGGGCCCGTAAGCCGACCAGTGGGTCCTTACCCGCCAAGCGGTAACACTCAGATATAGTCAAAATAATCCAGCGAGACAAAGTCTGTTTCGTCATAGCTTGTCCCAAACACTTTCCAGCGTAACCAATGAAGAGTTAATAGTCCACTCTGACCCGGGACATGCGTGAAATATAAAAGCTTAACGCTCTCCTAGGATCAAGCCTATGGAGCCTCTCCTCTTCCTTACCAGGATGTGGAGGAGGATAAAACGCTGGAAGAACAACCTTCTTGCCTAAATGAAATGCCAACACCACCTTCGGAAGAAAGGAAGGACGAACTCTAAGGACAACCCTGTCCTTATGAAACCCAGTGAAGGGTGGTTTAACTGAAAGTGCCTGTAACTCACTCACTCTGCAAACGGAAGTGACCGCAACCAAAAATTAAGAGTTAACAGTCTCAAAGGGCATGAATGCAAAGGCTCAAACGGAGCACCCATCAGATACTTGAGAACAAGGTTCAAATCCCCACCGGGCACGTGGAAAGGTGACGGAGGGAACACATTAGTGAGCCCTTTCAGAAACTGAGAAAATAAAGGAATTTGAAAATAGGAACACTCTTCAGACGAGCGCTTAAATATGGACAGAGCCGCCGGGCAACCTTTAACGGTACCCACTTGTAGGCCCCTATGGGCCAAAGAAAGCAAAAAAAGACAGAACCATGGGAATGTCATATGCAAAAGGTTCCACATTTTTAACCCTGCACCAGTCACAGAACTTACGCCAACGGTACAGGGACTTTGTTGCTGGCCATCTGGCCGAAAGCAACACCTCCATCACGTCTTTAGGGAGGTCCCGATCCTTATACCTCAACCATTCAGAAGCCAAGCGTGAAGGTTGAGGGATCTGACCTCTGGATGGAGAACCTGACCCCACCCTCCCGTGAGAGCAGATCGTCTCGGTAGGGAAGACGACGTGGAGGGCAGATGGACAAGTTGAGAAGGTCCGGGTACCACGTCCTCTGGGCCCACGCCGGAGCAGTGAGGATCATCCGGGAACCGAACCTCTGTAACCTCCGCAGTACTTGTGGGATGACGGGGACTGGAGGAAACGCGTACAGCAGTGGGAATGACCACTCCACCACAAATGCGTCTCCTAAGGCTCCTTTTGGAGGAATTTCCCACGAGCAGAACCTCTCGCACTTCCGGTTGGCACTGGAAGCGAAGAGATCCACTTGAGGGGTCCCCCAAAGGGCGAAGATCTCCAGGAGAATCTCCTGAGCCAACTCCCACTCGTGAGAGATCGCGCTCTGCCTGCTCAGAGCGTCCGCCGTCTTGTTTTTGTCTCTGGCCAGATGAACTGCCGAGATAGAAACTTCCTGCTGGACTGCCCAGAACCAGAGCTGCTTCGCCTCCCTGCACCGAGGAAGTGACCCTGCCCCCCCCCCCTTTTTGTTGAGGTAGTGCATGGCCACCGTGTTGTCCATCAGGATCAGGACATTCTTTCCTCGCACAGTCGGCAGAAAAACCTTCAGGGCTAGCCTGATGACCCTCAGCTCCAACAGATTGATATGGAGTCTGGACTCCGACGGAGATCAATGACCGCTGACTGTCAACTCGTTGGCATGAGCTCCCCATCCCGTGAGGGATGCGTCCGTCATGATCGTCACCTCCGGCCAGGGCAGCCAAAATGGAGCCCCCCTCATCAGATTGCCTTCGTCGGCCCACCACAGAAGGTCCCGGGAGACTGAGGACGGCACCTGAACAGGGTCCGACATCCTGCCGGAGGACTGAGACCACTGGAGCTTGAGTGCCCATTGCGAAGATCTCATCCACAACCTGGCCTCTGGCACCAGAAGAATGCAAGATGCCATGAGGCTGAGCAGTCTCAAGAACTCGAACGCTGGGAGACTCTGGGCAAGTTAAAACTTGTGCACCATCTGCTGAATGTGAAGAGCCCTCACCTGGGGAGGAAAACACTTGCCCAGGGACGTGTCGCGCACGGTGGTCGGTCAAAATCTCTAAAAAAATTCTCGAATGACAATAAGGTAGAAAAAGAAATCTCAAAAAAAAAGAGTCAAATTACTCTTTTTTTAATTATATATTTATTTTGGGGTCCGGGATAAAAAAAATGGGTAAAAAAAATAAAAAAAAACCCATTTCGAATAAAAAACGGCATAAAAAAAATGCGACTTTTTTTCAACTTTTTTTTTCCGATATTTTATTTTTCGATTTTATCACTATAAACCGTCGCGCACTGCTCCGATGAACTGGAGCCTCTGAGTTGGTGTCAAAGGGAACTTCTTTAAGTTGAGAGAGAAGCCCAGCTTGTGGAGGGAGTGGCAGGTGACGGACAGATGATCCAGGACTTGATTGGGAGAGCGTGCCCTGATCAACCAATCGTCCAGGTAGGGGTAGACGTGAATCCCCCCTTTCCTGAGATGCACTGCCACTACTACCATGAGCTTGGTGAAGACCCTCGGGCGGAGGTCAAGCCGAACGGCAGGACCCGAAACAGAAAGTGCGAGTCTCCAACCGCGAATCTCAGGTACTTCTTGTGCTTTGGATGTATCGGCACATGAAAATAAGCGTCCTTGAGGTCGAGCGACACCAACCAGTCCTGAAGTTGAAGAGCCTGGAGGACTTGAGAGAGAGTAACCATCTTGAACTTGTCCTTCCTGAGGAGTTTGTTCAAACCGTGCAAGTCCATGATGGGTCTCAATCCCCCGTCTTTCTTGGAAATAAAAAAATAAGGGGAATACCATCCCTTGTTCCTCTCTGCTACAGGCACCAGTTCTATGGCGCCTTTCTCCAGCAGGGATTGAATTTCCTGCGCAAGGAGCGGATCCGGATTCTTCAAAGAGAGATTCCCCGGTGGATTGTCATGAGGCCTCTGCCGGAAAGGAAGACAATAGCCGTGGGTTACGATCGCTAGAACCCACACATCTGAAGTAATGGCGCGCCACTCTGCAAGAAGCTGCGCCAGCCTACCCCCAACCGGCGAACCATGGGACATGGCCTCATGACTGAGCTGAAGCGGCTGCGGCGTTGCCCGAGGGCAAAGAGGCAACAGCCTGTGCGGCCTCGGCACCTCGAGTACCTTGTTTTCCACCTCTGGCACTTCCACTGTGGCCCCTATGACTAGCAGCTCCTTTCGCTTTACCACAGGATGATTAATAATGGAAGGAACCTCCTCTCCATTGCTGTCCCCTAGGACGAAAAGGCGGAGGTTGGCGAAATGCAGTTTACCCAACGACTGCGCTGCAGCTTTTGAGGTCTGCAACCTCTCAAGGCTCCTGTCAGCCTTGCTGCCAAAAAGATGTACACCATCAAAGGGCATGTTGAGGAGCCGGGCTTGCACATCAGGAGCAAACCCCGACTTCCGCAACCACGCAAACCTGCGTATTATGGTGCTCGCCGCCATGGACCGGCTGACGCAACCTGCCATGTCCAAACCCGACTGAATGGCCTCACACATGGCATCCTTGCCATCCTGGACCATAGCAAGAAAACCATCCCGGTCGTCCCCTTCGGGAATATGTTCAGCCGCTAAGGCAATACAGTTCCACAGAGAGTGCGTGAAACGAGACAAGGCACATACGGAGTTGGCTGCCTGAAGCGCCATACCCCCTGAACAAAACAATTTCTTTGCCCAGCCCTCAAAAAGCTTGTCGTCCCTATCAGGAGGGATGGTAGGATACGACGCCTGCTTAGCTGGGGCCTTAGCCGCCTGAACCACCAAACTCTCCGGAGTGGGGTGCGTGGACAAGTAGCAAGGGTCACTACTGGTTGGGCGGTATTTTCGCGGCAAAGACTTGCCCACTGCCGGGAAACTCTCCGGAGCAGTCCAAGCCGCTGCCACCCTTCTTTGCAGAGCCATATGGAATGGCAGTACCGGGTCAGTGGGTGGACCTTGATCGAGGATAACCGCAAGGTCATCCTGCACAAAATCAACTGGGGGCACCGACCACCTCAGTAGTCGGGGTGACCCTCGACATAAGGCGCCGGTATGATGACTCAGCATGGGTGCCAGGCTCAGGCCTACAGAACTCCACCTCCGGAGAGGTGTCCAGACCACTGGCGTCATGCAGTGACTGACGCAAGTCCTCAATCTGGCAATGACCAGAAAGAATCTCATCTGGTACCGTGTCCGGAACCAACCCATCATCAGAACCCTCACCCAACTCGGAAATATAATCCATAGGCTGGAAAGTGGGCATTGAATAGGGGAGAAAGACATGTTTTGCCTTGGCCAGAGCCTTTCCAGGGGGTTCCCCCATGCCACGGGGTACCTCCGACATCACAGCCTCGAAAGGCATCGAGCGAAACGGCGTCAACGTCGAGCGCGGCGCCGACAACAACGACGGCTTCGACACAGGCCTCGAGGGCGGAGCCCCGAGCGTGTCCTTCGACAGCCTGGGCGCCGATGGCGTCAACGACTTCCTCGGAGGCAGAGCCTCGAGAGAGTCCGTTGACGACCTTGGCGCTACCAGCGTCATCTTCGAAGTCTTCACAGGTGCACACGGGCTCGAGCGCGTCAAGGACCGGGACCTGGAACGGGCATGATTGGAACGATTCCCCTTGTCCGAGCGGGACCTCTCCCGCGAATCGTGCCGACCCACGAGCCCGAAGGCATACGAGCGGTATGGTCACGACCGACCCCTCTCGGAGGCACGGACGGACAGGAGCCCTGCGATTCAAGAATCGCCAACATTGTCTTCCCGAAGGAAGCCCACTCCTCCGGAGAGGATCGCTTGGTGGGTTAAGAAACCCGCCGACGCGCGGAGTCCTCGGAAGAGGACGGGGAAGGCGACCGATGACAGTGCTTCCGGGAGTGCCTCGAAGAGGCAGAGGAGTGGAGGGACCCACTCCGGGACTGAGACCCCTTAGACTGACAACCACGATGCAGAGAGTCGCCCCTCGAATCGTCCGTCGAAAGCCCAGTGGACCTCGCCTTCCGGGGCTTGGACGCCTTACTGACCGACAGCTTCTTCTTACGTTCCCGCAAGGCCTTGGATGTAAGCGACTGGCAGTCGACACAATCATCCATGTCGTGGGCCTCCCTGAGGCACCAGAGGCAGGCGTCAGGTGAGTCCGTCACCGACATCTTGGACTCGCAGTCCCCACACTTCCTGAAGCCCGGACGCAGGGTGGAAGCTTCACGAAGAATATATGTCACAATACGAACAGGTTCGAAGAACTGAGAAAGAACAGAAACTCCAAAGAGTTGAGGTGCGGCGAGATCTCCGAAGCGAACACTTTTGCAGAAAAAATAGAACTGAGGCTACAGGCGTCGTGCGTCCTACTTATAACATCCAGTGACGTTGGCCGTCGGAGGAGGTCCTTGAGGGTGGCGTATCGACGTCATCAACGCAGGACGCAGAAAGATTTTCCGAAGCAGCACAGCTGTGGTGATTACTGTCATAGATATGGAATACGTCGGAGGACCTAATCCCCTCGAATATCTATTACAGTTTCTAGTTCCTCTACTGTTAGCGGGGCCTCAAGTATTTGCTTCTGTTCGTCAGTTAATTTTGGTAGTTCTATCTGGATCAGGGCTTCACTTATGTCCAAGGTATCTGCTTCTTGGTTCCGAGAATACAGAGTCTCGTAGAATTGCGAGAATACATGGTTGATACCTACTTGGGTCCTCACTTCTTCCCCAGTCCTGTTTTTTTTTGCAGTTATAAGGTCTTTTTTTTTATCCTGCTTGGTTAACCAGGCACGGAGTCTGCCCGGCTTATGGCCCTATGCATGTAATTTCTGTACATATTTCCCGTAGTCTAGTTTCCCCAGCTTCTCCCAAATGGTGTTACACTGTAACCTTAGTGATATTAGTTCGGCCAGTTCATCCTCAGTTATGCCCGCCTGTCTCTCTGCCTCTTCTATATCTCTCTCTACTTTCGCCAGTTCTGCCAGGATGCTCCCTTTAAGTCCCCCAGTCTTCCCTATCGCCACTCCCCTGACCACTACCTTAAAGGTGTCCGATAGGGTCCCGGACTTGTCTACACTACCTGTATTATGGTGGTAGTAATCTTTTATTGTGTCTTGCATGTTTTCTTGGAAGTCACCCTCCAATAATGCTTCCGCTCTTAATCACCACGTTGGTATAGGGGCCTTCCTGTGTGCGTATTCCCATGTCGCCAATAGCAGGGCATGGTCTGAGAGTGTTCTTGCTCTAAAGTGTATACATGTGAATTCCCCCAGGGTTTTCAGAACCAGTGAAGATGTAATCTATACGTGTGTGTGTTCCATGCAGGGCGCTATAATGTGAGTACCCCCTGGTTTCGTCAAGCATTTTCCTCCAGACATCTTCCAGTCCCAATTGCGTTAAGATCGTCTGTAGGGCTTTCGCCGGTGGTGCTGGCTTTTTATATTTGTTGTCTGACCTGTCCAACGTTGGGTTGAGTGTGCAGTTGAAGTCCCCTGCGCAAATGTATGTCGCCTCCCGGTATGGAGCTAGTTGAGGTGCAAGTGTCTTGAAGAACATTGTCAACATTGTCGCATCATGATTTGGGGTGTATGTACTTAACAAGCACACTTCTTTGTTTTCTAACAGTCTGTGCATTAAGATCAGCCTGCCCTCCTTGTCCTGTTCCTGTGTTATACTGTTTGAGTGGGGCACTTGGTCTGCGTGGTCCTGGTTTCCTCTTTTTCAGTTCTTATGCCCACTTCTGGCCAATACGGCATAGCATCTGTCCTTGCCACCTCAACTGCCTGTGTCTGGGCTCCCCCTTTCTTCCCCCGGGTGCAGCTAGGGGTTCGGTCAGTGCCTCTTGTGCATATGTCCGTCTTTCTTTGCGCCGTGGGCGTTGTGTCCTTGCCTTCCCGCCATATTTCTAGTCCCCTCATGCTGCTGCAAGTTAGCTGAAGGTATTCAGTGTCTGAGAGAAGTCTTCTTTCTCTACTTCGTTGTGCATGGGGGTCTTGAGCTGCCTGCTAGCCTTAACCGCACTCCACTACTTTATTTTGCCAAGTTAATGGGTTGTGTCCTTCCACGTTGGTGGGCCGTCTGTGGATGCTGTCCGGCCTCTTCAACCCCCTTAGTGTGTTAGCTTCTCAGTTTTTTTTTTTACCTTATTCACTCGCCGTATTTACGGTCTGCTCATACCGTTGAGGGTTAACTGGAGGTGGTAAGTGCCTGAGAACAGTCTCTACCTCTACTACGCCACATTCAGAGGTCTTATTTTGGCCGCTTCCCCTTACTGCGATCTTCTGCTTTATTTCACCAATTCGATGGGTTATGCTCTCCCCCATTAGTAGCCCGTCTGCGGATGCCGGGGGGCCTCCTTCACCTTCTCGGAGCATCATCTGCACAGTGGGGATTGTCTCCTTGGTTCTCGCTGTGTAGGTGACTTGCTTGCTCAGCCTCGGTTAGCTGGAGGTGTTAAGCGCTTGGGAGCAGGCTCTCTCTGAGCTCTGCTATGGTTGGGAGTGTTGTGGCAGCTGCTTCCCCTTGCTTTGTTGTGCCTGGGCATTGGGTTCTGTCCTCTCCCATTAGTGGTCCGTGTGTGGATGCAGGTGGGCCCCCTTCTCCTTCCTCGGAGCGTCTACTGCGTACTGAAGGTTTTCTCCTTTCTTTCCCGCCATGTATACAGTCTGTTTGAGATGCCGCGCCTTAGCCGGAGGTGTTTATGCCTGGGAGCGGTCTCTTTTACTGCTTCGTTTCGCTCAGGAGTCTTGCGCTGTCCGATTCTCCCAGCCTCGCACTTCCGCTTTGTTATGCCTCTTCGATGGAGTTATGTCCTCCCACGTTAGTGGTTCGTCTGCGGATGCAGCCGGGCCACCTCCACCTTCTCTAGTGTATGGGGTGAGCTAGGCGTTGCTGAATCCCCCAGGGGGTTTTGTGCTTGTGGCGCGCTGAGCCCTTGGGCCCTCTTTATCATCTTTCTCCCTGTGTGCTGCAGCAGGGATCCGGGGTAGGAGGGGCCTTTGCTCTACGTTGTGTGTGCTCCTCTGCTCCCTTTTGCCCGTTCCTCGGCTGCCACTCTATCTTCCCTAGGTTCACCTGATGTTCAGCACCCAGAGTTCTCACAGCGCTGTGCGCCAGGCCACTTCGCTGTCCTCTGTACTCATTCAGTGGCAGCTTCCCTCAGTGGCGTCTCTGATTTCCAGACAGCGCCTCGTTTCACGTTTGCGTTGCAGCATGGTTTTCTCGCATGGTGCCCTCTCTGTCCCTCTCCTCTACTCCGCAGTCTGCTGCTCTGTCTCCTGTAGTCACCAGGTCATGTGCCCGCTTCCCTGTCTTCTCCTCAGTGCACCAGCAGGTACATGTCCACTATCTTGAATCAACTGCTGCGCCGATTTCTTTCGGGTGCTGGGTGCCTGTTTCTCGCCATCTTGTGCGACAGGCTTCTCCCCAGACGTTGCTGGCACCATCCGACACAGTTTCTTTATATTTTTATAACAAACCAGGTCAGTCTGACCAATTTGTTCGTAGGATCTCTCCCAAGCTCTGAGGTGTTGCTGCTTACTGCATGGCCGCCAATCCACACCCCCCGGTCTTTCTCTTTGTGGGGGTTCCCTTCCCCACTTTCTTTCACACTTAACTTTCACTCTGCCATAGTTCAGCACAGGCATCTGTAAGGAAGGCATATCATCAAACAGTGAAGACAGACACAAGTGCTAACAGGTTAAGCGTGTTTATTGAACTTCAAGGGGGTTTGTAAAAACGCCTATCTAAACCTATATCTAACATGGGGGCGAGCTATGACCATCAAAATAAAGATAACGCAGTCCTAGTCCTACTTTACAGGAAAATACGAACTCCTGACTCTCTGCCGATTTTTCGGATATTAGAAAACGAACTGGAAAACGGGAAGTGCACACCATTCACCAACTGGGCGAAGAAAATTGGACAAAAATTAGAAGAAGTCCACTGTACAGACGACGACCTCATCTCAAATCCTGGGCGTGTGAAGCAAAAACTTTTAGAACAAGACTGGATATGTACAAACGAGAAAATCCTAACGTACACATCCCTAAAAGACTTGCCACCTACTTACAATCGCCCAAAGGTTCCGCTGAAATATTGCAAAAAATTTCCCGAAAAAAGGCTGAGAAAAAAAAAAAAGTAGTGTCTTTGTCAAAATAAAAGGGCCTATACTAAAAAAAAATTATTGTCAAACCCTACTTATAAACAATAAACTGTGTGGGAAATGATGTAGATAACAAAAAGTGTGTCATGAAACAATATGTCAGGATGACTGGATAGTTGATTCCCCTTCCCCGCGCTTTTGCCACGGGACAAGGCGGCACACTTGGGCTTGGAACACACTTCAGTTCGGCTAAGCAAAAGGGCATGGTTCCAGTTTATGTATCAGCTTTCCGCAATCAAAGGTCTCTTGCTCAATCAAGGAAGGCTTCTCCCTTGCAAGACAAAAGTTCAGCAAAGATTATTCAAAGTACCTTTCCTCAGGAGTTTACTTTTCAAGCAACAGAAGTCTTTTACTTCCACTTTGAGTCACCCCCCAAATTACCACAGGCCTCTCTCCGGCTGACGCGGGCCTCTGTATGACACACCACTTTCACCTTTCACTTTGAGCCCTCGGGCTCAGACTCCTATTTCTTTCACAGTTCACTACAAACCAAAGACTTTCGATTGTGCAAAGGATTTGACTCAAACCCTTGCAGGACCACTTCGATTCTCTTCCTCATAATTCATATTCACATTTCATAAATTCTGTTAGCGGGATACATTCAGGCAGCGACCTTTCCATTCGGCACACACGCAGTGTCAGACCACTCTGCTACTTAGTATCATGCGTTCACTTCTCAAAGTTCAGAAAACAATTATCGGCTTTCCCTTTTCATTCACATCTTTCATCAAACGCCTTTTCTATTTGACTTCCTAGGATACTTTGTTGCTGCCCGTAACCTTTGTTCATACGGAGCCCGTTTTCACACAGTTGCCTTCGACTCACCGGCTGTATATAGGGTTTGGCTCGCAGCTTTGATCATGGTATCAAGGGCGATGCCACAGCGGCTGCACTTCTCTCCCGACTCGACTAGTCAGGCAGGAGGGCCCCTGGTATCTCAGAAACGTATTACAGGATTCTCTGACCTCACTTTTCTGCCTCACATGTGCTGCTTCTGAGTTTTCAACAGCCTAGCGATTACTTGTCAAATGGCTCAAGGGCATCTCCCTCCCTGGTTTCGCTTCGTGACTTTCTGCCTGGATTCCTCGATTCAGCTACGGTCTGGAATAGGCTGCTCCTTCATGTGCTCTGTCTCGTTCCTTGCCTTGCTCGAAGTGTGTTCCTGTGTACTGCCTTTTATCCAGGTGGGCATGGTAAAGGGGATTCATGTGTGAGTAGTGTGAAGGGAATGTATATGTGTTGGTGCAGGCAAGGGGAGGGGAGGGTGGGTTACAAATCTCATGTACTTGATCAGGAAAGAGGGAGTAAAGGTTTTAGAGGGGGGAAGATACCACGTTTCAACATTAGGCATCCCACACCCACTCCCTAAGGATCCTCCATCCAGGTGATCCTCCCGCATTGATCCACCCCCGGAGTCAGGATCCAATAGCGATGGCCGTGCCCCGGCCACCTGGATGACAGATCCCTGATGACTGGTGAGACACCTTCTAGTATCTCACACTTCCCTCCGCTGGGCTCAAGCCTGTCTTTCTCTTTGTGAGGGATCCCTTCCCCACGTTTTGCCGTTATATCTTTTTTTCGTCGAAGTCTTTCAAAACTGCAAGGATTTTACATAGGCCTATGCATGACCAATTCGACCTTTCTTTAAACAATTCAACAATCAACACTCTTCATCACCTCAAAATACCAATGCCTCTTGGTACTTGTAGTTTCTTATTCTTTTTACTTTGCCCTCTTGGCATATTCAAAGTTCACATACGTTGCTTTTCACTTATTCAACTTTCTATCAGGATTGCGGTTACTTTCTTGTCTTTGGTTCCTGTTCTAATATACTTCAACTCATTTCACAGAGACTTTCGAATATGCGATTTTGCCTCGCACCACTATGTTAATTTGTATACTTTCTTCACAATTCAGAAATTGTCCTTTCCATTAGGCGTTTGATCGACACATACGTAATCGTCAAATTTCGGTTACAGTTACTTTTGCTTTTAACACAAACCAGACTTTTGTTGGCCTCGATAACTCATTGGTCGTGTTAGGCTTCTTTCTTTAACGCCTTTCATGCAGCAGTTAAGGCCATTACCAACAGCTCCTCTGCTCCTCCCCAACTCTGTCGTTCACCCGGGAGTGTAGTGGGCTGCTTTGAAGCACATTGAAGGTTTCTCCTTTCCACTCACTCGGTATCAGTCTTGGAATGATTACAGCTTCTCATAAGTGTGGAATTCTCGCCTGGCTCGCTCTCATTCTTCGCAACTGTCGATAAACCCCTTGGCCTTCCAACTTCCATAGCCTGGTTGGCATCAGCCTGGAAAGAGCTGCTCCTTCTCGTACCCAGCCTCGCTCAGAGTGTGCCTGTGAATGCCACCATTTATCCTGACAAGGAGTGTTAACACTTGGCAGGTGAGGTGTGTATAGTTAAGATTACGTGCCTGACTCTGCCTGATCTCATTAAAGGGACAGAGCCATTGCAAGTCAGTAGAGGTAATCTTCTTGGCCTTATTCCTCATCTTCCTCAGCTTAGTAGTGGTGTCAATGTGAAGTGGGAAGGAATTATGGGAGCTGTAGTTTCCCATAAAATAAGCAGGGATAGGGCTTAGATGGGTTGTGGAAAAAGAGGGATACCATGTGTTCCATCAGGTGCTTCTCCCCCACTCCCGAGGTCCCCCTGCCCAGGTGATCCTCCCTCGCTTGTCTACTTCCATGGTCAGGATCCAAAAGTGATGGCCTTTGCCTGGCCTCCTGAGCACGGGATCCCGGGGACTAAGTTGAGAAACACCCTCTGGTTTTTCACAGTGTTACTTTTAACCCTTTGGAACAATAGAAATAAATGATGGCTAAAATCTGCTGAAACCCGGCACATAAGCACCTTGCGAATGTTCCAGAAAAAGAGTGAAGGCTTTTTTTTTTGCTTTACTGCATTTTCTGATCAGTGTCACACAGAGGTAGACCAGAACACCCGGAACGCAGACTTTAAAATTCCCACACATTTTTTATTTGCAAACACAAGGATGCGACACACTTTAGGAGACATAAAATGGAAAGCCTTCTGGGCAACAGTGAAGCAAAGGACAAAATATATGACTCCATCCACCCAATAGTCTCCCATCCTGGTTCCAACAGCTGACATCTTCCAAGCCTGGATATCCAGAGGGGGGGGGGGAACAAGGGTGGGTTTGGAGAACTTGGATGAGTTCTGTTTAGTTTAGTTTACAACATTTATATAGCACAGCTGTGAACCCATAGGCATAAGGGCGCGTGACAGAACAAACTCATACAGGAAGAAAGCCAGTGAGGAAGAAGGGGGAGACCGCCAATCAGAGAAACAACACGGTTTTCAATTACTTCTTGAAAGATTCCAGGTCAGGTTGGTTTCTGAGATCAAGAGGAAGGTTGTTCCAGGCCTTGGGGGCTGATAGAAAGCTCCTTTTTCTGCCTTTTTGGTCTGACTTCTAGGAATGCTCAGAGGTTTTTGATTATCTTATCGCAGAGAACGACTTTGCGTTTTTTCCAAAATGAATTGTCTCAGATAGTCAGGCATAGTGCCATTGAGGCACTTTTAGGTAATCACCATAAACTGATATTGTATTTGTGCTTCCACTTCCACTTCGTGCAGCAGGTCTCTGTGTCTGCTGAGCCTGATGACAATACACCCCCCCCCCCACGCCAGACATGACTTTAGGACTAGTATATATCAAGGTGCTGCCCCTGTGACCTCAGTTCTTCCCCTTTTCCCTAGCACTCTGATGCAGAAGGACAGCAGAACTAACAATATGTATCAGCTATCCACTAAGTGGGGCCGGTTGGGAGGGTGATGAGGAATCCATGGGAGGAACATCTATCAGAAAGAACATTACAGAGAGGCAAATCATTGCCTCTCTGTAATGTATTCCTTCATCTATCCTGACGTGCCTTGTCTGAGAGACATAGTAGCTGAGAGACCATACCAGGTTCTGCCTAGGAAGGATGGAGCAGAGGGAAAACACTGGAAGATGGATCTTTGGAGGCAGATGAAAATCTGCATTGGAAGGAAAGAGGGCATCACTCTCAAAGTCACCTTCTCTTTGGAGAATACCAAATAGGGAGATTAAACACACAACACCTGGAGCTCACTCTCTAGCAGAAGTGATGGCAACCAGAAAAATCACCTTAAGGGGGAGCAATCTAAGAGAACATGAATGCAGGGGCTCAAATTGTCCCCCATTTTGTTTAATGTTTACATTAGACTTCTGTTGGTCCTCCTTCAGTCCCATGGTTTCCGTTTTTATTCTTAGGCAGACGACACACAGATTCTGGTGCGTCTGGACCTATCACAGGATGAGACTGCACCCATTTAAGGAAATGCCTGGAGGAGTTAGGAGGGTGGATGACCTCAAACTGGCTTACGCTTAATGCCAGCAAGACTGAGGTCCTAGTGGTGGGTACTACCTCTCCCCATCTGTACTGGACAAAGGATTTCTGGCCCTCCACTTTGGGCCCTCTTCCCACCCCCGTCCTCTCAGTAAGAAATCTGGGAATAAAAATATCTGCCTCCCTGACTATGGACGAACAGGTGACAGCAGTTTGCAAGTCTGTTCATTTCAAACTTCGGGTTTTAAGGAAGGTTCTTCCATACATCCCCGCTGATGCCCAAGAGCCGGTGGTGGCCACCCTTATTTTAAGTGGGATCGACTACTGCATCTCACTTTATTTAGGTCAACCCCTATATCTGCAACTACTCCAAAACGCCACCGCTAAAGCTATTCTCCGTCCCCCATTTGGCACACATATGTCGCCTCTGCTGAGAAAACTCTACCGGCTCCCCATGGAAGCTCGTATTATGTTTAAATCCATGTGTTTGGTTCACCGAGCCTGTTGTGGTAGGGGAGCGGAGTACTTGCACTCTAAATGTGTGCAATACATGCCCACCAGTGCCCTTCGTTCTCATTCTGCCTCTCTGCTAGTCGTCCCGTGGTTTAGGCGCACCCGCACCGGGGGTCGCGCTTTCTCCGTGGTGGCAGCCAGGGCATGGAATGACCTCCCTCTCAATCTTGATACCCTGGATTTGGGGAGACTGGCAACTATGTCGATGTACAATATGTTCAAGAATGGGGTATCCCAAAAGTTCCCAAAGAATACCCAGAAGTGTTCAATGCGGTTGACGGAACCAAGCTTCTTTCAGGTCTGGTAAACGAACGCAACAGTCATGAACATCGAACCTGGTCACTCAGAGGTCATAGCATTTGACGTCATAGCTGCACCACAGTTCAAGCTCATTTTGGGGTTGCCATGGCTCAAGTTGCATAACCCTGTTGTTGACTGGAGAGTGGGTTTGGTGGAGTTAAGCTCAACCTACTGTACTTCTCACTGCTTGATGCCAGGCCTGAGCCATTCTAGTCCCTGTCATGCTTTAATGGACTCTGCATCCATGGTTGGTGCGGTGTCATCAGGGTCTCTACCCAAGGAGTATGAAGCTTACAAGGATGTCTTTGACAAAGGAGGAGCCAAGGTTCTTCTCCCACATTGGCCCTACGATTGTCTGATTGATCTGAGGGAAGGTGCCAAGATACCTTCAGGACGGGTATATTCTTTTACCCAGAAGGAAGACCCTATACTGAAGGACTGTTTAGACAAAGGGTTGGATTTGGGGTTCATACGTCCTTCCCGTTCCATGGCCGCTTCCCCTCTATTTTTTATACCGAAGAAAGAGGGCGAATTAAGACCATGCATAGACTACTGAGCGTTGAATGCTGTTACAATACGCAACCAATATCCCATTCCGTGACATCCGTGTTCTTAGATCAGCTGGGCTCATCAGTGATTTTCACAAAGCTGAACCTCAGGGGGGCATATAAATTAGTAAGAATCCGACGGGGTAACAAATGGAAAACGGCCTTCAAGGGCAGATACGGTCTGTTTGAATATCTGGTTATGTCATTCGGCTTATGTAACGCCCCTGCTACTTTCCAGAACTTCATTAATTATGTTTTCAGAGATAGGTTAGACCAATTCGTCATCGTTTACCTGGATGACATGATTTACTCACCATCCTATGACACTCATGTACAACACGTACCCAAAGTACTGCAACGATTACGTGATAAGCATTTGTATGCAAAACAGGAGAAATGTATCTTTCATGCCACCGAAGTGGCATTTTTGTGGTATGACATTATAAAACAAATTGGGTTAAAATGAGCAAATCAAAGGTTAAAGCGGTTCTGGACTGGCCAGTTCCTACGTCATTGAAAGCCTTGCAGTCCTTTCTTGGTTTTTCAATTTTTTTACAGGTGCTTTATCCGCTCATTTGCGACTATTGTTGCCCCATTAACTGCTCTGACCAGCAGCAAGCATCCCTTTGTTTGGAACACCAAAGCGCAATCAGCATTTGATGCTTTGAAGACTGCCTTTACGATGGCTCCGGTGTTGCAGCACCCAAACACTGAACAGCCTTTCTGTGTCGAGGCAGATGCCTCTGACGTAGCAGTGGGGGCTGTACTGTCCCAACTATGTTCTGATTCAGCTATCCTGCATCCGGTAGTATACCACTCTCGGAAGCTCACTCGATATGAGCAAAATTACACTATAATGGAGTGGGAGCTGCTGGCCGTACGGGATGCTTTCATGGTCTGGAGACATCACCTCTTGGGGGCGGATGCTCCGGTGCAGGTATATACCAATCATAGAAATCTGTTGTCTTTGCAATTAATGAAATGCACCTCTAGGTGTCATGCTCGGTGGCAAGAATGTTTCTCCATGTACAATTTTTTACTTGCGTATTGTCCAGGGTCGCTGCATTCCAAGGCTGATGCGCTCTCGCGGATTCATGGGGCCTCGACACCACATGCTTGGGATGGAAATCTGCTCCTGCCGAATCAGGCAGTATGTGGATGTACCCTGAGACCCTCCTTAAAATCCACCATCCAGCAATGGGTTTTGAGTAAGCCTGCAGAGATCACAGAGTACAATATGGATATTGTGCAGTCTCTGCCTTATGCTCAAGGCCGTATATACATACCGGATTCCAGTACTCGTCGCATTGCTTTCCAATGGTGTCATGACTCTTCTGGTGGCACATCCCGGTCAACGAAAGACCACAGACTTACTAAAACGTTGGTGCTGGTGGCCCTCAATGTGTAACGATGTGGCAGAGTACATTACTTCATGTTCTGTTTGTGCCCATAGTTAAGGCATCACTGCCAAGCCCATGGGTCTCTTGCGACCCCTTCCAGTCGCGGCCCGACCCTGGGCCATGATCTCCATGGATTTTATTGTGGGGCTTCCATTAGTTGGAGGGTATGACACCATTTGTGTCGTTATAGACTTTTTAACTAAAATGGCCCTGTTTATACCCTGTCAAGGGTTACCTACCGCTCCGACTCTTGCTAAATCGTTCCTATGAAACATGTTCAGATTCTTTGGCCTCCCTGATATTATAATATCTGATTGGGGAACACAATTAACTTCTCGTTTTTGGAGGCATCTCACGACCTCATTAGGCATCAATGATAGATATTCCAGTGCTTACCACCCCCAAACAGACGGCCAGACTGAATGATTAAATGCTAATCTAGAGCAATATTTACGGTGCCTTACGTTGCAACACCATGAATACTGGTTCTCAGTTTTGATTATTGCAGAATTAGCCTGTAACAATTCAATTCATGTTTCCACCAGTATGTTACCAATTTTTGCTCTATATGGGTAGCATCCACAAACACTTCCTTTAGACCCCATGGTCAGGCCTGACAGTCCGGCCCTTCAGGACTGCGTTTGTGATCTGACCACCCTGTATAATGACGTTAGACACCATTTAACTGATGCTCAGGAATAGGCTAAAGTCTATGCTGACCGGCATCGTCAGTGTGCCCCGTCGTACCGACCCAGTATGCGTGTCTGGTTGTCTACCAAAGACCTCTGCATACCTGGTCGTAAGTGCCTAGTGCCTCGCTTTGTGGGTCCTTACATGGTCAAGGAAGTGATCAGTCCATTAGTAGTGAGACTGGAATTGCCATTATCATGGAAAATCCACCCTGTATTCCATGTCTCATTGATAAAACCTTGTAAGGAGGCCACAAGACTACCTGTCCGCCCAGCCCCTATGTCCGTACAGGGATCAGATGAGTATGAAGTTAATGCGATCCTTGATTCAAAGGTCTCTCATGGGGTCCGCCTGTATTTAGTCGACTGGAAGGGATACTGTCTGGAAGACCGGACCTGAGAACCTGAGCCAAATCTGCATGCACTGGTTCTGTTGTCTCGTTTCCTTTCCTCCCGGGGTGTGGGGGCACCTTTAGGGGAGGATACTGTCAGGAAATCACTGCACCGCGTCTTCAGACATGGACACTACCAGTCTTCTAGTCATATTTCTCCCCAGTTGTCATGGAAAGCTAAACAGTTGTCATGGAAAGCAAAGCAAAGACTAACGCATCCCAGATCACGTATTGGCAGCTGTCCCATTTGCGGCACTTCTTTCTCTGCGCTTTGGGGGTTGCATGGAGAAGATGGCACGCGCATCCCCTGTTTGCAAGCACGCCGCTATGAGTGGGTCGCTTACAGCGGATAAGATGATCCCCAAAAAAAACCCGCCTCAAACACTGTGGCAGTGCTTCTGAATTTGCATCATTCAGCAGTTACTCTGTGTTACGTACTTCTTGATACACTTGTTTACGACCTTGGCCTGTGTACTTCCCTTGCCTCACGTCTGGTCCGGATTCCTTTGCTGATAACCCGACTCGGATTGCTCACGGACTCCGAACGCTTCACGGATATTACTGTTTCCTCATTTCTTTGTTAACGCAGGATTCTACGGATTGTATTGGATTATGATTGGACAAACAACCGAGCAATTGTGTGTGCTCGAACTTGCGACACCCTTATTGAGCATGGAATTGGCGTCTTCATGCCGGCGTTAGTGAAAAACTTGTATATATGCACGTTATAAATGCCATATCATATTATATCATTAGGTGAAAGCGTGCTCGAACTTGAGACTTCCAATTGACCACAAACTTTGGAAAGTAGGCGACCTCGTGCCAGCGGTTCAGGGGAATCCTTGCAAGACTGTTCCACCTATCCTGAGAAGAACTCCATATCAACAGACTACTTAGACTGTACCATCTGGTAAAACACTTCCATCATGTTAGTGTTACTTTGTTTGTCATCCGCGCTCATTTCTTGTAGATACGTACGTTTGGTCTGTTTACCTGCATCATCTATCTACAGGGTCACGTCTTCTCCTGATTGGGAATAGGGAGTCAGTACTATATATACATCCAAGGGAACTTCTATCACACACCTAGTTTAGCATTGGTAATTCCCTTGCTTGTATTACTGTCAAGTGTTGCATTTGTTATTGTACTGATCTTCTGCCTTTGCTTTATAGCCAGCAGTGTTCCAAGGCGCCCAACCACGTTTTCAGTTAATAGACCTCTTTGGTACTCCTGAGAGATACATTGGCAAAAAGAAATCGTCCACTACACAATGGGTTCAACAGCCAATCCTTTACATACCTTGGATTTCACTGTGGAGATTCTGACACACTCCCTGTTCACAATGGAAGTGAAGTGGTCCACTTCAGGATTTCTCCAGCGCAATCGAATCTCTTCCAGAACACCCACTGGTGGGAGGCCGACAGAGGCTTTGCTAGGAGGGGGGTGGTGGGACTTTTGGTTGTAGCACCGGCTAGAATCTCAGGGGCTCCAACTAAAAGGCTAGCTAGCCCTGAGTCCCGACAGTCACATTACCGTAGCCCGAGATCTTTTCCAGACCTAGCAACACCCCTGAAGGACGAAGTCTGTCTGCTCAAGGCCCCCAATGTGGCATTCTTTATTCCGGCAAGGAGAGCTGCCATTGGAGACACTTTGTTCTCCAGAGCTCAGAACCCCAGCTGCATTGCTTCCCTGCACAGCGGCAAGGCCACTACACCACTTTCTGCGTTGAGGTTTTTCATGGCTGCAATGTTGCCTGTCAGGACCAACACATATTTGCTCTGTGGGAGGAAAGCAACCAGGATCAGCTCGATTGCCCTCAACTCCAGCAAGTTAATGTGACCCTGACACTCAGAGGGAGACCACAGACCGCTCACTATCAGATCAGACAGGTGAGTGCCCCAACCTCTCAGTGATGCATCAGTGACTGCTGTTATTTGAGGCCAAGGTTACCGAAACAACACACCCTTAAACAGGTTGTCTTGCAGGGACCACCATGCAAGGCCTCCAGAAACGTAACTCGACACCTGCAGAAGACCTCTCATGTGCCCCTAAAATTGAGATCACTGGAAATGGAGGAGCCAGTGAAGCGGCTTCGTAATCGGGCCTGCTGGACTACCAGAATGCAGGGGGCCATGAGACCCAAAAAGCACAGGAAGGTCGAGGCAGAAACTTGAACAAGGGATTGCAGGATTTGTAACTTCTGTGAGATGTTCGCCACCGGGTCCTCAGGTGAAAAGCCCTGCCCAGGCGAGTGTCCAAGACCGCCATGATAAATCAGATGGAATGGGATGGTGAGACCCAAGCCTTTTTGAAGTTTAGGGAAAAGTCCAAACTTTGCAACATATTGCACCTCATCTGGAGAGCGAGCTCGGAAAAGCCAGTCATCCAGGTAGAGAAAGACGAATACAGCCCTGCCCAGCCCCCACCCTTGGGGTGAGCCTCAACCACTGCCAGTAACTTGGTGAAAAATCTGGGTGCAGAATACAGATCGAATGGCAGGACTCTGAACTGGTAATGACGTTGGCCCACAACACATCTCAGCTACTTCATGTGCGTCACATGGATGGGAACATGGAAGTAGGTATCCTGAAGTTCCAATGACAGCAACCAGTCCTTCAGATCGAGAGCTTGGGGGCTTTGGGCCAAAGTTACCATCTTGAATTTGTCCTTGCATAGGCACAGATTCAGTAGCCTTAGATCCATTGTGGGGACCAAGCCCCCGTCCTCCTTCGGAACCAGGAAGTAAATGGAGTACCATCCCTTGCCTCGCTCCAAGTGTGGGACCAGCTAGGCCACACCCTCCATCAGAAGCTGACAGATTTCATCCAAAAGGAGGGGGTCTGTAGGCAAGGCAATGTTGGAAGGAGGATGGGTTTGGGGAGCGTTGAATGAAAGGGGGACAACCCTGATGAATGACCTGCAAGGCCCAGGGGCTGGGTGTGGTGCAGGACCACTCCGTGCTTAACTGGGACATTCTCCCTTCCATTGTTGACTTGTGGAAGAAGTCCCTCTCGCAGGGGTTTTACTCCTGGTGTGGCCAAGGGGACTGAGGACACAGCAGTTTGAACTCTCCGACCTCCTCTGCCCCTACCCCTGTGGAAACAGTGGGTTTGTTGCCTACCACGGCAATCCAGACATCTCCCACGAGGGACTTAGGAGGTGGAGAGTCAAAATCCACAACCTCTGCTGGAAATGATGGAGGGTTGTTAGACAGCCAGACCCAAAGATTTTGGCAAACACTTTGGAAGATTGGAACCTCTCTAAGGAGTCGTTGGCTCTGTCCCTGAAGAGGTTATGTGCATCAAAGGGCATATCTAAGAGCTTCAACGTTACATCCTGTGTGAACCCTGAAGTCCACATCAAAGCATGTCACCCGACTACTGCCCCACATAGTCCTGACTGTTCCTGCCTTCATGGAGAATGGCCTCAAAGCCCTCTCACCTCCCTGAAGCGAAGGTGTTCTGCTGATCCCCTCACTGCCGACTAGAGTCCATTATAAAATGTAGCCAGAGCACAGAAGACATTTATCGCTGTGAGGGCAAGGCTTCAAGACGCAAAACATTTCTTGCCCCTTGCATCCAATCTCTTGCGTTCCACCTTCAGATGCAAGGAGGGGAAAGTGTAGGTCCACAGACCGCAGTGACCTGTACAACCAAGCTCCCAGGGGAGGTATGGGTGAATAAGAGGGCCAGGTCTGAAGGGGCTGGGCGATGTTTTCTCGCCAATTCTCGATCCACTGCCGGTACAGAGGCAAGTTTCTCTCAGGCCTCCAGCACCGGGGCTTCAGCTGTCCCATTGAAAGGCAGTTAGGTTTCCCTTTTGATATCTGTCAATTCAAATTGAACTTTAAGTATGGATGGGAACAATAACCTTAGGGTGTCAACCACTTTGAACATGATGCAGTGGAATGAGGCCCAAGGTCTACACAGAGTCCGTACCAGTAGTATATTCAACTTTGGAGAAGTGTGAAGACCACTGGCTTCTTGCGTTCTGGAAGCCAGTTCCAACACATCCTCAACTTTACTGTAGAATTCCAGAGGGAAGTCCCTTTCCTCTCTTTGGGATAGTGGTTCCATCCCAAAGGGAATCAAAGATTTGGCCCATCTTAGACATTAATGTCCCCATAGGAAGTTGGGCATACGGGAGAGGAACTACGGCGTCATTGCTATCGAAGTCGAGTGAGCTGTGCTGACGCCTCGAAGCCAGAGGGCAATGCGTGTCGGCACATCGATGGATCTTAGGCCACATGACTTGGGACCAAACCCTTATGCGGGCAGTCGTGCAACTTTGCGGAAGCGCAGTGATCACGGATGGCGTAAGAGCAGAGGCAGACAGTGCTGGGGCCTTGGCAAAAATGTCAAGCATCTTTAACCTAAAGACTTCCCATTTGTCTGTGGTGGGGTGAAGCCACTTCCGGGTAGTCCTTAGAGCAATGACTCCTCTTCTTTGAGGAGGAAGACAAGTGGTGGCAAGAGGTACCGATTGTTGAGCACAACCTCTTGCTGTGCTTCTTCTTTCGGGCACAGGGCCTGTCTTCTGACCTCCGCTTAGCGCCGTTTGTGAGAAACCTGAATGTGTCTCACCCGCTAGTCCCTGAAGATCTTTCATCCAGGTGGCTAGGACACAGCCATCGCTTCTGGATCCAGTTCCTGGGGGTGGACCAGTGCGGGAGGATCACCTGGGTGAGGGGTCTTGTGGGAGAGGGTCACTGGTTGGTGAGACGCTGTGTCCCCTTCCCTGTAACACCTTTATCCCATCCTACCAGGTAGGATATTTAGGAACTCACCTTTCACAACACAAACACTTTCTCAAGGACAGCTCGCCATGAGAGAATACGGACTAACACCCGAGTCGTATACCTGACCTGTCCCAATACAATGGTCATAAAGGTTCAATTACTGACCATCACACACACCTGACTTCCATTGCACTTCCCCACACAGATAAAAGGCGGAACACTCTGAGCAAGGCAAGGCACACGAGGAAGCAGCAGTTCCAAGATGGTCGTTTAACAGGAGGAGAAAGACAGCAAAGTGGAAGGGGATCGTAAGGAAGGAAGTGCCCTTGACCGTTTCGACAAGGAACCGTTACTTTCACAAACCCTCGAGAATAGAAAGCGTAAGACCAGGAAACCAGGCTGAACAATCCTGCATTGTGTGTCGGAGGTAACTCCTGTGTTGATAAGTCAAGGCGGGGAAAGTCGCTAGTCGCTGTGGTACTGTCTTTGGCTCCTACAACAAAGCAGCCCCAGTGAAATCAACACAGCCGGTGAGCTGGGGAGACTGATACCAGACCGGTCTGTGTTGAAGCCAAGGTTGCAAGCGGCAACATTGTATGGTGAATGCTGAAGCGAACAGTGTATGAAATTCACGTGATAAAGAACTGCGAGTAAAAACTGAACAACAGATGAGTGATTGAACTTTGAAACCAATATACAATACCCTTGACAGAGCGGTCCAGCACCACGTGTGTGCTCATTCGAAGGTCTCTGTAATGTATGCAACTGAGAGTGGAGAAAGGTGAAAGAGTGGCAAAGAACTGTACAATGAAGTGGTCCTGTGACTGGTCGAGCAAAATCCTGTGCTTAATCAAAAGTCTTCGATGTTAATACTGCCAAATAAGTTGACGATAAAATAGAGAAAGGTGGTCCGAGCCCGAATGAGGGAGATCAACTGAAAGCTTTTGGGATAAAGCAAGTTTGTGTTATAGTTAATGAAATTGGTCCGATCCCGGTGAAAGGAGTCTAATTGAACATTGTATGTATTAAAGGAGATCTGAGGCCAGCTGAGGGGGATCCGAGGTGAATAGTGAATCACCTGAGAAATTGAGTACGTAGGAAGTTCAGACAGGAAAAGAACGTATTGTTTGTTTGTCGCATCAGGTCCTCTGAAAGAAGAGACTTTGAAAGGTAAAGAGACTTGGGTACAGTAGGCCTGATGCTAATGTTTGAATTGCACTCTTGTGTTGAAGAAGTCAGAGACTGTGCTAAGCTAGAATATACCACCTTATCCCGTGTTGAACACGTGGGGAAGGGAGGCCAACGGCCTGAATATCCTAACATATCATTTCTTGAAAACTTTTTTTTTGCCTAACATTGTTTACCACACTATTTGTATTTGGAAGTAAGGATTGGGATTAGGTTTATTAGTATAGGCCCTTTTATTTTGACAAGATACCACTAGGACTGCGTTATTATTATTTGATGGTCGTAGCTTGCTCCCATCTGTAGATTTAGGTTTAGATGGGCGTTTATCACACCCCTGTTGAAGTTCAATAAACACCCTTGAACTGTGGTCACTTGTGTCTGTCTTACTGTGAATACCATGCCTTCCTTACACCTTCTAGCTCGAGATCTCTTCTCTGTCATTTTCGTTGTGGAAAAAGATAGGGCCTTCGGTTCATGAATTGGCATGATCCGCAGTCATGGGCGTCGTATTCCGCCCCAAGGCACTGTAGAAAAATCCTGCAGGAGTCTGTGACTGACATCTGCTGGCCACAATCTGCAAAGGGCTTGAAGTTGGAGGTCTTCACAGGATTAGGCATTTTTACGCAAAAACAAAGTAGCTGTGTTCGGAGGCCATTGGGTGCGGCAACGTGATGTCATGAAAGGTGTGGTGCGTGTAGAGGTAGTGGGCAAAGCCGCGCTGCAACACCAGAAGGCAGATAGATGAGGAATCCATGGGAGGAAGGAATCCATTAGCACAATATGTACTCTGGTACAGAAGCCCGTGAAGGACACTAAACTGGCTCAAATCTACTGAGATATATGAGCGTGGGCCTCAGGAAGTCCTTGTGCCCACAGCTAGTCTTTCCCACAGAATAGTCAACACAGGAAGATGTCCTTGGATTTGGGAAAAAGGGCGGGGTGGCTAGAACCTGGGGGTTACTCCCTGAGGTGAGCAAACACTGAAAGTAGTGGGAGTCCCCTGCTTGGTGGAGCTGCCTGGCCCCAGTCTCTTCTTCTGAAGGTCGACCTGTCTTACACATCTGTCCTCTGCAAAATGCTCTGAGTCCCACACACGCTGCCTTCTCAGGGGGGAGCTAGGAACCTGGACCTGGAGGGGCAGGGATGGGGGAGGGGGCTCTAGCAGTCTGGATCAGAGACCATTCTCTTTGCGACTTGGGGGAAAGGCTTCAAGGAATCCACAGGAGGATAGCTCAGCGGCAGCGTGCTCGACTTGGAAACAAGACGACACGGAGCAACACAGGTTCGATCCCTGGGTCCGCGCTTAGAAACCTCTGGGTATTAAGCGCGTTATAAATAACCCATCATATCATATCACATATTACTCTAAAATGCCAGTGATGATGTGAAATGTGTGCCCCTCCCCCCACCAGCTTGAGCGGCATTAGTGCCCCCTCAGCCTGCTACCACGAGCTTGGGTCTCGCCACAGAAGTGTGCGCATGTCTGAACCCAGGGAACTGCAGGCACGCCTACAATGTTCTCTTGTGCGTAAGCAGACGACGTGGAAATATATCGCCTGGAAGACAAAAGCATCACACTGAGAGAGGGCTGGGCAGAGCAAGAGGGGGCGGTGGGAGTGGGGCAATTCTATAAAGTGGAGATGAGCCTTAAAATAATACAAGGGGTGGGGAGCACTTGCTATATCCACCATGCGACGGGCATTGGCAAACGTGCAGGGACGTCATTTCACCAAAATGCCTGGGGTAGCGGAAGTGACATCACACAACCCTTGACCTCTGATGACATCACAGGAAGTGATGTCATTTGACCCCACCCCAAAGTGATATGCAGAAGCGATGGAAATGTGGCATCACATAGCATTGTACACTACGAACAATATGGTTACGGTATCACTATATTGTGATGTACATTTCATACAAGAATGGATCGCCATATGTATCGTTAAGATCAGTGTGTGTAGGCCCATATTACCAAATTACTGTGAATGCAAGCAGACGTCCATGACCAAATGATAATGATGTGTTATTATATAGCACTTACACTCAAGCGCTTTATATACAAAAAATCTACAATTATGACCCAACCTGTGTTGGTACTCATTTATCAAGCTCAGAAGGTTGAAAGGCTGAGTTGGGTCGTTTAAGAACAGGCTAAATCAGTGACTCACCCCCTGAAGTGTGCCTGAAATAAACCTTAAATGAGTCTAGCAATTATTGCATAGAATTCCAGAAAGACACATTATTTGGTTTCCTATTCTTTCTTATGTAGGGTCAGTGCTGAAAGTGTTAGACTTGTGGCACTCCTGTTCTTATTGTTGTTCTTTTTTTTTAAGAGGTCTGACCAAGAAAGCCAGCCCCTCCAGAGGTAGAGAGCCACAGGCCAGGAGCTTGCATTACACAAAAAAAATAAATGTAAAAATTAAAATCTTTTTTTTTTTTTTTTTAGAGGTCGCAAGGGAGACCACAGAGGTTTCAAGGGAGACCACAAAGGTCGCAGCTGCGACCTCTGGCGACCCCTAAATGACGTCCCTGCAAACGTGGCACGGGCCACACAACATATCTCTCTCTCTCTCTCTCTCTCTCTCTCTCTCTCTCTCTCTCTCTCTCTCTCTCTCTCTCTCTCTCTCTCTCTCTCTCTCTCTCTCTCTCTCTCTCTCTCTCTCTCTCTCTCTCTCTCTCTCTCTCTCTCTCTCTCTCTCTCTCTCTCTCTCTCTCTCTCTCTCTCTCTCTCTCTCTCTCTCTCTCTCTCTCTCTCTCTCTCTCTCTCTCTCTCTCTCTCTCTCTCTCTCTCTCTCTCTCTCTCCCTCTCTCCCTCTCTCCCTCTCTCCCTCTCTCCCTCTCTCCCTCTCTCCCTCTCTCCCTCCCTCGGGAATGGGCATTACACAGTGGGTGGGCATTACACGGAGGATGGGCACTATACCACCAGGGGTACGGGCATTAAACGGGGGTGGGCATTATCTTACACTGAGGGTGGCACTATGGCACCTGGGGTATGGTTAATACACAGGTGGGTGGGCATTACATTACACTGAGAGGGCGCTTTACCACCAGGGGTATGGGCATTACACAGAGTG
Organism: Ambystoma mexicanum; assembly: GCF_040938575.1. Taxonomy (NCBI): domain Eukaryota; kingdom Metazoa; phylum Chordata; class Amphibia; order Caudata; family Ambystomatidae; genus Ambystoma; species Ambystoma mexicanum. Next base: position 14,849,632 of record NC_090940.1, read on the forward strand.
AACAGCGGGCATTACATTACACTGAGTGTGGGCACTACACCACCGGGGCTGTGGCATTACACGGGGGGTGGGCATTATCTTACAATGAGGGTGGGCACTAAACCACCAGGGGTTCGGGCAATACACAGGGGGTGGGCAATACATTACACTGGGCCTGGGCACCATGCCACCAGGAGAAAGGGCAATACACAGGGTGTGGGCACTATGCCAACAGAACAGGGATGGCACCAGGCAGGATGGCGAGCCTTGCAGGCGGGGGCGGGACTCCTCGGATGAGAGCTGCTTTTCTGCAGCTACTCCGGCCATGCCCCTCTTGACAGAGAGAGAGATAAGGAGGGCGGGCGCCCGGTCAGACCTGCTCGGCGGGTTCCGGGGAATAATGAGGGCTCTATAAAACCTACCCGAGCCCCGACTCCTGCCACACCCCCTGCTGAACTGCACCTGACCCGCCTGGCACACAGCCGCCGACTCACAGCCCCGGCTGCGTGGGCGAATGGGTGCCAGGGAGAGGACTGGTGGCAGCGGCCATGCCATGGGCACAGGCGGCGCACTGGGCGCAGCCAGGGTGCTGGTCCAGGGAAAACGTGGGTGAATGGTGCGGGGAGGGGGGTGGGAGGTGGTGCCAGGGACTAGTGGCAGCGAAGGTGCTGAGAGAGACTGGCAAGAGCAGGCCAGAGGGAGGGGTGCGTGCGCAGCGTGCCCAAGAGAAGGATGGGGGGACCTGCACCAGGGAGAGGGGACCAGAAAGGAGGACTGTTGCCAGGGACCGAAGGCAATACACTGCTAGACAGAGGATGGGGTGCCAGGTGCCGGGGGAGTGCCACGCGCCACCCATCACCCATCTAGACGGGGGCGAGGGAGTGTTACCAGGAAGAGAGGGCGAGAGTGCCAGAGAGGGGTGCGGGGGCTGGGGGAGGGAGTGTCAGGAAGAGGTGCGATGGACAGTTTCCTGAAGAAGGCAGAGGGGAGCGGTGCCAGTGTAAGCAAAGCAGGCGATGGGATGGGTGCCAGTGAGAGGCTGAGTGCTGCCAGGTGGGGTAGTTGAGGTGCCTGGAGGCCGGAAGCTGCCACACCAGGCTTGGCGGCATTCTTAGCACAGAGATTAGAGTGCGCCCCCCCCCCCGCATCATTACCTACGCATCGCCCCCCACCCTTCCCAAAGCTACTAGCGGCGGTGTGTAACCTGCACACGCCGGTTTCCATGAAGAGTTAATAACCTGCTTTTTACAGCTTGCCTCGCAACTGCCACCATTGAGTGGCTCTATTATAGCTGGCAAGGAGGGGGCAGAGTAGCCCAGTCTGGGGAGAAGGCCTTCATCTGAGGAATGACAATGGAGCGTTCAACCCTAAGGAAACCGGCTGGGGGCTCAGATAGGAAGTTGGCAGGGTTAGCTTGGTTCACTGGGTGTCTCAAATGTAGGTGCTTTCTCCCATTAGAGCCGTGTCTCAAATCTAGGTGCTTTCTCCCATTACTGCTGTGTCTCAAATCTAGGTGCTTTCTCCCATTACTGCTGTGTCTCAAATGAAGGTGCTTTCTCCCATTATTGCTGTGTCTCAAATCTAGGTGCTTTCTCCCATTAGAGCCGTGTCTCAAATCTAGGTGCTTTCTCCCATTACTGCTGTGTCTCAAATCTAGGTGCTTTCTCCCATTACTGCTGTGTCTCAAATGAAGGTGCTTTCTCCCATTATTGCTGTGTCTCAAATCTAGGTGCTTTCTCCCATTACTGCTGTGTCTCAAATCTAAGTGCTTTCTCCCATTACTGCTGTGTCTGAAATCTAGGTACTTTCTCCCATTAGAGCCGTGTATCAAATCTAGGTGCTTTCTCCCATTACTGCTGTGTCTCAAATCTAGGTGCTTTCTCCCATTACTGCTGTGTCTCAAATCTAGGTGCTTTCTCCCATTACTTCTGTGTCTCAAATGAAGGTGCTTTCTCCCATTACTGCTGTGTCTCAAATCTAGGTGCTTTGTCCCATTAGAGCTGTGTCTCAAATCTAGGTGCTTTCCCCCATTACTGCTGTGTCTCAAAAATCTAGGTGCTTTCTCCCATTACTGCTGTGTCTCAAATCTAGGTGCTTTCTCCCATTACTGCTGTGTCTCAAATCTAGGTGCTTTCTCCCATTAGAGCCGTGTCTCAAAAATCTAGGTGCTTTCTCCCATTACTGCTGTGTTTCAAATCTAGGTGCTTTCTCCCATTACTGCTGTGTCTCAAATCTAGGTGCTTTCTCCCATTAGAGCCGTGTCTCAAATCTAAGAGCTTTCTCCCATTACTGCTGTGTCTGAAATCTAGGCACTTTCTCCCATTAGAGCCGTGTATCAAATCTAGGTGCTTTCTCCCATTACTGCTGTGCCTCAAATCTAGGTGCTTTCTCCCATTACTGCAAATCTAGGTGCTTTCTCCCATTACTGCTGTGTCTCAAATCTAGGTGCTTTCTCCCATTAGAGCCGTGTCTCAAATCTAGGTGCTTTCTCCCATTAGAGCCATGTCTCAAATCTAGGTGCTTTCTCCCATTACTGCTGTGTCTCAAAACTCTAGGTGCTTTCTCCCATTACTGCTGTGTCTCAAATCTAGGTGCTTTCTCCCATTAGAGCCATGTCGCAAAAATATACGTGCTTTCTTCCATTACTGCTGTGTCTCAAATCTAGGTGCTTTCTCCCATTACTGCTGTGTCTCAAATCTAAGTGCTTTCTCCCATTACTGCTGTGTCTCAAATCTAAGTGCTTTCTCCCATTACTGCTCTGTCTCAAATCTAAGTGCTTTCTCCCATTACTGCTGTCTCAAATCTAGGTGCTTTCTCCCATTAGAGCCGTGTCTCAAATCTAGGTGCTTTCTCCCATTACTGCTGTGTCTCAAAAATCTCGGTGCTTTCTCCCATTACTGCTGTGTCTCAAATCTAGGTGCTTTCTCCCATTAGAGCCGAGTCTCAAAAATCTAGGTGCTTTCTCCCATTACTGCTGTGTCTCAAATCTAGGTGCTTTCTCCCATTACTGCTGTGTCTCAAATCTAGGTGCTTTCTCCCATTAGAGCCGTGTCTCAAATCTAAGTGCTTTCTCCCATTACTGCTGTGTCTCAGATCTAGGTGTCTTCCCATTACTGCTGTGTCTCAAAAATCTAGGTGCTTTTTGCCATTACTGCTGTGTCTCAAATCTAGGTACTTTCTCCCATTAGAGCCGTGTATCAAATCTAGGTGCTTTCTCCCATTACTGGTGTGTCTCAAATCTAGGTGCTTTCTCACATTACTGCTGTGTCTCAAATCTAGGTGCTTTCTCCCATTACTTCTGTGTCTCAATTGAAGGTGGTTTCTCCCATTACTGCTGTGTCTCAAATCTAGGTGCTTTCTCCCATTACTGCTGTGTCTCAAATCTAGGTGCTTTCTCCCATTAGAGCTGTGTCTCAAATCTAGGTGCTTTCCCCCATTACTGCTGTGTCTCAAAAATCTAGGTGCTTTCTCCCATTACTGCCGTTTCTCAAATCTAGGTGCTTTCTCCCATTACTGCTGTGTCTCAAATCTAGGTGCTTTCTCCCATTAGAGCAGTGTCTCAAAAATCTAGGTGCTTTCTCCCATTCCTGCTGTGTTTCAAATCTAGGTGCTTTCTCCCATTAGAGCCGTGTCTCAAATCTAAGAGCTTTCTCCCATTACTGCTGTGTCTCAAATCTAAGTGCTTTCTCCCATTAGAGTCGTGTCTCAAATCTAGGTCCTTTCCCCCATTAGAGCCGTGTCTCAAATCTAGGTGCTTTCTCCCATTACTGCTTTGTCTCAAATCTAGGTGCTTTCTCCCATTACTGCTGTGTCTCAAATCTAGGTGCTTTCTCCCATTAGAGCCGTGTCTCAAATCTAGGTGCTTTCTCCCATTAGAGCCGTGTCTCAAATCTAGGTGCTTTCTCCCATTAGAGCCATGTCTCAAATCTAGGTGCTTTCTCCCATTAGAGCTGTGTCTCAAATCTAGGTGCTTTCTCCCATTACTGCTGTGTCTCAAAAATCTAGGTGCTTTCTCCCATTACTGCTGTGTCTCAAATCTAGGTGCTTTCTCCCATTAGAGCCGTGTCTCAAATCTAAGAGCTTTCTCCCATTACTGCTGTGTCTGAAATCTAGGTACCTTCTCCCATTAGAGCTGTGTATCAAATCTAGGTGCTTTCTCCCATTACTGCTGTGTCTCAAATCTAGGTGCTTTCTCCCATTAGAGCCGTGTCTCAAATCTAAGAGCTTTCTCCCATTACTGCTGTGTCTGAAATCTAGGTACTTTCTCCCATTAGAGCCGTGTATCAAATCTAGGTGCTTTCTCCCATTACTGCTGTGTCTCAAATCTAGGTGCTTTCTCCCATTACTGCTGTGTCTCAAATCTAGGTGCTTTCTCCCATTACGTCCGTGTCTCAAATGAAGGTGCTTTCTCCCATTACTGCTGTGCCTCAAATCTAGGTGCTTTCTCCCATTACTGCTGTGTCTCAAATCTAGGCGCTTTCTCCCATTACTGCTGTGTCTCAAATCTAGGTGCTTTCTCCCATTAGAGCCGTGTCTCAAATCTAGGTGCTTTCTCCCATTAGAGCCATGTCTCAAATCTAGGTGCTTTCTCCCATTACTGCTGTGTCTCAAAACTCTAGGTGCTTTCTCCCATTACTGCTGTGTCTCAAATCTAGGTGCTTTCTCCCATTAGAGCCATGTCGCAAAAATATACGTGCTTTCTTCCATTATCCCATTACTGCTGTGTCTCAAATCTAAGTGCTTTCTCCCATTACTGCTGTGTCTCAAATCTAAGTGCTTTCTCCCATTACTGCTCTGTCTCAAATCTAAGTGCTTTCTCCCATTACTGCTGTCTCAAATCTAGGTGCTTTCTCCCATTAGAGCCGTGTCTCAAATCTAGGTGCTTTCTCCCATTACTGCTGTGTCTCAAAAATCTCGGTGCTTTCTCCCATTACTGCTGTGTCTCAAATCTAGGTGCTTTCTCCCATTAGAGCCGAGTCTCAAAAATCTAGGTGCTTTCTCCCATTACTGCTGTGTCTCAAATCTAGGTGCTTTCTCCCATTACTGCTGTGTCTCAAATCTAGGTGCTTTCTCCCATTAGAGCCGTGTCTCAAATCTAAGTGCTTTCTCCCATTACTGCTGTGTCTCAGATCTAGGTGTCTTCCCATTACTGCTGTGTCTCAAAAATCTAGGTGCTTTTTGCCATTACTGCTGTGTCTCAAATCTAGGTACTTTCTCCCATTAGAGCCGTGTATCAAATCTAGGTGCTTTCTCCCATTACTGGTGTGTCTCAAATCTAGGTGCTTTCTCACATTACTGCTGTGTCTCAAATCTAGGTGCTTTCTCCCATTACTTCTGTGTCTCAATTGAAGGTGGTTTCTCCCATTACTGCTGTGTCTCAAATCTAGGTGCTTTCTCCCATTACTGCTGTGTCTCAAATCTAGGTGCTTTCTCCCATTAGAGCTGTGTCTCAAATCTAGGTGCTTTCCCCCATTACTGCTGTGTCTCAAAAATCTAGGTGCTTTCTCCCATTACTGCCGTTTCTCAAATCTAGGTGCTTTCTCCCATTACTGCTGTGTCTCAAATCTAGGTGCTTTCTCCCATTAGAGCAGTGTCTCAAAAATCTAGGTGCTTTCTCCCATTCCTGCTGTGTTTCAAATCTAGGTGCTTTCTCCCATTAGAGCCGTGTCTCAAATCTAAGAGCTTTCTCCCATTACTGCTGTGTCTCAAATCTAAGTGCTTTCTCCCATTAGAGTCGTGTCTCAAATCTAGGTCCTTTCCCCCATTAGAGCCGTGTCTCAAATCTAGGTGCTTTCTCCCATTACTGCTTTGTCTCAAATCTAGGTGCTTTCTCCCATTACTGCTGTGTCTCAAATCTAGGTGCTTTCTCCCATTAGAGCCGTGTCTCAAATCTAGGTGCTTTCTCCCATTAGAGCCGTGTCTCAAATCTAGGTGCTTTCTCCCATTAGAGCCATGTCTCAAATCTAGGTGCTTTCTCCCATTAGAGCTGTGTCTCAAATCTAGGTGCTTTCTCCCATTACTGCTGTGTCTCAAAAATCTAGGTGCTTTCTCCCATTACTGCTGTGTCTCAAATCTAGGTGCTTTCTCCCATTAGAGCCGTGTCTCAAATCTAAGAGCTTTCTCCCATTACTGCTGTGTCTGAAATCTAGGTACCTTCTCCCATTAGAGCTGTGTATCAAATCTAGGTGCTTTCTCCCATTACTGCTGTGTCTCAAATCTAGGTGCTTTCTCCCATTAGAGCCGTGTCTCAAATCTAAGAGCTTTCTCCCATTACTGCTGTGTCTGAAATCTAGGTACTTTCTCCCATTAGAGCCGTGTATCAAATCTAGGTGCTTTCTCCCATTACTGCTGTGTCTCAAATCTAGGTGCTTTCTCCCATTACTGCTGTGTCTCAAATCTAGGTGCTTTCTCCCATTACGTCCGTGTCTCAAATGAAGGTGCTTTCTCCCATTACTGCTGTGCCTCAAATCTAGGTGCTTTCTCCCATTACTGCTGTGTCTCAAATCTAGGCGCTTTCTCCCAGTAGAGCTGTGTCTCAAATCTAGGTGCTCTCTCCCATTAGAGCCGTGTCTCAAATCTAGGTGCTTTCTCCCATTAGAGCCATGTCTCAAATCTAGGTGCTTTCTCCCATTACTGCTGTGTCTCAAAAATCTAGGTGCTTTCTCCCATTACTGCTGTGTCTCACATCTAGGTGCTTTCTCCCATTACTGCTGTGTCTCAAATCTAGGTGCTTTCTCCCATTAGAGCCGTGTCTCAAAAATATACGTGCTTTCTCCCATTACTGCTGTGTCTCAAATCTAGGTGCTTTCTCCCATTACTGCTGTGTCTCAAATCTAAGTGCTTTCTCCCATTACTGCCGTGTCTCAAATCTAAGTGCTTTCTCCCATTACTGCTGTGTCTCAAATCTAAGTGCTTTCTCCCATTACTGCTGTGTCTCAAATCTAGGTGCTTTCTCCCATTAGAGCCGTGTCTCAAATCTAGGTGCTTTCTCCCATTACTGCTGTGTCTCAAAAATCTCGGTGCTTTCTCCCATTACTGCTGTGTCTCAAATCTAGGTGCTTTCTCCCATTAGAGCCGTGTCTCAAAAATCTAGGTGCTTTCTCCCATTACTGCTGTGTCTCAAATCTAGGTGCTTTCTCCCATTACTGCTGTGTCTCAAATCTAGGTGCTTTCTCCCATTAGAGCCGGGTCTCAAATCTAAGTGCTTTCTCCCATTACTGCTGTGTCTCAGATCTAGGTGTCTTCCCATTACTGCTGTGTCTCAAAAATCTAGGTGCTTTTTCCCATTACTGCTGTGTCTCAAATCTAGGTACTTTTTCCCATTAGAGCCGTGTATCAAATCTAGGTGCTTTCCCCCATTACTGGTGTGTCTCAAATCTAGGTGCTTTCTCACATTACTGCTGTGTCTCAAATCTAGGTGCTTTCTCCCATTACTTCTGTGTCTCAAATGAAGGTGCTTTCTCCCATTACTGCTGTGGCTCAAATCTAGGTGCTTTCTCCCATTACTGTTGTGTATCAAATCTAGGTGCTTTCTCCCATTAGAGTCGTGTCTCAAATCTAGGTGCTTTCCCCCATTACTGCCGTCTCAAAAATCTAGGTGCTTTCTCCCATTACTGCTGTTTCTCAAATCTAGGTGCTCTCTCCCATTACTGCTGTGTCTCAAATCTAGGTGCTTTCTCCCATTAGAGCAGTGTCTCAAAAATCTAGGTGCTTTCTCCCATTACTGCTGTGTTTCAAATCTAGGTGCTTTCTCCCATTAGAGCCGTGTCTCAAATCTAAGAGCTTTCTCCCATTACTGCTGTGTCTCAAATCTAAGTGCTTTCTCCCATTAGAGCCGTGTCTCAAATCTAGGTCCTTTCCCCCATTAGAGCCGTGTCTCAAATCTAGGTGCTTTCTCCCATTACTGCTGTGTCTCAAATCTAGGTGCTTTCTCCCATTACTGCTGTGTCTCAAATCTAGGTGCTTTCTCCCATTAGAGCCGTGTCTCAAATCTAGGTGCTTTCTCCCATTAGAGCCGTGTCTCAAATCTAGGTGCTTTCTCCCATTAGAGCCGTGTCTCAAATCTAGGTGCTTTCTCCCATTAGAGCCGTGTCTCAAATCTAGGTGCTTTCTCCCATTACTGCTGTGTCTCAAAAATCTAGGTGCCTTCTCCCATTACTGCTGTGTCTCAAATCTAGGTGCTTTCTCCCATTACAGCCGTGTCTCAAAAATCTAGGTGCTTTCTCCTATTACTGCTGTGTTTCAAATCTAGGTGCTTTCTCCCATTACTGCTGTGTCTCAAATCTAGATGCGTTCTCCCATTAGAGCCGTGTCTCAAATCTAAGAGCTTTCTCCCATTACTGCTGTGTCTCAAATCTAAGTGCTTTCTCCCATTAGAGCCGTGTCTCAAATCTAAGTGCTTTCTCCCATTAGAGCCGTGTCTCAAATCTAGGTGCTTTCTCCCATTACTGCTGTGTCTCAAATCTAGGTGCTTTCTCCCATTACTGCTGTGTCTCAAATCTAGGTGCTTTCTCCCATTAGAGCCGTGTCTCAAATCTAGGTGCTTTCTCCCATTAGAGCCGTGTCTCAAATCTAGGTGCTTTCTCCCATTAGAGCCGTGTCTCAAATCTAGGTGCTTTCTCCCATTACTGCTGGGTCTCAAAAATCTAGGTGCTTTCTCCCATTACTGCTGTGTCTCACATCTAGGTTCTTTCTCCCATTGCTGCTGTGTCTCAAATCTAGGTGCTTTCTCCCATTAGAGCCGTGTCTCAAAAATCTACGTGCTTTCTCCCATTACTGCTGTGTCTCAAATCTAGGTGCTTTCTCCCATAGGAGCTGTGTCTCAAATCTAGGTGCTTTGTCCCATTACTGCTGTGTCTCAAATCTAAGTGCTTTCTCCCATTACTGCTGTGTCTCAAATCTAAGTGCTTTCTCCCATTACTGCTGTGTCTCAAATCTAAGTGTTTTCTCCCATTACTGCTGTGTCTCACATCTAGGTGTTTGGTCCCATTAGAGCAGTGTCTCAAACCAAGGTGCTTTCTCCCATTACTGCTGTGTCTCAAATCTAGGTGCTTTCTCCCATTAGAGCTGTGTCTCAAATCTAGGTGCTTTCTCCCATTACTGCTGTGTCTCAAAAATCTAGGTGCTTTCTCCCATTACTGCTGTCTCTCAAATCTAGGTGCTTTCTCCCATAGGAGCTGTGTCTCAAATCTAGGTGCTTTCTCCCATTACTGCTGTGTCTCAAATCTAAGTGCTTTCTCCCATTACTGCTGTGTCTCAAATCTAAGTTGTTTCTCCCATTACTGCTGTGTCTCAAATCTAAGTGCTTTCTCCCATTACTGCTGTGTCTCAAATCTAAGTTGTTTCTCCCATTACTGCTGTGTCTCAAATCTAAGTTGTTTCTCCCATTACTGCTGTGTCTCAAATCTAAGTGCTTTCTCCCATTACTGCTGTGTCTCACATCTAGGTGTTTTGTCCCATTAGAGCAGTGTCTCAAACCAAGGTGCTTTCTCCCATTACTGCTGTGTCTCAAATCTAGGTGCTTTCTCCCATTAGAGCTGTGTCTCAAATCTAGGTGCTTTCTCCCATTACTGCTGTGTCTCAAAAATCTAGGTGCTTTCTCCCATTACTGCTGTGTCTCAAATCTAGGTGCTTTCTCCATTAGAGCCATGTCTGAAAAATCTAGGTGCTTTCTCCCATTACTGCTGTGTCTCAAATCTAGGTGCTTTCTCCCATTACTGCTGTGTCTCAAATCTAATTGCTTTCTCCCATTACTGCTGTGTCTCAGATCTAGGTGTCTTCCCATTACTGCTGTGTCTCAAAATCTAGGTGCTTTCTCCCATTACTGCTGTGTCTCAAATCTAGGTGCTTTCTCCCATTAGAGCCGTGTCTCAAATCTAGGTGCTTTCTCCCATTACTGCTGTGTCTCAAATCTAAGTGCTTTCTCCCATTACAGCTGTGTCTCAAATCTAAGTGCTTTCTCCCATTACTGCTGTGTCTCAGAGTTAGGTGTCTTCCCATTACTGCTGTGTCTCAACTCGATGTACTTTTAGCCAATACTGCTCAGTTCGAATGGGTCGGCCTAACACCCCGCTGTCCTAACCCTCCTTCTTCCCGGGCCACTCACCCAAGCCAGACTCCGATCAACCACCATGAGGATCAACTCACACGAGCCGAGGGCATCGACAACTTAGACAACCACTCCTCTCATACAGTTCACATCCCTTACATTCACACTTGCCCAAAGTCACACTTACGCACACCAAACATCCTCCAACTCTCAGACAAGAGGAGCTCTCTGGCATTCCAAAAAACACCCATTCCCCACCCTCAACATAACCCTCGCACCCCCATTCAGAAACCATCCTGACACTTCCCACACCCTTTTCAACTCCAATCATTCCAACCCTACCCAGAGACCGACCCAGCCCTGTCACTTCCTCATACCACAGACCCTCTAACTCTCAGCTCATACGACACACCCTCCCACTCTTAGACCAGAGGAGCTCTCGGCATGCCAAAAAATACCCTAACCCTACCCTGTACTCAGCTACCTCGACACACACACCTTTTCACCTCCAACCCCCCCAACCCACCTACCCTACCCAAAGGCCTACCCCCAACCACGTCCACACACCACATAGCTTCCAACTCTCAGGCCAGAGGAGCCCTCTGGCACTCCAAGAAACATGACTCCCCCGCCACTTACATAAATCTTGTGCCATCTTTCAAGAATTCTCCCTGCTCTTCCCTATACCCCCATGCCCTCCTCTCTTCCCTGGCATCACACATCTTCCAACTCTCATACCAAGGGAGGATTCCAGCATTCGAAAAGACCTCTGTTACCTGTACCCCCCACTAAACTCGCAGCACTATCCTGAATACTCCTGCCTCTTCCCTCACCCCGCCAGCCCCCCTACCAAGGAAACCCAGTGACACTCGGACCGTCAAAGTCCCATTCCACTGCACCCTACCGCCACCCCTGCCAGCACAACCAGTCGAGGCTCCACCCCCTTGCCCCCATTCACATCTGCCTCAATAAGCATAGCTCCTCTGCCACTGAACCCCTTTAAACCCACTCAAGCCTCACCTACACCCATCAACACCTCCCACAATCACTGAACTCCCACGACCACCCCCCGAGACCAATCTCTTGTACATCCTTCCCATATCTCAGCATGGTACGCCTTGCCCTTTCCCGAACCATTGCTTCAACCCCCTTCCATGCAGACCCCACCCACCCTTTCGCACACACCAGAAACTTGGCCCTACCTATAACACTTTCATGATCGATGGGAACAACATTAAGGTTGGACAAGAGGTCAAAACTCTGGGCTTTTACCTGGACTCTAACTTCTCCTTCAGAAGACAGGTGAGCTCCTTGGCCTCCTCCACGGCATATACGTGTAAATTAATCCGCACAGCGAAACCATTTCTGTCTGATACTAGCTGCCTTACCCTCGCTAGAGCCCTTATTCTATCCCGCCTTGATTACTGCAATGCCCTTTATCTCGGATCATCAAAGGCTACCACTAGCAAACTACAAACTCTCCAGAATAATGCCCTCAGAGCGGCCTTGGGCATCTCCAGAAGAGAGCTCATCTCAGGACTTAGCGAACAGAATAACTGGCTATCCATCAACGACAAAATTCTCTTAAAAACTGCATCACTCACCCACAAATCCTTAAATAACGCTGCCCCTACTTACCTTATAAATAGATTCCACAGACAGCCCTCCCTGAGACCCACCAGGACTGCTTACAAAGACTGCCTTACAGTCCCCAACTTCAAACGAGCCACCATAGGGGGCAATAGCTTCCCAGTGAAAGCAGCCAAACTGTGGAACTCATTGCCGCTAAATCTCAGAGCGGACCTACCCTACCAGAATTTCCGATCTAAGGTAGTTTCTTGGCTCAAAACGTAGGCTGTCTAAGATACTTAAGCAACCCGCACAGACTGTAACCACATGCGCATACTGGTCTATATGTATATTTCATATTTGTAACTCTTTGTTGACTTGTATTTAATTTTGGTGTACCTTCCTGCCTTTCTGTACATTCTATGACTATTGTAACTAAGCTTCGCATATTCCTCAGAATGTTGCACCCTGATACCCTCGGGTACGTTCGCGCATTACAAATAATAAAACAAACAAACAAACTGGCACCCAAACATACAAAACACAGAGGCAGGGACCGCCCCTCCCCCTCAGCACTGTATGCCTCTCCAGACCTGCATGAGTCTACCAACTGCACCTTTCTGACCCCCCATCACACATCCTCAGATACCTATGCCTGCCAAATCCCTTTTTGAACATGACTAAGAACCCTCCCCTTATCCCCTCCACACCAATCACAAACATCGAGACCACCCCACCCAACCCCTGGCCACCTTCCCCGAACACAGCCAAGCCTGCCACCACACAATGCCCCCTCTCCACTCGCCACACTCCTTCTGGCCTGCGAGCGAATAACTACCAACCTAACTTTTCAACCCCAATCCACACCAGTCTCCTCTCTCATAGGCCTGTGACAGCCCGCTCCCATTTCCCACACCTAACACACCACCCACGCGCACACACACACACACACGCCTCCTACCATGAGAATCCCCCCCACTGACCAACACCATCCCACCTACCACACCAAGCACCCCAGACCTGCCAGCCCCTGACACCCGGAGAAGCGCCATCCCCGCCATACCGCACAAACTTGCCTGCCTCGTTATCATTGCCGCTCTATGGCCAGGAACAGACACAGCATCTTTGATCTCCTCACCTTTGAAAATCCTTATCTCATATTTATCACTGAAACATGGTTCTCGGACAACTTCAAACCAATCACACTCGCAGCATTTGCACCCATCTACTCACTCATCATCCACAACAGACCCTCTAGATAATGCAGAGTAGCCATCCCACACAAACCACAGATAACCATCACTCTCTCCGAAACACTGCCCTGCGCAGCTAATTGTGAATCCCTTTTAGTCAAACTTTCCCTCCCACCCTTTCTCTCCCCCAGCATCCTGCTCATCTACAGGCCCCCCAGATATGACAGACACTTCGCCAACTCCCTATGCGACTCGGTAGCGGCCACAATGGTTACGCACCCGGCACTCACCCTGCTGGGGGATTTCAACATCTGGTTTGACGCCCCTAGCAACCCCATGACTCAACCCCTGGTTGATGGTCTAGAGGCACTTAACCTTACCCATCAGATTACAGTACCCACTCACACTGCCGGCCACACCCTTGATGCCATTTTCAGATCAACCAACTTCATCACCACTTCCACCCCCAGATCCCTCATCTGAACAGGCCACTCAGCCATCTCTTTCTCTCTCTGCATACCCACTCCACCTCTCAAGGCCTGCTCTATTCCTCCCTCACAGTTCAAGTGCTGGAACAAGGTCAAAAGAAGACTAGACTTGGCAGAAGCCCTGCTCCTCGCACACCCATCGACCTCTTCAGGCAATTACTGATAATTACACACACTTGACTTCCATCACACTTCCCCACACGGATAAAAGGCGGAGCATGAAAGCACACTCTGATCAAGGCAAAACACACAAGGAAGCAGCAGTTCCAAGATGGCAGTTTAATACAAGGAGAAAGAAGGCAAAACCAGAGAGGGTTGCAAGGAGCGAAGTACCCTTGACTGTCTTGGAGAAAACCTGCTACTTTCATGAGCTCTCGAGAATAAGAAACATAAGACCGGGAATTAACGCTGAAGAAAGGTGCGTTGTGTGTCGAAGGTATCCGGGGTCGGCCTGTATCAATAGACAAGGCAGGGTGGAGCGATTGCTGCTGTGGTACTGTCCTTGGCTCCTACAACAAAGCAGTGCCAACAAAGCCGGTGAGTCAGGAAGACTGATAGCAGACCGGTCTGTGTTAGAACCAAGGTTGCGAGCGGCAAGATTGTATGAAGAAATATGCAAAGAACAGAGTTTAAAGCAAATGTGATGAGAGACACGAATATAAATGAACATCAAAGGAGTGAGTGAACTTTTGAAGCCAAGAGAGATACTAAATACAGAGTGGTCCAGCACCACGTGGGTGCTCATTCAAAGGTCTTGGTTAGGTATCCAACTGAGATTGTGAAACTGTGAACTGTGAAATCAAAGTGGTCCTGCAACAGGTCAAGCAAAACCCTCTGCACATTTTAAAGTCAATAGCTAATACGAACTGCAATTGGACCGAGCTTGGCTTAAGGAGACTAATTGTGAAAAGGGATCTGAGAGGGGGCTCTAAAGTCCAGATTGCGGTAGAAAAGGGATCTGAGCCCAGCTAAAGGGCATCCGGGGTGAAGAGGGAATCACCCGACTCAAATATTTGTAAAGGAACCTTTTTGTTTGTTTGATACCTCAGCAATTGACCACAGATTACGGCTATGGCCGACCCCATGCTCCCCTCTCAAGGCTTGAAAGATCTTGGAGAAACCTTGTCTAACACTAGACTGCTTAAATCTATGCTAGTCATTAGCGCCGAGACCCACCCATTGAAGACTGTCCAATCCAGAAATAGTGAAGGGTCAGCTTCTATTGGGTCACGAGAAATCTCTGATTTGGAATGGTTAAAGATCACATCCAACCTGGACGCTAGCGTCCCATCAAAGATGCAAATAAATGATCATATTCAATCAGGCCCACAGGATTCTTCAATGGCCACATGTGGTTCGGCGAGTCTGGAGGGCGTTGCCTCTTCCACCCAGCGTACGCCGAGGGAGGGTGGTCAGGGCCACATGGATCAAGGTCATACCAGGTTTTCTGCCCAAAAGGATACAAATGACTTGCTCCTGGCAGCCTCACTGAAGAAAGAAATAGCACTGATGAAGAAAAAATAGAGTCCTTTAAGAGTGTGGAAAACAATACTGTGCAGGTGGAAGTTGCTGCACAGAAGAAAGTGTCGGGAATACTGAGATCCAACTATCCGTGTGTAAATGAGGAACAGACGTCGTAGACAAAAGTCCCCGGGACCTTCCTTGCTAAGAGGGAGGTGCAGGCTTTGCCTCTAACAGACCATATGGTTCCAACAGAAATTGAGCACCTGGAAATGGGCCCAAGCTCTACATCAGATCTATCGTCCTCTGCAGATTGTGTTGGACTGAAAGTTTCAAGATCAGGAGACCAACTCAGTCCAATAATCCAGCAACCATGGGCGGATAACACAGCGGAAGTTCAGAGAGGAATACAGCTGAACATCCAGCCCAGAGGGGTCAGCACATCCCATAATGGCAATGCAAACTGTTCGATTAACTCTAATACAGTGGCAGCCTTATCCTTAGATTTGGCTCCAATTACAAAACTCTATGAATCACCAGGTGAGGCCAAAAAGGACCAGGCAACTCTCCTGGCGATGATGCACACAAAGTTGATCTTCGTGGAGGGCTTCATCGTGGCGGTACAGAGTCATTTTGATAAGAACCAGGAACAGCAAGTAAAAACGATCCAGCACATCTTCGAAAAAGGTCATTAAGGAAAGTGGCCACCCAGAACCAGGACTTGGTGGAAACTTCGAGACCCAAGCAATGGTTTGGGGAAAATCGACCAGTAGCTAGTGAGGAAGTGATAGACTGCAGCACTTTGCCCCAGACTTGGACCTTGGCAGAAACAGGTCCTCACCCTACCCCCTTAGAGCGGGTAATAGAAAGCGCTGCCAGGTAGCCCTTAATGGTACCAACCTGAAGACCTGTGTGTGCCAAAGAGAGCAGAAAGGATAGAACATCCTTTTCGGTGTACGACACCGGATCAACATTCTTGTCTCTGCACCAGTCACAAAACATATTCCAATGGCAACAGTACAGAGACTTTGTTGCTGGCCGTCTGACCAAAAGCAACACCTCCATCACGTCATCTGGGATGTGCCAATCCTTGTACCTCAACCTTTCAGAAACCAAGCATGAAGGTTGAGAGTGTTGACCTCAGGATGGAGAACCCGACCCTCCTCTCACAAGAGAAGATTCTCCCTTTGTGGAAGACGTATCGAAGGGCAGATGTACATGTCCAGAAGGTCCAGGTACCACATTCTCCTGGCCCAATCTGGGTCAATGAGGATCATGCGGTTCCGAACCTCCTTAACCTCCTGATTACCTGAGGAATGACGGGGACTGGAGGAAACGCATACAGCAGTGGGAAGTCCCAATCCACCATGAACACGTTTCCTAGAGCTCCTCTCGGAGGAAATTCCCTTAATCAGTACAGTTCGCACTTCCGGTTGACACTGGTCGCGAACAGATCCACTTTGAGGGGTTCCGCAAAGGGCGAAGATCTCTTGAAGGACTTTGTGAGCTAGTTCCCACTCGTGGGAGACTGTCCTCTGCCTGCTCAGAGTGTTCGCCACCATGTTTTCCTCCCCGGCCAGGTAAACCGCAGAGAGGGAGATTTCTTCTTGAATAGCCCAATACCACAGCTGCATTGACTCTCTGCACAGTGGTAGTGACCCTATGCCTCCTCTCTTGTTGATGCAGTGCATGGCCACTGTATTGTCCGTCATTATCAGGACATTCTTTCCCCGCATAGATGGCAGGAAAGCCTTCAGCGCTAGTTTGATCACTCTCAGCTCCAAAAGATTGATGTGGACTCCGACGGAGACCAACGACCGCTGACAGTCAACTCATTGGCGTGAGCTCCCCACCCTGTGAGTGAGGCCTCCATCACTACAGTGATCTCCGGCCATGGTTGCCAAAAGTGTTTGTCTTTCAGAACATTGTCCTCGCAGGCCCACCACAGAAGATCCTGAGAGACTCTGGACGGAATCTGAAGGCGGTCCGACATTTGTCCCGAAAATTGGGACCATTGCGATCGGAGAGCCCATTGAAGGGATCGCATTCGCAAGCGGGACTCCGGCACCAGGAAAATGCAAGATGCCATGAGGCTGACCAACCTCAAGAACTCGAAGGCCAGAAGATTCTGGGCATTCAGGAATTCTGTTACCATCTGGAGAATGCCTTACGCCCTCACCTTGGGAGGCAAGCACTTTCCCAAGGAAGTTTCTAAAACACCCCCGATGTACAGGAGCTGTTGGGAAGTTGTCATCTGGGACTTCTTGAAATTGAGGGAGAAGCCCAGTCTGTGAAGGGAGTGGCAGGTGACTGAGACGATCCAAGGCTTGCTTGGGAGAACGTGCCCTGATCAGCCACTTGTCCAGGTAGGGGTAGACGTGAATCACCCCTCTCCTGAGATGCGCTGCCACCACCACCATCAGTTTGATAAAGACCCTCAGGGCGGAGGTCAACCTGAATGGCATGACTCGCAACTGATAGTGCGAGCCACCAACAGCGAACCTCAGGTATTTTCTGTGCTTGAGATTGATTGGCACATGAAAATAAGCATCCTGAAGGTCCAATGACACAACCAATCCTGAAGTTAGAGGTCCTGAAGGATCTGAAAAAGAGTGACTATCTTGAATTTGTCTTTCCTGGGGAACTTTTTCAAGTATCTCAAGTCCAAGATGGGTCTCAGTCCCCCCGTCCTTTTGGGAAATCAAAAAATATGGGGAATACCAACCCTTGTTCCTCTCCGCTACAGGCACTGGTTATATAGCACCTTTCTCTAGCAGGGTTAAAATCTCCTGCACTGTAGGCTTGACTGGCGTGGAAGACCCAATGAGCTTCAACGACGGCGATGATTGCTTTAAAGGCTTTGAAGGCTTCGAAGATCTTGGCGACGACAGAGACCTTGTCCTCTCTCTAAGTCTCGAGTGATCCTTCGACACCTTGTCTCGAGGCCTCGAGGGCTCTCGATGTGGATCACGTTGTGAACCTGGGCTCAAGGGCACGCAAGTATAAGGCCGAGACCCATTCTTGACATCTTCCACACAAGGCGCAGACGGAGCCTTACCCTGTTTCTCACAAATCTTAAGCATCTTCAGCCAGAAAGCTTGCCACTCTGCCGGTGTCAATGTTTTGGACGAGCATGTCACATTCTCGGGGGTACTTCCTGACAAAGATGACGAGGAAGATGACCGCGGTGACACCGCTTCGGACGCTTCGACGAGGAGAAAGAGTAGCGAGAACCACTACGGGACCATGAGCGCTTGGCATTCTTCCGACTAGGAGAGTCGCCCCTCGACTCGTCGGTCGAAAGCCCAGCCAGTCGGGATTTATGGGGTTTGGACACCTTGCCTACCTTAAACATCTGTCGTTCCCGCAAGGCCTTCCTTTCATGGACTGACATTTTGAGTAGGCATCCGTCTTGTGGCCTTCGCCCAGGCACCACAGGCAGACCTGATGCAGATCCGTAATCAACATATTCGAGCTGCATTCCTTACATTTCATAATCCCGGAATGAGGAGTCATCGGGGTATAAGACGAAGACATTGTCGAAAAGATTGATAACAGTACTTCAGAAGTACGAGGCACGCAGAGTTTCACGAAGCAAACACGTTTGCGGAAAAACAGAACTGTGGCCAACGGGCGCCGGGCTTGCTACTTATAACATCGGGTGATGTCACCCTCGACGGAGGCCTTCAAGGGACATCGACTTAACGCCATCAGTGCAGGGCGCCCTCTGCCGAAAATATTTCCTAAGCAGCGAAGCTGGACATTACATGTCAAAGATGAGGAATACATTGGGGGACACAATCCATTCAAAAGAAAGATTATGGTTGCAGGAGGTGGGATTAAAGGATTGGCACATCTTGAATGGGCAGGTTCGGGTTGATATCCCGGGAAAATCTACCTGGAAGAGAGGGTCTTCCACTTCTACCATGGACCATATTTATGTCTCAGGTAATCTTTTTCAGCAGGTCGACGGTTTTGAGGTCATCGATACGGCTAATTGTGCAAATGTTTTGGCGGCACTGTATAAAAGCAAATAAGGTTTGGGTAGCAGACGATCTTGAGATTTTGCAAAGTCAAAACAGACTTAGAATGAATTCAACAAAAATCTTGAACCTTATAAGAAAATTTGAGAGGGCCAAGGAAGCGACTAAAGGGGGAAAGGGGTCCCTTTTCATCGAATATTCAGTGCTCCTGGCAGAATTTTAGAAAAGGCTGGAGTAAATAAGCGCAAGGAATTCTCCCCTAAGCATGCATATGACCGAGAGAGAGTGTTGGCCAAACGTTCCTTGAGGATGGACATTAAGAAAATCTTATTTTTAACAGGGGGAGACTGCTAAAGGATTAACAGGGGGGGACTGCTAAAGGATATGCGCCAGGTCTATAGGAACTGGAATAGGTCTAGGAGAGCCAAGGCGCTGCAGACTGATGCTGAAGCGATGAGTAATAAAAAAAACTGGAGAAATCTGGAAATTGATTAACTCAATTGGTTCCTCCCAACAGATATCCTGAGACATTTCGAATCACTGTTTAATACATCCAGAGGCATTTAAAAAAACGAAAACATTGAGGATAGAGGGGCTGGTCTTTCGGGTTCGACTAAATGGAGACCCTACCATGTACAAGAAGGGCAAGAAATTCAAGGGGCCGATGGCCGGATGGGATAACTAATATGTTTAAAAAAGACCCAATATTGTGGTTAGAGTTCATAGAGGGTTTATGTACCAAATCCTGGCAGTTGGGCTTGCTCCCAGCTCCTGGAAGTCATTGATTGTGGTCCCAATCTTTAAGAAAGGAAATAGGGAGGACCCGAGTAATCCTAAAACAGGGTTTTTTTTAAATCTGGTTTTGTGCAAGGAATGGGGACTGGGTGTAACATTATGTTAAATGTTTTGAAGGCCTAAGCCCTGACTAAGAGCAAAAAGATCTACCTTTATAGATCTGGCGCAGGCCTTCGACTCGCTCAATAGGTTGGCCCCATGGGAGAAAATGACTCAGTGGGATTGGCCCCAGATCTGGCCCTGGCTATCCGGACCCTCCACTGAGGAACTTCATTGAGGGTGCAGTTGAATGGAGCAGGTTTGCACTCAAGATCAATTAGAACGACAAGCAGCCTGAAACAGGGGCGTCTGCTTGCTCCTGCCCTGTTTAATCTGTTCATCTCTGACATTGGGGACACCCTGAACAGAGTGAGGTGCTTTCCTCCAAGAATAAATGGGCAACCGATTGGTCATATTTTATACGCAGATTACCTAGTCCTTTTGGATCAAACCCCAATGGGACTGCAAAGAAAATTGGATGCACTGAACTCTTACGTGGCAGACAATGGGTTGAGAATAAATGTGCCAACATCAAGAGTTCTAATAATGCACACAATCTGGGGTAAACGGGGGAAGCAGAGGAACTGGTACTTGGATGGGGAACACCTTTTGAGAGCAGAGACATTCACTTACTTGGGAATGTTGTTACATTCAAGTGTGAATGATGTGCTATGGGTGGAGGCATTGCGGGCGAAAGTAAGGAGCTTGGTGGGGCAAGGTTCAGTGCTTCTAAAGAGGTTTTGTAAATTCACCTTGGTCCTGTTAATAATCCCGTTAAAAAGGTTGTCCCCTTAGTGACATTTGGAGCAGATTCGGAGCAGACTGTTCCCTGGCAACTTCCCCTAAGATTTGGATGAAACTTGAGGCCCTCTGCTGGAGAAAGATCTTGCGGCTGCCTGGGGAGTGTCCCAGTTCAGGTTATCCGATACGAACTGACTCTAGTTTCTCCTAGAAGCTATGGTAACTTGGAAAATACTATCTCTTTTCAGAAAATGTATGCTTGTTGATGCATTGAGTGGTTTTGAAGTCTTGAGGAGAGCTATACTCAAGGGGAACAACCAAATTCTCGTAGAATGGAAAGTTTCCTGTTCAAACAACTAAATTGAATTGGACGTGAATGAGGATATGCTGGTCCAGAATCCTTTGCCAATTAAAAAAAAGAACTATGCAGGAGGGATTGGTATTTAACCTGCGACCAAAGAGGAGGCCTCACACTATTCCCTGCTACTCTGTGGGAATCTGGCGCGATTGATGTTCTCCCCAAAAATTTGAGGAGATTTCCGTGCAGTCATTCTCGTGCAAAATTCCTGAGATTTCGATAAAATGTATCCCCACAAAGGAAATTCTGTTGGCAAGAAGGCAGTGTAGAAATAGTGACCCAAACTGCAGATTCTGTAAAACAACCAAGGTTGCTGAAACACTTCAGCATGTAGTGAAGGAATGCCGAGGTGTGAACGACATAAGAAATCGCCACCTGAGTAAATGCTTGGGGGAATTTCAACACTTAGCTGGGATGCGGGTTGGAAAGCATGTTTAGGGCTGGTGAGCGAATTTCATTGATCATCAGGGCGGTTAGATTCTTAGAAGAGATGTTCACAGTTCTATGAGAGAGAAACAACCAAAAAACTATGTATGGGTTAGATGACATCTTGTATGATCAATGTTTTTGAACTCTTAATTAGAATGTCAGATGCAAGTTTTAATTTAACCTACCAATATGCTGACTCTCGCATCTGCACCACAAAAAAATAGAATGCAGCTATCCACCACAATTAAATCGGCTTAGCTGCACCCACAAGTATGCACCACCTTGCACACTTCAGCAACCTTTAGAACGCAGGTATCGCCCACGATAGATTCGGCCTAGCTGCACACATAATCTCATATACAAGCGCCAACTCCGCTACAATGCAGCTACCATAAGACAATTTGGCCTAGCTGCACAAATACTACTGGTCTAACAAACTTCACACTACTTCTAGCTTTAGAATGCAGCCACCACGAAAAATCTGGCTTAGCTGGACACATACAGAGTGCACACACGCACTACTTACTATCCTACTTTCTCCAATGAACTGGACAACGGTCCCCGAGGGAGTTCAACCCACGGCGCTTTCAGATCATACCAATGGTGAAAAAGGCACTATACAAATGCCCAATAACAAAACATAACACAATATATATGGATTTATGTCATAGCGATATGGATACCCCTTCCTTCCTCAGGAAGCAAACACCAGTGTTGCCAACTCCGAAACAAAAAAGAAGCCCAACATGCCTTCAAAATAAGACAAAAAAGAAGCCCAACATCCCTTCAAAATAAGGCAAAACAAGTTAAGTTATGGAAACCTCTATAGCGTATGACCCGCCCGGGGATATCATGGCGCTAGAGAGGCAAGGACAGAGAGCCAGAAGCCCAGATGCAGCAGTCTAGAAGAGATAGGTTTTTACCGCTTTTCTAAAAGCCAGATAATTAGGCAATTCTCTCATTGCCAGCGGGAGGTTGTTCCAAAGTTGTGCCGCGGCTACCGAGAAAGCCTGGCCACCAATTCGGGACCAGCAAAAGGGGGGCACACAGAGCAAACCTGTGGAGGCCGACCACAAGGTGCGCTTGGGAAGGAAGCATGTGAACTTCGAACAGAGGTATTCTGCACCCTGGTCATGCACTGCCCGATGGACCATACAGAGCGCCTTGAATCCGATACGCTGAGCCACCGGTAACCAGTGCAGTGAACGCAGGACTGGAGAGATGTGGGCCCCATATGGTGACCCTGTTGCGACATGAGCTGCCAGATTCTGCAAACGTTGGAGCCGTTGGACTACACCCTTAGGTTGCGCCAGGCAGAGGGAATTCTAATAGTCCAATCGGCTCAGCACCATAGCCACAACCACCGGAGGGCAAAGAGGACCCGGTATCAGGGGAAGCACCTTGTTCAATATTTGAAAGTGAAAGTGGCCAGTTTGACATACCACCGATGCTTGAGCATCCATGGAGAGGGACGCAGACATAACCACTCCCAGGTTTTTCACCTTAACCAAAGGAATGGGCAGAGACCAAGAGAAGAAGGCCAAAAAGAGGACACCAATAGTGAGGGATCAGGAGGGGAGCCAACCACCAACACCTCTGTCTTGTCCCCATTCACCTTTAGCCAATTGTGGTTCATCTACTCCCCCACGGCCGCCAGGCACCGATAGAGGCATGAGGACAACTCAGCCCGATCAAGATCTAAATGGATCAGGATCTGAGTGTCGTCGGCATAAGAGTAGCGACTGACGCCGAAGCAGCGGATAAGACACACTAATGACCAGATGTACATATGAAAGAGAATGGGGGACAAAGCAGAGCCCTGTGGCACCCCGCAGCTAAGGTGGCAGGCTCCAGGCAAAAAAACAGGGAGAGAAAGACTCTGAGTTCTGCCAGTCAGGAATGACGAGAACCAGGCCAACACTTGACAGGATATTACAATTTGGGCCAGGCAGGACAGCAGGATGGAGTGGTAAACAGTGTCGAAAGCCGCTGACAGATCTAAAAGAATCAGGGCACCATCTCTCCCTGCGTCCATCAGCTTGGCCATGTCGTCCTGGACAGAGACCAGGACACTTTCTGTACCCCTGCCAGGCTGGAAGCATGACTGGGCAGGGTCAAGAAGTTCAGATGACTCAAGAAACGAGGACAGAAGAGGTGAAATCAGAGCCTCCAGAAGCTTCATGAAGAAGGATAGAAGAGAGATGGGTCCGAAATTAGAAAGGAGAGAAGGGTCCAGCAGGAGTTGTTTTCAAGAGAGGGATCACCCTGGTGGCCTTTAATTCAGCTGGGACACTCCCTGACTGGCAAGAGTTTTTGATAGCCTTTGTAATCTTACTCAGGAGGTCTGGAGAGTTCTCTTTCATGACTACCAGAGGGACAACATCAGAGGGTGCACGAGATCTAATCTGTTGGATGGCAGCAGATACCGTTTCCACAGTGAAGAGAGGAAAAGAGGACCAACCCTTCGGTACAGCTAACCCGCAAGGATGTGAGGGCTTGCTCTCAGGAGAAGATGTCGCTGCCGTTGAAATGTTCGCTCGTATAGTCTCAATTTTCACAATAAAAGACTGAGACAACTAGTCACAAAGTTCCTGAGTCGGCCTAACATTGGAAACGTATTTAGTCACGCAAGTCAAGGATATAACTGCGACAATGAGAGCTTTTGGCCTGCACAGAGAAGATTCAATTTTCTGAGACAGATAAGATTTTTTAGCAGCTATAATGGAAGCCGAATGCGAACGGCTTATACTGCGATCTCAAAATGGGGTCACAGGCAATGTGGAATTCCAAGCATTCCAAGCAAAAAAGCCCAGCCCCAAACAATGATAAAATAGATTTTAAAAAACAAA
This sequence comes from Ambystoma mexicanum, assembly GCF_040938575.1. Classification (NCBI taxonomy): domain Eukaryota; kingdom Metazoa; phylum Chordata; class Amphibia; order Caudata; family Ambystomatidae; genus Ambystoma; species Ambystoma mexicanum. Next base: position 14,873,564 of record NC_090940.1, read on the forward strand.
TATAATTTGGGCGAAGTAGTACCCATCAAATAAAATCAAATGTATGCAAATTAAATGTCATTAAAAAAATCCCCAAATAAATGCAATCGGCTCTACTGGTTGCTCTTCTGAAATCACCATTCCTGTTGGCTGGCAACTTCCAGCAGCTGCTGGCAATTGGACTTTAAAGAAGGAAAGCCAAATAGCCTTGCATACCACTCTTCTGCTATTTTATTGTTGGCCTATGGCTACATAGGGAGGCTGGGTTGGAGGAATAAGTGGGTGCAAAACCTGTGGTGTTGATAGGGGCCGGTTGGAAGTACCCGGTTCCTGGGTACTGCTCTGGTGCTATGGGTCTGGCAGCAACACACATCACGAAAAAAACTTAAATCTTTCTCAGTAGGTCAACGGGAATGGTTTCTTAAGGATCTGATGAATTGTAAGAGTACAAATGTGATCTACTGCATCCAGTGCCCATGTGGCTTGAGATATGTCAGCCAGACGACTCAAGCAATAGATCTCAGAATATCGGAACACAGGTCGAAGATACGGTGCAAAACTTTGACAACACCGTTAGTGACGCATTTCACAGAGACCAGACACACACCAAATGATTTGCTCTGATGGGTTCTGGAGAGAGTGAAAGGAGGACCTGGCAAACAAGAAAGTCTCCTCTACAGGGAATCCAGATGGATACATCGCCTGGACACATACTACCATGCCCTCAATGAGATTTTCCAACCCATAACCTACTGCGGAGGAAATATATTTTGAACTTAACATGGGGAACTTTCCCCCTTTTATTCCCTCCCTAAATCCCCCCTCTTGTTTGAAGACCCCCGTGCACCAGCGACTGTGCCCAAGGGCAGCATACATAGTAAGTACGTGGCCTCACTTTGGCCATCTCATAAGAAGATGCACCCGCTTTCACCACAGCCTTTTTCGCCATTGCACCCATGAATACTAGTCAATAGGTGCTCTTCATACAGCTAACCGTTAGGGTGTTTTCCATCATACCCGGGACATGTCCAAGTCCTGCTTGACTTCCCTGCCGTATTATATCTAATTTCGGATACAGGATTTGAGACCATATGAGCATCATATTTCCCTTCCAGCAATGGAACAGCCTCTGCCACACACACACCACCATGGATTTTTCAAGAGGCAGCCTCCGAACATACACTTCCCAGGGCAGGAAGCCCGATTAGCAGTCTGCTGATCTAGTGACACACGACACAGAAGATGGGGCTGACCCACATAGTTTTGCCCTACACTGCAGATGTAAGGGGCACCTGATGTTAGGAACAGAGATGCCCTACCGGTCAAACTAGGGCCCGAGTAGGCATCAACAGGGGCCTCATGAACATTACATAGTCTCCATGACTACGGCCGCATGGGCATGATCACACAACGTGAAAGGGCTCCAATAGAAACTACGCACACTGAACATAGTCACTATGCCCAGTGGCGTTGCTAGGGGGTGGCTAAGGGGGCTATAGCCCCTGATCTTTTGGTTGTAGCCCCGGATAGAATCTCAGGAGCTACAGCCAAAAGACTAGCTAGCCCCCAGTCCCAACAGTTCCGACATCAGCTTAGCCCCGGGTCATTTCCAGACCTAGCAACTCCCCTGACTATGCCTACGGTTCAGGCTAGGGGAAGTGTACAGGCACAGTACACATCGTATGTAGGAGCACGGCGAAATGAGAACGGAAATTTCTTACCGCAGCTCTACAGTGCAGATGGTATGAGGGAATATGCGAGTCGGGAGGACAGAGCGTTCACAGCCGGTCAACCAGATTATTTTTAATCAGGTCTTGCCCTTAAGACCATAGCCGCAGGCAGACGCCCGCTATTGGCTCGGGTTATGGCTTCCATAACCATATGGACAGGCATCCTGTCATAAACATTAGGGCATGTGAAGTCGTTTGACTCCCTGAATATGGGACCAGGGCCTAAGTAAATCTTAGCCTTCGTTTGTTTTCTCTCCCGTTCTAAATTAGGAGAAGGACTGGTAATTTTACCCAGGCTCCCGCAGTTTCCCCAAATGGGTACCATATCTGAGAGACACGACACCACCAGTGCAGGTAAGGTTGAGGACGATCACTTAAAAGCATTGAGGCAGCATGTAGCATGTATAACACACCCTATACAAGCATACTAATAGTGTTCCACTTAACCTAGGTAAGGCAACACATAACGGTTACCATCTGAGCCGGGGAAGGGACGCATCACAAGCAACGTCGTCCCTTCGTGTCCCAGCACTACAAGACTCAGACAACTCATGTGGAACGTGAATGATGGCATTTTCTTTACAAAAAGTTCACAGTAAGACACACCTCTTTTTTGTGAGGCCAGATACTTATAACACATATTTTACATTTCCTTAGGACCACAGGAATTGTAACACCGGAATCACGCTTTTCGGTGAGCAGTGAAGTAGAGCTCAGCGCACTCCTATTTTATCGTGAGCATCTCCAGTAGCTGATTTGTTCTCCAGTAGCTGATTTGTTCTCCACTGCGGGCACGCCCCGGAACTTGGGATATAGTTTCCGGCAGGCAGAAAGAATAGCCGGTAACTAGATGTTGTGTCTTGACTGTCGTGTAGTTAGAAGAGTCCACAAGTGCCGCACAGAGAGAGTTAATAGTACTCCCTGTACAACCTTTGAGGCAACAGGTGGGAGATCGTCTTCCGGAACCGCAGACCTCTTGGAACCCCGGACCACTGTAAACAAAGCACCGGTTAAGTATATGGCACAACAACCACCACTGACCAAACAAGAACAAATGGAAAGGTCTTACTCACAGAGGCAGTGACTTGATAGTCTGTACTAATATGGTTTCCGGGACCCACCAAGGGCCCCCCTAGCAGGAGACGTGTGGCAGTAGGTCAGGTGTAATATTCGTGAACCGGGCCCACCTGATATTAAAGTCCTGGATAAGGGGACCAAAAGAACGTAATGCCAAAGGGTTGAGCAAGCAGGAGTTCGTGATGAGTAATCCAATAACAGCAGAAGGCAAAACCAGGGAGATCCAAGAGCATATCAGTAAGGCTATCCAAGGTCAATTTCCAGGTAATCCAAAAGTCAGAATACGTAGCGCCGAACAGTGTCCAAAATTAAACCGCTGTGAAGCATCGGATGTTCCGATGCGGCTGTTTAAATACTGGCACTTCGTTTCCTTCTCGGACACGTGATCCGCAATTTCCAATCACGTGACACGCAGAAGCATCACGTGTGCGTGTCTTTTTGGTCACGTAGACCATGGCCACATCACAGGAGCGCGAAGCTCTGGTCATGGTATGCGGAAGTGCGACATGAAGCCGATCTTTCAATCGCCACGGGAGTTTCCACTGAAGTGGTCGTCGCAGCGAGTGAGCAGCTGCAAGCTGCAATCCACGCAATGGCACACGGGAAAGTGAGGAGGGCACAAGTGAGTCCTGGAATCGGGCATAAGGACTGGTGGGATTAGAGGAATCGGAGGGGGCACTGGGGAGACTGGGAAGATTGGGAACCCTGAGGTGTGCAGGCGTGACAGAGCCCCCCCTCAAAGGCCCACGACCCCGTGGGCGGGAAGGATTGTCCCTATGGAACCGGGCCACCAGGAGGGGGGCATGAACATCAGTGGCAGGAACCCAAGATCTCTCTTCCGGCCCATAACCAGATCAATCCACTAGATACTGAAGGCGACCCCTACAAACACGGGAGCCCAGGACAGCAGAGACCTCGAACACATCAGGGGAGGCCAGGGACACCGGGGCCGCAGGGGCACGAAGCCGCGTAGGACTAGGACAGGGCTTGAGAAGAGAAACATGGAAAACGGGATGAATCCGCCAAGACTCCGGGAGAACAAGCCGATATGCCACAGGGTTGATCAACCGGGACACCACATAGGGACCAACAAATCGAGGCAAGAGCTTCCTACACCCCACTAGCCGCAGGTGCCTAGTCGATAACCAGACACGAGGCTCCACAGAATACAACGGGGCCATCACCCGCCGTTTGTCAGCCTGCGCCTTCATGCATGCCTGAGCCTCGAGGAGTTGGGTCGAGGTCTGAGCATTTATGGAGGCCAGGTCTCTAACGCAAGCAGCAGCGGCCGGGTTGGCCGAGGAGGACAAATCAGGGATGGGTAAGACACGGGGGTGCTGACCGTACAGAACATAGAAGGGGGAAAACCCACTGGACGAGTAGACGGCATTGTTATACGCGAATTCTGCAAGAGGTGCCACTTGTAGCCATGAGGATTGTTGTTGCAGGGTCAAACAGCGTAAGTATTGCTCTAAGGTTTGATTGAGCCTCTCGGTCTGATCATCCGTTTCGGGATGATATGCCGATGAAAAACGGACATCGATGCCGAGCAACTTGGTCAGTGCCCGCCAAAAGCGTGACGTGAATTGAGAACCCCTATCCGAGATGAGAACCGACGGCAGCCCAAAGAGGCAGAAGATGCTCACAAAAAACATCTTGGCCATTGCAGGAGCGGAAGGGATTCCTTTGCAGGGAATAAAGCGAGCCATTTTTGAGAAGGAATCGATAACCACCCACATAGTGTCAAAGCCCTGGACCCAGGGTAAGTCAGTAATGAAATCCATGGTCAAAGTGTGCCAGGGTCTGGGAGGGAAGGGCAAGGGGAGAAGGAGACCCACAGAGCGGCCTCCACAGTGTTTACATCGTGCACAAATGGCACACGTGTTGACGTAACACTCCACGTCCCTTTTCATGGACGGCCACCAGCACTATCGCTTCAATAATGCCAAAGTGCGTGATTGGCCGGGGTGTCCATGCACAGGGGCGTTGTGGGACCATTCTAGGGCCATGTTGCGGGTGTCAGTAGTGGGCAAGAATAGTCTCTCTGAAACAAAAGGCAGACCATTGTGGATCACAGGGGCCCATTCGGACGACTGATCGGAGTGTAGGACAAACCACTTCCGTACAGCCTCGAGTAATGGCAGAGAAGGGGTGTACAGACAAACCACATTGCCGCAGTCTAGGAGATTATCAGGGTATACTGGCAAGGCCATCCCCCCAGGGGATCAGGACAAGGCATCGGCCTTTCCGTGGGCCGCACCCGAACGATGCTTGATGACGAAGTCAAAAGCTGCAAAAAATAAATGCCATCTGACCTGCCTGCTGTTGATACACTTCAGGGATGCTAAGTCCTGTAGGTTCTGATGGTCTGAGTACACAGTGACCCAGTGTCTCGCACCCAAGAGATGATGACGCCAAACACGGAAGGCGTCCATGACTGCTAACAGTTCTTTTTCGGTCACTGTGTAGTGCGCCTCAGTGTCAGTGAATTTGCGCGAGTGAAAAGCCACAGGGTGAAGCCGGCCGGTTGTGGAACATGTCTGTGATAAAACTGCAGCCAGGGCAAAGGAGGAGGCGTCGGCCTCCACGATGAATGGCAGTTCCGGGTCCGGATGTTGTAGGAGAGGTGCGGTAGTGAACGCTAGCTTTAGGGCCTCAAATGCCTGTTGGTGAGTATCCGACCACAGAAAAGGAATGCAAGGACTAGTCAAAGAGGTGAGGGGTGCCACCAGAGATGAGAACCCAGAGATAAAGCGCCTATAGAAATTAGCAAAGCCAAGAAAAGATTGCAACGCCTTCAGTTTTTTGGGAACAGGTCAGTCTAAAACAGCCCTCACCTTAGAAGTGTTCATGGCCAACCACCAGGGTGTGATGTGAAAACCAAGGAATTCCACGGTGTCCGCATGGAACGGACTTCTCGGGCTTGGCAAATAAGGAGTGTTTCTGCAGACAATTCAGCACCTCCCGTACGTGTTGTACGTGTTCTTTCAGGTCCCGGGAGAAGATCAAAATATCATCTAGATACACCACAACAAACACGTCCAGGATATCGGAAAAGATGTCATTCATAAATCTCTGGAACGTGGCCGGAGCGTTGCATAGACCAAACAACATTACCGTATATTCATAGAGCCCATAGCGGGTGCAAAAGGCGGTCTTCCATTCGTCGCCAGGTCGTACACGGACCAGGCTGTATGCCCCGCGAAGGTCTAACTTAGTGAAGATTGAGGCGTGAGTGAGGCGATCAAGCAAGGGCGTAATCAGGGGAATGGGATACCGTTTTTTTTCTGTGATCGCATTGATCCGACGATAGTCCACGCATGGGTGCAGATCACCCTCTTTTTTAGGGACGAAGAAAATGGGACTAGACGCTGGGGAAGTGGAAGGGCGAATGTGACCTAAGCGGAGGGATTTCTGGATATATTCCTTCAGAACCAGGTCTTCAACGGGGGAAAGGGAATAGATCCGGTCGGTGGGGATGGTACTGCCAGGTACCAAATCTATTGGATAGTCATATGGGCGATGTGGTGGGAGCACTTCTGATGAACCCCGATCAAACACTCCTGCGTAGTCCTGGTATTGGGTAGGAACAAGCGTGGAAATCATTCCCACTGTATGGTGTCCTATCGGGAGAACAGTGGTATCCCCAATGGTTAAGAGTGCAATGGCCCCTAAAGCCTGAGCGAGCGTGGTGTCCCTGGTAGGTGTGGGAAGACAATAGTGTTGGCAGAGATCTGATTCAAAGTGCACGGAACCTGCTTTCCAGTCTATCAATGGAGCCATGGGATCCCCAGTATGATACCGAACTGGGGCAATGCAATAAGGTCAAAGCTTAGAGTTTCCTTATGTATCGATTGGATTGTCACCAAAAATGGGGCCGTCTTCTGTTTAATGGGTCCAGATATCAGTGAAGTGCCATCAACCGCCTGTACTGGTTTGGGCCGAGTCTTGCTCAGAAGGGGTAGATTCAAGGAGTGTGCAAGCGCGATGTCGATATAGTTACCCATAGCCCCAGAATCTTGATGATCGTTACCTGGTGAGAGATTTCGGGCGTGGGTTGCATAACGGCTTGCACATGGATCGGCCTGATGCGACCGAAAGCGGGTATAGGATTCGGGGTGAAACGGGAAGTGCTCGACCCAGCCCCCGGTTCTAGGGTTGAGCAGTCTGAAAACCCGATATCTTGAGTTTAGGCCTACGGGGACACTCCTTGACATAGTGACCGGTTAACCCACAATAAAAACAAGCATTGTCCACCCTCCTACGCTCCCTCTCCGTGGGCGTGATCGGACTCTGTATGCCCCCTATCTGCATGGGTTCATGATTGGTGTTGGGGATAGCTGGGGCGACAGATTGTGTTGGAGTGTGAGAAAAACCGGCCTCAGCCCTGCGTTCTGAACGCTGGGCGTCTACCTGTAAGGCTAGATCGACTAAATCCTGAAACGTGCTTGGCAAGGAGGGAACCACAGTGAGAGCGTCCTTCAATGCATTCCACAGGCCCCTGTAAAACACTACAGCTTTTTTGCTTTCGGGCCAAGACGTTTCTGCTGCCAGTTGATTAAACCTGGTTATATATTCAATCAGAGGACCTCTCCCTTTTCCCAGATCCAAGAGTTCTAGATCCCGGGATTGTACTTTGTGACGGGTATCGAATACCTGTGACATCTCTGTGACAAGGAGGTCAATGTCGTAAAGGGCCGGGTTGTCGTTCTCAAGGAGGGGATTAGCCCAGGTCTGCGGCTATACCGGCTAAGGGGGAGAGAGTAAAGGTTGCCTTAGTGGTTGAGTCTGGAAAGGCCTGGGGCCTACATATAAAATGTAGTTTACACTGATTCAAGAAGGTCCTGAACTTACTGTGGTCTCCGTGATAACTCTCGGGGGCAGCCAAGGGAAAAGGAGAAGGTAGGACCACCGGTATGGGACCCTGAAGGGGTGACACAGGAGGTGGAGCAGGTTGTGAACTTGATGGGGTATCCCCGAACTCTGCATTGGGGGGCAAGGGGTGCCTGGTGCTTTGGATATTGTCCAAACTTTGATGTATGGCAGTGTTAGCTGCGGCCATGTCAGCACGTAACACGGTTATGTCTTGCACCATAGCAGCCAAAGGTTCGTCCGCGGCACCCTCCATGACTACAGGACAGAATGGCTTCACAGTCTGTTGTGTCTTGACTGTCGTGTAGTCAGAAGAGTCCTATGTCCACAAGTGCCACACAGAAAGAGTTAATAGTACTCCCTGTACAACCTTTGAGGCCACAGGTGAGAGATCATCTTCTGGAACCGCAGACCTCTTGGAACCCCGGACCACTGTAAACAAAGCACCGGTTAAGTATATGGCACAACAACCATCACTGACCAAACAAGAACAAATGGAAAGGTCTTACCCCCACAGAGGCGGTGACTTGATAGTCTGTACTAAAATGGTTTCCGGGACCCACCAAGGGCCCTCCTAGCAGGAGACGTGTGCCAGTAGGTCAGGTGTAATATTCGTGAACCGGGCCCACCTGATATTAAAGTCCTGGACAAGGGAACCAAAAGAACGTAATGCCAAAGGGTTGAGCAAGCAGGAGTCCGTGATGAGTAATCCAATAACAGCAGAAGGCAAAACCAGGGAGATCCAAGAGCATAGCAGTAAGGCTATCCAAGGTCAATTTCCAGGTAATCCAAAAGTCAGAATACGTAGCGCCGAACAGTGTCCAAAATTAAACAGCTGTGAAGCATCGGATGTTCTGATGCGGCCGTTTAAATACTGGCGCTTCGTTTCCTTCTCGGACACGTGATCCGCAAGTTCCGATCAAGTGACACGCAGAGGCATCACGTGTGCATGTCTTTTTGGTCACGTGGACGGTGGCCACATCACGTGAGCGAGAAGCTCTGGTCATGGTATGCGGAAGTGCGGCATGAAGCCGGTCTTTGAATCGCCACGGGAGTTTCCACTGAAGTGGTTGTCGCAGCGAGTGAGCAGCTGCAAGCTGCAATCCACGCAATGGCACACGGGAAAGTGAGGAGGGCACAATTGAGTCCCGGAATCGGGCATAAGGACCGGTGGGATTAGAGGAACCGGAGGGCGCACTGGGGAGACTGGGAAGATTGGGATCCCTGAGGTGTGCAGGCGTGACACTAGAGTTTTAAATTTAATAAGTCTTTGCTTAGTAATCACAAGCATTGTCCAAAAGGTCCACTCAAACCACTTTTATTATATACAGGGTCTTCTAACTTGACGCCCTGAGGAAGGCGGTATCAATATTTTTAGCATCCGCCGAAACATGAATATAGCAGGGAACCATAATTGATTATCTACAGCCCCATGCATGTTCACCACAAGTGTTTGTCACTCACTATTTCACGTTGGCAAAGAGATCTAGAACTACAAAGACCCAGACACAGGACTCATACGACCACAGGATCAGTATGACAAAACTGTAAATCTTGAAACAACTGCTAAGGACTTTATACTTTGGAATGGTCATATGTATTAATGAAATTTTGAGTCCATGCAATGTTTGAAGTATTTGATTTGTAGAAAAATGGGATGCAAGTACTAAATAATGACTGTGTCATCCACCAATAGTCCATAAATGAAGCATAATTGATGAAAAACTATTATTCTGATTACTATTACAGAAAGGAATGGGAATTGATTTACACTTCAATTGATTTGGTTTCCCTTTCTTTGTTTTCACCTATTTGGCATGGTACACAGAACAATTAATGTATTTGGTTTGTTTTCTTTTAAACCAAAACATTATTTTTCTAATGACATGAAAAATTAAAACCTTATGAATTTTCATTGAGTGTTTTCTACTACATGATTAATGTTGCATATGTAAGAGTTATGTGAGTGGTTCGCTCTCGAAGAATTGTCCATAAACTGCCACAAATAAGGAGGTAGGACAACGTAGAAACAGCCCAGACATCCAAAAGCAAGTGGAGCGTCAGAACCCCGTTACATTTTACTTAGAGATACGGAGAGGGGCCCACGTATGTTGATGAACCAGCAACACTGGCATGTGCATTTTTGCTGTGGGGAGAGTCCAAGGCCTGATGGATTCCAGCACTTTCAGACTGAGTTACTTGCTGATGTGTGGGGGTGAGGGGGTGGGAGAGCTAAAGAGGTAAGCTTCATCATGGCTCATTTAATGTGGATATAATAACTCATAGGCTTGAGCGGTGCCATGTTTGAGTGTGCATAGTGAGGGGGGAGGGGATTTACAGGTGAGCTGGTTACTTGGGAGAAGAGGGAAGTAAAGGAGAGGTACATTTAGGGGGCACAAAGGCATTGGTAAACTGTTCATAAAAGGGGGCTGTTCTGGGGGACCTTAAGTTACAGTCATGTGACCTGCTCGCCAATAGCGGTGGAGCTAGTGCCACAGTGCGCTTGGGGAGGGAAAGGTCAATTGCAGGGTTTGGGCATGGGCAAGAGGACAAACAAGCACAATAATTTTAAATCAGAGGCTAAACCAAAGATGCCCCTTGCCCTGCCCCTGCAGAATGGAACCTTTGTTAAGACTGCTGTCCTCCCATGCTTGGCGGGCTGCATTCGAGTGCTTTTGCTGAGTGCTTGGCCGGGCTATGTTGGAGTGCTTCTGCTGAGTGTTTGGTGGACTGCATTAGAGTGCTTCTGCTAAGTGTTTGGTAGAACGCATTAGAGTGCTTCTGCTGACTGCTTCGTGGACTGCATTAAGAGTACTTCGGCTGAGTGCTTAATGCACTGCTTTAGAGTGCTTCTGCTGAGTGCTTCGTGGACTGCATTTTTCAAATCTTTTATCTTGAAAACCTTTATAGTGAATGTATTTAGGGTCGGGTAAAGGGTTACATTCTTTGGGGAAATGGTGAGGATGGGTTTTTAGGGGTGGGAAACGGGGGTTTGGGAGGGGGAACCGCCCAAAACAAATGCATTCCCTATAAAAGTTTTCAAGATAAAAGATTTGATATATTGGCATTCATTATACATTACTTTGTTGTAAAGACATTTAACCACACGTGTGCAAATAAAAACGGTCTGAAAAAGTAAAAGTGAAAAAAAAAAATTGCTGCTCACAGAAAAATGTCAAGAAAACAAAACATGCGTGGGTTGACAAAGAGCAATGTATATTAAGTTTCACCAACAAAACTCCAGTGACATTTGAAGAGCCAATTTGTCTTCATGAAAAAAATGTCAGCCCAAGGTAGACCCTTTTGCTGGCTGAGGGCAAAACATCACAATGAAAACTCCCACTCCCACTCCCAGGCTAGATGCCACACCTCCCATCTAATGACCAACCGCAATAAAGATGTCCTGCTAAAGGTGTCCCAATTAATTGTTCCCCAGACCTGCTGCCTCGGAAAGCAAAGGTTACCCTTGGCTGGAGCATGACCAATATGTGTGAAAATGGGGGCACCCACTTCAACGAGCAAGCTTCCAACACAAAGGAGATTGGAAAAAACTGTGGGCACAGGCTGACCCAGTGAAAACAAATGTTCGGAAGGCAGGAGTCAGTGCCATTTGACCTACATGAAGATTCACAATTAATTCAAAAGGATTATTATTTTTAGGCCTTTTTCTCAGCCATCATAAAGTGGATGGATTTCATCTATGTACTATTTTTTATGTAATTTCCAGGCGATTTGGGGTATGTAAAATTAATTAACGTGCGACTCATGGAACTGTAATGGCTATCTAAGATGTGTTTCTGGTTGATCTGAACATGTTCCAAATGTGAGAGTTTGTGAGCGGGTGGAAAATGAAATTAGGGATATGCTTAACTTACATAATCATAACTGTTGTGCTTTTTATGGAAATGGCAGAAAGGTTCCACATGGCCGTGCTACATGATACAGATTTGGTGGTCGGCTTATCTAATTCCCCATGATAAGCTGAAACAGAAAATATGTTTAATATGACAGTTGCTAGTAAAATTATGAAGTTGTGATAAATAACTTGTTTTTGCCAAAAAGTTGAAAGGAGAACAAAAAGGCGATTACAAATGGGAATTGCCAAATGTTGCTCCAGACCCCTAAACCAATCCTGACTTGCAGGTTGGGTTTGGGAGGAGAGAGAAGGGTAACTGTCCAACCCCAGTGGCAGTGATTATTGCAGGGTACTTCCCCTAGATTATAAAACAGGTGGTGTCATTGCTGCTATATAAGGGGGGACTACACTAGGACAGGGGACAGAAAAAGGAGAAACACAGGAGGACAGAAAAAGACAGACCATCAGGAAGGCTGCATAAACTTACCATCTGACAGCTGTAAGGAGACACCAGAGGAGATTGCTGAGAGTGTAATGTCCCACAGGAGACAGTGGTCTTTGTGGCGTCGTTGGTCCCGTGTTCATGTGGCATCCATCTTTCCTTCCAAGATTGAGCGAACAAGTGTCTGCTGTGTTCCAGTCTTGCATGACTTGGTTTGCTGTGAGACTCCGCCCCCTCTCCAAGGATCTGCTTTTGTTCCTTCCGGAACAACGCTCGGATGCATTGCTACTGTTTGCCAACAACGCTTCGTAGGTTCGCTCCTAGGGTTTCCTGAAAACTTGTCTCTCTAACCTTTCCTTACTCTTAAACATATTGCTTACCTTACAGCCCCCTGCGTCTTCTATCAAGACGACACAGAACTCTTTCCTCTTCGCCTTGGAGAACGCGAACCGCTGCCCCTCTCAAGTCGCGTTCGCTCCCTTTCAAGTTGCCGTGCCGACGCGTATTACTCTTCCGGAATCATTTCAGCTCCATATAAGTAGCAGGGCGATTAAGGCTCGGGTACGCGGAAACCTTCTCTGTCCTCTAAATTCTACTTCAAAAGGCTTTTCACAAATTAACATAATTTTCCTTTTCCTTTACTCAGCTGTTTATAGTGGGCAGCAGAATCGTGGTAAATATTTCATCACCTCTGCGGCAAGAAACGATACAACATCAGGTGCACTTCCGACTCCCTAATATCCAACAGGATTTTCTTAAGAATATAAGTATTCCTTTCTTACTCTGATTCTACTATCTATTCTTACAGTTTTCACTGCCAGAATTTTCAGAACAGGAACTTCGATACATTTCTTCCGGGGCTGCCATACAGAGGGTACTTTCTAGCCTTCTCTCAACCTGTAACTAGATCTGATTCAGACTGCACATTTCCCTCATTAACTCTTCTCCCTTTTCGTATTACTTTCTAATTAGAAGACACATTCCAGAGATGAATGGATATTAATAACGTAGCAGTTTGAAGATCCTTCCGGACCTGACAGGGTGTGGTGGCCCGAAGATTATTTATGGACCCGACAGGGTGTGGCGGCCCAAAGATTATTTCCGGACCTGACAGGGTTTTCTTCCCCAAAGGGTTTCCCTGTAACGCTTCTCTCCTTCTGGCCCTTTAGTTGCATCAGAAGAGAGGGGAGTGTATCAGGGTAATTCCACTATCTTCATGAATTGGGCATCAGAACAGGTCGGGATACTCATCTTTATTGGTGTATTTATTGTTCTTCATGCTTACCAAAATAAGAGTCTAGCAGTTATTACAGAGAGTGCATCTGTGTGGAGCTGACCGGTCCCATGGTGGAGAGCGGGAGGCCATCTTCGAGAGTGGAGTGACCAGACCGCTGCCCAAGCTGGCTTTCCTGAACCTTAAACAGAGGCTTGATTTGGAAGAAGAACTGAGCCCTCGGAATCCAAATGTTGGGTGAGTCTGCTTGCTGTGAATCCTTCCCCTTTATAGTTGTCGGGGGGACAAAACTGTCTAGATCCTTATCCTAGTTAACCAAAAATGTTAATTTGATTAATTGCTCATTTGGCAGAACACTACGGGGTGAATTTTGTTAAAATTAGAAATGAACAAAGCCCACTTCCCAGTGTGCGCGGAAAACTGTCGCATATCAATTAATTGGGTAATCCTTATTATCCAGGTGACCCCAACTACTTTAAGGAAGAGGGGTGTGTCTGTTCTTAAATCAGTCCAACCTTTTTATCCAGCTTCCCCAACGCAGGCTTTAAGGGGGGGGTCTGAAATCCAGAATATCCCAAAGCATTACAATATTTCTGCCTGTCTTCCCAACATAGACCAAAGCAAGGGGTCAGGGGCCTGAAAAACAAAGTGATAAATCACCCTGTGTTTATTTTAAACCAAAAGTGTGTACAAAATTATAATTGCCATATGTATTTTTACCAATCTTGAAATCCTACTGCTAGCCTTATAAGCCTGCAGGAAAATCAATCCCACACAACATTACATTTAGAGCCTTTGTTAATGATCAGTGTAATTATTTTGCAATGTGAAATTTGAAGAAAGTTAGGAATTGTGATTGTGTTTTTTTAAACTCACTTTTGTGGTTGTGTTATGCCACGGATAAAGTGGTTTTTGATATTTTTGTGCTAACTTCAATTACTTTAATTTAAATAAATACCAATATATTTCCTGTACACCTGCCTAGTTCTTGGCTCATTGTTAGCTCAGGGGAGAGAGATCCAAGGGGAATAAGGGGAATGATATGTGTCTGAGATAGGGCTAAAGAAAATAATCGGTTAAACAGTTGTTGCGTCATCACTTGAATGGGGAGGTAAGGAACTCCCCATGTTGAGAGTGGCTTCTCAATAAACCGTTACACCCTTCCGCAGCTGGTCTCCCCTTTACAATGTCGCAGTTCTTTTACTTTTTCTTAGCTTGCCACTTTGTGACTTTCATTCACCAAAGCCTCGTTCTTATCGGTTCTCCCTTTGACTCCCCGGCTGTGATGAACTGCTGGGCTTTCTCCGAAATTGGAGTCAAGGCCGGTACCATGGTAGCAGGAGTTCCCCTCGCTCCTGCTTATCAGTGTCGGCACTCTCTGTGTACCGTTGACATCTGCTGCAACACACTTGTGCTATTGTCCTCAGTCTTACGATTCCCTCTGCGGAGGCTTCTCGGGTTTGAATTGAAAAGGGCAAGGTAGTGTCTCTCCTTCTCAGCCTCTCGATATTTGCTGCCTTTCTCTCCCTTTAGAACTGCCGGGTCTGGATAGCCGTGTCGTTGTGCCATCTGCCTTGCTCAAACTTTGCTCTCTTGCTCCACCTTTTATCCCTGTGGTGAAGGGAAAGGGCCGTCAGGTGTGTGTGATTCTGAACAATTACCTGACTTTGCCTGTCCCTTGTATTGGGATATGTCAGCTAAACGGCTCTGGTGTTAGTCCAAAAGTACAAAAGTGTTCATGTCTGAAAAGGGGAGGAGGGGGCAGTGGTTTTGAATGTCCTATGTGGTAGGATGGGGAAAAGGTTTTGAAAGAAGGGGTATAACGCGTCTCACCAGTCAGTGTCCGACTCCAACAGGACCCCCATCCAAGTGATACTCCCTCACTGGTCCACCCCCAGGAACTGGATCCAATAGTGATGGCTGTGTCCTGGCCACCTGGATAACAGATCCCCGGGGACTAGCTAGGAATACACATTCAGGTTTCTCACAACCCATCATCCCGAGACAAGCCATTCCCACCTTACATCCCAATACAAGCCATGTCCACCCATCATACAAAGATACGCCATGTCCACGGTTCCTAGTGACTGTTTCGACAGTCAAAGTTTCGAATGCCAAATGTTCCGACACAAAAGTGTCGAAAAAAAGTTTTACTTTTTTTTTGGGGGGGGGGGGGGGGGAGTCTCCCTCCCAAACCCCCGTTTTTTTTCTTTTTTTAAACACTTACTTAACTATTCTAAATTAAAATAAATCCTTTAATATTATATAAATAAATGTGAAACTTTTCTTTTTTTTCGACACTTTTGTGTCAGAACCTTTGACATTCGAAACTAATGTTTCAAAACTTTGACTGGACACCCATTTCCACCAGTCATTCCAAGACACACCATGTCCACCCATCATCCCGAGATAAGCCATGTCCATCCATCATCTCGACACACTATGTCCACCCATTATCCCGGGACAAGCCATGTCCCAGCCAACATCACGAGACAAGCTATGTCCATCCATCATCCCGAGACACGCCATATCCAGACATTATCCCACGACACGCCATGACCACCCTAAATCCCAAAACACGCCATATCCACCCATCATCCCGAGAAAAGCCACATCTGCCCATCATCCCAAGACAAGCCATGTCAATAAATCATCCCAAAATACACCATGCCCACCCATAATTCAGAGTCACGTCATGTCCATCCATCAACAAGATACAAGCTATGTCCATCCATCATCCCGAGACACGCCATACCCAGACATTATCCCACAACACGCCATGACCACCCTAAATCCCAATACAAGTCATACCAACCCATCATCCCGAGACACACCATGCCCACCCATCATCCCAAGACAGGCCATGCCTACCTTATATCCCAAAACACGCCATATCCACCCATCATCCCGAGAAAAGCCACATCTGCCCATCATCCCAAGACAAGCCATGTCCATAAATCATCCCAAAATACACCATGCCCACCCATAATTCAGAGTCACATCATGTCCATCCATCAACAAGAGACAAGACATGCCCATCCATCATCCCAAGACAAGCCATCTCCATCCATCATCACAAGACACACCAGGCCCACCCATCATCCCGAGACACGCCCACCCCCATCCCTAGATACGCCATGCCCACACATCACCACAAGACATGCCATGCCCATCCATCATCACGAGACAAGCCATGTCTATCCATCATCCTGAGACACGCCATGTCCACATATAATCCCAAGACACTCTGTAGATGGGGGCCAAATCTGACCCTTGTGCCCCCCACACAACTCTCGACACGACAGCAGAGAAACGACAGATGTGCCTCACTCTCAGGCCCATCGATGTATCGAAGGACAGCCATTTAGACCATACCCAATCGATGATTTGGACAACATGGAAATTACATCGATCAAGCAAGTGGAATGACCGCAAAAGTAGAAATCAATGACGTCATCACTGACATCACGACGTAGCCGCACTTATACAGGAAGTACATATGCATTCATTCATGAAGCTACATGAACTTGCACTAGTTTCTTGCATATAGGCACAACGCACATGCTTATGACCCACGTAGGCAGGGGACGGGCACACCTACACATCTCTAAATATTCATATTTTTCGCCAAAGCTGAAACCCGCAAGATGCAGAGTATTTGTATGGTTTAAGTTATTTACCTGTAACTATTATTCTCCAGCATGGGATTGGCATGGATTCACATACTCATGAATATTCCCCATCGTCGGGCTTGGAATCCGCTGTAAAAAGAAAAAACAGTTTCACTTTCACTTTAAAACTGTACTTCACCTCTACACCAATCACAGTAATTTGGGTCATACTGCCCCCATCCAATGACAGCCCTCTCCCCAAGCCCCTCCTCTGGTAGTCATCTTCAGATCTGGTAAGCACAGAAGTGGCAGTATGACCAAGAAGAGCTGCAGAGGGGCTGGAGGGAGGGTTTGCATGTGAATCCATGCCAGACGAATGCTGGAGCGCAATAGTTACAGTTAAGTAACATGTTCCTTCTCCAGCATGGGGTCTGGCATGGATTCACATGCTCATGAATAATGAATACACAGCAGTGCAACATCACACAACCACAGGAGCTGGCAAGGCTCAACAGAAGCAATTAACGCTTATCTCTGGAACAGACTCACCTCAAGCGAACAAGTTGCGCAGCACTGCTTGGCCGACTGTGGACTCCTCCCTGGAATCCCTGTCGACGCAGTAGAACTTCGTGAAAGCGTGCGTGGACCTCCACGTAGCAGCCCTGCAGATGTCCAGCAGTGGCACACCAGAAAGGAACGCTGTAGTTGCAGCGATCGCTCTAGTGGAGTGGGCTCTCAGACAGGTTCGCCAACCGATTACAGCCAAATCAAAATGGAAGCCTTGAACAAGGCTTTTCCATGGTTCACAGGACCAAAGTTCACAAACAATTGAGAAGTCTTCCGAAAACTCTTTGTGCATGTCACGTAGAAATTCAAGGCACAAGCAACGTCCAGCGAGTGCAAGGCCCTGTCTGCCAGCAACAAAGGTTTCAGGAAGAAAACAGGCAACAACAAAGGCTCGCTGAGGTGGAATTCCAACTGAACCTTCGGCATGAAAGAGGGGTGTGTATGCTGTACCATCCTTGATTCGTGGAAAGTCATGTAGGGTTGCTTGCAGGATAGGGCTTGGATATCACCCACACGTCTGGCTGTGGTGATGGCCAAAAGAAAAGCTGTCTTCCAAGAAACTTGAGAGGGGCTCGATGCACAGGCTCGAAGGGGCCCCGATGAGCCTTGTTAGAATGACGAGTTCCCACGCCGGGGCAGGAGCCTTCACCGGCGGGAAGGACCGGAAAAGTCCTTTGAGAAACTCCTTGACGAATCTGTGGGACCACACCGAATATTTCCCCAGGGGTCTGGTGTAGCGTGAGATGGCTGCCAGATGTACCTTGATGGATGCTCGAACTGGCCCAGCTTTTGTCAAAGACAGCAAGTACAGAAGAATCTGTGGAGCCGTGACCCTTAGAGCGGTAATCTTCTGCGACCAGCACAATGTAGCAAAATACTTCCACTTCTGGACATAGCACTTCAGAGTCGATGACGCCCTGGCATTGGTGAGGACTTCCCTGCAGTCCGCTGGCAACTCAAAACCTCCAAAGCCTTCAGGTTCAGCGATCCTAGGTCGTGATGAAGGATTGTGACTCCCTCTCTGGTGAGCAGATCCAGAAACACTGGTAACTTGACTGGAGGCAACGCTGATAGGCTGAGAAGATCTGGATATCAAATCTGCCTCGGCCATGCCGTGGCGATGAGCATCATCTTGCATAGACACTGTCTGAGTGTGTTGATGACACATAGCAGGAAAGGGAACGCGTACAGAAGCAGCTCCTACGACGGAAAGGAGAATGCGTCCCCCAGGCTCCTCGGCTTGTGGAATCTGCTGGCAAACCTCTGGCATTTGGAGTTCGCCACTGTGGCAAACAGATCGATCTGGGGCCTGCCCCATTTGACGAACACGTGGTCCACCTGATCCCGACGGGATGCAGGGCATGGGAGGACACCTTCTGCCCAATCCAGATTCACCTTTCACATGGGGATATCATTTGTTGCAAGGATCAATGGTCTCTATGCCATGCAACTCATCATCCCAAGACATGCCATGCCAACCCATCACTCCATGACACGCAATGCCCACCCATAATCACAAGACATGCCGTACCCACCCATCATCCCAAGACACACCATGTCCACCCATCATCCCGAGACACGGAATGCCCACCAACCATCCCGATACACGCAATGTCCACCCATAATCACAAGACACGCCATACCCACCCATCATCCCAAGACACACCATGCCCACCAACCATCCCGAGACACGCCATGCCCACCCATAATCACAAGACATGCCATACCCACCCACAATCCCAAGACACCCGATGCCCACCAACCATCCCGAGACACGTCATGCCCACCCATAATCACAAGACATGCCATACCCACCCATCATCCCAAGACACACCATGTCCACCCATCATCCCGAGACACGGCATGCCCACCAACCATCCCGAGACACACCATGCCCACCCATAATCACAAGACACGCCATACCCACCCATCATCCCAAGACACACCATGCCCACCAACCATCCCGAGACACGTCATGCCCACCCATAATCACAAGACACGCCATACCCACCCATCAACCCAAGACACACCATGTCCACCCAACATCCCAAGACACGCCATGCCCACCCATCATCCCGAGACACGCCATGTCTATTCATCACGAGACAAGGCATGTCCACATACCATCCCAAGACACGCCATGTCAACCCATCATACCAAGATCTGGATTGTGGTTCTGAAACCCTCTGGTGGAAGGAAGGGTTTTATCTACCAGAAGATAGTTGGCTGATACCAGATGGTTGGGACCTTTGTCGGAAGGAGAAAGTGCTGTCTGTAGTGAACCAGAGTGATATGGCAGTCGAGCCTGGTGAGGTGTGAATCCATCAGGGTGCATGACATTTAGCCACCCTTAAAGGGTATCCTGCTTAGATATGTGACTGAGTAGGATGAATTCCATTGTTGTGGGATTAGGTTTAATGTGTGTGTTTGTCATATAGACTTGGATGAATGCGAGGCAATTTCTGACGGATGTTATGTCCTGGATTTCTGTATTATTGGGTAGCATCAGTATATTGGTGGAGGGAGATATTGCGGTCACTGAGAAGGAATTCCAACGGCTCCATATATAGATTAAAGATCACCAGGGAGAGTGCTGTGCCTTGTGGGACTCTGGAGGTGACCAGGCAGCGATCTGACCTGAAGTTTCCCATCTGAACGGACTATGGCCTGTCCGACAGGTAAGATGCAAATCAGTGGAGATCTGTGCCAGAGGAGCTGATTCTGTTTCTGAGGAGTCTAGTCAGTGTGAGGTGGTCAACTGTATCAAAGAAGGAATACATGACGAGGAGGACCATGGAGCAAGCGCCACCTTTGACCATGATTTGCAGAGCGTCATTCAATTACCCGTATGGTGGCTGTTTCAGTGATATATTTTGTATGTATGTCTTTATGCTTGTATAGCGCCGGTAGCCTGCAGGCATCAGGGCGCTCGGACAAAACAATAACTATAGTGAGACAGAACCTCCCCCGTTCCTAGCCCTATGCTAGCATTGAAGGATAAAAGACTACATTGCTTATTTAAAGAGATGTGTCTTGCGACGTTTCCTAAACGCTAGGTGGTTACTTTCTGCTCTCAGAGCCTCCGGAAGGTTGTTACGCTGTTGTGGAGCCAGGACCACAAAGGAACTCCCCAACCCTGATTTCAGTCTGAATTTAGGAACAACCAGAAGGCACTTGCCCTCCGATCGTAGCCGATCGTATGGGGCTTTGCCATATAGGCACTTATGCACCAGCGTGAGAGTTTGAAATTGTATCCGTTCCTCAACTCTGGGCCAGTGAAGGGATACTCTTTCGTTGGATACATGGTCCCTTCTTTTCAAATTTTTGACTAGCCTAACAGCGTCATTTTGAATAACTTGGTATCTGGCCAAGTCCTTAGCTGAGGCCCCTATCAAGAGGGCATTCCCATTGTCTAGCCTAGACAAGACGAAGGCTCTGGCTATTGTGGCCAGATTTCTTTCGTTCAGGAAAGGCATTATGGCTTTAATAAGCCTGAGATAGTAGGCCGTGTTCTTTTGTAGGTAATTGGTCTGCGCATCAGAGTTAACCACTGAGTTAACCATCATGCCAAGGGTTTTGTCTTGGGAGGATACTTGAATCTTAGCGTCCTTTATCTGAAAGGACTTATATTCCCCCTCAAGTTTGGCTAACTGATGACTTGAACTGAAAATAAACAATTCAGTTTTAGAGTCGTTAAGACACATCCAATTGGCCTGCATCCACTCGTCAATCATCCTATAGACTTTGCCTATTGTGACACTATCAGCATCAGGATTTCCCTTAAGTTCTAGAATGAGCTGTGTGTCATCAGCGTAGTTTGTGAAAAACACTCCGGCTTTCCCAAGAATACTACACAGAGCCCTCGTGTATATATTAAAAAGCATAGGTGACAAGCTGGCACCCTGCGGTCACCAAAAAGACTAGAGCACGAGTCGGAGAAACTACTTCCCCAATGAACTCTTGCCTGGCGATCGGATAAGAAGGATACCAGCCACTCTACCGCTTTTTCGGAGTAACCCACATTATCCCTGAGAGCTTTTATAAGGAGTTGATGATCTACGAGATCAAAAGCTGCGCTTAGATCCAAGAGCATCAGCAACCCTACTTTGTTTCGTTCCACCATGCTCAGCATGTGGTTCTGGAGATCCAGCATCGCTGTCTCCATGCTGTGGATGGCTCTAAAGCCAGATTGTTGCTGGTGTAGAGCTGAGTGGTTCTCCACATACAGTTGGAGTTGCTGGGTGGTTAGTTTGTCCAGGACTTTGAGGACAAAATTAGAGTTCAGTCTAGGGTTAAGATTAGCCGGATCCTTGGGATCCAAGCCCACCTTTTTTACTAAAGGTGTAATGGTGACCTTTTTGAGTTCATTCGGAACTGAGCCCTCCTTAAAGGAGGCATACACTATTTCCAATAGAATAGGTGCAAAGAGTTCTTTATGTTGCAGAATAACGCTTGATGGTAATATGTTTTCTGCACAGAATGTTGGTTTCATGTGGCTCAGTGCTTCTAACAACTCAGCTTCCGTGACTGTCTCAAACTTGAAAGGCTCAACTCTGAAGCTAATAACATCTTCCACTTGAGACGTTGACTGGTTCAAGGATTCTCTAGCTTTGATTATATTTTGCCTAGCTTTATCTGTCTTGGCTGGAAAGGCCTTCTGTACGATGTTGCAATCTGCCTCTGTGGGAGTGAGATTCTTGGGTTTTTCAATACTCTTCAAGATGTCGAAGAGTTTGTTAGTTTTATTAGCTGCTTTTTCAATTTCCACATTGAAGAAGTTCTTCTTCGCAGTCCTAATCAAATCTCTATACTTCTCATCCATGTTTTTCCATTGGACCTTATTTTCCTCAGATTTATCCGCCATCCACTTCCTTTCCAAAGCCCTTTTTTCCCTCTTGGTAGTAAGGAGCTCGGTGGTAAACAATTTTTGATTGTTGTTGTTTTTTCTAACTAACATGGTTTTAAAAGGTGCCTCCAGCTCAACCAATTCTTTTATGCACTTGGTGTATTTATCTAACAAAGTCGCACAATTATCTTACTCCTGAAATGAGAGCATGATTTTATCTAGGCATATTTGGAGGTGTACTTTATTCAGGTTTTTAAAGTTCCTACTGTCTAATTTGATATGGGGATTATGTTGTGGGAGGTGAACCAGCAATTTTAAGGTCGAAGAGACTAGGTAGTGATCACTCCAGATGCATGGCATGGTTTTGCAGTCCTGAGTCTGAATATTGTAGGCACACAACCAATCCAACTGATTCCCTTGGGGGGTTGTAGGATCCTCATTCTTAACTAGGTAATCAAGATTGTTTAGTGCTTTTTCTAGGGCGATAGCTCCCTTATCATTCTTGTAATCCCGCCAGTAATTAAAATCTCCGACCACAAGGGTAGACACATTTGTAGATCTTAGAGTAGCCAGTTGGGAGCAGAGTTCAACGGTAAAATCCGACACCAACGCCAGTGGTCTATATACTACAATCAGGTTGAAACATTAATTAGGTGAATAAATTAATTTCAAATGAATAGCTTCACACCCACTGCAGCTGAAATTGGCTTTAAAGAATTTTAAATTGTCCTTAGCAATTGTTGCCACCTCTCTGCCCCAACCCTGCTGTCTATTCTCATTATAAACTGTGTACCCAACCGGTATCGCCTGCTCACAGGCAGGCCCAATAGGGTCTTTCAACCAGGTTTCAGTCACGCAGAGTATATCGTAATTATTATCCATAATCAGGTCCTTATTATTCAGTGCATGTTTGGTCATAGAGCGTGTTTTAAGCAAGCCCACTTTGAGGCTAATACACTGCTCCAATGGACCACTTGAAGCTGCTTTAGAGTAGCTTATTTTGGTACTCAGAGTCTTCAGCACACTCCATCCCCCCTTTAGCGACCTTAACCCGCATGAAGCAGAAAGACAAGTGCTTACCTTGGATGTTAGAACGCTCCAAACAGAGGGGTTGCAGAGCAGAGCACACCCGGAGCAAACCGGAGTTAACCGGCGCTTACGCGCCTGACGTGGAAATAAGAACGCGTGCGGACTACAAGTCTGCTGGAACTTGTAGTTTGCGTCGGCTGCTATTGTTTGACGACACGCGATCGAAAAGGCAATACTGTCCTGGCCTCAATTCAAATTAAGCCGGTCCTTGCCTGGCTGGGGGATCTCATAAAATGTAAAAAATACAACTTGCACAATTTTAAAAGGGTTAAAACAAGCTGCAATTTAAAATGTCTAAAACATACGAGGTGCTGCTTAAATGCACTAATGCCCTAAGTGCTGACTAGCAAATTCAACAAACCCGATCTGACCTCAATCTGCAAATAAAATGAATAAGAGTCTGCACTCAAGATTGTGATAGCAGAGGAGGGAGAGGCTGGTGAAGGAACAAGGGAAACCAGATTTAGAAGAAGAGAAATCGATCCTCAGTCGACAAAAACCCTGGTGATGTTAACCCTAAGAAGAACGGGAGGTAATGGGGATAACGGGTGACCCGGCAAGTGAATGACAATCAGTATAATTGGGATAATCCTACTCGTCACAGTCCAGAGAGAATATAACAAGAATAAATGAGAATCTTTATTGGAACATTCAGACTCGTCACAGTCACGAGAAAGAGAGAATAATAAAAGTAAAGGAGAACTGGAATGGTCATACTTGTTAGAGTCCAAAGAGAGGAAGCCCAGCATAAGTGAAGGAGAATCATTATGCGAGTGCTCCAACTCATCGCAGTATGAACGAAAGTATTGTACAGTCAATACCAAGAGAAGTAAAAGAAATATATTGGAAGTGACTCCATTCATAATAAGACATATCAGGAATGTTCAAGTGAAGTTGAAGAACTGGTTATTAACCGGAAACCTGAAACCTGAGAACAGGCTGGAACTTGTACTAAGATATCCAAATAAAGAGCAAAAGAACGAATATGACATATTTAAGAAACCAGGAAATAGCCCAGAGGGAGAGATAATACTGGGATAAGTTTGCCAGGGGAGGAGAAAAGAATCAATACATATAAGAAAAGACCAGAGAAGTCCAAGTCATCAATCAGTTAACTGATACAAGTAATCACGAGAGAATTTCTGAAGAGTATTTATTAAGAAGTGGCTGAACGAGAAGTTCACAAACCTCAGGAGAAGGGAGACATTTTTCTGAGTTTGAGTTGTTATAAATAGTGGTAGGGTCAGATGGGTATGAGTGAGACGGTGGACGATTTCATTTTTGGACTTTCACTGGCGACTGACTAGCACCTTAGCTAGTTTGCTTAGGTAGAATAGGGAAAGATAGGCATTACTCTTTTTTCTTTAATAAAACTCACCAGTGAAATGTCTAATAAGAATCTGTGTCCTCCTTCTGACCTACCACAGATGGGAGGCCGATGCATACTGCAAGAGGCCTTCAGGGTGAGGAGGTCTTCACTGCTCTGTGTTTTACACCCGTGTTTTTTTCGTGGGGCCGGTTGATTCACTTATTGTTGGTTAGTTCTTCCTTTGTGCACCAGGGGGCATATGTTTTAACACAGGTGCTACATAGTTTCAAGGGTGCATGTGCGTCAACCACTTCCGTTATTGTGTGGTTGAGGGTTGATAAGACAGCATCAACGTTTGGGTGGTTGGTTTTGTTAGTGCTGCTAGTTTGTACTACTAATTCCAAGGGGATCACCTTAAAGGAGTGATGTGGGAATATGGCGGGCTTAGCCTATCCCTTTTTGGACAGGATGGTATGTGTAAGGAGGATGAGGATAACGGCTTAGTCTGTCCAGTCAAGAGGGATAGGTTTAACACATTGCTTTGTGGGAGCAGGGGGGTGTTGAGAAGACGAGGTTGAGTAAGTTTGCTCTGATGTGGGGGGGATTGAATATGTGTTCTATATTCAAGGAATTTATGATGTGGAAATACAGGGTGCATTTAGTGGCTTGGGTGCTGGCAGTTTGAAGTCGCTAAGCAAGAGGTTAATTGATGCCGAGGTAAGGAGGTCAGAAATGCCATTGAGGAATGACCCCCACCTTTCAGGTGGGTGGTAGATCAGATGGACTGCAGCGATCTGTTGATGGTCTACTGGAAGGTGGCACAAGAGAAGCTCCATGGCTGAGCATGGTTCGGGTCCGGTCTGATTTCTGGATATCTATCATGCCGCCCCTCCTTCTCCATGAGGTCATTCAGCCCATACTTTGTCCCAAGGGACACTGCCTATCCACCATCCTAAGATGCATCATGTCCATTACCCGTACCAGGACATAACTTGCTAGTCCCTTTTCCCAAGTAGAAGCATTGCAGAGCACTGTAAATGAGCTAAATGCTGAGCCACGGCCCAAGGGCAGGTACTCAGCACACCTCCATCAGACCCCGGCTCTGGGAAACTCTGGGTGGAGATGGGTGACCAGCACATACAGCAGGGCAGTAGGCAATTCACCTCCAGAACAACATCTCCAGGATATTTCTGAAGAAAGCCGAAGGGTTGCGGGGGGTGTACCTGTAATACTAAGCGCAGAGCACAAATACACAGTCAGGCCATGCGTAGATGAAGCTCAGGTGCCGGGAGTGGGAGATGCACAAATAATAATAGGTGTAGAGCTCAGGGCGCCGGGAGTGGGAGATGTACAAATAATAATAGGTGCACAGCTCAGGGCGCCGGGAGTGGGAGATGTACAAATAATAATAGGTGTAGAGCTCAGGGTGCCGGGAGTGGGAGATGTACAAATAATAATAGGTGTAGAGCTCAGGGTGCTGGGAGGAGGAGATGTACAAATAATAATAGGTGTAGAGCTCAGGGCACCGGGAGTGGGAGATGTACAAATAATAATAGGTGTAGAGCTCAGGGTGCTGGGAGGAGGAGATGTACAAATAATAATAGGTGTAGAGCTCAGGGTGCTGGGAGGAGGAGATGTACAAATAATAATAGGTGTAGAGCTCAGGGTGCTGGGAGGAGGAGATGTACAAATAATAATAGGTGTAGAGCTCAGGGCACCGGGAGTGGGAGATGTACAAATAATAATAGGTGTAGAGCTCAGGGTGCTGGGAGGGGGAGATGTACAAATAATAATAGGTGTAGAGCTCAGGGCGCCGGGAGTGGGAGATGTACAAATAATAATAGGTGTAGAGCTCAGGGCGCCGGGAGTGGGAGATGTACAAATAATAATAATAGGTGTAGAGCTCAGGGTGCTGGGAGGGGGAGATGTACAAATAATAATAGGTGTAGAGCTCAGGGCGCCGGGAGTGGGAGATGTACAAATAATAATAGGTGTAGAGCTCAGGGCGCCGGGAGTGGGAGATGTCCATGTAATACTGTGTGTAGAGCCATGGGTGTAATTTTTGGGGAGGGGGACAAGGGTGTTTGTCCCCCCAACTTTCGTGGTACCCTCATCTAGCAGGGGCCCCTTTCCTTTAGATGTCATGCCCCCTCCCCCAACATTTTCAGCAACGTTACTCCACTGTGTAGAACGCACCACTTCCAGGCCATGCCTACATGAAGCTCGGGATATCCCTGGAGTCGGAGATGTAAAAGTAATACTCAGTGTAGAGCTCAGGGTGCCGGAAGTAGGAGATGTGCATGGAATACTAGGTGTAGAGCATAGCACCTCCCGGCCATATCTATATGAAGCTCAATGTGCAGAGCGTGAGAGATGTGCATGTAATAGTAGATGTTGGGAGGGGTCAGAAATGTGAGCCGGACACCTTTGTGAAGGTTTTTCAAAAGTTGCCATTTTAGTTGGATAAATGCCTCACTATCCCTCCCTGGCGAGGATTTCCCTGTCTAGAGTAAACTAAAGGAAAGACTCTAACAAAGGATATATGTCCCTAACACTTGTACCTTCCCCAACCTAACAAGGTACTATATGGCAGTTCAAAAGCAAAACATGTAACAGTAAAGTTCCCATCATCCCAACTGCTTCTCCTTATAACCTGGGTGAATCCCCTTCCCCAGATTGAAGCAGGATTCTGTTCAACAGATCCAAAAAGAAATCATGCCTCGTAACAAAAGTTCCACTTCAGTTCTCCTTTTGTGCCAACTTGATAACACAAAGTTCCAACTTGAATTCAACCAAAAGTTCACAAGTGTTCAACAAAGTGTTCCTCTTTTCTTTCCACTTGCGACAAAGATCTTGGAACAACTTCTTTTCATCAGAATATCTTTGTATTTCATTAGTTTCACCAAAAGGGTCTTTGTCGGGATATTTCTGCACCAGTGCACAAAACCACTTGTTTGACAATATGAAGTACTTCTGCGGTAGTTAACACAACACTTGCATCAGTGATATTAATTTGTCAGGATGATTCTGTATTAATCCACAAACACACTTTACTGATTTGTCAACTTCTTCAAGATTTTTAACCACACCACAGTGTTTCAATGGCTTCCACCTGGTCCACTCACCTGCCAGGCCTACTAATACAAAGTTTTCCTGTAAAGCCAAATACTCCATTGAATCCTTATAATACCCCTTTAGGGAATATGTATAAGGAGAGAAGTGTTTGTTTATGAAAAATCACTTCTATTGGTTGCACTCCTGGTATAAATAGTATCATCACCTAATTATTGTTTTTCCGTGAGGTCTATTCATTCTTCTGTGTATTCACACTTATATTTGCATTACTTTTCATGCAGTTTTTATACCATAATTCAAAATTCCACAATTAACAGTTTTCTCTCAGTTGCATTAACTTTCATGCAACTCAACCCATTTGCATTGTTATCATTCAACTTTCATTCCTTGTTTTTGAATGTATTTCCCTCAACCCGTGTTTCCCCACAGTATGTGCCCCTAGTTCTTCAGGAGCGATACCAAGGAGAAAGTATAGAAAAAACAAAGAACAAAAGTACTTGCAGTTAGTTGTTTCTTCTGGCTTGGCAAGAGAGTGCACCAGGTCAGAGTATGGGGGATTCCAGGGTCTAAATAAGTAACATTTAAAGTCTCCTCTTTATTACTTCCCTGGGATTCATAGGAGCTTTCATATCTATTAGTGTCAGTGACTTTTAAAGAGTTTCTCTTACTTCCAGTCTTCACCCATATTCCGACAGTTAGCTTGAGAAAATAAAAGCTCCCCATGACAGCAAGCCATTACATCTTCTGGTACTAATGAAATCCCCCCTCCTTGAGGACAAATACTGAGTCTCATACCACAAAGTCCTCCTGTTCCCCTGGAGCCCTTCTCCTGCCTAGGGGGAAGATCAGGAAACGTCTGCCTTTCCCTGGCCCCCTGGCAGATTTTTTGGTTAGGGTTTTGGGAGGACTCTGCAGGATTCATCACAGCCGGCAGTGGCAGATGTGCATGTGAGTCTAAGTGTAGAGCACAGCACTTCCAGGCCATGCCTACATGAAGCTCGGGGTGCCGGGAGCGGGAGATGCGCATGTGAGTCTAAGTGTAGAGCACAGCACTTCCAGGCCATGCCTACATGAAGCTCGGGGTGCCGGGAGCGGGAGATGCGCATGTGAGGCTAGGTGTAGAGCACAGCACTTCCAGGCCATGCCTACATGAGGCTCGGGGTGCCGGGAGCGGGAGATTGTGCATGTGAGTCTAGGTGTAGAGCACAGCACTTCCAGGCATTGCCTACATGTAGCTCGTGCATGTGAGTCTAAGTGTAGAGCACAGCACTTCCAGGCCATGCCTACATGAAGCTCGGGGTGCCGGGAGCGGGAGATGCGCATGTGAGTCTAAGTGTAGAGCACAGCACTTCCAGGCCATGCCTACATGAAGCTCGGGGTGCCGGGAGCGGGAGATGCGCATGTGAGGCTAGGTGTAGAGCACAGCACTTCCAGGCCATGCCTACATGAGGCTCGGGGTGCCGGGAGCGGGAGATTGTGCATGTGAGTCTAGGTGTAGAGCACAGCACTTCCAGGCATTGCCTACATGTAGCTCGTGCATGTGAGTCTAAGTGTAGAGCACAGCACTTCCAGGCCATGCCTACATGAAGCTCGGGGTGCCGGGAGCGGGAGATGCGCATGTGAGTCTAAGTGTAGAGCACAGCACTTCCAGGCCATGCCTACATGAAGCTCGGGGTGCCGGGAGCGGGAGATGCGCATGTGAGGCTAGGTGTAGAGCACAGCACTTCCAGGCCATGCCTACATGAGGCTCGGGGTGCCGGGAGCGGGAGATTGTGCATGTGAGTCTAGGTGTAGAGCACAGCACTTCCAGGCATTGCCTACATGTAGCTCGTGCATGTGAGTCTAAGTGTAGAGCACAGCACTTCCAGGCCATGCCTACATGAAGCTCGGGGTGCCGGGAGCGGGAGATGCGCATGTGAGTCTAAGTGTAGAGCACAGCACTTCCAGGCCATGCCTACATGAAGCTCGGGGTGCCGGGAGCGGGAGATGCGCATGTGAGTCTAAGTGTAGAGCACAGCACTTCCAGGCCATGCCTACATGAAGCTCGGGGTGCCGGGAGCGGGAGATGCGCATGTGAGGCTAGGTGTAGAGCACAGCACTTCCAGGCCATGCCTACATGAGGCTCGGGGTGCCGGGAGCGGGAGATTGTGCATGTGAGTCTAGGTGTAGAGCACAGCACTTCCAGGCATTGCCTACATGTAGCTCGTGCATGTGAGTCTAAGTGTAGAGCACAGCACTTCCAGGCCATGCCTACATGAAGCTCGGGGTGCCGGGAGCGGGAGATGTGCATGTGAGTCTAAGTGTAGAGCACAGCACTTCCAGGCCATGCCTACATGAAGCTCGGGGTGCCGGGAGCGGGAGATGCGCATGTGAGTCTAAGTGTAGAGCACAGCACTTCCAGGCCATGCCTACATGAAGCTCGGGGTGCCGGGAGCGGGAGATGCGCATGTGAGGCTAGGTGTAGAGCACAGCACTTCCAGGCCATGCCTACATGAAGCTCGGGGTGCCGGGAGCGGGAGATTGTGCATGTGAGTCTAGGTGTAGAGCACAGCACTTCCAGGCATTGCCTACATGTAGCTCGTGCATGTGAGTCTAAGTGTAGAGCACAGCACTTCCAGGCCATGCCTACATGAAGCTCGGGGTGCCGGGAGTGGGAGATGTGCATGTGAGTCTAAGTGTAGAGCACAGCACTTCCAGGCCATGCCTACATGAAGCTCGGGGTGCCGGGAGCGGGAGATGCGCATGTGAGTCTAAGTGTAGAGCACAGCACTTCCAGGCCATGCCTACATGAAGCTCGGGTGCCGGGAGCGGGAGATGCGCATGTGAGGCTAGGTGTAGAGCACAGCACTTCCAGGCCATGCCTACATGAGGCTCGGGGTGCCGGGAGCGGGAGATTGTGCATGTGAGTCTAGGTGTAGAGCACAGCACTTCCAGGCATTGCCTACATGTAGCTCGTGCATGTGAGTCTAAGTGTAGAGCACAGCACTTCCAGGCCATGCCTACATGAAGCTCGGGGTGCCGGGAGCGGGAGATGTGCATGTGAGTCTAAGTGTAGAGCACAGCACTTCCAGGCCATGCCTACATGAAGCTCGGGGTGCCGGGAGCGGGAGATGTGCATGTGAGTCTAGGTGTAGAGCACAGCACTTCCAGGCCATGCCTACATGAAGCTCGGGGTGCCGGGAGCGGGAGATGTGCATGTGAGGCTAGGTGTAGAACACAGCACTTCCAGGCCATGCCTACATGAAGCTCGGGGTGCCGGGAGCGGGAGATGTGCATGTGATGCTAGGTGTAGAGCACAGCACTTCCAGGCCATGCCTACATGTAGCTCGGGGTGCCGGGAGCGGGAGATGTGCATGTGAGTCTAAGTGTAGAGCACAGCACTTCCAGGCCATGCCTACATGAAGCTCTGGGTGTCGGGAGCGGGAGATGTGCATGTGAGTCTAGGTGTAGAGCACAGCACTTCCAGGCCATGCCTACATGAAGCTCGAGGTGCCGGGAGCGGGAGATGTGCATGTGAGGCTAGGTGTAGAGCACAGCACTTCCAGGCCATGCCTACATGAAGCTCGGGGTGCCGGGAGCGGGAGGTGTGCATGTGAGGCTAGGTGTAGAGCACAGCACTTCCAGGCCATGCCTACATGAAGCTCGGGGTGCCGGGAGCGGGAGGTGCGCATGTGACGCTAGGTGTAGAGCACAGCACTTCCAGGCCATGCCTACATGAAGCTCGGGGTGCCGGGAGCGGGAGATGCGCATGTGAGTCTAAGTGTAGAGCACAGCACTTCCAGGCCATGCCTACATGAAGCTCGGGGTGCCGGGAGCGGGAGATGCGCATGTGATGCTAGGTGTAGAGCACAGCACTTCCAGGCCATGCCTACATGAAGCTCGGGGTGCCGGGAGCGGGAGATGCGCATGTGATGCTAGGTGTAGAGCACAGCACTTCCAGGCCATGCCTACATGTAGCTCGGGGTGCCGGGAGCGGGAGATGCGCATGTGATGCTAGGTGTAGAGCACAGCACTTCCAGGCCATGCCTACATGAAGCTCGGGGTGCCGGGAGCGGGAGATGCGCATGTGATGCTAGGTGTAGAGCACAGCACTTCCAGGCCATGCCTACATTAAGCTCGGGGTGCCGGGAGCGGGAGATGCGCATGTGATGCAAGGTGTAGAGCACAGCACTTCCAGGCCATGCCTACATTAAGCTCGGGGTGCCGGGAGCGGGAGATGTGCATGTGATGCTAGGTGTAGAGCACAGCACTTCCAGGCCATGCCTACATGAAGCTCGGGGTGCCGGGAGCGGGAGATGTGCATGTGAGTCTAGGTGTAGAGCACAGCACCTCCACACCAGGTCTCCATGGAGCTCAAGGCCAGCACACATGCAGTAGGTCAGTACAGGGGAAGAGAGCTACCTGTAGTATACACGCAGGGTCTGCAACTCCTCTTCAAGTTTCTTGAATTCTTCCACGGCTTTGTCCCGGTCATGCTGCAGGGCCATTAACTGCGCCTGAAAGAGAAGCAGGGGGTTTGTCCCTCTGTCACTAGATCATACAAACATGGGAATGATGCAGGGAACAACTGCACACGATGCTCACAGACAAGCAAGTGTAGGTAAGATCATTTAAATCTTTGTGAAAAAGTGAGTTATTAAAGCATGTACACATGATTGCAATTGGTCCCTCTCTTCTCTTGTTCTTTCCCCCCTCTAACATTTACAATGACCCATTGTGGAGGAATAATGATTGATAAAACAAGATTGCTATAAGTACTGGAAATACATGAACATCTGTATGAATATAACCATATTCATGAAGGTATTACTGTGAAATCAATGGATGACATACCTGTCAAATCTATGTAGTTAACAATTCTGGATGAGAATTGGAAAGGTCTTTTTACAGGCCTTGAAAAAGCCTATGACTGGGGGAAACATATGCACGTGCCCCAATTGGACAATGTTGGCAGGTTTGGAATAAAAATCCAAGAAATATGCACTTTTCTAATGAATACACATGGTACAAGGGTATCTTTGGATTGCTGGCTCATTAATAACCAAGAGTAAGCACATACCACCCGACTACCTGTACCTTAACTGTGTATGTGAAGAGACTGTTTAGGGAATAACAGACCATGTTAGGTTTCTGCAGCTTAAGTGTTGTGTAGACGCACTGCTTAATGATGCAGGGAAGGCTCATGAGATCAGGTGCATGTGCAGTGAGACTGCAGAGAAGACCTGCTTCGAGCGTTCTCTCCCACTGCTCAGATATCCCAGAGACAGGCATTTCTGCATGTACTGCTGGTTCTCGACTTCGGTGTTCCACCATGCACTGTGTCTCAAATGTAGTGTTTCTCCCACTGCTCACATATCCCAGAGACAGGCATTTTTGCATGTACTGCTGGTTCTCGACTTCGGTGTTCCACCATGCACTGTGTCTCAAATGTAGTGTTTCTCCCACTGCTCACATATCCCAGAGACAGGCATTTTTGCATGTACTGCTGGTTCTCGACTTCGGTGTTCCACCATGCACTGTGTCTAAAATATAGTGTTTCTCCCACTGCGCACATATCCCAGAGACAGGCATTTCTGCATATACTGCTGGTTCTCGACTTCGGTGTTCCACCATGCACTGTGTCTCAAATGTAGTGTTTCTCCCACTGCTCACATATCCCAGAGACAGGCATTTTTGCATGTACTGCTGGTTCTCGACTTCGGTGTTCCACCATGCACTGTGTCTCAAATGTAGTGTTTCTCCCACTGCTCACATATCCCAGAGACAGGCATTTCAGCATGTACTGCTGGTTCTCGACTTCGGTGTTCCACCATGCACTGTGTCTAAAATATAGTGTTTCTCCCACTGCGCACATATCCCAGAGACAGGCATTTCTGCATATACTGCTGGTTCTCGACTTCGGTGTTCCACCATGCACTGTGTCTCAAATGTAGTGTTTCTCCCACTGCTCAGATATCCCAAAGACAGGCATTTCTGCGTGTACTGCTGGTTCTCGACTTCGGTGTTCCACCATGCACTGTGTCTAAAATGTAGTGTTTCTCCCACTGCTCAGATATCCCAGAGACAGGCATTTCTGCATGTACTGCTGGTTCTCGACTTCGGTGTTCCACCATGCACTGTGTCTAAAATGTAGTGTTTCTCCCACTGCTCACATATCCCAGAGACAGGCATTTCTGCATGTACTGCTGGTTCTCGACTTCGGTGTTCCACCATGCACTGTGTCTCAAATGTAGTGTTTCTCCCACTGCTCAGATATCCCAGAGACAGGCATTTCTGCATGTACTGCTGGTTCTCGACTTCGGTGTTCCACCATGCACTGTCTCTCAAATGTAGTGTCTCTCCCACTGCTCACATATTCCAGAGACAGGCATTTCTGCATGTACTGCTGGTTCTCGACTTCGGTGTTCCACCATGCACTGTGTCTCAAATGTAGTGTTTCTCCCACTGCTCAGATATCCCAGAGACAGGCATTTCTGCATGTACTGCTGGTTCTCGACTTCGGTGTTCCACCATGCACTGTCTCTCAAATGTAGTGTCTCTCCCACTGCTCAGATATCCCAGAGACAGGCATTTCTGCATGTACTGCTGGTTCTCGACTTCGGTGTTCCACCATGCACTGTCTCTCAAATGTAGTGTCTCTCCCACTGCTCAGATATCCCAGAGACAGGCATTTCTGCATGTACTGCTGGTTCTCGACTTCGGTGTTCCACCATGCACTGTGTCTCAAATGTAGTGTTTCTCCCACTGCTCACATATCCCAGAGACAGGCATTTCTGCATGTACTGCTGGTTCTCGACTTCGGTGTTCCACCATGCACTGTGTCTCAAATGTAGTGTTTCTCCCACTGCTCACATATCCCAGAGACAGGCATTTCTGCATGTACTGCTGGTTCTCGACTTCGATGTTCCACCATGCACTGTGTCTCAAATGTAGTGTTTCTCCCACTGCTCACATATCCCAGAGACAGGCATTTCTGCATGTACTGCTGGTTCTCGACTTCGGTGTTCCACCATGCACTGTCTCTCAAATGTAGTGTCTCTCCCACTGCTCACATATCCCAGAGACAGGCATTTCTGCATGTACTGCTGGTTCTCGACTTCGGTGTTCCACCATGCACTGTGTCTCAAATGTAGTGTTTCTCCCACTGCTCACATATCCCAGAGACAGGCATTTTTGCATGTACTGCTGGTTCTCGACTTCGGTGTTCCACCATGCACTGTGTCTCAAATGTAGTGTTTCTCCCACTGCTCACATATCCCAGAGACAGGCATTTCAGCATGTACTGCTGGTTCTCGACTTCGGTGTTCCACCATGCACTGTGTCTAAAATATAGTGTTTCTCCCACTGCGCACATATCCCAGAGACAGGCATTTCTGCATGTACTGCTGGTTCTCGACTTCGGTGTTCCACCATGCACTTTGTCTCAAATGTAGTGTTTCTCCCACTGCTCAGATATCCCAGAGACAGGCATTTCTGCATGTACTGCTGGTTCTCGACTTCGGTGTTCCACCATGCACTGTCTCTCAAATGTAGTGTCTCTCCCACTGCTCACATATCCCAGAGACAGGCATTTCTGCATATACTGCTGGTTCTCGACTTCGGTGTTCCACCATGCACTGTCTCTCAAATGTAGTGTTTCTCCCACTGCTCACATATCCCAGAGACAGGCATTTCTGCATGTACTGCTGGTTCTCGACTTCGGTGTTCCACCATGCACTGTGTCTCAAATGTAGTGTCTCTCCCACTGCTCAGATATCCCAGAGACAGGTATTTCTGCGTGTACTGCAGGTTCTCGACTTCGGTGTTCCACCATGCACTGTGTCTCAAATGTAGTGTCACTCCCGCTGCTCAGATATCCCAAAGACAGGCATTTCTGCATGTACTGCTGGTTCTCGACTTCGGTGTTCCACCATGCACTGTGTCTCAAATGTAGTGTTTCTCCCACTGCTCACATATCCCAGAGACAGGCATTTCTGCATGTACTGCTGGTTCTCGACTTCGGTGTTCCACCATGCACTGTGTCTCAAATGTAGTGTTTCTCCCACTGCTCAGATATCCCAGAGACAGGCATTTCTGCGTGTACTGCTGGTTCTCGACTTCGGTGTTCCACCATGCACTGTGTCTAAAATGTAGTGTTACTCCCACTGCTCAGATATCCCAGAGACAGGCATTCCACCATGCACTGTCTCTCAAATGTAGTGTTTCTCCCACTGCTCACATATCCCAGAGACAGGCATTTCTGCATGTACTGCTGGTTCTCGACTTCGGTGTTCCACCATGCACTGTGTCTAAAATGTAGTGTTACTCCCACTGCTCAGATATCCCAGAGACAGGCATTTCTGCGTGTACTGCTGGTTCTCGACTTGGGTGTTCCACCATGCACTGTGTCTCAAATGTAGTGTCTCTCCCACTGTTCAGATATCTCAGAGACAGGTATTTCTGCATATACTGCTGGTTCTCGACTTCGGTGTTCCACCATGCACTGTGTCTCAAATGTAGTGTCACTCCCACTGCTCAGATATCCCAAAGACAGGCATTTCTGCGTGTACTGCTGGTTCTCGACTTCGGTGTTCCACCATGCACTGTCTCTCAAATGTAGTGTCTCTCCCACTGCTCAGATATCCCAAAGACAGGCATTTCTGCGTGTACTGCTGGTTCTCGACTTCGGTGTTCCACCATGCACTGTGTCTCTAATGTAGTGTTTCTCCCACTCCTCAGATATCCCAAAGACAGGCATTTCTGCGTGTACTGCTGGTTCTCGACTTCGGTGTTCCACCATGCACTTCGTCTCAAATGTAGTGTTTCTCCAACTACTCAGATATCCCAAAGACAGGCATTTCTGCGTGTACTGCTGGTTCTCGACTTCGGTGTTCCACCATGCACTGTGTCTCAAATGTAGTGTTTCTCCCACTGCTCAGATATCCCAAAGACAGGCATTTCTGCATGTACTGCTGGTTCTCGACTTCGGTGTTCCACCATGCACTGTGTCTCAAATGTAGTGTCACTCCCACTGCTCAGATATCCCAAAGACAGGCATTTCTGCATATACTGCTGGTTCTCGACTTCGGTGTTCCACCATGCACTGTGTCTCAAATGTAGTGTCACTCCCGCTGCTCAGATATCCCAAAGACAGGCATTTCTGCATGTACTGCTGGTTCTCGACTTCGGTGTTCTACCATGCACTGTGTCTCAAATGTAGTGTCTCTCCCACTGCTCAGATATCCCAAAGACAGGCATTTCTGCGTGTACTCCTGGTTCTCGACTTCGGTGTTCCACCATGCACTGTGTCTCAAATGTAGTGTCTCTCCCACTGCTCAGATATCCCAAAGACAGGCATTTCTGCGTGTACTGCTGGTTCTCGACTTCGGTGTTCCACCATGCACTGTGTCTCAAATGTAGTGTTTCTCCCACTGCTCAGATATCCCAAAGACAGGCATTTCTGCGTGTACTGCTGGTTCTCGACTTCGGTGTTCCACCATGCACTGTGTCTCAAATGTAGTGTTTCTCCCACTGCTCAGATATCCCAAAGACAGGCATTTCTGCGTGTACTGCTGGTTCTCGACTTCGGTGTTCCACCATGCACTGTGTCTCAAATGTAGTGTTTCTCCAACTACTCAGATATCCCAAAGACAGGCATTTCTGCGTGTACTGCTGGTTCTCGACTTCGGTGTTCCACCATGCACTGTGTCTCAAATGTAGTGTTTCTCCAACTACTCAGATATCCCAAAGACAGGCATTTCTGCGTGTACTGCTGGTTATCGACTTCGGCGTTCCACCATGCACTGTGTCTCAAATGTAGTGTTTCTCCAACTACTCAGATATCCCAAAGACAGGCATTTCTGCGTGTACTGCAGGTTATCGACTTCGGCGTTCCACCATGCACTGTTTCTCAAATGTAGTGTTACTCCCACTGCTCAGATATCCCAAAGACAGGCATTTCTGCGTGTACTGCTGGTTCTCGACTTCGGCGTTCCACCATGCACTGTGTCTCAAATGTAGTGTTTCTCCCACTGCTCAGATATCCCAGAGACAGGCATTTCTGCGTGTACTGCTGGTTCTCGACTTCGGCGTTCCACCATGCACTGTGTCTCAAATGTAGTGTTTCTCCAACTGCTCAGATATCCCAGAGACAGGTATTTCTGCGTGTACTGCTGGTTCTCGACTTCGGCGTTCCACCATGCACTGTGTCTCAAATGTAGTGTCTCTCCCACTGCTCAGATATCCCAGAGACAGGTATTTCTGCGTATACTGCTGGTTCTCTACTTCGGCGTTCCACCATGCACTGATGCACTGTGTCTCAAATGTAGTGTTTCTCCCAAGGCTCAGATATCCCAAAGACAGGCATTTCTGCGTGTACTGCTGGTTCTCGACTTCGGTGTTCCACCATGCACTGTGTCTAAAATGTAGTGTTACTCCCTCTGCTCAGATATCCCAGAGACAGGCATTTCTGCGTGTACTGCTGGTTCTCGACTTCGGTGTTCCACCATGCACTGTGTCTCAAATGTAGTGTCTCTCCCACTGTTCAGATATCTCAGAGACAGGTATTTCTGCATATACTGCTGGTTCTCGACTTCGGTGTTCCACCATGCACTGTGTCTCAAATGTAGTGTCACTCCCACTGCTCAGATATCCCAAAGACAGGCATTTCTGCGTGTACTGCTGGTTCTCGACTTCGGTGTTCCACCATGCACTGTGTCTCAAATGTAGTGTCTCTCCCACTGCTCAGATATCCCAAAGACAGGCATTTCTGCGTGTACTGCTGGTTCTCGACTTCGGTGTTCCACCATGCACTGTGTCTCTAATGTAGTGTTTCTCCCACTGCTCAGATATCCCAAAGACAGGCATTTCTGCGTGTACTGCTGGTTCTCGACTTCGGTGTTCCACCATGCACTTCGTCTCAAATGTAGTGTTTCTCCAACTACTCAGATATCCCAAAGACAGGCATTTCTGCGTGTACTGCTGGTTCTCGACTTCGGTGTTCCACCATGCACTGTGTCTCAAATGTAGTGTTTCTCCAACTACTCAGATATCCCAAAGACAGGCATTTCTGCGTGTACTGCTGGTTCTCGACTTCGGTGTTCCACCATGCACTGTGTCTCAAATGTAGTGTTTCTCCCACTGCTCAGATATCCCAAAGACAGGCATTTCTGCATGTACTGCTGGTTCTCGACTTCGGTGTTCCACCATGCACTGTGTCTCAAATGTAGTGTCACTCCCACTGCTCAGATATCCCAAAGACAGGCATTTCTGCATATACTGCTGGTTCTCGACTTCGGTGTTCCACCATGCACTGTGTCTCAAATGTAGTGTCACTCCCGCTGCTCAGATATCCCAAAGACAGGCATTTCTGCATGTACTGCTGGTTCTCGACTTCGGTGTTCCACCATGCACTGTGTCTCAAATGTAGTGTCTCTCCCACTGCTCAGATATCCCAAAGACAGGCATTTCTGCGTGTACTCCTGGTTCTCGACTTCGGTGTTCCACCATGCACTGTGTCTCAAATGTAGTGTCTCTCCCACTGCTCAGATATCCCAAAGACAGGCATTTCTGCGTGTACTGCTGGTTCTCGACTTCGGTGTTCCACCATGCACTGTGTCTCAAATGTAGTGTTTCTCCCACTGCTCAGATATCCCAAAGACAGGCATTTCTGCGTGTACTGCTGGTTCTCGACTTCGGTGTTCCACCATGCACTGTGTCTCAAATGTAGTGTTTCTCCCACTGCTCAGATATCCCAAAGACAGGCATTTCTGCGTGTACTGCTGGTTCTCGACTTCGGTGTTCCACCATGCACTGTGTCTCAAATGTAGTGTTTCTCCAACTACTCAGATATCCCAAAGACAGGCATTTCTGCGTGTACTGCTGGTTCTCGACTTCGGTGTTCCACCATGCACTGTGTCTCAAATGTAGTGTTTCTCCAACTACTCAGATATCCCAAAGACAGGCATTTCTGCGTGTACTGCTGGTTATCGACTTCGGCGTTCCACCATGCACTGTGTCTCAAATGTAGTGTTTCTCCAACTACTCAGATATCCCAAAGACAGGCATTTCTGCGTGTACTGCAGGTTATCGACTTCGGCGTTCCACCATGCACTGTTTCTCAAATGTAGTGTTACTCCCACTGCTCAGATATCCCAAAGACAGGCATTTCTGCGTGTACTGCTGGTTCTCGACTTCGGCGTTCCACCATGCACTGTGTCTCAAATGTAGTGTTTCTCCCTGTGAAGCAGCAGCGCCTCGGCTGGTGCCGCGGCGTGAAGCCGACCCGCACGAGTCAGGAGGCGCTGCCGCGTCCGCGGCCAGAGAGGGGAAAGGGAAACCCGCGGAGGCTAGCCGCGCGGCTAAAGCCGCTTCAGGTGGACACGGCGGGGCCGCGGAGGAAGCCGCTATGTGCAGCCGCGGCGGGGCCGCTCGGCACTCACCTGTTCGCCCCAGTCCAGGGGGGGGGGGGAGCGGTGTTCGCGACGGCACCGGGATGCGGGGGAGCAGCGCCCGGCTCGCTGGCCCCGTGCTGCTCATGACGCTGCCGGAGCTGCACGTTGCAGGGGGGGAGGGCCCAGCCTCAGGACGCGTCCCTACGCGTCGCGGCCACAACCGCATGGCCAACACCACCGCCCTCCACCACCAGGGGAACGGGGCCAACACCACCGCCCTCCACCACCAGGGGATCGGGAAGAGCAACACACTGGGATGGCAACCCTTAAGAGAGGTGGGACCATGTCCCAGGAACCAATAAGAAGGGGGTTGACTCAAACCCTCAGGGATTGGTGGGGGCTTGATACCACCAGCCGTGATAAAAGAGCGCCCAGGGAGACTAATGGGTTGTTCTCATTACACAGGACACGGGGAGGAGAGAGGAGAGCGAACCAGAGTGGTGGGCCTATCCGGACAGCGGCTCGAGATAGGACCAAGCCAGGCCCAACGCCGTTGTATTACAGGAGGACAAGATACCGGTGAAGCTAACCGGGAGGACTTAACAGTTTTTCTTTCAGCATCTGCTGCCTTAAGCCAGAATAAATATTGTTTTAGCACTTGTCTGTCTCCGGCTATAATTCCACACTTCACACTGGCGACGAAGGTGGGATTCTGGACAGCGCGATGGAGTCGTTGATAAAGACCTTGTCTGAGGGCCAACAACAATTGCAACAGATGCTACAATTACAGTCCCAACAAGCAGCTGCGGATCGGCAAGCCTTTCAACAAGCCATACAGCTGCAGGGCTCTATATTGACCACCGCACAGGACAACCAGCATGAGGCCATGTCCCGTCTCACCGATGCAGTGGCCAGCACTAGAAATCAACCACTGGTGCCCTCGGCCCTCCTACAAAAGTATAAGGACGGAGAGGATCCCGCCTTCTTCTTTACTAGTTTTGAACGTATAGCCAGAAACGCACAGTGGCCTCCTGACCAGTGGGGTCAGTACGTCGCCCCTCTACTGTCCGGGGTGATGCAGGGCGCCTATCAGGCGGTAAACCCCAACGGCAACACACCGTACGGGGAGATCAAGGCTGCCGTACTAGACCGCTTGGGCCTGGACGACGAGGCCTATCGGATCCGACTGAGGGAAACCAGGCTCAGGACCGGGGAGAATCCACGCCAGCTGTACTATAGGATAAAGGACCTAGCAGAGAAGTGGTTGTTGGCTCCAAACCCCGCTAACCAACCCCTAATCGATAAAATCATTCTGGAACAATTCGTCGAAGCCCTGCCCGGCCAGATGCAGAAATGGGTTAGGCAACACCATCAACCCACCCTGACCGAGGCCGTGGATATTGCATCAGCATACCAGAAGGCAGGCCACTTCCGACTACCAGCTACAGGGGTATCGGCCCGCATCGCCATCCCGATATCCGACCCCCATATGATTAGGGGTAACCGAGCCTTACCCATAAGATGGAGACCTCCCGATGAGAACAACAGGAGACCCGAAGACAAAAGACCAGGAAACGAGGAGAAGGCCCCAGCACCGACCCCTGGTTACAAGCAACCGCAGTGCTATGAGTGCAACGAGTGGGGCCACATCGCCCGGTTTTGTCCCAGGAGAAGAACAGTCGAACCCATGGACATCGGCTATCTGACCCCGATAGACGAGAACGGTGTCCCAGGACCATATGTGGTGGACGTTCGAGTCGACGGCAGAACATCACGTGCCCTTTTGGACAGCGGCAGCAGGCAGACCGCCATATCACCAACCGTGAGTAACGCTCCCTGCTTACCTAACGTAACCGTACCTATCCGATGCATTCATGGGGACACCAAATGTTATCCGATGAAGGATGTAGTGATTGACTTGAATGAAACCTCCTCTCCCTTGAGGGTTGCCGTCCTACCTTGTCTCCCAACCCCGGTGGTAATTGGGACCGACCTCCCCGGTTTCGGTCAGACATTAAGGGATACCAGGGAGGGGCAGTCCCCGTCCAAATCCGATGTTGCAGGAACCGACCCCGTCTCCCAGGAACCCCCACCCGGGCGAAAGAGGAGGACCCGGATGGCCTGGTGTCAGGCCAGTTATATGACCCGGCCTATCGACTGGAAGCTAGAAGACAACGAAGACACCATAAGGGGGGAGACCCTAACTGACCCCACCCTACGAGTGGCCAGAGAAAGGGCCGCCCGGGAAGGGGAACCCAACATCGCCAGAGGCCCAGGGTTTCTACTGCGACAAGGTCTCCTATACCGTAGGTATAAGGGTGACGACGACGCCATGAAGGAACAACTGGTGCTACCAAAGAGCCACCGGCTTATAGTGCTACAACTGGCCCACAACCATCCCTGTGGAGGTCACATGGCCTCTCTTAAAACCCAACAAAACCTACTAAAGAGGTTTTACTGGCCCGGCATTTATGGGGAGGTTGCCCAACACTGCAAGAACTGCCCCACCTGCCAATTGACTAGCGGGGTTCTACCCGCAAGGGCACCACTACAGAAAATGCCCCTCATTTCAATCCCGTTCCAGAGGATCGGCATGGACATAGTGGGACCCCTGGAACCAGCCAGCCGTGGTTATAGATACTTACTGGTCGTAGTCGACTACGCTACTCGATACCCCAAGGCCTTTCCCCTAAAGGGAACATCGGCCCGGTTGTTATGCGACCAGCTAATTCCATTCTTTGCCCGAGTAGGGATACCCTCCGAGATAATCACCGACCAGGGGACCAATTTTATGTCGACCCTCTTAAAACAAGTATGTGGACAGTTCCAGATCAACCAGTTGAGAACCTCAGTATATCATCCCCAGACTGATGGGCTGGTAGAACGTTATAATCAAACAATCAAGAAGATGCTAAGAAGGGTGACGGGACCAGACGGAAAAAACTGGGATCGGGTGATTCCCCTAGTGTTAATGGTGTTAAGAGACACCCCCCAGTCGTCCACCGGTTTCTCTCCCTTCGAGCTCTTGTTTGGGAGACAACCTCGAACAATATTAGACCTGGTTAAAGAGGAATGGGAAACCACAGAAGAAGTGTCTTTAACCGAGTATACAGAGGAATTAAAGGAACACCTAACCGCACTACGTACCCTGGCCCAAGATAACCTTGGACGTGCCCAAACAACTCAAGAAAGAAACTATAACAAGGGGAGCCGTATGAGAACCTTTAACCCAGGGGACCAGGTATTGGTACTCCTGCCCACCAGCACCAATAAACTGTTGGCTAGATGGAGAGGGCCGTACGAGGTCACTGAAGTACTAAGCCCAGTAACCTACCGGGTACACCAGCCTGATCGTACCACCCCTGAAAAGGTCTATCATATCAACCTTCTAAAAAAATGGAATGAGCCTCTTCTGGGCGCCTTTGTATGTATCGAGGAAACCAAACCGGACGAGATCCCGAACACCGTTCCTGATACCCTGGATTCAGTCAATTGGGGAGACACACTAACCCTCGAAATGAAGACGGACATCAGGAACCGGTTGTCCCCTTATGCTGACGCCTTTTCTGCCTTACCTGGAAGAACCGATGTTCTTGAGCATGTTATCAAAACAGATCCCGGACCACCTGTGAGGCTTAGACCCTACCGGATACCCGAAGCCAGACGAACCATCATCAATTCCGAAGTGGACGAGATGCTAAGGATGGACATCATCGAGCCTTCGGTCAGCGTTTGGTCATCACCCATAGTGCTTGTCCCTAAGCCGGATGGCTCGGTTCGTTTCTGTATGGACTACAGACAATTGAACGCGGTGTCCCGATACGAAGCCTATCCGATGCCTCGGATGGACGAACTCCTGGAGGGCCTTGGAGCAGCCTGTTTCTTAAGCACTCTCGATTTAACCAAGGGCTATTGGCAAATACCCCTTCGCTCCCAGGACAGGGAGAAAACTGCCTTTTCCACCCCACGAGGCTTGTATCAGTATAACGTCCTACCCTTTGGTCTCCACGGGGCTCCCGCCACATTCCAGAGATTGATGGACATCATACTGAGACCGCATACTGGATACGCCGCTGCCTACCTGGACGATATTGTGGTGTACAGCCAATCCTGGGAATCGCATCTGAACCATCTGGAACAAGTAGTGGCTGATTTACAGAAGGCAGGCCTACATATCAACCCCAGGAAGACCACGATGGGAACCAATGAAACCAAATATCTGGGCCACATAGTGGGTGGGGGAGTGCTGAAACCGCAGTTGTCCAAAACACAGGCTATCCAAGATATACCGACTCCTACCAACAGGAAACAAATACGAGCTTTCCTGGGATTGATCGGGTATTACAGAAGGTTTATCCCTGACTTCTCCTCGATAGCCGCTCCCTTGACGGATGCATTAAGACTCAAGGGGAATCCCAACCTGACCAACGACCCGAAGGCCTTGAACGCCATAGCACACCTAAAACAAAGGATCACGTCCAACCCGGTCCTCTGTTGCCCGGACTTCCAGAAACATTTCTTTTTACAAACGGACGCCTCAAACCAGGGCCTGGGAGCTGTGTTATCGCAGAGGAATGGGGAGGACCTGCAACCGGTGTGCTTCATCAGTCGGAAATTGTTGCCCCATGAAGCGGCTTACTCAACCATTGAGAAGGAGTGTTTGGCCATCAAGTGGGCTGTTGACTCGCTCCGGTACTATCTGTTGGGTCGCCGGTTCACTCTGTACACCGACC
Organism: Ambystoma mexicanum; assembly: GCF_040938575.1. Taxonomy (NCBI): domain Eukaryota; kingdom Metazoa; phylum Chordata; class Amphibia; order Caudata; family Ambystomatidae; genus Ambystoma; species Ambystoma mexicanum. The sequence continues at coordinate 14,918,355 of NC_090940.1, forward strand.
ATGCACCCCTCCAGTGGCTGGCCCAACATAAGGACACGAACCAGAGGGTCCTCCGCTGGTTTCTCTCCCTTCAGCCATTTGATTTCGTCACATTGCACAGGCCTGCCAGGTTTCAGCTGGTGGCTGACTATCTGTCTAGGTGTTCACCCTGGCCCGAACGGCCTGGGATTGGGGTGGGGATGTGTGAAGCAGCAGCGCCTCGGCTGGTGCCGCGGCGTGAAGCCGACCCGCACGAGTCAGGAGGCGCTGCCGCGTCCGCGGCCAGAGAGGGGAAAGGGAAACCCGCGGAGGCTAGCCGCGCGGCTAAAGCCGCTTCAGGTGGACACGGCGGGGCCGCGGAGGAAGCCGCTATGTGCAGCCGCGGCGGGGCCGCTCGGCACTCACCTGTTCGCCCCAGTCCAGGGGGGGGGAGCGGTGTTCGCGACGGCACCGGGATGCGGGGGAGCAGCGCCCGGCTCGCTGGCCCCGTGCTGCTCATGACGTCACACTCCCACTGCTCAGATATCCCAGAGACAGGCATTTCTGCGTGTACTGCTGGTTCTCGACTTCGGCGTTCCACCATGCACTGTGTCTCAAATGTAGTGTTTCTCCAACTGCTCAGATATCCCAGAGACAGGTATTTCTGCGTGTACTGCTGGTTCTCGACTTCGGCGTTCCACCATGCACTGTGTCTCAAATGTAGTGTCTCTCCCACTGCTCAGATATCCCAGAGACAGGTATTTCTGCGTATACTGCTGGTTCTCGACTTCGGCGTTCCACCATGCACTGATGCACTGTGTCTCAAATGTAGTGTTTCTCCCAAGGCTCAGATATCCCAAAGACAGGCATTTCTGCGTGTACTGCTGGTTCTCGACTTCGGTGTTCCACCATGCACTGTGTCTCAAATATAGTGTTTCTCCCACTGCTCAGATATCCCAGAGGAACAAGTTACTTACCAACTGGCAACGTTCTTTCGACTGGATGTTCCTCCAACGCATTCCACATCTTTGACATGTAATGTCCACAGCTGTGCACTTCGGAAACTTTTTCAGCAGAGGGCGTCCTGCGTCGATGGCGTCGGGTCCATGTCCCTCGAAGGCCTCCGTCGAGGGTGACGTCACAGGATGTTATAAATAGGACTCACGGCGCCCGTAGCCTCAGTTTAAGTTTTTTCCCCCAGAAAGTGTGGCACCAGTCTATTGCCTGCTGGAGTGCACTTAGCCTTGCGGAAAACGGAAGCTGCAATCGCATAGGAAATTCTCCTGAGGGGCAGGCTGGTAGGGCGATGTGGAATGCGTTGGAGGAACATCCAATCGAAAGAACGTTACCAGTTGGTAAGTAACTTGTTCCCCGAATGGATTGTGTCCTCCAACGCATTCCACATCTTTGACAGACTCCCAAAGTAGTACCAGTAAATGGAGGAGGGAAAAGAATTTAGAATACCCAATTAGATCACGGAATAAAGAACTGCCTTCCCAAAGGCCATATCCTGACCATGGATTGTATCCAGGGAATAATGTTTTACAAATGTATGGATTAAAGCCCAAGTAGCGGCATCACAAATATTCCTAATAGGAACACCCCGCTGGAGGGCGGTGGAAGTAGCCACGCCCCTAGTGGAATGTGCTCTCAACGCTTCCAGAGGGTCTTTACCCGCCAACCAGTACCACTCCGTAATGGTGAATTTAATCCACCTGGACAAGGTCTGTTTGGTAACAGCCTGGCCCAATCGGTGTCCAGCATATCCTACAAAGAGTTGATCATCCACTCGGACCCTGGACATCCTAGAAATGTAAAAGCTCAGAGCTCTCCTAGGATCCAACCGATGGAGTCGCTCCTCTTCCTTACCAGGATGAGGAGGAGGGTAGGAAGATGGAAGAACCACCTTTTGACTCAAATGATATTCAGAGACTACCTTAGGTAGAAAAGAGGGACGTACTCGCAGTACAACCCTGTCCTTGTGAAACACAGTAAAGGGTGGCTTAGATGAAAGTGCCTGCAATTCACTCACTCTGTGAGCGGAAGTAACCGCAACCAAGAACACAGTCTTAAAGGACAGTAATCTCAAAGGACAAGAGTGCAAAGGTTCAAACGGAGCACCTATGAGAAATTTCAAAACCAAATTCAAATCCCAAACCGGAACCTGGAAAGGGGACGGCGGGAATACATTAGTCAATCCTTTAAGAAACTGAGAAATCAAAGGAATCTTAAAGTAAGAACATCCTTTAGACGAGCAGACGAGCGGGAAATGGAGCACTGAGAAGGATCAACATTGTGATCTATGCACCAGTCGCAGAACTTAGGCCAACGGCAACGGTACAGAGATTTCGTTGCAGGCTGCCTGGCCGAAAGCAACACCTCCATCACGTCAACCGGGAGGTCCCAATCCTTATACCTCAACCTTTCAGATACCAAGCGTGAAGGTTGAGAGTCTTGACCTCTGGATGGAGAATCTGACTCACCACCCCTCATACCCATCCATCCATCCCACCCATCCATCCCACCCATCGCGCAAGAGCAGATCCTCTCGGTGGGGAAGACGGCATGGAGGGCAGATGGACATTTCCAGAAGGTCCGGGTACCACGCTCTCCTGGCCCAATCCGGAGCAATGAGGATCATGTGGGAACCGAACCTCTGTAACCTCCGCAACACTTGAGGAATGACAGGGACTGGAGGAAACACGTACAGCAGTGGGAATGACCAATCCACCACGAACGCGTCTCCTAAGACTCCACTTGGAGGAAATTCCCTTGAGCAGAATCTATCGCACTTCCGGTTGATACTTGCGAGGTTCCCCAAAGGGCAAAGATCTCCTGAAGGACTTCCTGAGTCAACTCCCACTCGTGGGAGACCGTGCTCTGCCTGCTCAGAGCGTCCGCTGCCGCATTTTCGTCTCCGGCCAGATGAACTGCCGAGATGGAAATTTCCTGCTGGATGGCCAAGAACCAGAGGTGCATTGTCTCTCTGCACAACGGAAGTGACCCTACCCCCCCTTTTTGTTGAGGTAATGCATGGCCACTGTGTTGTCCGTCATGATCAGGGCACTCTTTCCCTGTACTGAGGGCAGAAACGCCTTCAGGACTAGCCTGATGGCCCTCAGCTCTAACAGATTGATGTGGAGTCTGGACTCCGACGCAGACCAACGACCGCTGGCGGTCAAGTCGTTGGCATGAGCTCCCCATCCTGTGAGGGAAGCATCCGTCACTACCGTCAACCCCGGCCACGGTTGCCAAAACTGTTCCCCCCTCATCAGGTTCCCTTCGTTGGCCCACCAGAGAAGATCCTGGAAGACCGAGTGGAATCTGAACGGGATCCGACATCTTGCCAGAGAACTGCGACCACTGCATCTTGAGACCCCACTGCAGGGATCTCATCCGCAGCCTGGCCTCTGGCACCAGAAAAATGCAGGATGCCATGAGGCGGAGCAACCTTAAGAATTCGAAAGCCGGGAGACTCTGGGCATGTTGAAAATTGTCCACCATCTGCACAATGTGATGAGCCCTTCCCTTGGAAGGCAAACACTTCCCCAAGGACGTGTCCAGCACAGCCCCGATGTACTGGAGCTGTTGGGAAGATGTCAGGTGCGACTTCTTGATATTCAGGGAAAAGCCCAGCCTGTGGAGGGTGCGGCAGGTGACACTGAGATGATCCAACGCTAGCTCGGGAGAGCGTGCTCCGATCAGCCAGTCGCCCAGGTAGGGGTAGACATGAATCCCCCCTCGCCTGAGGTACGCTGCCACAACCACCATGAGCTTGGTGAAGACCCTCTGGGTGGAGGTCAATCCGAACAGCAGGACCCGAAACTGAAAGTGCTAGTCGCCAGCCGCAAACCTCAGGTACTTCCTGTGCACGGGATGGATCGGCACATGGAAGTAAGCGTCCAGAGACACCAACCAATCCTGAAGTTGAAGGGCCTGGAGGACTTGAGAAAGAGTGACCATCTGGAACTTGTCCTTCCTGAGAACTTTGTTCAACCAAAGCAAGTCCATGATGGGTCTCAATACCCCCGTCTTTCTTTGGGATCAAAAAAGAAGGGGAATACCATCCCTTGTTCCTCTCTGCAACAGGCACCAGTTCTATAGCGACTTTCTCCAGCAGGGACAAGATTCCCTGCGCAAGGTGCAGATCCGGAAGCTCCAAAGATTCCCCGGTGGATTGTTGTGAGGCCGCCGAAGGAGGGGAAGGCAGTAGCCGTGGGCTATGGTATCCAGAACCCACGCATCTGAAGTAATGGCCCGCCATTCTTCGAGATGCTGAGACAGTCTGCCCCCAACCGGCGAACCATGGGACATGGCCTCACGACTGTCTGGAAGCGGCTGCGGCAGCGCCTGAAGGTAAGGAGGCAGCTGCTTGAGCGGCTTTGTCATCACGATTTCCCCGACCACCATGGGTACTTTTTCGCTGGCCCCTTTGACTGGTGTCCCCTCTCGTTCTACCAAAGGAGGAGTAGTGACGAAAAGAACCTCCCCTCGACTGCTGTCCCCTAGGACGAAAAGGCGGAAGTTGACACACCGCGGTGCTCAAAGATTTCGCCGCAGCTGCAACCTCTCAAGGCTCTCGTCAGCCTTGCTGCCGAACAAATGTGCGCCATCAAAAGGCATGTTCAGAAGACAAGACTGCACATCCGGAGCAAACCCTGACTTCCGCAACCACGTAAATCTGCATATAACGGTGCTCCAGCCATGGATCGGCTAACACTGTCGAGCGTATCCAAACCCGACTGAAGGGATTCGCACATGTCATCCTTGCCGTCCTGCATGAGAGCAAGGGACCCATCCCTTTTCCCCCTCGGGAATATGCTCAGCCGCCAAAGAAACACAATTCCACAGAGTGTGTGAAAACCTTGCCAAGGCACACGTGGAGTTGCCCGATTTCAAGGCCATGCTCCCAGCAGAAAATACCTTCCGGGCCCAACCGTCGAAACACTTGTCGTCCCTATCCAGAGGGATGGTAGGGTACGCCGCCTGCCTCGTGGTGACTGTTGCCACCTGAACCACCAAACTCTCGGGAGTGGGGTGAGTAAATAAATAGCTGGGGTCACTAATGGAAGGGCAGTATTTCTTAGTTCAAGTTTTATTCACAGCGGGAAGAGATTCCGGGGACTGCCAAGCAGCTGCCACCCTTTTCTGCAAGGTAAAATTAAAGGGCAAAACAGGGTCAGAGGACGGACCTTGATCTAAAATGTCCATCAGATCATCCTGCACAAAGTCTTCAGGAGGACTGGACCAGCCCAGATACTCCGAGACCCTCGCCATGAGCCTCCTGTACGAAGACACCGTATGAGCCCCAGGCTCAGGCCTACTGAATTCCACTTCCAGAGAAGTGTCCAACCCACTGGCATCATGGAGGGTCTGGCGCAACTCCTCCAACTATCTCCAGAAAAAAGTGGAGCATCCTCAAGGTCACCAGGGTCCTCAACCTCAGACCTTTCCTCTTCTTCATAAATGTCATCCAGTGGGAGTTGAAACCCAGGCCTGGGGAGAGAAGCGGGCCTGGAGGCCAAAACAGTCCACACAGACTTCCCAGTAGCCTTCCTTGGAGGATCCACGATATCCGGGTACTCCAGAGGCAAATTTTGACAAAAAATCCCCAAAGACGCCGATAGCACCTAAGGCTTCGACGTCGAGAGCGTCAACAACCTCGGCGTCGTGAGCGCCGAAGGCTTCGGCGTCGACCCAGGGGCTGACCGCGCCATGGGCTGGTACGACGGTAAAGCATCAACGTCTGAGTTGGACGGACATGGCGCCGACCGAGTCGACGCCGGCATCGAGCCCTCCGTAGGTAGCTGCGGTCTCGCTGGGGACGAGGACCGAGACTTATAGGCACGTCTCTTGCGACTTGACAATTTCTTGTCCATATGGAACCTCGAAGGCTCCCGATGTGAGTCGCATCGTGAACCCTAGCCCGAAGGCGTGTGAGCCACGGTACGAGAACGATCCTGGCCGGCTTCGTCAGAAGGCACGACCGGACCCGTGCCCTGTGATTGAAAAATCGCTAACATGGATTGTTTAAACGCCGCCCATTCCTCCGGAGTCACCATCCTCCGAGGAGGACGGGGAAGGCGACCGTTGACTGCGCTTCCTAGAGTGCCGGGACGAGGAAGACGAGTGACGGGAACCACTCCGGGACCGAGATTCCCGGGATTCTTTCTGACGCGGAGAGTCGCCCCTCGAGTCGTCAGTGGAAACCCACTTGGACGTACGGGACTTAACAGTCCTAGAGCCCCTACCTACCTGGAGCTTCCCCTTCTGCTCCCGCAAGGCTTTGGCAGTCAGCGACTGGCATTTCAAGCAGTCGTCGGTGGCGTGCGACTACCTTAGGCACCACAAACAAATGCAGTGGGGGTCAGTGAGCGACATTTTCGATTTGCAGTCCCGGCAGGTCTTGAAGTCAGACCGTGGAGTCAGAGGGGTCGAAGAGAAAGACATTGTAATGATGAACACACGAGGCGCGCCGAGTCTCATGACGTTAACACGTTCGCGGAAAAAACAGAACTGAGGGTACGGGCGCTGTGCATCCTATTTATAACATCCTGTGACATCGCCCTCGACGGAGGCCTTTGAGGGACAGGGACATGGACCCGATGCCATCGACGCAGGACGCCCTGCGCCAAAAAAGTTTCCGAAGTACACAGCTGTGGACATTACATGTCAAAAATGTGGAATGCGTCGGAGGACACAATCCATTCGAAATAGGCATTTCTGCATGTACTGCTGGTTCTCGACTTCTGCGTTCAACCATGCACTGTTTCTTAAATGTAGGCGTTTCTCCCACTGCTCAGGGGTTTCAAATCTGGGTGGTTCACTATTCACTGCTGTAACTCATGTTTTGGGGTCATTTCCATCCAATGCAGTGTCTCAAACCTAGGCATTTCCCCTACTGCTCAATTGTCTCAAATCTAGGTTGTTGCCCATTTACTGCTGTCTCCATATTTGGGCGTGCTTCCACTTGCTGCTTGGTCTGGGACAGGGGTGTTTCTCCGACTGCTCTAGTGTCTCAGGTCTGGGAGGCTCGCCATTTTGCTGCTGTGACTCATACATTGCAGCTCAACACTTGCAGCTGTTCTCAAATCTAGGGAGTTCTCAGTTTGCGAGGCCAGCCAACCGCTTTGGACCCAAGAAAGCGACATCGAAGATGAACTCCATCTGGGTTTAAGCTATGGATAAATCGCACCACATATGCGGACACATGCCGCAGGCACGGCTCCCATCCATGCACTCTAGAATGCAGTTACGGCTGTGACAAATCCGATCTAGCAGCACACATAGCCGTCCACACTGAAACCCCTGACGTGCCTCAACACATCTGTATTAGAATGCAGCGACAACCTCCAACAAATTTTGTGTTTTGCTGGACAGACATAGAAGCTTCTGCACTTGCACTCTACCTCAACCACCGACCGCACAAGCCCAGGTGCCTGACCTCTGGGTTGCTTACTGGAGCCTAGTCAGCCCTCCTAAATCCTAGTCCTGGCAGAGTGCACACCCGCATCTTAAACTAAACTCTTAGGACTTCACATACCTGGTCTTCAGTCCCTGAGAGCGCTACAACCACAAAGTGCATTGAGGGCATACAAATGGGGAAACGGCGCTATATAAATGACTACAATGCAATACAAGTTACTCCATGAGTTGACTGCAGCTGAGCCAGTCTGGACCTGAGGGAACAGGGGCTGCAGTCATGTTGAGGCACCAGTAGAGACCGGGGCCCTTCTGGGAAATGGAGAGCTCTGAACATGAGAGTCACAGGCACCAGGAGTGGCAGCACGGGGAGCAACTGGCAGAGGTAGTGAGGACATCAGCATGGCTCATGGGCAGAGTCAGGGCTGTGGCAGCGAGGTCATCAGCATGGCAGATGGGCAGAGCCAGGGCTGTCCTGGGGAATGGAGAGCGCTGACCATGGGAAAGGAGACACAGAGGTGTGACTGAGTCTCCAGCCTGACCCATACAGTGGGCAGTGGGGTAGCAAGGGGGGCAGGCGCCACCACCCGCTGTGTGATGCTGTGATGGGGCGGCTATTAGCCACATGACATTACTAACCAGTCCTGGCCGCTTTCAGAAAGGAAGGTTCCTCTAGCCGAGAGCAGTCGGCACTGGATGTGCAGCCCGAGCTGTGCCTAAAAGCCAGCAATGAGGACAGAGACCTACACCATACGCCGGAGCTCGCATTACCCGGGTCCTTGCACCTATACTCATGCTTGCGGCTCATTCTAGGGATGGGACAAGGTGCTCAATGAGTCCAAAGACATACGAGTCTCAACCATATATGCACAAAAAAAGTAAGGGTGTTCCCTGGAACATTTCCCTCATCGCCTCCCTAGTACAGCCCCCCTACTACAAAAAGGTTGACTGTAATGCAGGTTCTCTACAGCCAGGCGACCCCCTACTGTACCCTCGCTGCGGTAGACACACGCCTGACACAGAACAAGGGACAGCACTGAAAATAATAAAAGCTGACCCTCGGTCCAGTATAGAAACACCTCACACAGAACAAGGGACAGCACTGAAAATAGCAAAATATGAACCATGCTGCAGTGAACAAGCACCTCACACAGAACTAGGGACAGCACTGAAAGTACTAAAAGCTGACCTTCGGTCCAGTATAGAAACACCTCACACAGAACAAGGGACAGCACTGAAAATACCAAAATATGAACCACGCTGCAGTGAACAAGCACCTCACACAGAACTAGGGACAGCACTGAAAGTACTAAAAGCTGACCCTCGGTCCAGTATAGAAACACCTCACACAGAACAAGGGACAGCACTGAAAATACTAAGAGCTGACCCTCGGTCCAGTATAGACACGCCTCACACAGAACAAGGGACAGCACTGAAAATACTAAGAGATGACCCTCACTGCAGTGAACATGCACCTCACATAGAACAAGGGACAGCACTGAAAATACTAAGAGCTGACCCTCGGTCCAGTATAGAAACACCTCACACAGAACAAGGGACAGCACTGAAAATACCAAATATGAACCACGCTGCATTGAACATGCACTTCACACAGAACAACGGACAGCACTGAAAATACTAAAAGATGACCCTTGCTGCAGTGAACATGCACTTCACACAGAACAAGGGACAGCACTGAAAATACCAAAATATGAACCATGCTGCAGTGAACATGCACCTCACACAGAACAAGGGACAGCACTGAAAATACTAAAAGATGACCCTCGGTCCAGTATAGAAACACCTCACACAGAATAAGGGACAGCATTGAAAATACCAAAATATGAACCACGCTGCAGTGAACAAGCACCTCACACAGAACTAGGGACAGCACTGAAAGTACTAAAAGCTGACCCTCGGTCCAGTATAGAAACACCTCACACAGAACAAGGGACAGCACTGAAAATACTAAGAGATGACCCTCGCTGCAGTGAACATGCACCTCACACAGAACAAGGGACAGCACTGAAAATACTAAGAGCTGACCCTCGGTCCAAGATAGAAACACCTCACACAGAACAAGGGACAGCACTGAAAATACTAAGAGCTGACCCTCGGTCCAGTATAGACAAGCCTCACACAGAACAAGGGACAGAACTTAAAATACTAAAAGCTGACCCTCGGTCCAGTATAGAAACACCTCACACAGAACAAGGGACAGCACTGAAAATAATAAGAAATGACCCTCACTGCAGTGAACATGAACCTCACACAGAAGAAGGGACAGCACTGAAAATACTAAGAGCTGACCCTCGGTCCAGTATAGAAACACCTCACACAGAACAAGGGACAGCACTGAAAATACCAAATATGAACCTCGCTGCAGTGAACATGCACCTCACACAGAACAAGGGACAGCACTGAACATACTAAGAGATGACCCTCATTGCAGTGAACATGCACCTCACACAGAACAAGGGACAGCACTGAAAATACTAAAAGATGACCCTCGGTCCAGTATAGAAACACCTCACACAGAACTAGGGACAGCACTGAAAATACTAAAAGATGACCCTCGCTGCAGTGAACATGAACCTCACACAGAACAAGGGACAGCACTGAAAATACTAAAAGATGACCCTTCCTGCAGTGAACATGCACCTCATACAGAACAAGGGACAGCATTGAAAATACTAAAAGATGCCCCTCGGTCCAGTATAGAAACACCTCACACAGAACAAGGGACAGCACTGAAAATACTAAAAGATGACCTCGCTGCAGTGAACATGCACCTCACACAGAACTAGGGACAGCACTGAAAATAGTAAAAGATGACCCTTGCTGCAGTACATAAACACCTCACACAGAACAAGGGACAGCACTGAAAATACTGAAAGATGACCCTTGGTCCAGTATAGAAACACTTCACACAGAACAAGGGACAGCACTGAAAATACCAAAATATGAACCACGCTGCAATGAACATGCTCCTCACACAGAACAAGGGACAGCACTGAAAATACTAAAAGATGACCCTCACTGTAGTGAACATGCGCCTCACACAGAACTAGGGACAGCACTGAAAATAGTAAAAGATGACCCTTGCTGCAGTGAGCATGCACCTCACACAAAACAAGGGGCAGCACTGAAAATACTAAAAGATGACCCTTGCTGCAATATAGAAACACCTCACACAGAACAAGGGACAGCACTGAAAGTACTAAAAGCTGACCCTCGGTCCAGTATAGAAACACCTCACACGGAACAAAGGACAGCACTGAAAATACCAAAATATGAACCACGCTGCAGTGAACAAGCATCTCACACAAAACTAGGGACAGCACTGAAAGTACTAAAAGCTGACCCTCGGTCCAGTATAGAAACACCTCACACAGAACAAGGGACAGCACTGAAAATACTAAGAGATGACCCTCGCTGCAGTGAACATGCACCTCACACTGAACAAGGGACAGCACTGAAAATACTAAGAGCTGACCCTCGGTCCAGTATACTAACACCTCACACAGAACAAGGGGCAGCACTGAAAATACTAAGAGCTGACCCTCGGTCCAGTATAGACACGCCTCACACACAACAAGGGACAGCACTGAAAATACTAAAAGCTGACGACCCTCGGTCCAGTATAGAAACACCTCACACAGAACAAGGGACAGCACTGAAAATACTAAAAGCTGACCCTCGGTCCGGTATAGAAACACCTCATGCAGAACAAGGGACAGCACTGAAAATACCAAATATGAAGCACGCTGCAGTGAACATGCACCTCACACAGAACAAGGGACAGCACTGTTAGGGAGAATTCTCTGTTCAGGCTGAATTTCCTAACCTAGTGAGTCCCCCAGCAGCTTTGCTGGATTTTTTGGGTTTATTTTTTTTCTCCTGCCAAGAGTGAGACTCTTTTACCCTCACTCGTGGACATGATTTGAGTGTGTTTCCCTGATTCTAGATGTGTTTAATGGGCTATGGGGTCTTTTACTCCATAGGGCTTCATGTGTTTTTGTGATGTGTGCTACACAGCACCCTCAGTGCAGTAACACAGGGGTGTCATAGTGACCCCCCAGTATAGACTTCATACCCTGGGACTGACTACTGTCTCCCAGGGCATGTAAAGTCATCATTGACTTTACTAGTCTTAAATTCTGAACAGAACCAGTACAAACCATCATATTGTGGATGTACTGGCTGGGGCAATTCAATTGCCCCGGGGTCTGTTAGTCGAGGGGGCACATCTCCGTCCCCCCTGATCGAGTTTTGGCTGGTGGCAGTGGATACTACTTTTTATATTCAACCGCGAATATTTCTCTATGGGATTTTCCCATTGTTCGAGGCTACTATCTTTATTTAATTACGATAGCCTCGAACATGCCGCCGGTTTATTTAATTAATAGTAATTCGCCGGTTGGTAATTTTTGCCAAAACTCGGTTCTAAAATGGCGTTTGTGTTCTCTTCTGTTACTCCAACCCAAGTCGAGCCCTTTGTTCCACTTTTTGGCGGGCTTCTCCACAGAAGCCCTCCAAAGTGGTGCCACTCTGGGGTACTTAGGAGGGCTGGAGGGGGATTTAGGCACCCTGGACTGAGTTGCCTAGGCAACTCAAGTCGCACTCCGTCCTGATTGGCTCAAGTGGTGAGCAGGCCGGCTCACCACTTAGCATGTTTGAGTAACAGCTAGGCTGAGTGAATGGGGGTTTTCTGCATAAAAGCAGGGCTTTGGGGACTGGAACTTCAGAAGTCGCCACAGGACCTAAGAATCCGACGAGGGAGAAGCTGAGCCGACCTGCAACGACGACACCACGGGTGGAGCCCTGCTGAACCGTCTCACCACTTTTCCGAACGACAGAGGAGATCTCCCGCCTGAGAGTCTTCTTCCTTTGACTGGTGGGGATAACCAGTTTCACCGTCTTTTCGCCTTCCCGACGCATCTCGTGGCCGCCTTGCCTGTGCCAAGCACCCCGGCAACCGGAATACCACATTTTACCACGACCGCGAAATAAAGGGTACTACCTTTAACCGGAAAACTCAGCGGCTGGTTTCTTCCCCGGCAGTGCAACGACCTTCAGCTTTCCTCCAAGCCGAGACCTTCTCTTCCCCTGGACGACGCCGAGACTTGCACCCGCTGCCAGGAACAACTGCCACCGCTGGAGGATCCTTCCCACTTAAGGTACCGTGTTCCGCCTGGCTTCCCTTGCTACCGACTGTATGGGGTAGATTTAGCCCCCGGCTTTCGAACCTGGGTTAGCCTGGGACACCCTGGCTAAACTTTTCTAAGCCTCCCTAAACTCTTTTCGAACTCTCTGCAAGACTTTCTAAGCCTAGTGTGACTGTGTGATCTTGGGCGCATTTGTGCTCCGCTCTCTCTAAGAGTGGGCCCAGCCTATGGACTTTGGCTCACAAGTGACTTTTGCTCTTCTGCCTTGCTAATAGTGTTCCTAAATCTTAGAGCGGTGTACCTTTCCATATTCTGTCTTTTTCCCTCCCTTCTTCATAAACTTATTTGAGTGCCATCTATAGTTAAGCGCTCACCTCTGTATGAAAATAAGTGGTGTTAGCTAAGACTTATCTGATAAGGAATAAGGGTTGTATATATTATAATAGTAACTGTGTTTATAGTGTTTTACAATAAGAGTGCTGGAGTGTTTCAAACAGTGTGTTTTTAAATAAATAATTATATACTTTGATACCAAAGCTCTGGTCAGTGTTTGCTTGTATTATTGTGTCTGAGTGCCTATTGTGTATACTCTATATACTGCCTAACTCTTGAGGGAAGTCTGACTGCTCAGCCACAGCTACCAGGTAAATCTGGGTGGTACAGACTGCTACCAAGTGGGTTTACTGCTAACACCTGTAGTCCTAAATCTTTTGCAGTGTTCCCTAAGGGAACTGCACACGTTTCTGCCTAACACTGGTGTACAGCGGTGGGATTTGTATTGAGTATACATTTTAGAGTGCTTTAGGATACAACTAACCACAAAGCTTAGCACTGAAAAAGTAATCTTTCTAACATGTGAACTATGGAAAATTATAGTCAAGAGTCCCTTGCTACAAAAACTGCTGATTGTTTAAGAGTTCTCTGTAAGCATAAGAATCTCCTGACTAAAGGCAAGAAAATGGAATTGATAGAAAGGTTGTTAGCTAACCAAAGTCTGGATGATGGTTCAGAGGAACCTACCATGCCAGAAAATGTAGATAACAGTATAGAAATTGATATTGATCAAAATGTTGATAATCTTGAGGAAGAGTCAGAAGAGGAGGGTGAGACTGCTGTGACTGTCCCCCCTAGGCCTCTGTCTGCTCTACCTGCTGTACCTACTGGACCTTTGCCAGGTCCCACACTTAGTCCTCAATATCTTGAATTAGAGAAAATGAAACTTGAACTAGAGTTCAAGAGACTGAATACTCAGGCTGAACAAAGACACCAGGAACTGAATCAAGAACTAAGGCTAAGGGAAATGGAGCTCAAGCATGAGCTCGAAATGAAGAAATTGTCTGTTGAGAATGCTTCTCTCTCTGGCTCCTCTAGAAGTTCCAGTCCTAAAAGACCCCGGATGCCTAAAGAATTGGTTGGTATGTATGAGCCTAAGTTGGATGTGTTGGAGTGGTTGTCTCTGTTTGAATATAATCATGGGCTCAGAACATCACAGGAAATGACTTACTCACCTGGTTGTTCTCTAGGCTTCCCCCTGTTGCAACTGATGGGGTAATGGAGTTGGGGGAGGAGGATAGAAAAGAGTATGAATGTGTGAAGCTAGCTCTGATAGCTAGATTTGGGAAGACCCCTTCCCAGTATTTTAAAAGGTTTAGGAACCTCAAAAAGCATGATGGTACCCCTTGGGCTACCTGGGTGAGTGAAGGGTTGAAAAACCTAGAGGGATGGATTAAGGGTTACAAAGTGAACACTTATGAAGGTATGAAGAATCTTTTTATGTTGGAGTCAATGTATGATGCATGCTATCCTGAGCTCAGACAGCACTTGGCTGATTCGAAGGAATTAGATTCCAGGAAGTTAGCTAAGGCTGCTGACTTGTGGGTTGCCAACAGGGCCACTCACAAGGATTCTGGGATAACTCAGAAAAAGAATGAGGGGAAACAGCCTAAAAAGGACTCCAAAGAGAATTCTAATACTGCAAATTCCAAAGAGGGCCCCAAACAAAACCATAAGGGTAAGCCACAAGGGAAACCACAGCAGAATAGTGTATCCTCTGGTGCCAAACCAGAAGGAGGCCAGAACAAGCCACCATTCCAGAAGGCATTCAGTAAATGCTTTGTTTGTGGTTCTACTGACCATGTGAAAGGAGATCCCAGATGCAAGGGTAAACCTTCAGGGATCCAACTTGCCTCCTTAGCCTTCGCTCCAGAAGAGGAATTCCCAGTGGCAAGTGGAAACTTTCTACTGCTGGCTGATGAACCCATTGGTGTCTCAGCCAGTGTTTCTTTAGTCTCTCTGGGGTTGTGGGAACAACATAATTTAGATGTGTATAATTCTATCCCGGATAATACTAAAGAGTATTATAAAGACAGTGTCCAGGTGAATGGTCAGGAGACTCCTGCCATTAGAGACACTGGGGCCAGCATAACTGTGGTGGATGAATCATTTTTCAAGGCAGAGGATGTTGCTAAGGCACCCAAATGCCTCACCAAGTTAGTTGGAGGGCCTGTGCAGATGTGTCCCCAATTACCAGTTCTCATCCAGTGTAATGATATGGCTGTAAAGATACCTGTCAGTATACAATGTGAAGTACCAGGTAGGGTTCTGTTGGGTAATGACCTGAAAGCTCTTGGAGTTGTGTCACATACCCCCAGACCGCCTAGTAAAAGGTTACAGGAGCTCACAAAACCTGCAAGGGAGAAAACCCTGCAAGGGTTATCTCAGGAGATGATGACAGAGATCACTCCTTTACCACTGGAGCAACTCACTGCAGTAACTACCAGATCAGGAGCAAAGGGGCAACCCAAGACACCTAGGAAAAAGTCATCAGCAGGCACTCCAGTGCTTCCAACATTTACACCTGTAACTCCACCTCCAGCTGAGGCTGAGAGAGAAGTACAACCCTGTGTGGTTGAACTAGACTCTGAAGAAGAGCTAGTAGGAGGCCAAGAACTTATTGGAGATCTAGACCCTGAGGACCATCCTGAGCTGCAGTCTTTACTGGCAGAAGGTGGGCCCAGCAGGGCAGCTTTTCGTAAGGGGCAAAGGGAATGTCCAACTCTGGAGGGTCTCCGCCACCAGGCAGCTGCTCAGGCTGATGGGCAAGAGCCTGGGAAGCATAGGTTGCACTGGGAAGATGGCCTCTTCTACAGTGAACCAACTGAGTCTGAACCTGGAGATTACAAACGCCTTGTAGTACCTCAAGAAAACAGACAACAGTTCTTGCACTTAGCCCACGAGATTCCTTTGGCTGGTCACTTGAGTTTCAAGAAGACCAAGGAAAGGCCCTCACTCTACTTCTATTGGCCAAAAATGGGGGCAGAAGTAGATAAGTTTTGCAAGAGCTGCCATACCTGCCAAACTTCTGGTAAGGTTGGCTCCAAGAATGTGGTACCTTTAGTGCCTCTCCCAGTTGTGGGAGTCCCATTTGAGAGGGTAGGGATTGACATTGTTGGTTCCCTTGATCCCCCAACCTCCTCAGGCAACAGGTATATCCTTGTTGTAGTAGACCATGCTACTAGGTACCCTGAGGCAATTCCTATGAGGACTGTTACAGCTCCGGCTGTGGCTAAGGCCATCCTTGGTATTTTTACCAGGGTTGGGTTTCCTAAGGAAGTAATATCCGACAGGGGGTCAAACTTTATGTCCCACTACATGAAAGCCATGTGGAAAACCTGTGGAGTTACTTACAAGTTCTCAACCACCAACCACCCCCAGACCAATGGGTTGGTAGAAAGGTTTAACAGAACCATGAAGAGCATGATAGGTGCTTTAGAGGAACCTCTGAAAAGAAAGTGGGACCTTCTACTGCCATGCCTTCTCTTTGCTTATAGAGAAGTCCCTCAGGAGGGAGTAGGTTATTCTCCCTTCGAACTTCTCTATGGCCATCCAGTCAGAGGCCCATTGGCCCTGATTAAGGAGGGATTGGAAGGTGCTCCTCCCCTCAAGCCAGTCAGAGTGACTTACTATGTGATAGGTCTCCGGAGGAGAATGTCAAACATGATGGCAGAAGCTAGTGATAACCTGAAAGCTGGACAAGCTTTGGTCAAGCATTGGCATGATCAAAAGGCTAACATGGTTGAGTTCACTCAAGACCAGCTAGTTCTCGTTATGCTCCCGACAAGGCAGAGGGCCTTGCAAGACAAATGGATGGGACACTTCAAAGTTGTGGGAAAACTTGGAGAGGTCAACTATCTGGTGGATCTGGGCAGACCCAGGGAAGCTCCTAGAGTCTTCCACACCAACCGACTGAAAGCGTACGTCTCCAGACCTGAAGTAGGAGCCTTGCTTCTAGCTTGAGCAGCAGAGGAAGAAGAGAGTGAGTCTCTCCCTGATCTCCTCAGAGGTGTACCTTTAGATGAAAAAATTGAAGGAGTCAATCTCTCTTCAGATCTGACACCTGAGCAACAAGAGGAGTGCAAATCTATGTTAAATCAGTTTGCCTCCCTGTTCTCACTCTCACCAGGCTTGACCCCTTGGGGACAGCACGAGATACTCACTGGTGACTGTCTGCCAGTCAAAAGCAGAGGATACAGAATGTCAGAAAATGTGAGACCCCATATCAAGGGGGAGGTCAAGAAGATGCTTGATCTCGGGGTAATAGAACCCTCTACTAGTCCATGGTCTAGCCCAGTTGTGTTAGTACCAAAGGCAGGATCCAAATACTTGAGATTCTGTGTGGACTATAGAGCTCTTAATGCAGTCACTAAGACTGATGCCCACCCTTTGCCAAGGACAGATGAGTTGGCGGATAAACTTGGTGCAGCCAAGTACCTCAGCACATTTGACCTTACGTCAGGCTATTGGCAAATAGCCTTGACAGACCATGCGAAGGAGAAAACTGCATTTTCAACCCCAGTTGGCTTGTACCAGTTTAAGGTCATGCCTTTTGGATTAAAAAATGCACCTGCTACATTCCAAAGGATGGTGAATCAAGTTCTAGCTGGGATGGAGGACTTCTGCATGGCATACTTGGATGACATTGCAGTCTTCAGCCACTCCTGGGAGGAACATGTGAACCACCTAGGGCATGTTTTGCAGGCTCTTGAGCAGGCCAATTTGACTATCAAGGCAAGTAAATGCCAGATAGGTCAAAGTAAAGTGGTCTACCTTGGGCATGAGGTAGGAGGTGGAGAAATAAGGCCTTTGCTCAGCAAAATTGAAGCTGTGCAAAATTGGACAACACCTACTACTAAAACCCAGGTGAGAGCCTTCCTAGGCCTCACTGGGTATTACAGGAATTTCAATGAGAACTATGGGACCATAGCTTCTCCACTGAATGTAATCTCCTCTCCAAAATTCCCTAAAAAGGTCAAATGGAATGAGGAGTGCAATCAGGCCTTTGAAAAACTGAAGAAAGCTCTTTGCCAAGCTCCAGTACTGAGAGCTCCTGACTACCACCAAACTTTCATTGTACAAACTGATGCTTCCAATGTAGGTATAGGTGCAGTTCTAAGCCAACTGCATGAGAAGGGTAGGGAGCACCCCATTTGCTTCATCAGCCGTAAGCTGAAGGATCCTGAGACAAGGTGTGCAACAATCGAAAGGGAATGCTTTGCTATTGTGTGGACACTGAAGAAGTTTAGGCCATACTTGTATGGTTCTACTTTTGTCATTCAGACTGACCACCAACCCTTGAGATGGTTAATGCAAATGAAGGGAGAAAATCCAAAACTATTGAGATGGTCAATCTGCCTGCAAGGGTTTGATTTCACCATTGAGCACAGGTCAGGGTGTCACCATCAAAATGCTGATGTACTCTCTAGGATGTATGTCATCGACTAGAGGTATGAGATTCATCCAGGAGTGGATTAAATCCTCCTGTCCCTTAGTCTGGGGGGGCGAGGGTTAGGGAGAATTCTCTGTTCAGGCTGAATTTCCTAACCTAGTGAGTCCCCCAGCAGCTTTGCTGGATTTTGTGGGTTTATTATTTTTCTCCTGCCAAGAGTGAGACTCTTTTACCCTCACTCTTGGACATGATTTGAGTGTGTTTCCTTGATTCTAGATGTGTTTAATGGGCTATGGGGTCTTTTACTCCATAGGGCTTCATGTGTTTTTGTGATGTGTGTTACACAGCACCCTCAGTGCAGTAACACAGGGGTGTCATAGTGACCCCCCAGTATAGACTTCATACCCTGGGACTGACTACTGTCTCCCAGGGCATGTAAAGTCACAATTGACTTTACTAGTCTTAAATTCTGAACAGAACCAGTACAAACCATCATATTGTGGACGTACTGGCTGGGGCAATTCAATTGCCCTGGGGTCTGTTAGTCGAGGGGGCACGTCTCCGTCCCCCCTGATCGAGTTTTGGCTGGTGGCAGTGGATACTACTTTTTATATTCAACCGTGAATATTTCTCTATGGGATTTTCCCATTGTTCGAGGCTACTATCTTTATTTAATTACGATAGCCTCGAACATACCGCCGGTTTATTAAATTAATATTAATTCGTCGGTTGGTAATTTTTGCCAAAACTCGGTTCTAAAATGTCGTTTGTGTTCTCTTCTGTGACTCCAACCCAAGTCGAGCCCTTTGTTCCACTTTTTGGCAGGCTTCTCCACAGAAGCCCTCCAGAGTGGTGCCCCTCTGTCTGGGGTACTTAGGAGGGGTGGAGGGGGATTTAGGCACCCTGGACTGAGTTGCCTAGGCAACTCAGGTCGCACGCCGTCCTGATTGGCCCAAGTGGTGAGCCGGCTGGCATACCACTTAGCATGTTTGAGTGACAGCTAGGCTGAGTGAATGGGGGTTTTCTGCATAAAAGCAGGGCTTTGGGGACTGGAACTTCAGAAGTCGCCACAGGACCTAAGAATCCGACGAGGGAGAAGCTGAGCTGACCTTCCACGACGACACCACCGGTGGAGCCCTGCTGGACCGTCTCACCACTTTTCCGAACGACAGAGGAGATCTCCCGCCTGAGAGTCTTCTTCCTTTGACTGGTGGGGATAACCAGTTTCACCGTCTTTTCGCCTTCCCGACGCATCTCGTGGCCGCCTTGCCTGTGCCAAGCACCCCGGCAACCGGAATACCACATTTTACCACGACCGCGAAATAAAGGGTACTACCTTTAACCGGAAAACTCAGCGGCTGGTTTCTTCCCCGGCAGTGCAACGACCTTCAGCTTTCCTCCAAGCCGAGACCTTCTCTTCCCCTGGACGACGCCGAGACTTGCACCCGCTGCCAGGAAGAACTGCCACCGCTCGAGGATCCTTCACACTTAAGGTACCGTGTCCCGCCTGGCTTCCCTTGCTACCGACTGTATGGGGTAGATTTAGCCCCCGGCTTTCGAACCTGGGTTAGCCTGGGACACCCTGGCTAAACTTTTCTAAGCCTCCCTAAACTCTTTTCGAACTCTCTGCAAGACTTTCTAAGCCTAGTGTGACTGTGTGATCTTGGGCGCATTTGTGCTCCGCTCTCTCTAAGAGTGGGCCCAGCCTATGGACTTTGGCTCACAAGTGACTTTTGCTCTTCTGCCTTGCTAATAGTGTTCCTAAATCTTAGAGCGGTGTACCTTTCCATATTCTGTCTTTTTCCCTCCCTTCTTCATAAACTTATTGGAGTGCCATCTATAGTTAAGCGCTCACCTCTGTATGAAAATAAGTGGTGTTAACTAAGACTTATCTGATAAGGAATAAGGGTTGTATATATTATAATAGTAACTGCGTTTAGAGTGTTTTACAATAAGAGTGCTGGAGTGTTTCAAACAGTGTGTTTTTAAATAAATAATTATATACTTTGATACCAAAGCTCTGGTCAGTGTTTGCTTGTATTATTGTGTCTGAGTGCCTATTGTGTATACTCTGCATACTGCCTAACTCTTCTTGAGGGAAGTCTGACTGCTCAACCACAGCTACCAGGTAAATCTGGGTGGCACAGACTGCTACCAAGTGGGTTTACTGCTAACACCTGTAGTCCTAAATCTTTTGCAGTGTTCCCTAAGGGAACTGCACAGGTTTCTGCCTAACAAGCACTGAAAATACTAAGAGATAACCCTCACTGCAGTGAACATGCACCTCACACAGAACAAGGGACAGCACTGAAAATACTAAAAGATTACCCTCGCTGCAGTGAACATGCACCTCACACAGAATAAGGGACAGCACTGAAAATACCAAAATATGAACCACACTGCAGTGAACATGCACCTCATACAGAACAAGGGACAGCACTGAAAATACTAAAAGATGACCCTCGGTCCAGTATAGAAACACCTCACACAGAACAAGGGACAGCACTGAAAATACCAAAATATGAACCACGCTGCAGTGAACATGCACCTCACACAGAACAACGGACAGCACTGAAAATACTAAAAGATGACCCTTGCTGCAGTGAACATGCACCTCACACAGAACAATGGACAGCACTGAAAATACTAAAAGATGACCCTCGCTGCAGTGAACATGCACCTCACACAGAACAAGGGACAGCATTGAAAATACTAAAAGATGACCGTAGGTCCAGTATAGAAACACCTCACACAGAACAAGGGACAGCACTGAAAATACCAAAATATGAACCACGCTTCAGTGAACATGCACCTCACACAGAACAACGGACAACACAGAAAATACTAAAAGATGACCCTCGCTGCAGTGAACATGCACCTCACACAGAACAAGGGACAGCATTGAAAATACTAAAAGATGACCATCGCTGCAGTGAGCATGCACCTCACACAGAACAAGGGACAGCATTGAAAATACTAAAAGATGACCGTAGGTCCAGTATAGAAACACCTCACACAGAACAAGGGACAGCACTGAAAATACCAAAATATGAACCACGCTGCAGTGAACATGCACCTCACACAGAACAACGGACAGCACAGAAAATACTAAAAGATGACCCTCGCTGCAGTGAACATGCACCTCACACAGAACAAGGGACAGCATTGAAAATACTAAAAGATGACCATCGCTGCAGTGAACATGCACCTCACACAGAACTAGGCACAGCACTGAAAATAGTAAAAGATGACCCTTGCTGCAGTACAGAAACACCTCACATAGAACAAGGGACAGCACTGAAAATACTAAAAGATAACCCTCGCTAGAGTGAACATGCACCTCACAAAGAACAAGGGACAGCACTGAAAATACTAAAAGATGTCCCTCGCTGCAGTGAACATGCACCTCACACAGAACTAGGGACAGCACTGAAAATACTAAAAGATGACCCTCGCTTCAGTGAACATGCGCCTCACACAGAACAAGGGACAGCACTGAAAATACTAAAAGATGACCCTTGCTGCAATATAGAAACACCTCACATAGAACAAGGGACAGCACTGAAAATACTAAAAGATGACCCTTGCTGCAGTACAGAAACACCTCACACAGAACAAGGGACAGCACTGAAAATAGTAAAAGATGACCCTTGCTGCAGCACAGAAACACCTCACATAGAACAAGGGACAGCACTGAAAATACTAAAAGATGACCCTTGCTGCAGTACAGAAACACCTCACACAGAACAAGGGACAGCACTGAAAATACTAAAAGATGACCTTCGGTCCAGTATAGAAACACTTCACACAGAACAAGGGACAGCACTGAAAATACCAAAATATGAACCACGCTGCAATGAACATGCACCTCACACAGAACAAGGGACAGCACTGAAAATACTAAAAGATGACCTTCGGTCCAGTATAGAAACACTTCACACAGAACAAGGGATAGCACTGAAAATACCAAAATATGAACCACGCTGCAATGAACATGCACCTCACACAGAACAAGGGACAGCACTGAAAATACTAAAAGATGACCCTCACTGTAGTGAACATGCGCCTCACACAAAACTAGGGACAGCACTGAAAATACTAAAAGATGACCCTCACTGTAGTGAACATGCGCCTCACACAGAACAAGGGACAGCACTGAAAATACTAAAAGATGACCCTTGCTGCAATATAGAAACACCTCACACAGAACAAGGGACAGCACTGAAAGTACTAAAAGCTGACCCTCGTTCCAGTATAGAAACACCTCACACAGAACAAGCGACAGCACTGAAAACACCAAAATATGAACCACGCTGCAGTGAACAAGCACCACACACAGAACTAGGGACAGCACTGAAAGTACTAAAAGCTGACCCTCGGTCCAGTATAGAAACACCTCACATAGAACAAGGCACAGCACTGAAAATACTAAGAGATGACCTTCGCTGCAATGAACATGCACCTCACACAGAACTAGGAACAGCACTGAATATACTAAAAGCTGATCCTCGGTCCGGTATAGAAACACCTCACGCAGAACAAGGGACAGCACTGAAAATACCAAATATGAAGCACGTTGCAGTGAACATGCACCTCACACAGAACAAGGGACAGCACTCAAAATACCAAAATATGAACCATGCTGCAGTGAACATGCACCTCACGCGGAACAACTGACAGCACTGAAAATACTAAAAGATGACCCTTGCTGCAGTGAACATGCACCTAACACAGAACAAGGGACAGCACTGAAAATACTAAAAGATGACCCACGCTGCAGTGAACATGCACCTCACACAGAACAAGGGACAGCATTGAAAATACTAAAAGATGACCCTCACTGCAGTGAACATGCACCTCACACAGAACAAGAGACAGCACTGAAAATACTAAAAGATGACCCTCGCTGCAGTGAACATGCACCTCACACAGAACTAGGGACAGCACTGTAAATAGTAAAAGATGACCCTTGCTGCAGTACAGAAACACCTCACATAGAACAAGGGACAGCACTGAAAATACTAAAAGATGACCCTGGCTGCAGTGAACATGCACCTCACACATAACAAGGGACAGCATTTAAAATACTAAAAGATGACCCTCGCTGCAGTGAACATGCACCTCACACAGAATAAGGGACAGCACTGAAAATACTAAAAGATGTCCCTCGCTGCAGTGAACATGCACCTCACACAGAACTAGGGACAGCACTGAAAATACTAAAAGATGACCCTCGCTTCAGTGAACATGCACCTCACACAGAACAAGGGACAGCATTGAAAATACTCAAAGATGACCCTCGCTGCAGTGAACATGCACCTCACACAGAATAAGGGACAGCATTGAAAATACTAAAAGATGATCCTCGGTCCGGTATAGAAACACCTCACGCAGAACAAGGGACAGCACTGAAAATACCAAATATGAAGCACGTTGCAGTGAACATGCCCCTCACACAGAACAAGGGACAGCACTCAAAATACCAAAATATGAACCATGCTGCAGTGAACATGCACCTCACGCGGAACAACTTACAGCACTGAAAATACTAAAAGATGACCCTTGCTGCAGTGAACATGCACCTAACACAGAACAAGGGACAGCACTGAAAATACTAAAAGATGACCCACGTTGCAGTGAACATGCACCTAACACAGAACAACGGACAGCACTGAAAATACTAAAAGATGACCCTCACTGCAGTATAGAAATACCTCAAACAGAACAAGGGACAGCATTGAAAATACTAAAAGATGACCCTCGGTCCAGTAAAGAACACCTCACACAGAACAAAGGACAGCACTGAAAACTGAAAATACCAAAATATGAACCACGCTGCAGTATAGACACGCCTCACACAGAACAAGGGACAGCACTGAAAATACTAAAAGATCACCCTCGCTGCAGTACAGAAACACCTCACACAGAACAAGGGACAGCACTGAAAATACTAAAAGATGAACGTCGTTGCAGTATAGAAACACCTCACACAGAACAAGGGACAGCACTGAAAATACTAAAAGATGAACGTTGTTGTAGTATAGAAACACCTCACACAGAAGAAGGGACAGCACTGAAAATACCAAAACATGAACATAGCTGCAGTGAACATGCACCTCACACAGAACAAGGGACAGCACTGAGAATACTAAAAGCTGACCCTCAGTCCAGTATAGAAACACCTCACACAGAGCAAGGGACAGCACTGAAAATACCAAAATATGAACCACGCTGCAGTATAGAAACACCTCACACAGAACAAGGGACAGCACTGAAAATACTAAAAGATTAACCTCGTTGTAGTATAGAAACACCTCACACAGAAGAAGGGACAGCACTGAAAATAACAAAACATGAACCTAGCCGCAGTGAACATTCACCTCACACAGAACAAGGGACAGCACTGAAATTAATGAAAGATGACCCTCGCTACAGTATAGAAACACCTCCCACAGAACAAGGGACAGCACTGAAAATACTAAAGGATGACTGTGAAAGGATGAGGCAGACAGCCGCTGATTTAAAGGAACCTAAACAGCCTTTATTCAGGATCAACAAAATAAAACAAAATGATGACTCAAAGTTCTCAAATAGCCTTCTTCCTCTGTCTATGATACGGATGAACAGTGATAAGGTGACACCTAGTCCTCGTATGTCCAGAGCATCTCAGGTGCAGTTCTCTCTCTCTCTCCTCCGGTGTTCTGCAAGAGATTCGGAAAGATACACACAGTCCGTCGTTGGTTTCACCCTTACATAGGGGCTGGGGTTGTTTGGACCAATCAGGGCTGCTTTGTGCTGTTTTTGTATAAATATCCCCACAAGCCCCGCCCCCTTTTTCTTTGAACCAGGTTCGCCATCCAGCCTCGCCCGTCAAAGCCGGTAACTCGCAGGGTACCTCTGCCTCCATGCCAGCCGATACAACTAAACCTTCCGGAGCGTTGTTTACCAACAAGGAAGGTGAGTGACACGTGTGGAATGGGGACCGGGAAATGTTCATTACCCTGACAGCGTCTGTTGTTCTTTTCTATTTGTTTGTGAGGGGAGCCGCGTGGCATACAGGCGAACGGGACACAGGAGCGTGTAAGGCACTGTAACACTTTGCCGTGTATTCATGCTGGCCGGGAAAGGAATACGCGGTTTCACGCGACGGCTCCCTGTCAGTGTTTGTGTTTAGGTCGGGGAAGGAACGATTGTGAACCAGGGGAGCGGGAACTGCCAGGTCAATGCTATTTGTCTCTCCCAATAATTCGTATCCATGCGACGCTCTGCTATCAACCGTGGTTGAGTTCAGCCCGGGAAGGCTCCCTTCATTACTGCGGTGCTCCAATGGCATTTGTCCCCCCTGCCTTTTTCCCATTGCTCCCCATTCACAATGACACTCGCTGCAGTATTGAAACACCTCACACAGAACAAGGGACAGCACTAAAAATACTAAAAGATAAACATCGTTGCAGTATGGTTTTTGTACACTTCTACTTCTGGTGTATTTAAATTGTCACTATTGTGGTTTGATTGTTTTTCTTCTCTTTTTCTTTTGTGTGCAAATTCTTATGGACTGTGCCAAAGATCTGTATGAAATAATGAATTATGCCATTTTGGCATTTTTATGATGAATTTTAATTATTGTTCAATGTCTAATAAAATTGATATGTGACCATTTTGTTAATTGTATATTTTCGTGTATCTACTCCCCACTGTACAATCCCTGTAGTGGCTATCAACTGTATAGAGATTTGGGAAATTGATTCCTTCCTCTTTTCAGTTTTCCCATAAGCAAGGCAGGATATCTTACCCTCTGACAACATACTGTTGACCAATTCTTTAGTTTATGAAATTTAGGTGTACCTAAAGTTAGGGGGCAGTTTGGTCAAGCAGTTTAAATCCCCCCACCTCTTTCGGCTTGGTTGTTGAAGTATAGAAACAGCTCACACAGAACAAGGGACAGCACTGAAAATACTAAATAATGAACCTTGCTGCAGTGAACATACACCTCACACAGAACAATGGACAGCACTGAAAATAATAAAATATTACCCTCACTGAGTATAGAAACACCTCACACAGAACAAGGAACAGCACTAACAATACTAAAAGATGACTCGCTGCAGTATAGGAACAACTCACACAGAACAAGGGAAAGCTCTGACAATACCAAAATATGAACCACTCTGCCATGAACATGCACCTCACACAGAACAAGGGACAGCACTGAAAATACCAAAACATGAACCTTGCTGCAGTGAACATGCACCTCACACAGAACAAGGGACAGCACTAAAAATACTAAAAGATGACCCTCAGTATAGAAACACCTCACACAGAACAAGGGACAGCACTAACAATACTAAAAGATGACTCTCGCTGCAGTATAGGAACAACTCACACAGAACAAGGGACAGCTCTGACAATACCAAAATATGAACCACTCTGCCATGAACATGCACCTCACACAGAACAAGGGACAGCACTGAAAATACCAAAACATGAACCTTGCTGCAGTGAACATGCACCTCACACAGAACAAGGGACAGCACTAAAAATACTAGAAGATGGCCCTCAGTATAGAAACACCTCACACAGAACAAGGGACAGCACTAACAATACTAAAAGATGACTCTCGCTGCAGTATAGACGCCTCACGCAGAACAAGGGACAGCACTAAAACCTCCAAAAGATGACCCTCACGCTATTATAGACACACCACACACATTGCCACATCTCCAGACTCTCGATGTTCAGTTAATCTGTTCCCGGTTTGACCCCAGACTGCCCCCTTCCCAGATTACCTGCAGACCAGGGTGAGAAAACCCCCAGGGAGGATACAATATGGCAATCTCCAGACACGCCCTATGTCAAACAGACATGGTATCGAGATAGACAGAGACAGAGACTCAAGAGTAATAGTACAAAAACATTTAATTGGAAACTTTGTTGGGTTGGTGTAATACCTAACTGGCAAGAACTCTAAAGGGGCTGTTCCCTCAACTGATGCTTCTAAGGGCCGCTGATGTCCATAAATCCAAAACCAAAGTCAGTCTGAGTCTAAACCTGTGCCGGCCCCCACTCTTACATCACATGTGATCAAGGGTGTTCTCAAAGAAAAATGATGGCTCAAAAAGAAATGTAAACCAAGACTGGTTTCAGGTAGTCTTACCGTCAGGTGTACTTCTGCCAGTTTCAAAACTAGTTTAACTCAAAAGGGTTGACCTCAGAACCTTCCACGTAGGGCTCTTGCAGTAAGCATTAAAAAGGTGCCAATATCTCTGGGTCTCCCTTTCCCAAACTTCAATCCTTCCAGTTCCAAACAAAAAAATAGACAGTTCTTTTCAGGCCTCCCAGGGCTCCCTTCCCCAAATCTTGGTCTCTCTTTATAAAGTTCAACAATGTCTCTTTTACAGTTCTTCTTAGGCCTCTCAGGGTTCCCTTCCCCGCGTTTAGGCCCCTCTAGTTTCAAACAAAAGTTCACCTTGTCAGGATCCACCGTTTTAACACACAGTTCTTTCCATGGGGTAGTGTCAGAAACTTTAGAAAACGCAGGCCCTTGGCTCCTCCCCTGTGCAACCACCCTAACTTCTGACCCCTCTCTTGGTACTCTATCTTTCTTCTGGCACCTTTCCACTCTGGTTTTTCTTCTCTTTCACCTTTCTTTCCTTTTGCTGTGCCCACCTGCACTCTCTTCTGACTTTACTGTGCCTCTTGCTCACTCCTCTTGTCTTTATCATGCCCCTGGCACACCCTTGTTCCTTTGGTTGTGCACCCTTGCACCTTCCTTGCTCTTTGTCGTGCCTCTTGCATTTTCCCTTTCCTGCTTTCGGGTCATTCGCACCCTCTCTTTGCTTTCTCTCGCTTTTAATTTCACATTTCCAGTCTGTCGGGTCACTAACACCCTCTTTTCTGTTGCGTGTTGCTTTCACCCTCTCTTTGCTTTCTCTCGCTCACTTTTCAGTCTGTCTGGTTGCTTGCACCCTCTTTTCTGTTTTGGGTTGCTTGCATCCTCTCTTTGGTTTCTCTCGCTCACTTTTCAGTCTGTCTGGTTGCTTGCACCCTCTTTTCTGTTTTGGGTTGCTTACACCCTCTCTTTGTTTTCTCTCGCTCACTTTTCAGTCTGTCTGGTTGCTCGCGCCATCTTTCCTGTTTCTGGGTAGCTTGCACCCACTCTTTGCTTTCTCTCGCTTCGCACTGCTTGCACCTGCCATTTTTCCTTGCTTTCCACGCCACTTTCTGCTTTCAAGTCTCTGCTACCGCCATCCACACCACTGGGTTCCTCTCACTCGTGATACAAGACTCACCCAGACAGTGCAGTGCTGGCCAGCAGCTTCCAGGGAAATGTGGGTTCAAGGTGAGGGTCTCACCACCTGCCCCTCAGATGCCCCTGGGACTAGCACACATCCTAGGGGAACATGCACTGGCCTGGACACTGCCAACAATCTGCAACTCGCCTTCCTCCCGCTTCATGGAGACACAGCTCCCTTGCCATGCTGCAAACCCTCTGGTACACCGGGTCAGCGTCTTGACGTCCCATTCTCCTCTGGTCCTCCCAGGCTTCTCTTGCTGCTGCCTTCACGTTCCAACCAGCAATCCCAGCCTGCTCATACTCTTTGACAGAACCACACCTTGTATACCTGAAGTAAAGGTCAAGCAGAGTCAGGTGTGAATAATTAGGGTAGATTGCCTGACCATGGCTGACTATCAGTGGGACAGTCTAGTGGTGGACTATAGTAGGCCTCTCCTTGCCTCCCCATGTTAGCTTTATGGGTAATCTTTATGACTCTTGATCTCCTCTTCCTCGTCCCAGTACATGTTGGAAATGGGGAGGGGGAGACAAGATGGGAACTGATGTTTACAGATTACATTATTATAAAGGTGATTGGCAGAGGGGACAGGGGAATCCCCCAGTCCTGTTTTTATACAATAAAGGTGATTTGCCTTGTCTCAGATTACTCCCTACTCCAAACATACTGCCATGAAAGTACTTGTCTTTATAGTACTCCCTATGGTCTAAACCAGGGGAGAGAAATAGGTGTTGGGTTTGAGTTATGCCACAATATAAACAAACCACATATCTTCCATTATATTGTAACATGCGACTGGTTTAATTAATAGTACGAGCCTGCACCGGGCCAATCATCTTCAAGCGCAACATGCCACAATATAAACAAAACACATATCTTCCATTATATCGTACCATACCACTGGTTTAATTAATAGTACGAGCCTGCACCGGGCCAATCATCTTCAAGCTCAACATGCCACAATATAAACAAAGCACATATCTTCCATTATATCGTACCATACCACTGGTTTAATTAATAGTACGAGCCTGCACCGGGCCAATCATCTTCAACTCAATATGCTACAATATAAACAAAGCACATATCTTCCATTATATCGTACCATAGCACTGGTTTAACTAATAGTACAAGCCCGCACCGGGCCAATCATCTTCAAGCTCAACATGTGTTAGGCAGAAACCTGTGCAGTTCCCTTAGGGACCACTGCAAAAGATTTAAGACTACAGGTCTTGGCAGTAAACCCACTTGGTAGCAGTCTTCACCACCCAGATTTACCTGGTAGCTGTGGCTGAGCAGTCAGACTTCCCTCAAGAAGAGTTAGGCAGTATGCAGAGTATACACAATAGGCACTCAGGTACAATAATACAAGCAACCACTGACCAGAGCTTTGGTATCAAAGTATATAATTATTTATTTAAAAACACACAGTTGAAATACTCCAGCACTCTGATTGTAAAATATTCTAAACACAGTTACTATTGTAATATATACACCCCTTTTTCCTTATCAGAGAAGTCACTGTAAAACACCACTTATTTTCATACAGAGGCGAGCGCTTAACTAGATGGCACTCCAATAAGTCTGTGAGAAAGGGAGGGAAAAAGACAGAATATGAAATGGTACACTCCTCTAAGATTCAGGAACACGGTTAGCAAGGCAAAGAGCAAAAAGTCACTGGTGAGCCAAAGTCCAAAGGCTGGGCCCACTCTTAGAGAGAGCAGAGCACAAATGCGCCCAAGATCACACAGTTACACTATGCTTAGAAAGTCTTGCAGGGGGTTCAAAAAGGATTTAGAGAGGCTATAAGAAAGTTTAGCCAGGGTGTCCCAGACTAACCCAGGTTCAAAATCTGGGACTAAATCTACCCCGTACAGTCGGTACAAGGGAAGCCAGGCGGGACACGGTACCTTAAGTGGGAAGGATCCTCCAGCGGTGGCAGTTGTTCCTGGTAGTGGGTGCAAGTTGCGTCGTCGTCCAGGGGAAGAGAAGATCTCGACTTGGAGGAAAGATGAAGGTTGTTGCACTACCAGGGAAGAAACCAGCCACGGAGTCTTCCGGTTAAAGGTGGTACCTTTGTTTCGCGGTCGTGGTAAAACGTGCTATCCCGGTTGCTGGGGTGCTTGGCACGGGCAAGGCGGCCATGAGATACGTCGGGAAAGCGAAAAGACGGTGAAATTGGTTATCCCCACCAGTCAAAGGAAGAAGACTCTCCGGCGGGAGATCTCCTCTGTCGTTGGGAAAAGTGGTGAGGCAGTCCAGCAGGGCTCCACCGGTGGTGGTGTTGTGGCAGGTCGGCTCAGCTTCTCCCTCGTCGGATTCTTAGGTCCTGTGGCGACTTCTGAAGTTCCAGTCCCCAAAACCCTGCTTTTATGCAGCAAACCCCCACTCAGCCTAGCTGTCACTCAAACATGCTAAGTGGTGAGCCGGCCGGCTCACCACTTGGGCCAATCAGGATGGAGTGCGACTTGAGTTGCCTAGGCAACTCAGTCCAGGGTGCCTAAATTTCCCTCCACCCCTCCTAAGTACCCCAGACAGAGTGGCACCACTTTGGAGGGCTTCTGTGGAGAAGCCCGCCAAAAAGTGGAACAAAGGGCTCGACTTGGGTTGGAGTCACAGAAGAGAACACAAAAACGCCATTTAGAAGTTTTGGCAAAAAATACCAACCGGAGAATTAATATTAATTAAATAAAACGGCGGTATGTTCGAGGCTACCGTAAATAATTAAATAAAGATAGTAGCCTAAAACAATGGGAAATCCCATAGGAAAATATTTGCGGTTGAATATTAAAAGTAGTATCCACTCCCACCAGCCAAAACTCGATCAGGGGGGACGGAGACGTGCCCCCTCGACTAACAGACCCTGGGGCAATCGAATTGCCCCAGCCAGTACATCCACAATATGATGGTTTGTACTGGTTCTGTTCAGAATTTAAGACTAGTAAAGTCAATGGTGACTTTACATGCCCTGTGTCATGATCACTGCTTCCAAGGAGCCAGGACCAGCCCAACGTCCATGGAAGCAGGCCCCTAATCCTAAGCCTAGGCACCAGCCGGTCCCTACTGGGACCTTTTGGACCTTGTCCTGGCGCCGGTGGCACCAGGCTCATCAAAGCCATCGGTCCCGGCACTGGAAGCGCCGGGCTCATGATATGTGTGAAGATGCTTGGGTGGACTTACCTGCAGCAGACCATGCTGCTTACTTACCAGCTACATAGGAATCCTCTGTAAGCCGGAACTATTTTCTTACCTGGGTGGGGCAAGCTCCACGCCCTGGATACAACACTGGAACTCTTCTGGAACAGGAACTCTTTTCTTACCTAGGCGGGGCCGTGGAGGAAGACGCCTCATCACTCCTAGGCTATTTAAACCACACCCGATTGATGAAGCGTGCTTCGCGTTATTCTGCATCTGCAGCAGAACGCTCACCGAGTCTGTTCCAGCTTTTCTTCTTCCGATCCTGTACCTGCAAGAACAATACTTACCATTCCAGTATCCAGTCTTCAGCAGCGCCTGTAAAAGACAAGAAACAACAGGTTAGCACGACGACTTCACATGCAACGCATTCCTTACCTAGTCCATCGGCAGCGACCATTTCTTCACGCTGCACCTCTGCCTGTGGAGACAAAAGCATAGTTATTACTTACCGGCAATCCGCGAATTCCGGATGTTTTCAACACTGCAACCCAGCATCTGAAACACCAAAGAAGAGACATTAGACAGGTATTTACTTACACCCATCGCGCTCTCCACAATAGAGCGCCTGCAACTACTCTGGCGTTTTCCATCACCTCTTCAACACGAACTCACAGCTGTGAAGGAAAGAGACAGTTAAAGCGCTTGCATATACTCACGCATTTCCAAGCGCTTCTTTCCAAGGCTCTGGCTCCAGCTTTGGCTCTCTTCATACCATCTTCTAACGCTAGAGCCCTGCAAAACAAATAGAACAAAGCATTATTCCGAGCCCTGTTCAATACTTACGTGTCCACGCACCTAAAGACTATATGGACTAAAAGGTGTCCGGAAACTCACTGCTCGTGCTGTTAACGGCGGTTGCGATCCTCTGATCTTAAGAGGCCTATGTTTCACCCAGTGAAGGAACTGGCAACGGCACCCTGCACCAGATGGAGAGCCCAGCATTCACCTATCTAAGGTGAGCACGTTTACCTGGGGGCTCTACGGAGAAGCTTAGACGAGAGAGAGAGAGAGAAGGACACTCAATTGCCCAGATCTTTAACCCCATATATTCTTTCATCTGCAGAAATCTCACCCTTCAAGTTCGACACACAGTGCGAAGAGGCTCAGCCCAAGAAGCCAATCGAGTCCTGCACATCACTTTTCGAGTCACAGACTCCTTCCTGCCTAGACCAGCGCCTCCGTGGGAATCAGGTGAGCGTTACAGAAAGCGAAGCCCACCACAAAACTCCTACCCAGGCGCAATGGAAACCTCGGACACAGACCAACTGGCCCGATTGCTTGGGGAACTAAGAGCAGAGGTACATGCAGCTCATCAGGAAACAAACTCTTTGAGAAGAGAGCTGATAATATCCAAGGAGCGAACGGAGGACCTCGCTAGGCAATTACTACAAACACAGGCAGGACAGACTCCTTTGCCCGCTCCAGTAGTAAGTTACCCTTCAGCATCCTCAAATCCAGTGCAAATCAATCTACCCGGTAATGTGCCTTTGGCTCCACCCGAACGCTTTTCTGGTGACCCAAAGAAATTTGCAGTGTTTATCAACCAGTGCCGCCTACACTTCTTATGTCGCCCAGCTGCCTTTCCAACAGACCAGACCAAGGTGGCTTTCGTGCTTTCTTATCTCAGTGGCAGTGCTGCAGATTGGTCGATCCCTTTGGTCACTCAGGATGATCCGGTCCTTCACGATTTTCAGGCCTTCCAGCCCAGCATGGAGAAACTGTTCGCAAGACATGCCCAGGGGCAGGCCTTGGACAATGAACTCCTTTCGTTACGACAGGGTAATCAAGACCTCTTGACTTATATTGCCTCATTCAATAGACTTATAGTGGAAACTCAATGGCCGGAGGATAAAAGAATAACGCTTTTCTACAGAGGCCTGCGTGGAGAGCTCAAGGATGTGTTAGCTCAAATTGTGAATCCTCCACAAGAATGCTCAGACTATATTGACTTAGTTGTCCAATTAGACCACCGATTACAGAACAGGAAGGCTGATCGTTCCAAATTTGATACCCGAGTATTTTCTAAACCACAGACCTCTACTAGGGGAGCCGACACCGTGGAACCCATGCAACTAGGGGGCTTGAAAGGACCTTTAACTCAAAAGGAGCGGGAAAGAAGAAGACAGCTGCAATTATGCCTCTATTGCGGAAACTCGGGGCACTTTCTTCGAGACTGCCCAGTGAAACCAGCTAAAAAGGCTGTAGGAGCCGCAGATACCTGTACCCAAAATTCTGAGCAGGGAAACGACCTAGCCCGACAAGTGTAGAGGTCCTCTTGACGAGCGTTAAAATCTGTCCCGTGACCTCGCATTTTGTGGTGCCTATGGTCCTCATTAGCCCAGAACGTCCGGATCGTTTGCATGCAATTGAAGCTTACATCGACAGCGGAGCAATCGGTAATTATGTGGACCGTGAAATGGTATCAAGGATGAATCTACCTCTTGTCCCTAAGGCAGTAAAAGACGTCATCGCTACAGTGGATGGCACAGAGATAGCCTCCGGACCAGTAACGCACGCCACCCAAGAAGTGACGTTAGTGAGCCAAGATGGACACCGGGAGAAAATCGTGTTCGATGTGATCAAGGCCCCTCAGTTCCAGATCATTCTGGGAATTCCTTGGTTAGAGAAGCACAATCCTCAGATCGATTGGCGAGCAAAGACGGTTCAGTTTCCAGAATGTTTTACCACTTGTTATCCTCGGCCTGATGTGTCACTGGCAGCGATCACTTACGAGGTTCCCAAATTACCTCCCGAATACCAGGAATTCCAAGACGTCTTTCGGAAGGACCAAGCTAACACCCTGCCTCCTCATAGGTCCTACGACTGTCAAATAGACCTGATACCCGGAACAACTCCTCCTTGTAGTAGGATTTATGCCCTCACCAAGCCAGAGAATCTTCACCTCAGACAATATCTGGACCAATACCTAGCTAACGGGTTTATCCGTCCTTCAAAATCTCCAGCTTCCTCGGCTTTGTTCTTCGTTCCGAAAAAGGAAGGAGACCTTAGGACTTGCATAGATTACCGCGCCCTGAATCAAATCACTGTTAAAAACAGATACCCGTTACCTTTGATCCCTGAACTCCTGGACCAAGTCAAAGACGCATGTATTTATACAAAGTTGGATCTCAGAGGAGCTTACCACTTGGTACGAATAAAAGAGGGCGATGAATGGAAGACGGCATTCCGCACCAAGTATGGGCTGTTCGAAAATCAAGTGATGCCCTTTGGACTTTGTAACGCTCCTGCCGCTTTTCAGTATTTTATGAACGATGTCCTTAGAGAACTCATAGATGTGTGTGTTGTTGTCTACATTGATGACATCCTCGTCTATTCATCATCTGAAGAGGAACACCAGAGACACGTGAAAGAGGTTCTCGAGAGATTGCGTCAACATAACCTTTTTGCTAAGCTTGAAAAATGTGTTTTCAACGTAACTGAAGTCGAGTTCCTGGGATTCATATTGTCACCTGACGGAGTCCATATGGATTCATAGAAAGTCGATGCAATCATTAAGTGGCCATCACCAACCTCTGTAAAAGGAGTTCAAAGCATGTTAGGCTTCGCTAACTTTTACCGCAGATGCATTCCTGAATTCTCTCGGATAGTCCAGCCCATCACCGCTCTGTTAAAGAAGAACAAACGTTTTGAGTGGTCTACTGAAGCAGAACAAGCTTTTCAGGACTTAAAAGCTAAATTCATTTCTGCACCTGTTCTAAAACATCCTCGCCCAGAACTCCCCTACATCGTGGAAATGGATGCTTCTAGTCTTGCTATGGGGGCAGTTTTATCACAAAGAGATCCGGTCACACACCAATTACATCCTGTAGCCTTTTGGTCCCGCAAATTCTCGGCTCCCGAGATCAACTATTCAATTACAGACAAGGAACTTTTAGCCATCAGATCGGCCTTTAAAGCCTGGCGGCATTATCTTTTGGGAGCCAGACACACAGTCACCGTAATGACTGATCACCGCAATTTACAATATCTGAAGACAGCCAAAGCTCAGTCTTCCAGACAGCTTCGCTGGGCTCTGTTTCTGGCTGAGTTTGACTTTATAATTACTTATCGACCAGGCAGTAAAAACGGAAAAGCAGATGCTCGCTCCCGGATGGGAGTAGATGAACATTTGACCAATCCAGAACCAATACCCATAATCCCAGAACAAAGGATTTTGGGTTTGGTCAGCGCTCAATCCTTTGAAGACATCAAGACTACAGTCAAATCACTCCTAAATCCGGCCGATTTGCAGGACTGGCAATTAAAGGGAAAAGAATTCTCAGTGGATCAAGACCTACCATATTTCCGAGGACGATTGTACTTGCCCTGTGAGAAAATACAAAAACAAGTAATCTCCTGTTATCACGACTCTCTAATGGAGGGTCACCCGGGCATTACCAAAACCATGGAAAAGATCAAAAGACATTTCTGGTGGCCATCATGGAAGAAGGATATTAGAGACTTTGTAATCTCCTGCGGTGTGTGTGCCCAGAATAAAAGTCTGAAGGAGAAACCAGCCGGCCTATTACACCCATTAGACATCCCTCCCTGTCCATGGCATACCCTGTCCATGGATTTCATCACGGACTTACCTCCATGCTCAGGGTATAATACCATTTTAGTAGTCGTGGATCTATTCTCCAAGATGGCTCACTTCATTCCCCTGAAGGGCCTACCTTCAGCTTCAGTCTCGGCCCGAGAATTCTTAGAAAACATCGTTCGGTTACACGGTTTTCCCTCGGTTTTGGTCTCCGATAGGGGAAGTCAATTCATCTCCCACTTTTGGCGAAGTTGCTGTCGTCTAGCCCAAATTGATGTAAGACTTTCAACCAGTCACCATCCCCAAACTGATGGACAAACCGAGAGGACAAATCAGACTTTAGAGCAATATCTACGTTGCATGTTCCAACAAACTGAAAACCCTTGGAAGGATATTCTTTGGATCGTTGAATACGCTTACAACAATTCGACTCATTCTGGAACCGGGAAGACTCCCTTCTTCCTATTATACGGACACCATCCTAGAACCTCTAACCTGGATCCTCCCCAAGAATTCGAAACACCTGCTGTGGATTACTTGCACTCGGAGATCACTCGTGCTTTTAAGGAAGCCACTGCCCATCTGCAAAGAGCTAAAGCTCAATTCAAAAAGGAGCAGATCGACACCGTGAAGAGGCCCCTCACTACGCAGTAGGAGACCAGGTCTGGTTATCCACTAAGCACCTGCCTCTAAAAGGACCCCGCACCTTCATCCCAAGATACCTTGGACCCTATCTCATCTCTGCCATAGTTAATCCGGTGGCTGTCAAATTGGAATTACCTGCGCATATGAAAATACATCCAGTCTTTCATGTCTCCTTATTAAAACCAGTACAACCAGAAACCCGATTGACTAAACTCCCAGAACCTGTTTTGGTAGAAGGAGAACTTGAATTCGAAGTAAAGAACATCCTAGACTCCAAAATCGCCAAATCTAAATTATATTACCTGATTGATTGGAAAGGATACGGCCCCCAGGAAAGATCTTGGGAACCCTCAGAATATGTCCACGCACCTCGTCTGGTCAAGAAATTCCATCTGAATCACCCCGACAAGCCAAAACCCCCGGAGAAGACACGCTTAGGAGGGGCCTTGAGGGGGGGTGCTGTCATGATCACTGCTTCCAAGGAGCCAGGACCAGCCCAACGTCCTTGGAAGCAGGCCCCTAATCCTAAGCCTAGGCACCAGCCGGTCCCTACTGGGACCTTTTGGACCTTGTCCTGGCGCCAGTGGCACCAGGCTCATCAAAGCCATCGGTCCCGGCACGGGAAGCGCCGGGCTCATAATATGTGTGAAGATGCTTGGGTGGACTTACCTGCAGCAGACCATGCTGCTTACTTACCAGCTACATAGGACTCCTCTGTAAGCCGTAACTATTTTCTTACCTGGGTGGGGCAAGCTCCACGCCCTGGATACAACACTGGAACTCTTCTGGAACAGGAACTCTTTTCTTACATAGGCGGGGCCGTGGAGGAAGACGCCTCATCACTCCTAGGCTATTTAAACCACACCCGATTGATGAAGCGTGCTTCGCGTTATTCTGCATCTGCAGCAGAACGCTCACCGAGTCTGTTCCAGCTTTTCTTCTTCCGATCCTGTACCTGCAAGAACAATACTTACCATTCCAGTATCCAGTCTTCAGCAGCGCCTGTAAAAGACAAGAAACAACAGGTTAGCACGACGACTTCACATGCAACGCATTCCTTACCTGGTCCATCGGCAGCGACCATTTCTTCACGCTGCACCTCCGCCTGTGGAGACAAATGCATAGTTATTACTTACCGGCAATCCGCGAATTCCGGATGTTTTCAACACTGCAACCCAGCATCTGAAAGACAAAAGAAGAGACATTAGACAGGTATTTACTTACGCCCATCGCGCTCTCCACAATAGAGCGCCTGCAACTACTCCGGCGTTTTCCATCACCTCTTCAGCACAAACTCACAGCTGTGAAGGAAAGAGACAGTTAAAGCGCTTGCATATACTCATGCATTTCCAAGCGCTTCTTTCCAAGGCTCTGGCTCCAGCTTTGGCTCTCTTCATGCCATCTTCTAACGCTAGAGCCCTGCAAAACAAATAGAACAAAGCATTATTCCGAGCCCTGTTCAATACTTACGTGTCCACGCACCTAAAGACTATATGGACTAAAAGGTGTCCGGAAACTCACCGCTCGTGCTGTTAACGGCAGTTGCGATCCTCTGATGTTAAGAGGCCTACGTTTCACCCAGTGAAGGAACTGGCAACGGCACCCTGCACCAGACGCAGATGGAGAGCCCAGCATTCACCTATCTAAGGTGAGCACGTTTACCTGGGGGCTCTACGGAGAAGCTTAGACGAGAGAGAGAGAGAGAAGGACACTCAATTGCCCAGATCTTTAACCCCATATATTCTTTCATCTGCAGAAATCTCACTCTTCGAGTTCGACACACAGTGCGAAGAGGCTCAGCCCCAGAAGCCAATCGAGTCCTGCACATCACTTTTCGAGTCACAGACTCCTTCCTGCCTAGACCAGCGCCTCCGTGGGAATCAGGTGAGCGTTACACCCTGGGAGACAGTATTCGGTCCCAGGGTATGGAGTCTATACTGGGGGGTCACTATGACACCCCGGTGTCACTGCACTGAGGGTGCTGTGTAACACACATCACAAAAACACATGAAGCCCTATGGAGTAAAAGACCCCATAGCCCATTAAACACATCTAGATTCAAAGAAACACACTCAGATCATGCCCAAGAGTGAGGGTAAAAGAGTCTCACTCTTGGCAGGAGAAAAAAATAAACCCCAAAAATCCAGCAAAGCTGCTGCGGGACTCACTAGGTTAGGAAATTCAGCCTAAACAGAGAATTCTCCCTAACAACATGCCACAGGTTTACAAGCTACTTTGTTCACTACATAGTGACCCCAATTTTTCATTCCGAACGTATGGAAAGGGTGCACATGATTTCCCATCCCCATCCCATTGTAGATTATATACACCTATATATGCAAGGACCACCACCAATCTCTGCCATGCAGTAATCACCAACTCCCTTGTGGAGGTGCACCGTAGAATCACCTTCTATGTCAGGGCCAAAAGATGCCACTAGAAGTTGTACCCGTGCGTTCACTGGGTTTACTGAATACATTATCACTCAAAATTCAATACTGCATACCTGTCCAAAACGATAATGGGGACTAACAGGAGTTTATAGGTATCTACACTTCCATAACCGTATTGTACACCACCAGGTTCAATCTGAACTGAAAAATAGATATAATGCTCAATAAGGAACAGCACAGGCAAAAGTGAGGTAAAATAATTCTAACATCCTCAGTAGCATGTAGCTACATGTACCTTCAAGGAAAGGTCAACTATGAGAAGCAGAAGACTTCAGTGCTGTATGTCAGCCAACTTGCCCTCAATCTCCTCCAGACACAGCGAGACAGAAGCCTGGTGCCTGTAACAATGTGCAGAAAACCCCCATTAAATACGGACCCAGCAGACCTTACTCGAGGATCAAATAATACATCAATATGTGAAGACTCAGTTCCCGCTAGGGGTGGCGTGACTATCCTACCTTAGAGAATGTAAAAAATGCTCCAAGCCACCAGCATCCCTCTACCAGTCTCGCATCAGTGACATGCCAAACGCGGACCCTGCAGCCATTAACGCAGCACTTCCTGAAGCGATCACGTGACCCAACTTTAAGGATGTTTTCTGCATATGTCCTGGGCTTCCCAGAATAACTACCAAGCTCAAAGTACCAGACTTACACAGAGGTTCTGCAGCCAGATCAACCAGGACTCAATAACGAAAGTAGACAAAGTGCGAGGCAAAACCCAGCTTTATTAACATCCAAATAAAGCAGGGACAGCACAAGCATAGCATGTCGCCGCTCTCAGCACGATTACAAGAAACGGGTGCTTTCATACTACAAACGTGTCATCAGTGATGTAATAACATATGGGACTGGATAATCATAGTAGCTATATATAGATTCTATATATAGGGTTAAAGTTCTTACTGGGTAACACTTGTCTGATGGCTCCTCCTGAGACCACCTCTAAATTGATAACAATACAAAGAAATAATCTCTACAATAAACTATTGGTTGGCATAATACATACCGAGAGGCCCAGCATTAGGGGGTTTCATTGGTTGGGCTCATCCTACCCAACCTTGGACAACTGACAGGTCATCAAGACATGAGCAGACAGGAGTATGGGGAGAGCGGTCCACGGACTGCTTCCCATACAATTAAGAAGAAAATACCATCCCTTCTTCCTAGGCCGTGAGCCAGGGGGATTTCTTTGTATTCGACCTTGGGTGGCGCTGCATGTCTGGGTATATGCGTGAGGAGTGAGGCAGGTGTCCTATCTGTGTTTGTTGCTAATGAATAACCAGTGTTCTTCAATTATGGATCACATGTGAGGAGACCACATTTGGAATCATTTCACCCTGCATTTATTGTGATTTTAGGTAATATTTGTGAGAGTGCTGTGGTTCCTTTTACCACTGGTGACACACTCCTGAGCTATTCCTCATGGAGTCTTGGGTTTATAATTGTCCTGCACATGGCTTACAAAGAATGGTTGTTCTCTTATAAAACTTTAACTGGGGAGTAGCCTTCTTTCGTCCTGGGAATTGCTATCTCATGCTTTCACTGAAACGTTCCAACCCTCCCTTAAGTCGCGATAACCTTGGCTGTGGTTGTCAGCTACGGTCTAAGCTCTGCACAGATCTGTATTTTGTTATTTTCTTGCCATCTTTAGATTATATCGTGCCCTATGGACGCCATGTTAATAGTCTTCATGAATAAATGCATGTATTACGCGCTCTTCATGTTGAGTGTACATTTGCTTCATATCTAGTGCACGCACATGTATTGTTTCATTGCCAGTTCGTTTTTTCTTGCCATCTTTAGCTTATATAGTGTCCATCTCCAGTTGTACCTGCCTGGGATATGGGCGTTATGGTCCTTAGTGAGTAGCATTTCTCGGTTGCCAGTCAATTCGTCGAAAAAAATTGGTCGACCAGACAAATGGTCGAATCAAATTGGTCGAAAACCATTTCGTCGAATTTTTTTTTTTTCTATTTTAACCCTTTTATTTTTGTTTTTTTTGGGGGGGTCCCCCCCCAACCCCCTTTTTTTCTCTAAAAACCCATTTTTTAACAAAACGAAAACCCAAAAAATAAATATATAAATAAAAAAAATTTTCCGACGAAATGGTTTTCGACCAAATTGCGTCGACCAAATTGCAGTCGACCAGTTTTTTTTCGACGAGTTGACTGGACACCGCATTTCTCACCTGGCGGTATTGTGCTGGGGGAGGGGCAGAGGCTATGGATGACGTAACCCTCTGCCTCTCAACAAATTGCATAATGCCTTTAATACCGGGCCTTTTCATCATATGCAAGATCCTGCATCACAGGCCCGGGTGCCTCCCTCACCTTCTTCGCAACTCTCTTTGATGTTGGAAGCGGAGGGGAGGAACAAGGGGCTGGAAAAGCAGAAAGTAAACAGGACTTGGAGTACATCTTATTGGCTTTCTCCTCCTGCTGCTGCCACTATTACGTCTGACCGAGGGGTCACTAGGGCAGTGCTCAGTGAGTCAAAGAGGTATACATGGGTTCCAAGTGTACTCATGGCAACTCCCAAAAGACATCCCCTCTGTGGGGTGGTACACTAAAGGTGAAAGGGAAAGCTGCTCTGGGGTTTACCTGTCCCTGCACAGGTGAAAGTCTCTCTCTTTCTTGTCTTGGTTCCTGAGAGGGGAGGGGATGTCCCAGCAACCCTGCTCTTCTGTGTGCCCAGCTGTGTTGGCATGGAACCTACCCTGAAACTCGGCTTACCTCCAGTGCCTCCGAGCTAAGCTCTGCCTGAAGACTGGAGGATACTGCGATTGTGCTGTTTACAGTTACGAATTTAGTAACCTGATCAGCCAATTGTCTGATATATTTCACGGAGCAGTCCGTGGTTTTTTGTTGTTTGCGTAACTGCTGTGGGTGTGATTATAGAGTATAAATGCTACGTTTTAGTCTCTTCTTTGGCATGCATAAAAGTTACTTGGCCCTCGTTTTCAGACACTTCATGAAATAAAAAAGATGGATTTTAAAGCCTAAAAGGGTTCTACTAGCAAAACAGAAGGGTGATGGCTGCAAGACTTTGAATTAATCATAACCTCTGGCATTGCTCTGGGCAACCCTTCAGAACAAAATGTTTCAGCCTACCAAGCCATTAGAAAAGGGGAAATACCATATGCTAATAGGGCTTGGTGTCACCCCCAAAATCCTACCTCTATCATTATCTTCTTTTGCTGTAATTATTCCATATCCGAAATGTGACTTCCAGAACACTGCTCTCTTGCCAGAGACTAAGGTGGACTTCTTGTAAAAGTCACTCCCCTGACTGAGACTGAGGTTGAATTTGCTGCTAAAGGTTGACTTCCTCTAAAGGTCGCTCTCCTGTCTGAGACAGAGGTCGACTTCCTGTAAAAGTTGCTTTCCTGACTGAAACTAAGGTCTAATTTACTGCTAAAGGTTGACTTCCTGTAAAGGTTGCTCTCCAGACAGACTGCTAGAGGTCGACTTTCTGTAAAAGTCGCTCCCCTGTATGAGACTGCTAGAGGTGACTCTAGCAGGTGCTCTCCTACTAGAGTTCGACGTCCTGTTAAAGTCGCTCTCCTGCAAGAGGTTGACTTCCTGTAGAAGTTGCTCTCCTGCTAGAGGTTGACTTCCTGGAAAAGTTGCTCTCCTGCCAGAGGTCGACGTCCTGTTAAAGTCGCTCTCCTGCAAGAGGTCGCTTTCCTGTAAAAGTTGCTCACCTGACTGAAACTAAGGTTGAATTTACAGCTAAAGGTTAACTTCCTGTAAAGGTTGCTCTTCTGACAGACTGCTAGAGGTCGACTTCCTGTAAACATTGCTCTCCTGTATGAGACTGCTAGAGGTCGACTTCGTGTAAAAGGCGCTCTCCTGTCTGAGACTGGAAGAGGTCGACTTCTTCTAAAAGTCGCTCTCCTGACAGACTGCTAGAGGTCGACATCCTGTAAAAGTCACTCTCCTACTAGAAGTCGCTCTCCTGCAAGAGGTTGACTTCCTGTAAAAGTCGCTCTCCTGACAGACTACTAGAGGTCGACTTCCTGAAAAAGTCACTCTGCTACTAGAGTTCGAAATCCTGTTAAAGTCACTTTCCTGCAAGAGGTTGACTTCCTGTAAAAGTCACTCTTGTATGAGACTTCTAGAGGTCGACTTTTTGTAAAAAGTCACTTTCCTGACAGACTGCTAGATGTCGACTTTATGTAAAAGTCGCTCTCCTGCTAGTAGTCGACTTCCTGTAAAA
The DNA here is from genome assembly GCF_040938575.1 of Ambystoma mexicanum. Taxonomy (NCBI): domain Eukaryota; kingdom Metazoa; phylum Chordata; class Amphibia; order Caudata; family Ambystomatidae; genus Ambystoma; species Ambystoma mexicanum. Next base: position 14,961,973 of record NC_090940.1, read on the forward strand.
GTCGCTCTCCTGCTAGAGGTCGATGTCCTGTAAAAGTCACTCTCCTGCTAGTAGTCGACTTCCTGTAAAAGTCGCTCTCCTGACAGACTGCTAGAGGTAGACTTCCTGTAAAAGTCGCTCTGCTGCTAGAGGTCGACAGCCTGTTAAAGTTGCTCTCCTGCAAGAGGTTGACATCCTGTAAAAGTCGCTCTCCTGACCTCTCCTGACAGATTGCTAGAGGTCGACTTTGTATAAAAGTCGCTCTCCTGACAGACTACTACAGGTGAACTTCCTGTAAAAGTCGCTCTCCTGTGTGGGACTGCCAAAGGACTATTTATATTTTTTGTTTCCGATAAGTTGACTTGTTGGAAGGGTGTCTTGCCCCCCGCAGTTTCGCCTTTCCATCATCTCTTTTATAGACAGGAAGTTACCATATACCCCAGATTGTTGACCCATAGTTAACTCCTTCAGCCCCGACTTCTTCTCTCTTCTAGTGTTGCCACTGGCACCACCATTTTGTTTTCGCCCATTCATCTTTCCCCATCGCTGCTACTTCCTGCTGCTCTTCCGTTTCTGATTTCTACCTTTTCAAAATCACTAATTTTAGGCGACCAGTGATTTTCTGGCAGTTGTCATTTTACAGCCACAAAGTGCTTTTATTTTTTACTTATCCTGTTCTTGTAAATATTGTTCTGCTTTATTCTCCTAAAGTAGTTAAAGTGAGACGTCCACTCATGAAACCTGAGGCTACGTAAAGGCTGGACTTTGTTGAACATCAAACGTCTCAATTAGGGGCAGTCTCGCTTTTCCTTGGTGATTTTTTAATCGGATCACCCGCAAAAGAAATTCGCCCTCTCATTAGAAAACAGCAGCAGACCCATCGGATGCAACATGCCGCAGCGGGGGCTGCCTCAGCAGAGAAGCGCCTCAGGGTGGAGGTCTCCCTCCCCAAGTAAAGATGGGTCTGACACGTTGGGCTCTCAGGTGTTTCAGACTACAGCCCCCCCATCACATCTAGCCAGCTTCTTAGACCAAGGTCTCCGAAGAGCCACAGGTTGCAGCAGGGAAGGCCATTTCCACGGGTTGCTATTGTCTGGGGTGGCGTGGGGGGTCTTGCTGATGGTAGATCCGTCCCACACCCCCTGATTCCATTGCTTAGGGCAAGAGTCCAAAGTGGGGCCCTTCAGTAGAGTTCTTCCCGAGAATGGGAGCCCGCCCGCTCGGTCCCCCTCTGTTCCTGGTTTGCCCACATCTCCTGACCTGGTGGTTGTTGGATCTCTGATTCCGGCCGAGGCGTTGGCGGGAAGCAGGGAGGATAGGCCCGGGGATGTAGGCCTAGCTGCGCAGATCCGTGAGGAGCAATGAAGATACGGACACCTTCGTGATGTGATTGTGCCCCGGAATGGCCTTTATTCAGACGCCTTGCGTCACTGCGTAGCGGGACGCAAGGCAGATGTAACATTCCTCCTTTGTTTTAACCTGAACAATAACAATCAAACATTTCTCAGCCAACGGGGCTTGCTCCCTTTTTTTCTTTAGTCTCTCCAATGGAGTTCTCTACCATACATAGTCTCTGAGTCTGGCCGGCGGGTCGCAGTTCTTAGACCAGATCTCCCAGCCCTGGCTTCAAACCACTGTCTCCCCTCGGGTTGCTCACTTTCACTGTTCTGCTCACCCAGTTCTGCTTCACTCGGTGGTTCTTCTGTTCCGTCGTCTCTGAACTCTCCATTGTCTTGATTTTCATGTCCCTCATCTCTCGGCGGATCCTCTTCTTCCTCCGACGGACATTCGCCATCTGTCCACAGGTTCTTTGGCACTGCCTTGAACCATGATGCGTTTCTCGTCACTTCTCTTTGCCCCCTCTTGGCGGTTATCATGGTGCCTTGTCGTTTGCTTATTGTCCATGGGGCAGTGTTGTATCGGGTGTCCAATTTAGATCTGGATGGATTCTTCACCATGACCACTTGATCACGGACCTGGTGGTCGGACAGCCTGGCATTCCTCTTGTTGCTCATGTGAGCGTTCGCCCCTGTTCTTCTTCGTGTCTGTGCTCCTACTCAGATGGTGTGGTATGGAGGAGTTAATGATCGTGCCATACATTAGGTCTGCAGGCGGTATTCCTGTTGTGCTGTGGGGTGTGACTCTGTAATTCCGTAGGAATCGCTATAGGTCCACCTGCCATGGGCTAGCATTGACGCGCAACAGGCGTAACACCTCGTTTATCATTCGCATTAAGCGTTCCACGTAACCATTTGCCTGCGGCCATCTCGGCATTATTTGATGGTAGCGGATGTTCAGTTCCATGAGGTACTTTTTTAATTCTTCTCCTTGGAAGGGCGGGTCATTGTCGCTCCTGATGCTCCTTGGTAGGCCATGGTTTGCGAACATCTTTTCGATCGCGGGTATTACCACCTCTGCTGCCGTGGAATTGACGATCTCGACCTCCGGATACCTGGAGTGGTCGTCAATCGCCACCAGTAGGTGGGTGCCTTCCTGTATTTTGCAGAAGTCTATGCTTATTGCGTCCCAGCTTGTGGACCCTCGCGCTGCCGACTGAATGGGCTCAGGATCGGGCAGGGGCCCCGTTATTTGGCATGGGAGGCAGGTGTTTACAAGCTGCTCAACTTTTCCGTCGATTTGGGGGAACCACACGCGGTGTCTTATCCGGGCTTTTGTCCTTACGATGCCCTGGTGCCCTTCGTGTGCCAACGCCACTATTTTGTCCTGTAGGCTTGGAGGGATGATGATTCGGGTTCCTCCTAAGATGAGCCCTTCTTCCATGATGCAGAGGTCCTGCCGGACTGCGAAGATTCCTGTGAGGAATTCTTTGGCTTCTGTTGTCCTATTGTGGGTGTTCCGAAGGAACAACTTCCATTCCCCGGAGATAATCGTGTCCTTCACCAAGTCGCAGCATGGGTCACTTTGCATGGCCTCCACTATGTCTTCCAGTGCGATTGTTCGTGGCTTCATGGTGTGTATTACCCGGCAGATGTGCTTTTCCGTCTCTTCTGCCATGCGTATTTCTCTCGGTGTTGCCTCTCTCGGGTGTCTCGACAGGAAGTCCGCCGGGTTGCCACTGCCTGCTGATATGACAGTTCGAAATCATATTGTTGGAGATGTAGTAGCCACTTGGCAATCCGGGCAGGGGGGGTGAGATGATGTGCCCGTGAAGATTGGGAGCAGTGGTTTGTGGTCTGTGTACGTTTTGAATTTCCTGCTGTACAGATACAAATGGAAATGGCGGCAGCCCTATAGTACAGCTATCGCCTCTTTTTCGATGTGTGAGTAACTTTGCTCCGTCGGTGTCAAGGCTCTGGATGGATAGGCAATCGGCATCGATTCTCCCGTTTTTGCCACCTGTATGAGAATGGCCCCTAGACCCATGGGGCTGGTGTCCACATAGAGTTCGGTCGGTAGTGTAGGGTGGTAGTAGGCCATGGTGGTGTCTGCCGATAGTGAAGCCTTGATGCGCTCGAACGCCTCTTGGCATGTGGGCCCCCACTCCCACTTTGTGCTGGCTTTTGTGAGTTCACGAAAGGGTTGCGATAGTGTGGCCAAGTTTGGGATAAACCTTCCACAGTAGATGGCCATGCCTAGAAAAATGCGCACCTCCGTCGGTGTTGTGGGGGGTGTGGCAGCTTGGATGTCCGCCACCTTTTGGAGGTCCGACGAGATACCGGTGCTATTGAACGTGTATCCAAAGAACAAGATTTCTTCTTTCAGGAACTCGCATTTTTCTTTGTGTATCGTCAGACCCGCACACTCCAACCTGCTGAGAAGCATATGGAGCCTTCGCATGTGTTCTTCTTTGTTGCCTGCATGAATTAGAATGTCATCGCTGACGTTTAAAACTCCTGGGTTAACCCGGATCACCTCCTGTATTGTTTGTTGGAAAACCTCGGCTGCCAAGGAGATCCCGAAGCTTAGGCGCTTGTACCTGCGTTGGCCGATGTGGGTTGAGAATGTCGTAATGTACCGGGAGTCCCGGTGTAGTTTTAGCTGGTGATATCCGGCCTTCAGGTCGACCTTTGAGAATATTTTGGATCCAGTGAGGTCTGCCACGATTTCTTCGAGGGTCGGGGTGATGTGGCGCTCCGTTTTTATCGCTGCATTGGGGAGGTGCATGTCTATGCATATCCTGACCTTGCCCGGTTGTTTGGGCTTCTTGGTTACCACCATAGGGGAGACCCATGGAGTGGGCCCAGTTACCTCCTCGATGATGCCTGCTTTTTCCAATGCCCTCAGTTCCTGTTCCACTTGGTTGGGTATGTGAAATGGCATCCTTCTGTGTCGCACTGCTCTCGGCTGGACTGATTCATCGATGTATAACTTGATTGACTTCCCTTTTAGGCATCCGATTCTCCTAAGAAGGTTTGGGTATCTTGCTAAGACGTTGTCGATCTCTTGTGTGTCAGTCACTTCACAAATGAAACTTATGAGCCCCTGTGTCACGATTGTCGGTTATGTCTTCTTCTGATGAGATGACAAGTTCTCCCCCTTCCCCCAACTCCTCACCTTCCTCTTTCTGCTTAATCCTTCCGTCCTTATGTCGTGGAGGCTTCTCTTTTTTCTTGTGAAGATAAGGACGCCCTCGATAGGATGCCACCGTGCCACTAAGATAGGGGCAACGGGGGTTATCCTACCGAGAACGCCTCACAGGGGGAAAAAAGCCGGAAGGCACAAAAAACCCCTGAACATAGTATTGCAAGTGGAGGATCCCAGAAGATGAGTTAGCTGAAGAGAGTGCAATCCGATGAGCTGGCACCGAATCCGGAAAGAGGTAGATCCAACGGACTCAGGGGAAAAATCACAGGCAGTCCAGTAGGCAGGCAAAAGGTCTGGCAACAGGTGAGTTCAATGGGATACTAAGGATAATCACAGGCAGTTCGGTAGGCAGGCAAAAGGTCTGGCAACAGGTGAGTTCAATGGGATACTAAGGATAATCACAGGCAGTTCGGTAGGCAGGCAAAGGTCTGGCAACAGGTGAGTTCAAATTAGCAAGGAGAAAAGGAAGGAAACAAAAATAAGGAGAAAACAAAGGCTAGACAAGGACGAGATCACGCACTGGGCAGAGAGGAAAAACAGCTGAAAGGGAAACAGCGAAACTGAAAGCAGAAAGCCAAGGATATCACCGGGAGATGGAGCGGCAGCAACACAGGAGGAAACCCGGAAACGTTGCAACGCGTATGCGACCCGGAAGTGAGGATATTTATACTTCCGGGTCACGGACGCGTACAACGACTAGAGCGGTAAACGGAAGACGAGGAGCGGAATGCTACGGCGGACAGAACCGCCAGCGATTCCACTTCCGCCAACCCTGCCGCGGCATGACAGTATGCCCCCCCCCTCCCATGGAGACCTCCCCCCGGTTTCCCCGGATGAGAGCGAAAGAACTTGCGGACCAACAGTGGGGCATGTACCTGAGAGGCTGGTTCCCAAGAGTTTTCCGACCAGTGATACCCCTTCCACCGTATAAGGAATTCCAACCTTCCCCGGCGATACCGGGAGTCACAGATTTGGGCTACCTCAAATTCCTCCTGGGTCGAAGTAGCCGGCAAGGGGGTTTCTTTCTTTTTGCGAGACCAGATGTCTGCAAGAAAAGGTTTGAGTTGTGAGGCATGAAACACCGGGTGGACTCTTTGAAGGCTTTTGGGTAATTTTAGCCGAAAGGCCACCGGGTTGATGACTTGTGTGACTTCGTATGGGCCCAGAAATTTAGGGGAGAGTTTGGAAGGGTGTGCCCATCGTGGTAGATACCTTGTGGACAACATGACCTGAGATCCTACCCCCAGTCAGGCACCGCTCTTCGATGTTTGTCGGCCTGGTCCTTGTATCTCGTTTGAGCCTTGCTAAGATTGTGTTTAGCCTGTAGGTGTACGTCTCTCAATAAGGCGAGAGTGGAGTCAACTGTGGGTAAAGAGGTAGAGACATTAGAGACCGGTAGTATAGCCCGGGGATGGTAGCCATAGTTACAGAAAAAAGGGGTGAAACCGAGAGTAGAGTGAAAAGAGTTATTGTAGGAGAACTCTGCCAGGGGTAGTAGAGAAACCCAGTTGTCCTGTTGAAGGTTCACATAACATCGTAAGTACTGTTCTAGTGTGGCATTTAAACGTTCCGTCTGTCTGTTTGACTGAGGGTGGTAACCTGATGTTAGAGCTCTCTCTATACACAAACGGTTGCAGAGATGTTTCCAGAAACGAGAAGTGTACTGGCTACCTCGATCTGAGATGATCTTCTTTGGTATTCCATGGAGACGAAAGACATCTTTGATGAGTGTCTCGGCCATGGCTGCTGCTGTTGGTACCCCTGGTAATGGGGAGAAGTGAGCCATCTTTGTGAAGTAATCGATCACCACCATGATGCATGTGCTCCCTTCAGAAGGGGGTAAGTCCACGATGAAATCAGTAGATATCACTTCCCAAGGACCGTCGGGAACAGGATTAGGCCTCAAAAGGCCCAAAGGTCTTAAACGAGAACTCTTGCTGCGAAGACAGGTCACACAGGATTGTACGTAACTGGCCACGTCATGGCGCATCACTGGCCAATAAAAGTGCCTCTGTAGAAATTCCAATGTGCCCTTAACACCTCGATGACCCGCCAACTTGGAGTCGTGACACCATTTTAACGCCAATCTCCGAAATTCCGAAGTGGGTAAATACAGTCTTCCTTTCACAAAGTAGAGTCCATCCTTGATTTCATAGACGGGGTCTTGTGGGTGACACTCCGACTCAAAACCCCCCTTTGAAGCTTCTTTCACTTGTCTCAAGAAAGCGGACAAAACACCTATTCTCCTCGTCAAGGGGAACATAAGATCCGGCGTCCTGTCGGATTCGGTCACATAGTCTCCTCTGCGAGACAAAGCATCCGCGACTATATTCTGTGGCCCTGGGATGTAGGTAATGTTGAAATCGAACTGGGCAAAGAAGTGAGCCCAGCGGGCCTGTCTTGTGTTGTAGCACTCGAACTGTCGCAGGACTTGTAGATTTCTGTGATCTGTTCTGATGGAGAATGGGTGTTTACCTCCTTGTAGGAGATGACGCCACTCTAAACAGGCTGACTTCATGGCCAATAATTCACGCTCTATGACTGAGTAGTTCCTTTGGCTGTAATTTAGTGTCTTGGAAAAATAGGAGACTGGATGTTCCTCACCTAGGTGTTCCTGCAAAAGGACTGCCCCCATAGCTGATGAAGAAGCATCCGTTTCGACGATGAACGGCCGGTCTTGATCTGGCTGCTGAAGGATGGGGGCGGTACAGAAGGCTTCCTTGAGACTGTGGAAGCAATCCTCAGCTTCGCTGGACCAAAAGAATGGTTTGGAGCTCTTCTTAAGTAGCGTGGTGATGGGTACCATTCGGTGGGAAAAGTTGGATATAAATTTCCGGTAAAAGTTTGCCAGACCTAAAAACCTTTGTACCTCCTTGATGGATCTAGGTGAAGGCCATTCCAAAATGGCAGAAACTTTGCGGGGATCCATGGCGACACCCTGACTTGATAATATGAAACCCAAATATGGGATAGATGTTGCAGAAAAAACACACTTGTCTATCTTGACTGAGAGGTGATTTTCTCTTAGTCTCTGGAAGACCTCTTTGACATGGACAACATGTTCCTCCAGCGTTCTTGAATAAACCAGTATGTCATCGAGATAGACAATCGTGGTCTGACACAGCAGGTCCGAAAAAAGCCGGTCCATAAAGCGCTGGAACACAGATGGGGCATTCACAAGGCCAAAGGGCATCACTTGGTATTCGTACAACCCATAAGGGGTCCTAAACGCGGTTTTCCATTCATCACCTTGGTGGATCCGGAGGAGATGGTATGCATTCCGAAGGTCCACTTTTGTGAAGATTGTGGCTCCATGAACAGCTTGAATAATTTTGGTGATGAGAGGCATGGGATATCTGTCCTTTATTGTCACCTTGTTTAGACCCCTGTAGTCAATACAGGGTCTCAGTTCTTGTGTGTCCTTCTTCGGGATGAAAAACAGTGATGCTCCAGCTGGTGACTTTGAAGGTCTTATAAGTCCGTTGGCCAGGTTGTTATCCAAATATTCCCGGAGGAATTGTTTTTCTCTGAGGGATAAAGGATACATCCTACCAAACGGTACCAGTGCATCCAGAACAAGATCAAGACAACAGTCTTCTGGTCTGTGTGGAGGAAGATCACTAGGCGTCTTTTCTGTTACTACCTCTGTATATTCTTGTAGATGGCGTGGAAGACAATGGATGAATCTGGAGTCGTAAACATTGGTAGTTTGTACTGTCTCGAACTTTGGTTCGGGCAGACATTCGGATCTACAAAAGGTGGACTGAAAACAGAGCACGTTCTTTGCCCAATCAATGTGAGGGTTGTGCTTTCGTAGCCAGCTTATCCCTAGTATGATAGGGAAGTGGGCTGCTCGGATTATGTCAAACGAGATCCTTTCGGTATGTTGCTGGATACATAGTTGTAATTCCTCAGTGGTATGCGTGATCATGCTGGAAATCAAAGGTTCCCCATCCACTCCTTCGACTTTCTGATCCTCCTGTTTGGCCAGACGAGTTATACCTTTTTGCTTAGCCCACAAGGTATCTATGAAGTTGCCGGCAGCACCACAGTCTAGTAAAGCCTGAGTAGGGACTTCGGTCCTGCCTACAGTAAGGGTGATTGACAGAACCATCAACCTTGAATCCTCTAGTAAACCAGAAGAGGCTATTGACAAAGTTGCATAAGGACTAGGAATTGCCCCTCGGGAGTGCGTCCCCATACTCACTGAGGGCGCTCGTTTCCCGAACGCCTCGGAGGAGCGTTAGGACAGTTCCGTAACAGATGGTCAGAGGCTCCACAATACATGCACATGTTGCCATCCCGTCGTCTCTTCCGTTCTTCCGGGGTGAGTGGTGCACGAGCAGTACCGATCTGCATCGGTTCTTCTTTGCCTTGGCGTGAAGGTGGTTGAGAAGATGGTATCTGGGCTTCTAAGGGAGGGAGACTGTAGAGTTTGTTCTTCTTTCTTTCTGACCGTCGTTCCGAGAGTCGGAAATCGATCCGAAGAGCGGCCGTGATGAGATCTGAAAAGGAGGATGGACGGTCGATACGAGCTAGTTCGTCCTTGAGTTCCTCTCTCAACCCTCGACGGAAGATGGTATATTGGGCTTGTTCCTGCCAGCCAGCTTCGGCGGCTATCTGTTTGAACGTAGTGATATAGGAGAGAAGATCGGTGTTTCCTTGGCGGATATCCAAGAGGTCCTCCGAGGCCATAAAAGCACTTTCTGTGCGTAGAAATGTTTGCTGCAGCAGGGTCTTGAAATCATTGTAGTTCTGTAGCACAGGATCTGACTGATTAACCAAAGGGGTGGCCCACGCCAGGGCATTACCTGTCATATGGGTAATCATGAATCCTACTTTGGTATGATCTGATGTGAAAGTCTGCGGACGGAAGGAAAAGTGAAGATTGCAGGCATCTAAGAACTCCTTGACTCGTTTCGGTGATCCATCAAACTTGCCTGAAACCAAAGGGTATGAAGGTAGGTCTGCAGAGGGTCGCTCCCGTTCATTCATTCTTAGTTGTAATGCTGCGTTGGTTGTCTTAAGATTCTGGACCTCCATATTAAGGTTTTGGACTGCGGCTACTAGTTCCTGAACTTGTTGGGGGGTAGCCATCTCAGTTTCTTGTTGGCGTTGCAAACTGTCACGATTGTCGGTTATGTCTTCTTCTTCTGATGAGATGACAAGTTCTCCCCCTTCCCCCAACTCCTCACCTTCCTCTTTCTGCTTAATCCTTCCGTCCTTATGTCGTGGAGGCTTCTCTTTTTTCTTGTGAAGATAAGGACGCCCTCGATAGGATGCCACCGTGCCACTAAGATAGGGGCAACGGGGGTTATCCTACCGAGAACGCCTCACAGGGGGAAAAAAGCCGGAAGGCACAAAAAACCCCTGAACGTAGTATTGCAAGTGGAGGATCCCAGAAGATGAGTTAGCTGAAGAGAGTGCAATCCGATGAGCTGGCACCGAATCCGGAAAGAGGTAGATCCAACGGACTCAGGGGAAAAATCACAGGCAGTCCAGTAGGCAGGCAAAAGGTCTGGCAACAGGTGAGTTCAATGGGATACTAAGGATAATCACAGGCAGTTCGGTAGGCAGGCAAAAGGTCTGGCAACAAGTGAGTTCAATGGGATACTAAGGATAATCACAGGCAGTTCGGTAGGCAGGCAAAGGTCTGGCAACAGGTGAGTTCAAATTAGCAAGGAGAAAAGGAAGGAAACAAAAATAAGGAGAAAACAAAGGCTAGACAAGGACGAGATCACGCACTGGGCAGAGTGGAAAAACAGCTGAAAGGGAAACAGCGAAACTGAAAGCAGAAAGCCAAGGATATCACCGGGAGATGGAGCGGCAGCAACACAGGAGGAAACCCGGAAACGTTGCAACGCGTATGCGACCCGGAAGTGAGGATATTTATACTTCCGGGTCACGGACGCGTACAACGACTAGAGCGGTAAACGGAAGACGAGGAGCGGAATGCTACGGCGGACAGAACCGCCAGCGATTCCACTTCCGCCAACCCTGCCGCGGCATGACACCCTGGTCCTCTGCAGCATCACCACTCAGGAGGCATTTGATGCCTGCGTTCACCACATAGATTTTTGACTGCAGTGATTTTTTCCTTTGGCTGATGTTGGTTCGGAACCTGCCTACTATGGGAAGTGGGTATGCGAACAGTAATGTGTCCGTTGCTTTCAGGGTCGGCTGGGGCTGTACTTTTCTGAACGTAGTCAGTGGCATTACGTTCACGGATGCGCCTGTGTCAATGGTCATTAGTATGTTCTGACCCTGGATCGCTACTTGGCATTTGCGTCATCTCAGCTTCCTTTTTGGTGTGGTGTTTCCGTAGTTGAGGGCCGACACCAGGTAGACTTTCTTCCCTTTCTTCCAATGTTTATTTGCCGCTTCCTGATGGATGTGTGCTGCGTCATCACCTTCTTCCTCTGTGGAGGAGTTTGCGGTTTCGACACGTCGGGCGCTGGCCTGTTTCCTTTTCTTGCCTGCACTCTTGTCCTGTGATGCTTGCGGTGGTTGCTGTGGCGCTCCTGACGACCTGCATACGTTGGCGTAGTGGTCTTTTCTGCCACACGCGCTGCATGTCATTCCTTGAGCTGGGCAGTTACGTCGTCCGTGGCGAGGCCCTCAGCACCACCCACATTCCGTGGGTCCCGGGGTTGCCATTTGGGGTGCGTGTTGTAGCCACTGGCCTCGTCCCTCGAGAACTGGTGAGTTGTGATCTGGGCCACAGTTGATGATGTGAGGGCCGGCTGTAGTTTCTGTAGGGTCGTGCCCATGTGTGCCGCCCTGGCGTGAGTCAATTCCCTCTGGCGGCCCAGTTCCAGGATCCGTGTCAGGGATATCCCCTTCTCGCTCAGCACCATTCTCCTCAGCTTTTCTGATTGAATCCCGTTTATGAGTTGGCGTTGGATCTCCTTCTCTATGTCTGTGAATTGACATGATATTGCTAGCTTCCGTAATCTGGTGTGGTAAGCATCCAGCGTTTCCTCTTCCATTTGGATGGTTGTGCAGAAGATAAATGTCTCATAATCCGGATTGAGCTGGGGCATGAAATGCGCCGTCAGGGCGTCCTTCGTTGCTGGTAGACGTCAATGCCATCCGTGATTTCCAGTGAATTGAAGATGCGTAATACCTCATCCCCCACATTCAACAATAGGTGCGACCTCATTTTTCTCGACGTGGTAATGTCCTTGCATTCCATTGCCACCTCGAACTTCAGCAACCACAACTGCCATCGTGGGCCAACCGAGGACGGGTCAGTATATGGGTCAAGGATAGAGTGCAACGGTCGAGCCACCTTGCGGGCGGGCCTGCAGCGTTGACGGTGACAGGTTCGCGGCCATTCTAGACAGCGTGCCGGGCCTGGGGGTGGATGTGCCTGCCGCCAAAAGTCAATGCTCACGTGTGGCAACCGTTCTCTCACCTTGTGGTGCTCCTGGGAGTGGCCTTGTTTTCCTTTCCGTGTGCTTCCGTGTTGGGGTAGATGGTGCTCCTTTCCCCATCCACAACTCCCACTGCGTGGTGTAGATGCTGTCTGGAGGTGATTTGCAGCGTGACTGGTATTTTTTAAGGTGTGGGAGGAATTATGGTTTTAAGATATGAGAAAGAAAAACTTTTTTTTTTGGGTAGGGGGTTTGTGTGCCCCACCATGTTTCCAAAAATGTCGCCCTATTCAGGGGCTTGAATGACTGGGCGGTGGCGTTACGTGTGCCGTCGTGTTCGCTTCCTCGTCGCATTGTTGGAGAGAGTAAACTCCTAGGTCTCCGATAATCTGGCTTCCGCCCAAACACGGGACTGAAACCGTGCTACTTGACTTGAAAAACCAGATGGACGACGCCAGAGACATGGGCAAACCAGCACTTCTCCTACTTCTCGACCTATCAGCGGCCTTCGACCTCGTAGACCATAACGTCCTATGCCACCACCTCTCTGCCACCGCTAAATTCTTCCCTGAGGCCACAGCATGGATCACGTCCTTCCTACAAGACAGAACCATGCAAGTATTCTCTGACTTAGCCTCCGCCTCACCCACCATCATCCTCTGTGGTGTGCCCCAAGGATCCTGCCTCTCCCCCACTCTCTACAACATCTTCACACGACCCCTCTTCCTCATCCTCGACGCCATGGGCATCTCCTACACCAACTACGCTGATGATACCCAGATCCTCCTCACCCTCACTGGCAACTATGATACTGACTCACTGACCCTCAACAACCTCTATAACACCATCCAAGCCTGGATGGCAGACAATGGACTATGCCTCAACTCCGACAAGGCCGAACTCCTACTGGTAGACTCCCCCGACATGCTAAAAAATCTAGACTCCCAATTCAGTCATTTCACCATTGACTCCATTAAAATACCTGTATCAGACTTGGTTAAAACTCTTGGTGTCAACTTGGATTCCAACATCTCCATGGACAGACAAGTCAACGCAATAGCCTCTTCAGCTGCGTACCACGCCAAACTGATCACCGCAGTCAGACCCTTCCTCTTCAAAGAGAATTGCACAAACATAGCCAGAGCAATCACCGGCTCCAGGCTAGATTACTGCAATGTACTCTTCCCTTATCTCGCACATCACACTGGAATGCCCTACCTCCCACAATCCAAGGTGAGGCCTCCCTCATTGCCTTCCGGAAAGCCTTGAAAACCATCCTCTTCACATAAGGTCTCTCGCAGCACCATGTTTGCCAATAAACTGTCTGTAATGTAATAACCAAAGATGCATGAGCTGTAATGACTAATCTGTTTGTAGCAATCATAATGTGCCAACGACTGCTACCAATCCTGTACCCCCTGTAACTAAGTTCCTGCAAGTAACAGCGCCACAATGCCCCTGGGCTGTCTGCGTGCTATATAAATAAATAAATAAATAAATAAATAAATAAATAAATCCCCGATTCCGGCCGAGGCGTCGGCGGGAAGCAAGGAGGATAGGCCTAGCTGCGCAGCTCCGCGAGGAGCAATGAAGATACGGACACCTTCGTGCTGTGATCGTGCCCCGTAACTGCCTCCGCGCAGCAGGGGCGGGGCCTTTATTCAGGCGCCTTGCGTCACCGTGTAGTGGGACGCAAGGCGGATGTAACAGCGGTCTCGGGAGACCAGGCGGAAGAGCCACCTGCGAGCAGGGTCCCGAGAGCGGGAAGTTGTTGGAAGCCCGAGGGTCTACGTGCCCAGAGGCGGGCCTACAGGTGGCAGCTGCCTGGCTTTGTCGCAGACTTCCGGGTCCTCCAGAAACTAGATCCACTTGGGCAGAGACTAGATCCACTTGGGCAAAGACTAGGTTTCTGGAGAGGCGCTGTCTCTGGGGTCAATGTTTCAAAGCATGGCACGTCGGCTGTGCCCCCTGCAGCCATGCCATAGGTACAGTACAGCACTGCCACATCTCCCCTGGCTTGCAGAGCTGTGTGGGGCTTTGCAGGAGGGGGGCTGTCGCGATATAATCCAGAGCCAGTGCTGGCCCTGAGTGGAAAGACAGCCAGGGGGTCCTAACCCTCACGTTTGCATAAGCCTGGAAGTGGCACAGTGCGGTGGAAGCCTGGCACAGCGACAGCATTCTCCCCACCCACATTACTGCCATTATAGATTGTAATGAAGACTCGGAGAGGTGGAGTAGGGTGGGAATACAAGACTGTACGTTTCATTACCCACATAACAGTCACAGCCATAAAAATAAAACAACGCACAATAATAGCAGGTGTGCGTTTGGGCATCACGGGATCAGGTGCGCAGGGGCCCTGCTCCCTCGTAGGGCCAACTCGGGACTGATCCATGCGCCATCTATTCTGCCTACGACGGTTGCCCCCCGTTAAGCTCTGCACCTCTTATTTTCATTTTTGTTTGAAACCCACTGTATTTCCTTAAGCCAAAAGGGGGGCCTGCCCCAAGCGTAGGCTTGGGAGCAGAGAACAACCATTGGCTTTACTTGTAATGGGGCCCTTAAGCCCCCCCCCCCATCCCCCTCCCTCTATTGGCTTCCCACGCGACTGTTATTCATTGTGCCATTTTGTGGCTGCTTGGGGGGCAAGAACGCATTATTGACACTGGGGCCCCTCCAGAGGACCATATGCTGGAACTTGGGCAGTGAAGGAGGGGGTCGCTGTGCTGCCAACCACTCTGTTTATTTTGCCAGTTGTAAGTTCCCCCTTTAGTCCCCTTTATCCAAGCGTTATATGTTTGTGCCATTTTCTGGCAGCTTGGGCGGGTATTTTGGAAGTGCCTTCTTGTTGCGTCCCGAGAAGTGAAAGGGGGCTGCTAGAGGCGCTCTGCTCTAGAGTGAACACCTTGCCCGAGGTCATGCGGGCACCTCGAATCCCCGCTGCCATGCCCTGTTCCTTTGTTTCACAGCCCTGTGAACCTGCCTGGTGGAGGTGGGTGCTAACTAACACCCCCAATCTAAAACAAAAGCGGGGCGGGAGGCTGGGGTCCCTTTCGTTCCTCCAGTGTGCCTTGGGCCCATGTGTGCGCCAGCGGAAACGGGTCGGGTGTTGCCCCCCCTCTCCCCAGTAACGCGGGCTGGGTGGTGTCCCCTGCTCCCTTCATGCCACCTCCCGGCTCATGCGCCCGGGCCCTCTACCTGCGGGTCCAATGGTAAGCAGCCCTTTGCCTCACACACCAGGCCTCAAGGGTGCAATGCTCGCCAGACTCTTTCTGTTCATTCATAGCAGGGCGAGCGAAAGTACAGCAACAGCAACGCCACAGCAGGGGAAACACCAACGCCCTCCAGCGGGCATTCAATAACGATAACAGCCCTCCAGACCAACGAGAAAAGAGAGAGCATGCCATGCTGAGCAACCTAGCAGCAGCAGCACGCACACCAACCCCTAGAGCCCCAGGGACTAGCTGAGCCACCCAGCAGCAGCACACACACACACACCGACCCCTATAACACCAGGGACTAACCGAGGAACCCAGCAGCACGCACACCGACCCCTATAACACCAGGGACTAGCCGAGCAACCCAGCAGCACGCACACCGACCCCTAGAACCCCAGGGACTAACTGAGCAACCCAGCAGCAGCAGCACACACCGACCCCTAGAACCCCAGGGACTAACTGAGCAACCCAGCAGCAGCAGCACACACCGACCCCTAGAACCCCAGGGACTAACTGAGCAACCCAGCAGCAGCACGCACACCGACCGGAGAACACAAAAGACTGAGCAACTCAGCAGCACGCACCCCCTGACCCCTAGAACACCAGGGACTAACCGAGGAACCCAGCAGCACGCACACCGACCCCTAGAACACCAGGGACTAACTGAGCAACCCAGCAGCAGCAGCACGCACCCCGACCCCTAGAACACCAGGGACTAACTGAGCAACCCAGCAGTAGCACGCACACCGACCCCTAGAACACCAGGGACTAACTGAGAAACCCAGCAGCAGCAGCACGCACCCCGACCCCTAGAACACCAGGGACTAACTGAGCAACCCAGCAGTAGCACGCACACCGACCCCTAGAACCCCAGGGACTAACTGAGCAACCCAGCAGCAGCACACACCGACCCCTAGAACCCCAGGAACTAAATGAGCAACCCAGCAGCAGCACGCACAGCGACCACTAAAACACCAGGGACTAACTGAGCAACCCGGCAGCAGCACGCACACCGACCCCTAGAACACCAGGGACTAGCTGAGCAATCCAGCAGCATGCACACCGACCCCTAGAACCCCGGGGACTAGCTGAGCAACCCAGCAGCACGCACACCGACCCCTAGAACACCAGGGACTAGCTGAGCAACCCAGCAGCACGCACACCGACCCCTAGAACCCCAGGGACTAACTGAGCCACCCAGCAGCAGCACGCACACTGACCGCTAGAACACCAGGGACTAGCTGAGCAACTCAGCAGCACACACACCGACACCTAGAATCCCAGGGACTAACTGAGACACCTAGCAGCTGCAGCACACACACACCGACCCCTAGAACCCCAGGGACTAGCTGAGCAACCCAGCAGTAGCAGCACGCACACCGACCCCTAGAATCCCAGGGACTAACTGAGCAACCCAGCAGCAGCATGCACACTGACCCCTAGAACCCAAGGGACTAACTTAGCAACCCAGCCGCAGCAGCACACACACCGACCCCTAGAACACAAGGGACTAACTTAGCAACCCGGCAGCACGCACTGCCGACCCCTAGAATACCAGGGACTAACTGAGCAACCCAGCAGCACGCACACCGACCCCTAGAACACCAGGGACTAACTGAGCAACCCAGCAGCAGCAAGCACCCCAACCCCTAGAACACCAGGGACTAACTGAGCAACCCAGCAGCAGCAGTAGCACGCACACCGACCCCTAGAACACCAGGGACTAACTGAACAACCCAGCAGCACCAGTAGCATGCACACCGACCCCTAGAACACCAGGGACTAACTGAGCAACCCAGCAACAGCAGCACGCACACTGAACCCTAGAACCCCAGGGACTAACTGAGCAACCCAACAGCAGCAGTAGCACGCACCCCGACCCCTAGAACACCAGGGACTAGCTGAGCAACCCAGCAGCACGCACACCGACCCCTAGAACACCAGGGACTAACTGAGCAACCTAGCAGTAGCACGCACACCGACACCTAGAATACCAGGGACTACCTGAGCCACCCAGCAGCAGCAGCACGCACACCGACCCCTAGAACACCAGGGTCTAGCTGAGCAACCCAGCAGCACACACACCGACCCCTAGAATCCCAGGGACTAACTGAGCAACCCAGCAGCAGCAGTACCACACCGACCCCTAGAACACCAGGGACTAACTGAGCAACCCAGCAGCACGCACACCGACCCCTATAACACCAGGGATTAATTGAGCAACCCAGCAGCACCAGTAGCACGCACACCGACCCCTAGAACACCAGGGACTAACTGAGCAACCCAGCAGCAGCAGTAGCACGCACACTAACCCCTAGAACACCAGGGACTAACTGAACAACCCAGCAGCACCAGTAGCACGCACACCGACCCCTAGAACACCAGGGACTAACTGAGCAATCCAGCAACAGCAGCACGCACACTGAACCCTAGAACCCCAGGGACTAACTGAGCAACCCGGCAGCAGCACGCACACCGACCCCTAGAACACCAGGGACTAGCTGAGCAAACCAGCAGCATGCACACCGACCCCTAGAACCCCATGGACTAGCTGAGCAACCCAGCAGCAGCACGCACACCGATCCCTAGAACACCAGGGACTAGCTGAGCAACCCAGCAGCATGCACACCGACCCCTAGAACACCAGGGACTAGCTGAGCAACCCAGCAGCATGCACACCGACCCCTAGAACCCCAGGGACTAACTGAGCCACCCAGCAGCACGCACACCGACCGCTAGAACACCAGGGACTAGCTGAGCAACTCAGCAGCACACACACCAACCCCTAGAATCCCAGGGACTAACTAAGCCACCCAGCAGCAGCAGCACACACACACACACACACACTGACCCCTAGAACCCCAGGGACTAGCTGAGCAACCCAGCAGTAGCACGCACACTGACCCCTAGAACCCCAGGGACTAACTGAGCAACCCAGCAGCAGCATGCACACTGACCCCTAGAACCCAAGGGACTAACTGAGCAACCCAGCCGCAGCAGCACGCACACCGACCCCTAGAACACAAGGGACTAAACTTAGCAACCCGGCAGCACGCACTGCCTGACCCCTAGAATACCAGGGACTAACTGAGCAACCCAGCAGCAGCAGCACGCACCCCGACCCCTAGAACACCAGGGACTAACTGAGCAACCCAGCAGTAGCACGCACACCGACCCCTAGAACACCAGGGACTAGCTGAGCAACCCAGCAGCACGCACACCAACCCCTAGAACACTAGGGACTAACTGAGCAACCTAGCAGTAGCACGCAAACCGATGCCTAGAATACCAGGGACTAACTGAGCAACCCAGCAGCACGCACACCGACCCCTAGAACACCAGGGACTAACTGAGCAACCCAGCAGCAGCAGCACGCACACCGACCCCTAGAACACCAGGGACTAACTGAGCAACCCAGAAGCATGCACCGCCTGACCCCTAGAATACCAGGGACTGAGCAACCCAGCAGCACGCACACCGACCCCTAGAACACCAGGGACTAACTGAGCAACCTAGCAGTAGCACGCAAACCGATGCTTAGAATACCAGGGACTAACTGAGCAACCCAGCAACACGCACACCGACCCCTAGAACACCAGGGACTAACTGAGCAACCCAGCAGCACGCACCCCGACCCCTAGAACACCAGGGACTAACTTAGCGACCCGGCAGCACGCACCGCCTGACCCCTAGAATACCAGGGACTGAGCAACCCAGCAGCACGCACACCGACCCCTAGAACACCAGGGACTAACTGAGCAACCCAGTAGCAGCAGCACGCACCCCGACCCCTAGAACACCAGGGACTAACTGAGCAACCCAGCAGTAGCGCGCACACCGACCCCTAGAACACCAGGGACTAACTGAGCAACCCAACAGCAGCAGTAGCACGCACAACGACCCCTAGAGCCCCAGAGACTAACTGAGCAACCCAGCAGCAGCACGCACACCGACCCCTAGAACACCAGGGACTAACTGAGCAACCCAGAAGCAGTAGCACGCACACCGACCCCTAGAACCCCAGGGACTAACTGAGCCACCCAGCAGCAGCAGCACGCACACCGACCCCTAGAACACCAGGGACTAGCTGAGCAACCCAGCAGCACACACAAAGACCCCTAGAATCCCAGGGACTAATTGAGCAACCCAGCAGCACCAGTAGCACGCACACCAACCCCTAGAACACCAGGGACTAACTGAGCAACCCAGCAGCACCAGTAGCACGCACACCGACCCCTAGAACACCAGGGACTAACTGAGCAACCCAGCAGCAGCACGCACAGCGACCACTAAAACACCAGGGACTAACTGAGCAACCCGGCAGCAGCACGCACACCGACCCCTAGAACACCAGGGACTAGCTGAGCAACCCAGCAGCACGCACACCGACCCCTAGAACACTAGGGACTAGCTGAGCAACCCAGCAGCACGCACACCGACCCCTAGAACCCCAGGGACTAACTGAGCCACCCAGCAGCAGCAGGCACACTGACCGCTAGAACACCAGGGACTAGCTGAGCAACTCAGCAGCACACACACCGACCCCTAGAATCCCAGGGACTAACTGAGACACCTAGCAGCTGCAGCACACACACACCGACCCCTAGAAACCCAGGGATTAGCTGAGCAACCCAGCAGTAGCAGCACGCACACCGACCCCTAGAATCCCAGGGACTAACTGAGCAACCCAGCAGCAGCATGCACACTGACCCCTAGAACCCAAGGGACTAACTGAGTAACCCAGCCGCAGCAGCACACACACCGACCCCTAGAACACAAGGGACTAACTTAGCAACCCGGCAGCACGCACTGCCGACCCCTAGAATACCAGGGACTAACTGAGCAACCCAGCAGCACGCACACCGACCCCTAGAACACCAGGGACTAACTGAGCAACCCAGCAGCAGCAAGCACCCCGACCCCTAGAACACCAGGGACTAACTGAGCAACCCAGCAGTAGCACGCACACCGACCCCTAGAACACCAGGGACTAACTGAACAACCCAGCAGCACCAGTAGCACGCACACCGACCCCTAGAACACCAGGGACTATCTGAGCAACCCAGCAGCACGCACACTGAACCCTAGAACCCCAAGGACTAACTGAGCAACCCAACAGCAGCAGTAGCACGCACCCCGACCCCTAGAACACCAGGGACTAGCTGAGCAACCCAGCAGCACGCACACCGACCCCTAGAACACCAGGGACTAACTGAGCAACCTAGCAGTAGCACGCACACCGACCCCTAGAATACCAGGGACTAACTGAGCAACCCAACAGCAGCAGTAGCACGCACAACGACCCCTAGAGCCCCAGAGACTAACTGAGCAACCTAGCAGCAGCAGCACGCACACCGACCCCTAGAACACCAGGGACTAACTGAGCAACCCAGAAGCAGTAGCACGCACACCGACCCCTAGAACACCAGGGTCTAGCTGAGCAACCCAGCAGCACACACACCGACCCCTAGAATCCCAGGGACTAACTGAGCAACCCAGCAGCAGCAGTACCACACCGACCCCTAGAACACCAGGGACTAACTGAGCAACCCAGCAGCACGCGCACCGACCCCTAGAACACCAGGGACTAACTGAACAACCCAGCAGCACCAGTAGCACGCACAGAGAACCCCTAGAACACCAGGGACTAACTGAGCAACCCAGCAACAGCAGCACGCACACTGAACCCTAGAACCCCAGGGACTAACTGAGCAACCCGGCAGCAGCACGCACACCAACCCCTAGAACACCAGGGACTAGCTGAGCAACCCAGCAGCATGCACACCGACCCCTAGAACCCCATGGACTAGCTGAGCAACCCAGCAGCAGCACGCACACCGATCCCTAGAACACCAGGGACTAGCTGAGCAACCCAGCAGCATGCACACCGACCCCTAGAACACCAGGGACTAGCTGAGCAACCCAGCAGCATGCACACCGAGCCCTAGAACCCCAGGGACTAACTGAGCCACCCAGCAGCAGCACGCACACCGACCGCTAGAACACCAGGGACTAGCTGAGCAACTCAGCAGCACACACACCAACCCCTAGAATCCCAGGGACTAACTAAGCCACCCAGCAGCAGCAGCACACACACACACACACCGACCCCTAGAACCCCAGGGACTAGCTGAGCAACCCAGCAGTAGCACGCACACTGACCCCTAGAACCCCAGGGACTAACTGAGCAACCCAGCAGCAGCATGCACACTGACCCCTAGAACCCAAGGGACTAACTGAGCAACCCAGCCGCAGCAGCACGCACACCGACCCCTAGAACACAAGGGACTAAACTTAGCAACCCGGCAGCACGCACTGCCTGACCCCTAGAATACCAGGGACTAACTGAGCAACCCAGCAGCAGCAGCACGCACCCCGACCCCTAGAAACCAGGGACTAACTGAGCAACCCAGCAGTAGCACGCACACCGACCCCTAGAACACCAGGGACTAGCTGAGCAACCCAGCAGCACGCACACCAACCCCTAGAACACCAGGGACTAACTGAGCAACCTAGCAGTAGCACGCAAACCGATGCCTAGAATACCAGGGACTAACTGAGCAACCCAGCAGCACGCACACCGACCCCTAGAACACCAGGGACTAACTGAGCAACCCAGCAGCAGCAGCACGCACACCGACCCCTAGAACACCAGGGACTAACTGAGCAACCCAGAAGCACGCACCGCCTAACCCCTAGAATACCAGGGACTGAGCAACCCAGCAGCACGCACACCGACCCCTAGAACACCAGGGACTAACTGAGCAACCTAGCAGTAGCACGCAAACCGATGCCTAGAATACCAGGGACTAACTGAGCAACCCAGCAGCACGCACACCGACCCCTAGAACACCAGGGACTAACTGAGCAACCCAGCAGCAGCAGCACGCACCCCGACCCCTAGAACACCAGGGACTAACTTAGCGACCCGGCAGCACGCACCGCCTGACCCCTAGAATACCAGGGACTGAGCAACCCAGCAGCACGCACACCGACCCCTAGAACACCAGGGACTAACTGAGCAACCCAGTAGCAGCAGCACGCACCCCGACCCCTAGAACACCAGGGACTAACTGAGCAACCCAGCAGCAGCAGTGGCGCGCACACCGACCCCTAGAACACCAGGGACTAACTGAGCAACCCAGAAGCAGTAGCACGCACACCGACACCTAGAACCCCAGGGACTAACTGAGCCACCCAGCAGCAGCAGCACGCACACCGACCCCTAGAACACCAGGGACTAGCTGAGCAACCCAGCAGCACACACAGCGACCCCTAGAATCCCAGGGACTAACTGAGCAACCCAGCAGCAGCAGTACCACACCGACCCCTAGAACACCAGGGACTAACTGAGCAACCCAGCAGCACGCACACCGACCCCTAGAACACCAGGGACTAATTGAGCAACCCAGCAGCACCAGTAGCACGCACACCAACCCCTAGAACACCAGGGACTAACTGAGCAACCCAGCAACAGCAGCACGCACACTGAACCCTAGAACCCCAGGGACTAACTGAGCAACCCGGCAGCAGCACGCACACCGACCCCTAGAACACCAGGGACTAACTGAGCAACCCGGCAGCAGCACGCACACCGACCCCTAGAACACCAGGGACTAACTGAGCAACCCAGCAGCAGTACGCACACTGACGCCTAGAACACCAGGGACTAACTGAACAACCCAGCAGCACCAGTAGCACGCACACCGACCCCTAGAACACCAGGGACTAACTGAGCAACCCAGCAACAGCAGCACGCACACTGAACCCTAGAACCCCAGGGACTAACTGAGCAACCCGGCAGCAGCACGCACACCGACCCCTAGAACACCAGGGACTAGCTGAGCAACCCAGCAGCACGCACACCGACCCCTAGAACACCAGGGACTAGCTGAGCAACCCAGCAGCAGCACGCACACCGACCCCTAGAACACCAGGGACTAGCTGAGCAACCCAGCAGCACGCACACCGACCCCTAGAACACCAGGGACTAGCTGAGCAATCCAGCAGCAGCGCGCACACCGACCCCTAGAACACCAGGGACTAGCTGAGCAATCCAGCAGCAGCGCGCACACCGACCCCTAGAACACCAGGGACTAACTGAGCAATCCAGCAGCAGCGCGCACACCGACCCCTAGAACACCAGGGACTAGCTGAGCAACCCAGCAGCACGCACACCGACCCCTATAACACCAGGGACTAACTGAGCAACCTAGCAGCAGAACGCACTGCCTGACCCCTATAACACCAGGGACTAACTGAGCAACCTAGCAGCAGAACGCACTGCCTGACCCCTAGAATACCAGGGACTAACTGAGCAACCCAGCACCACGCACACCGACCCCTAGAACACCAGGGACTAACTGAGCAACCCAGCAGCAGCAGCACGCGCCCTGACCCCTAGAACACCAGGGACTAGCTGAGCAACCGAGCAGCAGCAGCACACACACACCGACCCCTAGAACACCAGGGACTAGCTGAGCAACCCAGCAGCACGCACACCGACCCCTAGAACACCAGGGACTAACTAAGCCACCCAGCAGCAGCAGCACACACACCGACCCCTAGAACCCCAGGGACTAGCTGAGCAACCCAGCAGCAGCAGTAGCACGCACATGGAGCCCTAGAACACCAGGGACTAACTGAGCAACCCAGCAGCAGCATGCACACTGACCCCTAGAACCCAAGGGACTAACTGAGCAACCCAGCCGCAGCAGCACGCACACCGACCCCTAGAACACAAGGGACTAACTTAGCAACCCGGCAGCACGCACTGCCTGACCCCTAGAATACCAGTGACTAACTGAGCAACCCAGCAGTAGCACGCACACCGACCCCTAGAACACCAGGGACTAGCTGAGCAACCCAGCAGCATGCACACCAACCCCTAGAACACCAGGGACTAACTGAGCAACCTAGCAGTAGCACGCACACCGACCCCTAGAATACCAGGGACTAACTGAGCAACCCAGCAGCACGCACACCGACACCTAGAACACCAGGGACTAACTGAGCAACCCAGCAGCAGAAGCACACACCCTGACCCCTAAAACACCAGGGACTAACTTAGCAACCCGGCAGCACGCACCGCCTGACCCCTAGAATACCAGGGACTGAGCAACCCAGCAGCACGCACACCGACACCTAGAACACCAGGGACTAACTGAGCAACCCAGCAGCACGCACACCGACCCCTATAACACCAGGGACTAATTGAGCAACCCAGCAGCACCAGTAGCACGCACACCGACCCCTAGAACACCAGGGACTAACTGAGCAACCCAGCAGCAGCAGTAGCATGCACACTGACCCCTAGAACACCAGGGACTAACTGAACAACCCAGCAGCACCAGTAGAACGCACACCGACCCCTAGAACACCAGGGACTAACTGAGCAACCCAGCAACAGCAGCACGCACACTGAACCCTAGAACCCCAGGGACTAACTGAGCAACCCGGCAGCAGCACGCACACCGACCCCTAGAACACCAGGGACTAGCTGAGCAACCCAGCAGCATGCACACCGACCCCTAGAACCCCATGGACTAGCTGAGCAACCCAGCAGCAGCACGCACACCGACCCCTAGAAAACCAGGGACTAGCTGAGCAACCCAGCAGAACGCACACCGACCCCTTGAACCCCAGGGACTAGCTGAGCAACCCAGCAGCAGCAGCAGTAGCACACACACCGACCCCTAGAACCCCAGGGACTAACTGAGCAACCCAGCAGCAGCATGCACACTGACCCCTAGAACCCAAGGGACTAACTGAGCAACCCAGCAGCAGCAGTAGCACGCACACCGACCCCTAGAACACCAGGGACTAGCTGAGCAACCCAGCAGCACGCACACCAACCCCTAGAACACCAGGGACTAACTGAGCAACCTAGCAGTAGCACGCAAACCGATGCCTAGAATACCAGGGACTAACTGAGCAACCCAGCAGCACGCACCCCGACCCCTAGAACACCAGGGACTAACTTAGCAACCCGGCAGCACGCACCGCCTGACCCCTAGAATACCAGGGACTGAGCAACCCAGCAGCACGCACACCGACCCCTAGAACACCAGGGACTAACTGAGCAACCCAGTAGCAGCAGCACGCACCCCGTCCCCTAGAACACCAGGGACTAACTGAGCAACCCAGCAGCAGCAGTAGCGCGCACACCGACCCCTAGAACACCAGGGACTAGCTGAGCAACCCAGCAGCACGCATACCGACCCCGAGAACACCAGGGACTAACTGAGCAACCTAGCAGCAGCACGCACTGCCTGACCCCTGGAATACCAGGGACTAACTGAGCAACCCAACAGCAGCAGTAGCACGCACAACGACCCCTAGAGCCCCAGAGACTAACTGAGCAACCTAGCAGCAGCAGCACGCACACCGACCCCTAGAACACCAGGGACTAACTGAGCAACCCAGAAGCAGTAGCACGCACACCGACACCTAGAACCCCAGGGACTAACTGAGCCACCCAGCAGCAGCAGCACGCACACTGACCCCTAGAACACCAGGGACTAGCTGAGCAACCCAGCAGCACACACAACGACCCCTAGAATCCCAGGGACTAACTGAGCAACCCAGCAGCAGCAGTACCACACCGACCCCTAGAACACCAGGGACTAAATGAGCAACCCAGCAGCACGCACACCGACCCCTAGAACACCAGGGACTAATTGAGCAACCCAGCAGCACCAGTAGCACGCACACCAACCCCTAGAACACCAGGGACTAACTGAGCAACCCAGCAGCAGCAGTAGTACGCACACTGACGCCTAGAACACCAGGGACTAACTGAACAACCCACCAGCACCAGTAGCACGCACACCGACCCCCAGAACACCAGGGTCTAACTGAGCAACCCAGCAACAGCAGCATGCACACTGAACCCTAGAACCCCAGGGACTAACTGAGCAACCCAGCAGCACGCACACCGACCCCTAGAACACCAGGGACTAGCTGAGCAACCCAGCAGCAGCAGCACGCACACCGACCCCTAGAACACCAGGGACTAGCTGAGCAACCCAGCAGCACGCACACCAACCCCTAGAACACCAGGGACTAGCTGAGCAACCCAGCAGCATGCACACCGACCCCTAGAACCCCAGGGACTAACTGAGCAACTCAGCAGCACACACACCGACCCCTAGAATCCCAGGGACTAACTAAGCCACCCAGCAGCAGCAGCACACACACCGACCCCTAGAACCCCAGGGACTAGCTGAGCAACCCAGCAGCAGCAGTAGCACGCACACCGACCCCTAGAACCCCAGGGACTAACTGAGCAACCCAGAAGCAGCATGCACACTGACCCCTAGAACCCAAGGGACTAACTGAGCAACCCAGCCGCAGCAGCACGCACACCGAACCCTAGAACACAAGGGACTAACTTAGCAACCTGACAGCACGCACTGCCTGACCCCTAGAATACTAGGGACTAACTGAGCAACCCAGCAGCACGCACCCCGACCCCTAGAACACCAGGGACTAACTGAGCAACCCAGCAGCAGCAGTAGCACGCACACCGACCCCTAGAACACCAGGGACTAGCTGAGCAACCCAGCAGCACGCACACCAACCCCTAGAACACCAGGGACTAACTGAGCAACCTAGCAGTAGCACGCACACCGATGCCTAGAATACCAGGGACTAACTGAGCAACCCAGCACGCACACCGACCCCTAGAACACCAGGGACTAACTGAGCAACCCAGCAGCAGCAGCACGCACCCCGACCCCTAGAACACCAGGGACTAACTTAGCAACCCGCAGCACGCACCGCCTGACCCCTAGAATACCAGGGACTGAGCAAACCAGCAGCACGCACACCGACCCCTAGAACACCAGGGACTAACTGAGCAACCCAGCAACAGCAGCACGCACACTGAACCCTAGAACCCCAGGGACTAACTGAGCAACCCAGCAGCAGCAGCACGCACCCGACCCCTAGAACACCAGGGACTAACTGAGCAACCCAGCAGCACGCACACCAACCCCTAGAACACCAGGGACTAACTGAGCAACCTAGCAGTAGCACGCACACCGACCCCTAGAATACCAGGGACTAACTGAGCAACCCAGTAGCAGCAGCACGCACCCCAACCCCTAGAACACCAGGGACTAACTGAGCAACCCAGCAGCAGCAGTAGCGCGCACACCGACCCCTAGAACACCAGGGACTAGCTGAGCAACCCAGCAGCACGCATACCGACCCCGAGAACACCAGGGACTAACTGAGCAACCTAGCAGCAGCACGCACTGCCTGACCCCTAGAATACCAGGGACTAACTGAGCAACCCAACAGCAGCAGTAGCACGCACAAAGACCCCTAGAGCCCCAGAGACTAACTGAGCAACCTAGCAGCAGCAGCACGCACACCGACCCCTAGAACACCAGGGACTAACTGAGCAACCCAGAAGCAGTAGCACGCACACCGACACCTAGAACCCCAGGGACTAACTGAGCCACCCAGCAGCAGCAGCACGCACACCGACCCCTAGAACACCAGGGACTAGCTGAGCAACCCAGCAGCACACACAACGACCCCTAGAATCCCAGGGACTAACTGAGCAACCCAGCAGCAGCAGTAGCACGCACACCGACCCCTAGAACACCAGGGACTAGCTGAGCAACCCAGCAGCAGCGCGCACACCGACCCCTAGAACACCAGGGACTAGCTGTGCAACCTAGCAGCATGCACACCGACCCCTATAACCCCAGGGACTAACTGACCCACCCAGCAGCAGCACGCACACCGACCGCTAGAACACCAGGGACTAGCTGAGCAACTCAGCAGCACACACACTGACCCCTAGAACACCAGAGACTAGCTGAGCAACCCAGCAGCACGCACACCGACCCCTAGAACACCAGGGACTAGCTGAACAACCCAGCAGCATGCACACCGACCCCTATAACCCCAGGGACTAACTGACCCACCCAGCAGCAGCACGCACACCGAGCCCTAGAACCCCAGGGACTAACTGAGCAACCCAGCAGCAGCATGCACACTGACCCCTAGAACCCAAGGGACTAACTGAGCAACCCAGCCGCAGCAGCACGCGCACCGACCCCTAGAACACAAGGGACTAACTGAGGAACCCAGTAGCACGCACACTGACCCCTAGAACACCAGGGACTAACTGAGCAACCCAGCAGCACGCACACCGACCCATAGAACACCAGGGACTAACTGAGCAACCCAGCAGCAGCAGCATGCACCCCGACCCCTAGAACACCAGGGACTAACTGAGCAACCCAGCAGCAGCAGTAGCACGCACACCGACCCCTAGAACACCAGGGACTAGCTGAGCAACCCAGCAGCACGCACACCAACCCCTAGAACACCAGGGACTAACTGAGCAACCTAGCAGTAGCATGCACACCGACCCCTAGAATACCAGGGACTAACTGAGCAACCCAGCAGCACGCACACCGACACCTAGAACACCAAGGACTAACTGAGCAACCCAGCAGCAGCAGCACACACCCTGACCCCTAAAACACCAGGGACTAACTTAACAACCCGGCAGCACGCACCGCCTGACCCCTAGAATACCAGGGACTGAGCAACCCAGCAGCACGCACACCGACACCTAGAACACCAGGGACTAATTGAGCAACCCAGCAGCAGCAGCACGCACCTCAACACCTAGAACACCAGGGACTAACTGAGCAACCCAGCAGTAGCGCGCACACCGACCCCTAGAACACCAGGGACTAGCTGAGCAACCCAGCAGCACGCACACCGACCCCTAGAACACCAGGGACTAACTGAGAAACCTAGCAGCAGCACACACTGCCTGACCCCTAGAATACCAGGGACTAACTGAGCAATCCAGCAGCACGCACACCGGCCCCTAGAACACCAGGGACTAACTGAGCAACCCAGCAGCAGCAGCACGCACCCTGACCCCTAGAACACCAGGGACTAACTGAGCAACCCAGCAGCAGCTGTAGCATGCACACTGACCCCTAGAACACCTGGGACTAGCTGAGCAACCCAGCAGCACGCACACCAACCCCTAGAACACCAGGGACTAACTGAGCAACCTACAAGTAGCACGCACACCGACCATTAGAATACCAGGGACTAACTGAGCAACCCAACAGCAGCAGTAGCACGCACAATGACCCCTAGAACACCAGAGACTAACTGAGCAACCTAGCAGCAGCAGCACGCACACTGACCCCTAGAACACCAGGGACTAACTGAGCAACCCAGACGCAGTAGCACGCACACCGACACCTAGACCCCAGGGACTAACTCAGCCACCCAGCAGCAGCAGCATGCACACCGACCCCTAGAACACCAGGGACTAGCTGAGCAACCCAGCAGCACACACACCCACCCCTAGAATCCCAGGGACTAACTGAGCAACCCAGCAGCACCAGTAGCACGCACACCGACCCCTAGAACACCAGGGACTAACTGAGCAACCCAGCAGCACCAGTAGCACGCACACCGACCCCTAGAACACCAGGGACTAACTGAACAACCCAGCAGCACCAGTAGCACGCACACCGACCCCTAGAACACCAGGGACTAACTGAGCAACCCAGCAACAGCAGCACGCACACTGACCCCTAGAACCCCAGGGACTAACTGAGAAACCCGGCAGCAGCACGCACACCGACACCTAGAACCCCAGGGACTAACTGAGCCACCCAGCAGCAGCAGCACGCACACCGACCCCTAGAACACCAGGGTCTAGCTGAGCAACCCAGCAGCACACACACCGACCCCTAGAATCCCAGGGACTAACTGAGCAACCCAGCAGCAGCAGTACCACACCGACCCCTAGAACACCAGGGACTAACTGAGCAACCCAGCAGCACGCGCACCGACCCCTAGAACACCAGGGACTAATTGAGCAACCCAGCAGCACCAGTAGCACGCACACCGACCCCTAGAACACCAGGGACTAACTGAGCAACCCAGCAACAGCAGCACGCACACTGACCCCTAGAACCCCAGGGACTAACTGAGCAACCCAGCAACAGCAGCACGCACACCGACCCCTAGAACACCAGGGACTAGCTGAGCAACCCAGCAGCATGCACACCGACCCCTAGAACCCCATGGACTAGCTGAGCAACCCAGCAGCAGCACGCACACCGATCCCTAGAACACCAGGGACTAGCTGAGCAATCCAGCAGCATGCACACCGACCCCTAGAACACCAGGGACTAGCTGAGCAACCCAGCAGCATGCACACCGACCCCTAGAACCCCAGGGACTAACTGAGCCACCCAGCAACAGCACGCACACCGACCGCTAGAACACCAGGGACTAGCTGAGCAACTCAGCAGCACACACACCAACCCCTAGAATCCCAGGGACTAACTAAGCCACCCAGCAGCAGCAGCACACACACACACCGACCCCTAGAACCCCAGGGACTAGCTGAGCAACCCAGCAGTAGCACGCACACTGACCCCTAGAACCCCAGGGACTAACTGAGCAACCCAGCAGCAGCATGCACACTGACCCCTAGAACCCAAGGGACTAACTGAGCAACCCAGCCGCAGCAGCACGCACACCGACCCCTAGAACACAAGGGACTAAACTTAGCAACCCGGCAGCACGCACTGCCTGACCCCTAGAATACCAGGGACTAACTGAGCAACCCAGCAGCAGCAGCACGCACCCCGACCCCTAGAAACCAGGGACTAACTGAGCAACCCAGCAGTAGCACGCACACCGACCCCTAGAACACCAGGGACTAGCTGAGCAACCCAGCAGCACGCACACCAACCCCTAGAACACCAGGGACTAACTGAGCAACCTAGCAGTAGCACGCAAACCGATGCCTAGAATACCAGGGACTAACTGAGCAACCCAGCAGCACGCACACCGACCCCTAGAACACCAGGGACTAACTGAGCAACCCAGCAGCAGCAGCACGCACACCGACCCCTAGAACACCAGGGACTAACTGAGCAACCCAGAAGCACGCACCGCCTAACCCCGAGAATACCAGGGACTGAGCAACCCAGCAGCACGCACACCGACCCCTAGAACACCAGGGACTAACTGAGCAACCTAGCAGTAGCACGCAAACCGATGCCTAGAATACCAGGGACTAACTGAGCAACCCAGCAGCACGCACACCGACCCCTAGAACACCAGGGACTAACTGAGCAACCCAGCAGCAGCAGCACGCACCCCGACCCCTAGAACACCAGGGACTAACTTAGCGACCCGGCAGCACGCACCGCCTGACCCCTAGAATACCAGGGACTGAGCAACCCAGCAGCACGCACACCGACCCCTAGAACACCAGGGACTAACTGAGCAACCCAGTAGCAGCAGCACGCACCCCGACCCCTAGAACACCAGGGACTAACTGAGCAACCCAGCAGCAGCAGTAGCGTGCACACCGACCCCTAGAACACCAGGGACTAACTGAGCAACCCAGAAGCAGTAGCACGCACACCGACACCTAGAACCCCAGGGACTAACTGAGCCACCCAGCAGCAGCAGCACGCACACCGACCCCTAGAACACCAGGTACTAGCTGAGCAACCCAGCAGCACACACAGCGACCCCTAGAATCCCAGGGACTAACTGAGCAACCCAGCAGCAGCAGTACCACACCGACCCCTAGAACACCAGGGACTAACTGAGCAACCCAGCAGCACGCACACCGACCCCTAGAACACCAGGGACTAATTGAGCAACCCAGCAGCACCAGTAGCACGCACACCAACCCCTAGAACACCAGGGACTAACTGAGCAACCCAGCAGCAGCAGCAGTACGCACACTGACGCCTAGAACACCAGGGACTAACTGAACAACCCAGCAGCACCAGTAGCACGCACACCGACCCCTAGAACACCAGGGACTAACTGAGCAACCCAGCAACAGCAGCACGCACACTGAACCCTAGAACCCCAGGGACTAACTGAGCAACCCGGCAGCAGCACGCACACCGACCCCTAGAACACCAGGGACTAGCTGAGCAACCCAGCAGCACGCACACCGACCCCTAGAACACCAGGGACTAGCTGAGCAACCCAGCAGCAGCACGCACACCGACCCCTAGAACACCAGGGACTAGCTGAGCAACCCAGCAGCACGCACACCGACCCCTAGAACACCAGGGACTAGCTGAGCAACCCAGCAGCATGCACACCGACCCCTAGAAAACCAGGGACTAACTGAGCAACTCAGCAGCACACACACCGACCCCTAGAATCCCAGGGACTAACTAAGCCACCCAGCAGCAGCAGCACACACACCGACCCCTAGAACCCCAGGGACTAGCTGAGCAACCCAGCAGCAGCAGTAGCACGCACACCGACCCCTAGAACCCCAGGGACTAACTGAGCAACCCAGCAGCAGCATGCACACTGACCCCTAGAACCCAAGGGACTAACTGAGCAGCCCAGCCGCAGCAGCACGCACACCGAACCCTAGAACACAACGGACTAACTTAGCAACCCGACAGCACGCACTGCCTGACACCTAGAATACCAGGGACTAACTGAGCAACCCAGCAGCACGCACCACGACCACTAGAAAACCAGGGACTAACTGAGCAACCCAGCAGCAGCAGTAGCACGCACACCGACCCCTAGAACACCAGGGACTAACTGAGCAACCCACCAGCATGCACACCAACCCCTAGAACACCAGGGACTAACTGAGCAACCTAGCAGTAGCACGCACACCGATGCCTAGAATACCAGGGACTAACTGAGCAACCCAGCAGCACGCACACCGACCCCTAGAACACCAGGGACTAACTGAGCAACCCAGCAGCAGCACGCACCCCGACCCCTAGAACACCAGGGACTAACTTAGCAACCCGCTGCACGCACCGCCTGACCCCTAGAATACCAGGGACTGAGCAACCCAGCAGCACGCACACCGACCCCTAGAACACCAGGGACTAACTGAGCAACCCAGCAGCAGCAGCACGCACCCCGACCCCTAGAACACCAGGGACTAACTGAGCAATCCAGCAGCAGCGCGCACACCGACCCCTAGAACACCAGGGACTAGCTGAGCAACCCAGCAGCACGCACACCGACCCCTATAACACCAGGGACTAACTGAGCAACCTAGCAGCAGAACGCACTGCCTGACCCCTAGAATACCAGGGACTAACTGAGCAACCCAGCACCACGCACACCGACCCCTAGAACACCAGGGACTAACTGAGCAACCCAGCAGCAGCAGCACGCGCCCTGACCCCTAGAACACCAGGGACTAGCTGAGCAACCCAGCAGCAGCAGCACACACACCGACCCCTAGAACACCAGGGACTAGCTGAGCAACCCAGCAGCACGCACACCGACCCCTAGAACACCAGGGACTAACTGACCCACCCAGCAGCAGCACGCACACCGACCGCTAGAACACCAGGGACTAGCTGAGCAACTCAGCAGCACACACACCGACCCCTAGAATCCCAGGGACTAACTAAGCCACCCAGCAGCAGCAGCACACAAACCGACCCCTAGAACCCCAGGGACTAGCTGAGCAACCCAGCAGTAGCACGCACACGGAGCCCTAGAACCCCAGGGACTAACTGAGCAACCCAGCAGCAGCATGCACACTGACCCCTAGAACCCAAGGGACTAACTGAGCAACCCAGCCGCAGCAGCACGCACACCGACCCCTAGAACACAAGGGACTAACTTAGCAACCCGGCAGCACGCACTGCCTGACCCCTAGAATACCAGTGACTAACTGAGCAACCCAGCAGCACGCACACCGACCCCTAGAACACCAGGGACTAACTGAGCAACCCAGCAGCAGCAGCATGCACCCCGACCCCTAGAACACCAGGGACTAACTGAGCAACCCAGCAGTAGCACGCACACCGACCCCTAGAACACCAGGGACTAGCTGAGCAACCCAGCAGCATGCACACCAACCCCTAGAACACCAGGGACTAACTGAGCAACCTAGCAGTAGCACGCACACCGACCCCTAGAATACCAGGGACTAACTGAGCAACCCAGCAGCACGCACACCGACACCTAGAACACCAGGGACTAACTGAGCAACCCAGCAGCAGAAGCACACACCCTGACCCCTAAAACACCAGGGACTAACTTAGCAACCCGGCAGCACGCACCACCTGACCCCTAGAATACCAGGGACTGAGCAACCCAGCAGCACGCACACCGACACCTAGAACACCAGGGACTAACTGAGCAACCCAGCAGCACGCACACCGACCCCTATAACACCAGGGACTAATTGAGCAACCCAGCAGCACCAGTAGCACGCACACCGACCCCTAGAACACCAGGGACTAACTGAGCAACCCAGCAGCAGCAGTAGCACGCACACTGACCCCTAGAACACCAGGGACTAACTGAACAACCCAGCAGCACCAGTAGAACGCACACCGACCCCTAGAACACCAGGGACTAACTGAGCAACCCAGCAACAGCAGCACGCACACTGAACCCTAGAACCCCAGGGACTAACTGAGCAACCCGGCAGCATGCACACCGACCCCTAGAACCCCATGGACTAGCTGAGCAACCCAGCAGCAGCACGCACACCGACCCCTAGAAAACCAGGGACTAGCTGAGCAACCCAGCAGCACGCACACCGACCCCTTGAACCCCAGGGACTAGCTGAGCAACCCAGCAGCAGCAGTAGCACGCACACCAACCCCTAGAACCCCAGGGACTAACTGAGCAACCCAGCAGCAGCATGCACACTGACCCCTAGAACCCAAGGGACTAACTGAGCAACCCAGCCGCAGCAGCACGCACACCGACCCCTAGAACACAAGGGACTAACTTAGCAACCCGGCAGCACGCACTGCCTGACCCCTAGAATACCAGGGACTAACTGAGCAACCCAGCAGCAGCAGCACGCACCCCGACCCCTAGAACACCAGGGACTAACTGAGCAACCCAGCAGCAGCAGTAGCACGCACACCGACCCCTAGAACACCAGGGACTAGCTGAGCAACCCAGCAGCACGCACACCAACCCCTAGAACACCAGGGACTAACTGAGCAACCTAGCAGTAGCACGCAAACCGATGCCTAGAATACCAGGGACTAACTGAGCAACCCAGCAGCACGCACCCCGACCCCTAGAACACCAGGGACTAACTTAGCAACCCGGCAGCACGCACCGCCTGACCCCTAGAATACCAGGGACTGAGCAACCCAGCAGCACGCACACCGACCCCTAGAACACCAGGGACTAACTGAGCAACCCAGTAGCAGCAGCACGCACCCCGACCCCTAGAACACCAGGGACTAACTGAGCAACCCAGCAGTAGCGCGCACACCGACCCCTAGAACACCAGGGACTAGCTGAGCAACCCAGCAGCACGCATACCGACCCCGAGAACACCAGGGACTAACTGAGCAACCTAGCAGCAGCACGCACTGCCTGACCCCTAGAATACCAGGGACTAACTGAGCAACCCAACAGCAGCAGTAGCACGCACAACGACCCCTAGAGCCCCAGAGACTAACTGAGCAACCTAGCAGCAGCAGCACGCACACCGACCCCTAGAACACCAGGGACTAACTGAGCAACCCAGAAGCAGTAGCACGCACACCGACACCTAGAACCCCAGGGACTAACTGAGCCACCCAGCAGCAGCAGCACGCACACCGACCCCTAGAACACCAGGGACTAGCTGAGCAACCCAGCAGCACACACAACGACCCCTAGAATCCCAGGGACTAACTGAGCAACCCAGCAGCAGCAGTACCACACCGACCCCTAGAACACCAGGGACTAAATGAGCAACCCAGCAGCACGCACAGCGACCCCTAGAACACCAGGGACTAGCTGAGCAACCCAGCAGCAGCAGCACGCACACCAACCCCTAGAACACCAGGGACTAGCTGAGCAACCCAGCAGCACGCACACCAACCCCTAGAACACCAGGGACTAGCTGAGCAACCCAGCAGCATGCACACCGACCCCTAGAACCCCAGGGACTAACTGAGCAACTCAGCAGCACACACACCGACCCCTAGAATCCCAGGGACTAACTAAGCCACCCAGCAGCAGCAGCACACACACCGACCCCTAGAACCCCAGGGACTAGCTGAGCAACCCAGCAGCAGCAGCAGTAGCACGCACACCGACCCCTAGAACCCCAGGGACTAACTGAGCAACCCAGAAGCAGCATGCACACTGACCCCTAGAACCCAAGGGACTAACTGAGCAACCCAGCCGCAGCAGCACGCACACCGAACCCTAGAACACAAGGGACTAACTTAGCAACCTGACAGCACGCACTGCCTGACCCCTAGAATACTAGGGACTAACTGAGCAACCCAGCAGCACGCACCCCGACCCCTAGAATACCAGGGACTAACTGAGCAACCCAGCAGCAGCAGTAGCATGCACACCGACCCCTAGAACACCAGGGACTAGCTGAGCAACCCAGCAGCACGCACACCAACCCCTAGAACACCAGGGACTAACTGAGCAACCTAGCAGTAGCACGCACACCGATGCCTAGAATACCAGGGACTAACTGAGCAACCCAGCACGCACACCGACCCCTAGAACACCAGGGACTAACTGAGCAACCCAGCAGCAGCAGCACGCACCCCGACCCCTAGAACACCAGGGACTAACTTAGCAACCCGCAGCACGCACCGCCTGACCCCTAGAATACCAGGGACTGAGCAAACCAGCAGCACGCACACCGACCCCTAGAACACCAGGGACTAACTGAGCAACCCAGCAACAGCAGCACGCACACTGAACCCTAGAACCCCAGGGACTAACTGAGCAACCCAGCAGCAGCAGCACGCACCCGACCCCTAGAACACCAGGGACTAACTGAGCAACCCAGCAGCACGCACACCAACCCCTAGAACACCAGGGACTAACTGAGCAACCTAGCAGTAGCACGCACACCGACCCCTAGAATACCAGGGACTAACTGAGCAACCCAGTAGCAGCAGCACGCACCCCAACCCCTAGAACACCAGGGACTAACTGAGCAACCCAGCAGCAGCAGTAGCGCGCACACCGACCCCTAGAACACCAGGGACTAGCTGAGCAACCCAGCAGCACGCATACCGACCCCGAGAACACCAGGGACTAACTGAGCAACCTAGCAGCAGCACGCACTGCCTGACCCCTAGAATACCAGGGACTAACTGAGCAACCCAACAGCAGCAGTAGCACGCACAACGACCCCTAGAGCCCCAGAGACTAACTGAGCAACCTAGCAGCAGCAGCACGCACACCGACCCCTAGAACACCAGGGACTAACTGAGCAACCCAGAAGCAGTAGCACGCACACCGACACCTAGAACCCCAGGGACTAACTGAGCCACCCAGCAGCAGCAGCACGCACACCGACCCCTAGAACACCAGGGACTAGCTGAGCAACCCAGCAGCACACACAACGACCCCTAGAATCCCAGGGACTAACTGAGCAACCCAGCAGCAGCAGTAGCACGCACACCGACCCCTAGAACACCAGGGACTAGCTGAGCAACCCAGCAGCAGCGCGCACACCGACCCCTAGAACACCAGGGACTAGCTGAGCAACCTAGCAGCAGAACGCACTGCCTGACCCCTAGAATACCAGGGACTAACTGAGCAACCCAGCACCACGCACACCGACCCCTAGAACACCAGGGACTAACTGAGCAACCCAGCAGCAGCACACACACCGACCCCTAGAACACCAGAGACTAGCTGAGCAACCCAGCAGCACGCACACCGACCCCTAGAACACCAGGGACTAGCTGAACAACCCAGCAGCATGCACACCGACCCCTATAGCTGAACAACCCAGCAGCATGCACACCGACCCCTATAACCCCAGGGACTAACTGACCCACCCAGCAGCAGCACGCACACCGACCGCTAGAACACCAGGGACTAGCTGAGCAACTCAGCAGCACACACACCGACCCCTAGAACACCAGAGACTAGCTGAGCAACCCAGCAGCACGCACACCGACCCCTAGAACACCAGGGACTAGCTGAACAACCCAGCAGCATGCACACCGACCCCTATAACCCCAGGGACTAACTGACCCACCCAGCAGCAGCACGCACACCGACCGCTAGAACACCAGGGACTAGCTGAGCAACTCAGCAGCACACACACCGACCCCTAGAATCCCAGGGACTAACTAAGCCACCCAGCAGCAGCAGCACACACACCGACCCCTAGAACCCCAGGGACTAGCTGAGCAACCCAGCAGCAGCAGTAGCACGCACACCGAGCCCTAGAACCCCAGGGACTAACTGAGAAACCCAGCAGCAGCATGCACACTGACCCCTAGAACCCAAGGGACTAACTGAGCAACCCAGCCGCAGCAGCACGCGCACCGACCCCTAGAACACAAGGGACTAACTTAGCAACCCGGCAGCACGCACCGCCTGACCCCTAGAACACCAGGGACTAACTGAGCAACCCAGCAGCACGCACACCGACCCATAGAACACCAGGGACTAACTGAGCAACCCAGCAGCAGCAGCATGCACCCCGACCCCTAGAACACCAGGGACTAACTGAGCAACCCAGCAGCAGCAGTAGCACGCACACCGACCCCTAGAACCCCAGGGACTAGCTGAGCAACCCAGCAGCAGCAGTAGCATGCACACCGAGCCCTAGAACCCCAGGGACTAACTGAGCAACCCAGCAGCAGCATGCACACTGACCCCTAGAACCCAAGGGACTAACTGAGCAACCCAGCCGCAGCAGCACGCGCACCGACCCCTAGAACACAAGGGACTAACTGAGGAACCCAGTAGCACGCACACTGACCCCTAGAACACCAGGGACTAACTGAGCAACCCAGCAGCACGCACACCGACCCATAGAACACCAGGGACTAACTGAGCAACCCAGCAGCAGCAGCATGCACCCCGACCCCTAGAACACCAGGGACTAACTGAGCAACCCAGCAGCAGCAGTAGCACGCACACCGACCCCTAGAACACCAGGGACTAGCTGAGCAACCCAGCAGCACGCACACCAACCCCTAGAACACCAGGGACTAACTGAGCAACCTAGCAGTAGCATGCACACCGACCCCTAGAATACCAGGGACTAACTGAGCAACCCAGCAGCACGCACACCGACACCTAGAACACCAAGGACTAACTGAGCAACCCAGCAGCAGCAGCACACACCCTGACCCCTAAAACACCAGGGACTAACTTAGCAACCCGGCAGCACGCACCGCCTGACCCCTAGAATACCAGGGACTGAGCAACCCAGCAGCACGCACACCGACACCTAGAACACCAGGGACTAATTGAGCAACCCAGCAGCAGCAGCACGCACCTCGACCCCTAGAACACCAGGGACTAACTGAGCAACCCAGCAGTAGCGCGCACACCGACCCCTAGAACACCAGGGACTAGCTGAGCAACCCAGCAGCACGCACACTGACCCCTACAACACCAGGGACTAACTGAGCAACCCAGCAGCACGCACACCGACCCATAGAACACCAGGGACTAACTGAGCAACCCAGCAGCAGCAGCATGCACCCCGACCCCTAGAACACCAGGGACTAACTGAGCAACCCAGCAGCAGCAGTAGCACGCACACCGACCCCTAGAACACCAGGGACTAGCTGAGCAACCCAGCAGCACGCACACCAACCCCTAGAACACCAGGGACTAACTGAGCAACCTAGCAGTAGCATGCACACCGACCCCTAGAATACCAGGGACTAACTGAGCAACCCAGCAGCACGCACACCGACACCTAGAACACCAAGGACTAACTGAGCAACC
This sequence comes from Ambystoma mexicanum, assembly GCF_040938575.1. Lineage (NCBI taxonomy): Eukaryota > Metazoa > Chordata > Amphibia > Caudata > Ambystomatidae > Ambystoma > Ambystoma mexicanum. The sequence goes on from NC_090940.1 coordinate 15,001,817, forward strand.
CAGCAGCAGCAGCACACACCCTGACCCCTAAAACACCAGGGACTAACTTAGCAACCCGGCAGCACGCACCGCCTGACCCCTAGAATACCAGGGACTGAGCAACCCAGCAGCACGCACACCGACACCTAGAACACCAGGGACTAATTGAGCAACCCAGCAGCAGCAGCACGCACCTCGACCCCTAGAACACCAGGGACTAACTGAGCAACCCAGCAGTAGCGCGCACACCGACCCCTAGAACACCAGGGACTAGCTGAGCAACCCAGCAGCACGCACACCGACCCCTAGAACACCAGGGACTAACTGAGAAACCTAGCAGCAGCACACACTGCCTGACCCCTAGAATACCAGGGACTAACTGAGCAATCCAGAAGCACGCACACTGACCCCTAGAACACCAGGGACTAACTGAGCAACCCAGCAGCAGCAGCACGCACCCTGACCCCTAGAACACCAGGGACTAACTGAGCAACCCAGCAGCAGCTGTAGCATGCACACTGACCCCTAGAACACCAGGGACTAGCTGAGCAACCCAGCAGCACGCACACCAACCCCTAGAACACCAGGGACTAACTGAGCAACCTACAAGTAGCACGCACACCGACCCCTAGAATACCAGGGACTAACTGAGCAACCCAACAGCAGCAGTAGCACGCACAATGACCCCTAGAACACCAGAGACTAACTGAGCAACCTAGCAGCAGCAGCACGCACACCGACCCCTAGAACACCAGGGACTAACTGAGCAACCCAGACGCAGTAGCACGCACACCGACACCTAGACCCCAGGGACTAACTCAGCCACCCAGCAGCAGCAGCATGCACACCGACCCCTAGAACACCAGGGACTAGCTGAGCAACCCAGCAGCACACACACCCACCCCTAGAATCCCAGGGACTAACTGAGCAACCCAGCAGCACCAGTAGCACGCACACCGACCCCTAGAACACCAGGGACTAACTGAGCAACCCAGCAGCACCAGTAGCACGCACACCGACCCCTAGAACACCAGGGACTAACTGAACAACCCAGCAGCACCAGTAGCACGCACACCGACCCCTAGAACACCAGGGACTAACTGAGCAACCCAGCAACAGCAGCACGCACACTGACCCCTAGAACCCCAGGGACTAACTGAGAAACCCGGCAGCAGCACGCACACCGACCCCTAGAACACCAGGGACTATCTGAGCAACCCAGCAGCAGCAGCACGCACACCAACCCCTAGAACACCAGGGACTAGCTGAGCAACCCAGCAGCACGCACACTGACCCGTAGAACACCAGGGACTAGCTGAGCAACCCAGCAGCACGCACACCGACCCATAGAACCCCAGGGACTAACTGAGCCACCCAGCAGCAGCACGCACACCAACCCCTAGAACACCAGGGACTAGCTGAGCAACCCAGCAGCACGCACACTGACCCCTAGAACCCCAGGGACTAACTGAGCAACCCAGCGGCAGCAGCACGCACACCGACCCCTAGAACACAAGGGACTAACTTAGCAACCCGGCATCACGCACCGCCTGACCCCTAGAATACCAGGGACTAACTGAGCAACCCAGCAGCACGCACACCGACCCCTAGAACACCAGGGACTAACTGAGCAACCCAGCAGCAGCAGCACGCACCCCGAAACCTAGAACACCAGGGACTAACTGAGCAACCCAGCATCAGCAGTAGCGCGCACACCGACCCCTAGAACTCCAGAGACTAACTGAGCAACCTAGCAGCAGCACGCACACCGACACCTAGAACCCCAGGGACTAACTGAGCCACCCAGCAGCAGCATGCACACCGACCTCTAGAACACCAGGGACTAGCTGAGCAACCCAGCAGCACACACACCGACCCCTAGAACACCAGTAACTAAATGAGCAACCTATCAGTAGCACGCACACCGACCCCTAGGATACCAGGGACTAACTGAGCAACCCAACAGTAGCAGTAGCACGCACAACGACCCCTAGAACTCCAGAGACTAACTGAGCAACCTAGCAGCAGCAGCACGCACACCGACACCTAGAACCCCAGGGACTAACTGAGCCACCCAGCAGCAGCACGCACACCGACCTCTAGAACACCAGGGACTAGCTGAGCAACCCAGCAGCACACACACCGACCCCTAGAATCCCAGGGACTAACTGAGCAACCCAGCAGCAGCAGTACCACCCCGACCCCTAGAACACCAGGGACTAACTGAGCAACCCAGCAGCACGCACACCGACCCCTAGAACACCAGGGACTAACTGAGCAACCCAGCAGCACCAGTAGCACGCACACCGACCCCTAGAACACCAGGGACTAACTGAGCAACCCAGCAGCACCAGTAGCACGCACACCGACCCCTAGAACACCAGGGACTAACTGAGCAATCCAGAAGCAGTAGCACGCACACCGACACCTAGAACCCCAGGGACTAACTGAGCCACCCAGCAGCAGCAGCACGCACACCGACCCCTAGAACACCAGGGACTAGCTGAGCAACCCAGCAGCACACACAACGACCCCTAGAATCCCAGGGACTAACTGAGCAACCCAGCAGCAGCAGTAGCACGCACACCGACCCCTAGAACACCAGGGACTAGCTGAGCAACCCAGCAGCAGCGCGCACACCGACCCCTAGAACACCAGGGACTAGCTGAGCAACCTAGCAGCAGAACGCACTGCCTGACCCCTAGAATACCAGGGACTAACTGAGCAACCCAGCACCACGCACACCGACCCCTAGAACACCAGGGACTAACTGAGCAACCCAGCAGCACACACACCGACCCCTAGAACACCAGAGACGAGCTGAGCAACCCAGCAGCACGCACACCGACCCCTAGAACACCAGGGACTAGCTGAACAACCCAGCAGCATGCACACCGACCCCTATAACCCCAGGGACTAACTGACCCACCCAGCAGCAGCACGCACACCGACCGCTAGAACACCAGGGACTAGCTGAGCAACTCAGCAGCACACACACCGACCCCTAGAATCCCAGGGACTAGCTGAGCAACCCAGCAGCAGCAGTAGCACGCACACCGAGCCCTAGAACCCCAGGGACTAACTGAGCAACCCAGCAGCAGCAGTAGCACGCACACCGAGCCCTAGAACCCCAGGGACTAACTGAGCAACCCAGCAGCAGCATGCACACTGACCCCTAGAACCCAAGGGACTAACTGAGCAACCCAGCCGCAGCAGCACGCGCACCGACCCCTAGAACACAAGGGACTAACTTAGCAACCCGGCAGCACGCACCGCCTGACCCCTAGAACACCAGGGACTAACTGAGCAACCCAGCAGCACGCACACCGACCCATAGAACACCAGGGACTAACTGAGCAACCCAGCAGCAGCAGCATGCACCCCGACCCCTAGAACACCAGGGACTAACTGAGCAACCCAGCAGCAGCAGTAGCACGCACACCGACCCCTAGAACCCCAGGGACTAGCTGAGCAACCCAGCAGCAGCAGTAGCATGCACACCGAGCCCTAGAACCCCAGGGACTAACTGAGCAACCCAGCAGCAGCATGCACACTGACCCCTAGAACCCAAGGGACTAACTGAGCAACCCAGCCGCAGCAGCACGCGCACCGACCCCTAGAACACAAGGGACTAACTGAGGAACCCAGTAGCACGCACACTGACCCCTAGAACACCAGGGACTAACTGAGCAACCCAGCAGCACGCACACCGACCCATAGAACACCAGGGACTAACTGAGCAACCCAGCAGCAGCAGCATGCACCCCGACCCCTAGAACACCAGGGACTAACTGAGCAACCCAGCAGCAGCAGTAGCACGCACACCGACCCCTAGAACACCAGGGACTAGCTGAGCAACCCAGCAGCACGCACACCAACCCCTAGAACACCAGGGACTAACTGAGCAACCTAGCAGTAGCATGCACACCGACCCCTAGAATACCAGGGACTAACTGAGCAACCCAGCAGCACGCACACCGACACCTAGAACACCAAGGACTAACTGAGCAACCCAGCAGCAGCAGCACACACCCTGACCCCTAAAACACCAGGGACTAACTTAGCAACCCGGCAGCACGCACCGCCTGACCCCTAGAATACCAGGGACTGAGCAACCCAGCAGCACGCACACCGACACCTAGAACACCAGGGACTAATTGAGCAACCCAGCAGCAGCAGCACGCACCTCGACCCCTAGAACACCAGGGACTAACTGAGCAACCCAGCAGTAGCGCGCACACCGACCCCTAGAACACCAGGGACTAGCTGAGCAACCCAGCAGCACGCACACCGACCCCTAGAACACCAGGGACTAACTGAGAAACCTAGCAGCAGCACACACTGCCTGACCCCTAGAATACCAGGGACTAACTGAGCAATCCAGCAGCACGCACACCGACCCCTAGAACACCAGGGACTAACTGAGCAACCCAGCAGCAGCAGCACGCACCCTGACCCCTAGAACACCAGGGACTAACTGAGCAACCCAGCAGCAGCTGTAGCATGCACACTGACCCCTAGAACACCAGGGACTAGCTGAGCAACCCAGCAGCACGCACACCAACCCCTAGAACACCAGGGACTAACTGAGCAACCTACAAGTAGCACGCACACCGACCCCTAGAATACCAGGGACTAACTGAGCAACCCAACAGCAGCAGTAGCACGCACAATGACCCCTAGAACACCAGAGACTAACTGAGCAACCTAGCAGCAGCAGCACGCACACCGACCCCTAGAACACCAGGGACTAACTGAGCAACCCAGACGCAGTAGCACGCACACCGACACCTAGACCCCAGGGACTAACTCAGCCACCCAGCAGCAGCAGCATGCACACCGACCCCTAGAACACCAGGGACTAGCTGAGCAACCCAGCAGCACACACACCCACCCCTAGAATCCCAGGGACTAACTGAGCAACCCAGCAGCACCAGTAGCACGCACACCGACCCCTAGAACACCAGGGACTAACTGAGCAACCCAGCAGCACCAGTAGCACGCACACCGACCCCTAGAACACCAGGGACTAACTGAACAACCCAGCAGCACCAGTAGCACGCACACCGACC